>NW_027507903.1:596646355-597246355 GCF_037356315.1 Lithobates pipiens
TAACAGCCAGGCATGCCCTTCCTCTACACAGTTGTTGGTAAATGTCAATGAGATTGTACAGATTGAAAAGCTTTAGGCTGTTCATGCACCTTACAATATGATTGTACAATCCGCTTTAACTTTATCGCCAGGATGATTGTAAATAAGGTTTAAATGTCCTCACCTGGCCTCTGTGATAGCACTGGGGTCCCCTGTACATGTGTAATTCTCTACGAATCCCGCTGTACAGTTGTAGGCCTTTGGTTGGCACACGGCTAGGAAGTACGGCCTCAGGCGCCCAACGCTCAGCTTAGCGACATTCGTCAACAACTGTCCCAGGCTCATTCCAAACAAAAAGGGAAGAAGTTGCCGGTAGATGCTGGACAAGTATCCCTCCTTGGGACCCGACTCCGACCTGCGCTGCTTGTTGACCCAATGACATTCCCCCAGGATGATCTGCCAAGGCGGAAAAAACATCATCAGAGCCAATGCAATGGCCACCGGCCAATATCATATAAACAGCCACTGAGTGTTACATAGAAGGAGGAAGCAGATTTTATTTCTTTTTTTCCCTTTAAACAATATTAGCCATTGTGTCACATTCTATTAATAAAGATCTGTTTACAATTAGAGTTGATGAGAAACTTTATTTGTGGTGCATGATTCAAACAATATGGCTGCCACTTGGCCGGGGGCCCCATTTGTGTTTCCATCTGTGTTATTTTTCACATGGCACAAATATGGGGTCACAACCGGCCAAATGGATGGCACCGTTCCCAAGAAGTCACGGCTTCATCATCAAAATTCTCAGTAAAAATAAAATGTTTAAGGCTATCCAATGAATGACGAGGGAAATTGAGAGATTTCTGCAAAAATTCGAAATTGGTGGCAAAATTCTTTGGCGCAAACATGGAAGGCAAACTTTAGCCCCCCTGTTGACATATGGGCATTTCTAACTTGGTATCCCTATGGCTGACTACTTGTGAAATCCTGTTCACATTTGTAGGCTCATGCACCCTAAAATCCACACCAGGGATATGCAATTAGCGGACCTCCAGCTGTTGCAGAACTACAACTCCCATGAGGCATAGCAAGACTCTGGCAACCGCAAGCAAGACACCCAGAAGCAGAGGCATGATGGGACTTGTAGTTTTGCAAGAGCTGGAGGTCTGCTATTTGCATATCCCTGCTCTACACCATGGGTGCTCAACCTGTGGCTCTCCAAGTCCCATCATGCCTCTGCCTTTGGGAGTCATGCTTATAACTTTCAGCCTTGCAATGCCTCATGGGACTTGTAGTTTGGCAACACCTGGAGGCACAAGTTGAGCACCCATGCTCTATGCCCTACACCAGTGATGGTGAACCTTGGCACCCAAGACGTTTTGGAACTACATTTCCGATGATGCTCATGCGCTCTGCAGTGTAGGTGAGCATCATGGAAAATGTAGTTCTAAAACATCTGGGGTGCCAAGGTTCGCCATCACTGCCCTACACTCAAAAAAGCACATAATGCATATTTTCTTTAGTGTATGCGGATGTTTTTGCCCCTACAGTCTTCAATGGGAACTCATTAATGTATTTCATTAATTATTAATGTATGCCGTGTTTTTGTGCGTTTTCTCCTAAAAAACTGCTCTCCTCCCCTTTCAAAGCCCAGGAAATAAACAGCTGAAAACACACAAGCAAAACCACTTGCACAAAGCTTGTAAAATGCTTTAAAAAAAAAACATTTTTACGCATGCAAAAACACATAATAAAAACGTCAGAAGTGGCAAAAATATGCTCTGCACAGGTGTGATTGCAGGCTCCAGTCTTGGACAGTTGCCCCGTAGGCCCTCCTTAAACATCTTATATGTTAACTCATTAGCTGAACATCGGTGCTTACTAGAGACATTCATTTCTGTTCTTTTGGAACATGTCGCTGGCCCGACTCTGCATTTTTTCCAATCAGGGAACACTTTGCATTCATTCAGAGGATGCAAAGCATTCCATGAATAATGCCCGAACCCATACCTCCCAACTTTTTGAGATGGGAATGAAGGACACCTATCAGCAAAAGTATGCAGGCATAGGACACGCCCCTTGCCACGGCCCATTATAGGAGAATTGTACGAAAAAACAAGATTGGTTAAACCCACAAGTGTTTTTTTTTACTACTACTATTCCTTTATATTGGCTTTTGGAATTTACAAATGCAGCAATTTAGAAATCAGATGAAAGGTTTAGGCTGGAAAACACTTTTTGATACATAAAAAGTGCATTTTATATACATCGATATAGGTCAGACCAAAATGAGGCACAAATGAGGAGGAATGAGGGACAGAGGAACATTGCTCCAAATCTAGGACAGTCCCTCCAAATCGGGGACAGTTGGGAGCTATGTGTGCCAAGCAGCCGACCTCCTGTATTGACAGTGCATCAGGTCTGCCACTCAGCACAGGACCCGGAAGCTAGTAGAGACCGCCAAAGTAGCAAAACACAGTGATTTCCAGCTTACAAAGGCATCAGCCAGGTACAAAGTTACATTGGTCCAAGCTAAACCAATGTAACTATGCAAAAATACTATGCCTGGAATTGTTCCTTAAAGTAGAACGATAGACAAAACTTTTTATTTTATTTTATTTTGGATAGAGCAAGGGAGGGTTAAAATCCCTGTCAGATTTGTTTTGAAAGAAAATCCCTGGAAATTAAGGGAATTACTTGGGGACCCCCAGGTCTCCAAAAATAGTGTCCCCATGAGAAGAGAGAAAAGAGAAAAAGAGAGAGAGAGAGGGAGTGAGGAGAAGAGAAAGGGGGAGAGAGAGAGGGGGAGAGAGAGGGAGAGGGATACTGGGAGAGATAGGGGGGAGAGAGAGAAAGAAGGGGGGAGAGAGGGAGAGAGAGAGTGATAAAGGGAGGGGGAGCGAGAGAGAGAGAGAGGGGGGGGAGTGGAAAAGAGAGAGGAGAGAGAGGGAGGGGAGAGTGGAAAAGAGAGAGGAGAAAGAGGGAGGGGGAGAGAGAGAGACTGAGGGGGAGAGGGATAGAGGGGGAGAGAGAGAGAGATGGAGGGGGAGAGGGGGAGAGAGGGTGAGGGGAGAGAGAGAGATGGAGGGGGAGAGGGATAGAGCAGGGAGAGGGATAGAGGGAGAGAGAGGGAGAGGGATAGAGGGGGGAGATAGAGGGAGAGGGATAGAGGGGGGAGAGAGAGGGAGAGGGATAGAGGGGGAGAGAGGGAGAGGGATAGAGGGTGGAGGGAGGGATAGAGGGGGAGAGAGGGATAGAGGGGGGAGAGAGGGAGAGGGATAGAGGGGGGAGAGAGAGGGAGAGGGATAGAGGGGGGAGAGAGAGATGGAGGGGAGAAAGAGATTGGGGGGAGAAAGAGGGAGAGGGGGGAGAAAGAGGGAGAGGGGGAGAAAGAGGGGGAGGGGAGAGGGGGAAGAAAGAGGGAGAGGAGAGAGGGGGGGAAGAGGGAGAGGGGAGAGCAGGAGGGGGTGAGGAGGAAGGGAGAGGGGGAGATAGAGAGAGACGGGGAGAAAGAGGGGGTGAGGGAGAAGAGAGAGAGAGATTGAGAGAGAAAAAGAGAAGGAGAGAGAGAGAGTAAATAGGAAATTTGAATTGAGAAACATTCAGTAACGGGTAACTATCACATAACATAATATTCTAACCCTGCTGTACTTTGGTGGCGAAAGGTGCCCACTGTGCTTGTATTTAAAAATGGAGCTCCAAACATGGAACACTTACTATGACTCCCACGATGAAGCCCACACTGACAAGCATGGTGTCGCTCACTGTCTCCTCTCGGATCAATGGGAATCGGATGCTGTTGTCATCACAGAAGAATCCTCGATGAACCGGTGCGATCAATCCAAACTCAAAGACCAGGAAAGGTGTGAGCACTGCAAGGGAGAAACAAGGCATAACAATGACTTTTTGGTGAGCCCCCTCTACACCTCTATGGCATCTGGCAGTGACAGCTCCTAACACACAGTGTACCTTTGTCGGGAGCAGGTAGCAGAACACCTGTCACCATAGTCACTACTAGTTCAAAAGGAGTAGACAAACATAACCCTTTGGTGGCCGATCGGCAGAGGCGCCCGATGTTATTTGTCTAAGAATGGGTCGATGAGTTGTCTTGTTTAATGAACATCAAATTTGATGAACATTGATGTTATGTGGTGATGCTATCATATCTAATTTAATATTGGTTCACACCGCTGCAACTCCATTTTCAGTGCAACTGTGTAGTGCGATTTTAATGAGACTTTGAATATTCTATGGGGCCAGGTTACACTGTAAATCACACCAAAGTAGCACAGGAGCCTTTCCAAAGTCACACTGTACTGAGTCGCATTGATGGGAATGAGCACCATTGAATATAATGGGTTTACCTTGTCATGTGACTCAGAAGTCGCACTAGTGTCATCTCTGGGAGGCTCATTTTTTTACTTTCTTCTTGCCTATTGTAGAGCCGCTTTTCAATTTGGTGATCCTTTTTGAAGCAATTTACTTCATTATAAGAGCTTTCCCACCTTCATCTTTACTTACACCCTGAATTGCACCAAAGGTCACTGCCCAGCTCTTCAGAACTGAACCCATTGGGAGGAATTGTGCCCCATCCTTGGTGTCATTGGGAGGAATTGTGCCCCATAGTTGGTGTCATTGGGGGGAATTGTGCCCCATCCTTGGTGTCATTGGGCCCCATGGTTGGTGTCATTGGGGGGAATTGTGCCCCATCCTTGGTGTCATTGGGCCCCATGGTTGGTGTCATTGGGAGGAATTGTGCCCCATCCTTGGTGTCATTGGGCCCCATTGTTGGTATCATTGGGAGGAATTGTGCCCCATCTTTGGTGTTATTGGGCCCCATTGTTGGTATCATTGGGAGGAATTGTGCCCCATCTTTGCTGTCATTAGGAGGAATGTTGTCCCTTCATTAGTGTCAGTAGAGGAAATTATGTCCAATTGTTGGTATCAGTGGATGAAAAAAAGGACCCCAAGGGCCAGAAAAAGGCAGCACCGGGTGGAATCTGGCCCCCTGGCCTCAGTTTGGAGACCACTGCTCTAGGGTGAAAGGGTTAAGAAGGGCTGGCCTGGATTAGCAATGACAATGATACAGAAGTCTCCTCCTGCTCTCTGACATCCAATCTTCTTGACTGGAAATGTTATGGGGGTTCAGGATCTATGTCAACAGTAACCCTCACAATCCCTAATAATATAGAGCTGGATTTGTGTTCTTTTCACATGCACACTGGTTTTCTATATTTTATTTGCCTCCACAGACCCTTCCACGCCCATAGCTGCAGCATTAGTTGCTAAAACTATAATTATGCCCCTGCAAACACTGATATCTTAGCTCTAGCCTAAGAAAGATGTTTCACCTGTTCTGCCCCACTTTCATGTATTTTTTATGTCTTGTATTGAACTACATTAGGTGATTTTTTTTTTTTTTTTTTTTTGTACTAAGCTGACATCTAATGGTGGTTTTGGGCCACCTACAACTTGTTTACTAATGTGATTTTCGTATCTTCCTCCCCTTCCTGTTTAGTGCTAGTTGGTTTATTCCTAGCTAGAGCCTCCCTACTTCTTCCATGTTCCCTCATCCAGTGTTAGTCATTTGCAGAGACAGGGCTCAGAAAAGTCATTGTCTTTTTACACTTGAAAAGATTGGAAAAACATTGTTGGATTCAACATCTGTGTCTTATTGACGAGTTAAGCTGCCTGTGGATGGTAACAAGTCAGCAGGTGACTGTACTGCCAGGATAGACTGGGTCTAAGGAGGTCTATCAATGCATAAAGTGGCATGTGAAACAGAACAACACCTATTGCTATTCGAATATTTAAAAATTTTACATTAAAATGGCAATCATGCCTGGCAAGCAAAACTGGCACACCTTTAAAGTTGGCATTCTCAAATGACTGTGTTGGTCAAGGTTCTTACTTTCCCCATTCATTAGTGGAGTTTAAATATATTTTTCTGATGGCTCAAGCTAGACTAATTTGTAAAGAAAATATCCCTAAATAGAAAAGTTGGCAATAATAATGACTTGAACTTTGCCTGCCAGCAGCAGGATGAAAAATATTTAAACAAGCTGCTTTTGCAAAGGAAATGTTGGACCTTCGTTAATGATAAGCTTGGCCGGGCTGTCCATTTATTGGCTGTTTCTTTAACTCCAGGTTAAAGCGGAGGTTCACACAAAAATTGAACCTCCGCTTTTCGGAACCCCCTCCGGTGTCACATTTGCCACCTTTCAGGGGGGAAGGGGGGTGCAGATACACCCACTTCCGGGTATAGACTTTGCCTCTTCCCGCCCCACCGCGCTGTCTGCTGTGGCAAACTCGGGTCCCAGAGACAACACGGACCATTCAGTTTGAGCTGCGCGACTCACGCATGCGCAGTAGGGAACCGGGAAGTGAAGCCGCGAGGCTTTATTTCCTGACTTCCTTATCGAAGATGGTGGCGGCAGCATCCAAGGGATGGTTCGGTCTCGGGTGCCAGTCTTGCGAGGCGGCACTGCATTACTTTAACATTACTTTTTGACAAATGCGCAGTCGTGCAACATTGTACCCAAATAAAATGTACGTCCTTTTTTTCCCCACAAACAGAGATTTCTTTTGGTGCTATTTGATCACCTCTGCGTTTTTTTTTTTTGCGCTATAAACAAAAAAGAGCGACAATTTAAAAAAAATAAAAACATATTTTTAACTTTTTGCTATAAAACACGTCCAATAAATTTATATTTTTTTTTAAATCTAATTTCTTTATCAATTTAGGCCAATATGTATTCTGCTACAATTTTTTGGTAAAAAAAAACTCCCAATAAGAGCATAATGACTGGTTTGCGCAAAAGTTATAGCGTCTACAAACTATGGGATATTTTTATGGGATTTTTATTTTTTTATTCTTACTAGTAATGGCGGCGATCAGCAATTTTGAGCGAGACTGTGACATTGCGGCGGACAAATCGGATCACCTAACTGGCACTTTTTGGGGCGCAGTGACACTAATACAGTGACCAGACCCATACCCCCCAACATTTTGAGATGGAAATGAGGGACACCTACTAGCAAACGTATGTAGGCATAGGACACGCCCCCCCCCCCCCGGCCACACCCCCTTAAAGGGAAAATAACCACAAAAAAAGGTTAATTAAATCCACAAGTGCTTTTTATCCACTACTATTCCTTTATATTGGCTTTTAAAATTGAAAAATGCAGCAGTTTAGAATTTGGATGAAAGGTTTAGCACTGGAAAACACTTTTTTGACAGTAAAAAACGCATTTTATATACAACTATGAAGATCAGACCAAAATGAGGGACAAATGAGGAGGAAAGAGGGCCATTGCTTGAAATCAGGGACAGTCCCTCGAAATCAGGGACAGTCCCTCGAAATCAGGGACAGTCCCTCGAAATCAGTGACAGTTGGGAGCTATGGCAGACCCACTGTGTGAAATCAAGTACCTGCCGCGGTATATCTTGGTGGGGCAGTCCATAAGTGGTTAAACAGCCATTGACCAATGCCTGACTTGGATGGACTGATGGACTTCCAGCAAAATAAAATGCACAAAGAAACAGACATGTTGTGTTTTTTCAAAATGCAGTGCTTAGATGCGGACAGACTGTGAGGTTGACTTACTAAAGGCAAATAGACTGCACTTGCTGGGACAAGGTCATCCAGTGCCCAGGGCAAAAATGCCAAACCTCCCAGCTTTGTAACAGAAGGAAAGCACCCCCATCCCTATGGTAAACCACTGCGCCCAGGGCAGCCGCCCCTTCCGCCCACCCCTTGTCCTGGCCCTGCTCCAGTGCTTAGTAAATGAGCAGAAACTCTGCTGACTGCCATCATCCAATCATGTGCAAGCAAAATGCTGTCTTTTTATTTTTCTTGCATGTGATTGGGTATTCTTTGTAAAGTGAAGCTTTACCTCATTTACTAAGCTCTGGAGCAACTGCACTTTGTAAAGCTATTTGCCTTTAGTAAATCAACCCCTATAGCTTTATTATGGGGATGTTGGACCCATGCATTGCAATGCATGCTTTAAAATGCAACAGTGTAAATGGACCTAGTCATGAAACGCATGCCCATAATAGCCATTATCCGTCAGTTTTGCACTGGATAGACTGTTACAAAATCGAAGCTGGTTGCTGTCGATTATTTTTAACATACATGTTACATTCTGATGATACAATCTCATTTAGATCTACTAACAACTTAGTATAGTGTAATGTCCTGCCTGATTGTATGTAAGCTGTATTACTTAGGAAGGTCGTCACATTATAGTATTGGTAAACCTAAACAAGACTGCGCAGAGATTGCACAATCAGATTGTATTGTGTATGGCCAGCTTTAGCGTTGTGTGCCTTGCTCTGTAGAATTTGGGTTGATTTACTAAAGGAGTAAAAATGTTACTAAAGGTTTCCATGGATGGTCCTACATTGGTTGAATAAGATGTCTCGTGGTATCTGATCATAGGTGCGTGCAGTCTAATTGCATTAGGGTGTGCACCCCAAATGTATTAAAACATGGACAGTGTTAGTAGAGCAGTGGACTTGGTTGGTTTCAGTAGGGCAGTGGATGGTCTCATTAGGTTTTTATTTTTATTATTGTATTTTTTAAAATTTTAGGAGTCCTGTTATGGGGCTTTGGTGAACTATCAACAGGGGGAATCTGCGCCACACCGAGTGATTAGGGTGTGCCCAGGCACATCCGGCACACCCCTTGCACACACTTGTGGGTCTGATTTACTAAAACTAGAGAGAACAAATTCTGGTGCAGCTCTGCATAGAAACCAATCAGCTTCCAGGATGTATTGTCAAAGCTTAACTGAACAAGCTGAAGTTAGAACCAGATTCTATGTGCTCCAGTTTTACTAAATCAACCCCACAGTGTCTATGGGACAGCTCACAACAGACCTAAGCCCTTGTACACATGGTGGAAATTCCAACGGAAAATGTCCGATCGGACCGTGTTGACGGATAATCCAACCGTGTGTGGGCTCCATCTGACTTTTTCCATCGGAATGTCCGACCAACAATGTTTGAGAGCTGGATATAACATTTTCCGACAACACGATCTGATCGGACTTTGTCCGATCGTTTGTAGAGAATTCTGATTGGACAAAGTGCCACACATGCTCAGATCAAATTACGAGACCAAAGCAATTGGCTACTAGCTGCAACATAGTCCCTTCATAACGAACGAACGTCATCATCGGATTTTTTGACAACTTTGTCCGACCGCGTGTATGCAACACCAGTTTCGGACAAAATCCGTCGGAAAAAATCAGATGGATTTTGTGGTCGGAATGTCCGACCGTGTGTACAAGGGCTAAGAGATTGTGGGGAAAAGTCATTGGGCAGGTTAGTACACCTTATCCAATCGTTAATTATTCTCCCCAGCGCTGAGACTGTCTGCAGGTGGCTCCCCATACTGGTGGCTCCCCTTATTCCTCCATTGCTGCCGCGGTGACTACGGCGCCCCTTTTTAGCCAAGAAGATATTGATAGGTTGTCAAATGGTGCATGCCCGTCCAAATGTCTTTACATCAACAAACCTGAGTGTCTGATTAATGCTCAACCACATGTAGGAGAATTCAAATAAAATGGAATTCCCCTTGCATGCGATAGGGCAAAGCTTGACCAGACTATGTGAACCTTCTACTCCTAATCCTACTACTCCAGTGACACCTTTACAAAAAATGCTCAGATTGTCTTGGCATAGACACCAACTTACCCGCGAACAGGCACAGCAGGTCCAACAATATCAGCCACTTCTTGGAGCCCCTGGAGGCTTTGCTCTTGGACTCTCTGCCAACGCAGTGGCCCCCCACCGTCACCTTGAGGACCCTGGGGTCAGGGCACCAATCTGGAGCTCCGCCGGGGGTGAGATGCATCTTTTCAGCAGCAGCAGGGCGAAGGGAACCACGACTTGGATGTTAACCTTGTCTATATCTGGTTCTAGGAGGGAGGACGTCCACTCTGCTCTTGGCACTCGCTGCGTCCTTGAGTCTCAGTCACCTACAGCTCCCGCCTGCAGCCCTCTCTGGAGTGACTTGAAACTTTGCAAGAGCAGAGAAAGTTAAAGGGAGAGGAAGAGGAGGTGGAGCTGACAGCGGTGTATGATGAAGGAAGGGAGGGGGGGGGGGGAAAGGGTGAGACAGACTTTGGAAGGAAGGAGAGGAAAGGGAGATAGCTGCAGAGGAAAAAAGAATAATGCAGCTGTAATCTGAGCTGTGAGTGGTCCACACCCTATAATTCATCGTCCTGGGACCCTGCAATCTACCGCTGTCCCATGTCTAACCCCGCCATATGTTCTTCTGCTGGAAAGTCAACTCTGAAACTCACCCAGCTGTGCCACCTCGTGACCAATCGAAGCTTTCAGACATCCTACCCACTGACAGGTGTCGCTTCTAGCGGCGGTCACATGACCATGTGCGCACACTGCACGGCGTGCTGAAATTGTAGGGGCCATTTAAGGTTTAGGAGACATGCATGGCTGCCACAGTTTTAAAGAGCACCTGTCATGAACAGGGACGAGCGCATCTTGGAGGTTTCATTTACCAAAAACTTTTTTGAAAAACGTGAGCCTTCGCGTGAAAAGGCATTGAGGTGATCGGTGAAGGCAAAAGGAAGGTGGATTTTGGTGGTTTTTAACCCCTTCCCACCCACTCGCCGTGGCCCTTTAAAGTGGTAGTAAAGTAATTTTTTACATTTGTACCTACCAGTAAGCCTATAATAAAGCTTACCTGTAGGTGCAGTGAATATCTCCTAAACTTGCAATGTTTAGCCACGTAAACTGATGCCGCGTACTCACGATTGGAATTCCGGCCAGAAAAAGGCCGATGAGAGCTTTTCATCGGAAAATGCGACCGTGTGTATGCTCCATCGGAATTTAGCTGGCCGAATTTCCGCCAGCCAAAAATTGATAGCATGTTCTCAATTTTACCAACGGAAAAACTTTCTATCGGTAATTCCGATCGTGTGTATGCAATTCCGACACACCAAAAAATCACGCACGCTCAGATTCAACTACGAGACAGAAGCTATTGGCTACTGGCTAATGAACTTCCTTTTTCTAGTCCCGTCGTATGTGTTCTACGTCACCGTGTTATAAACGATCAGAATTTGGTGTGACCGTGTATAGGCAAGACAGCTTGAGCGGAATTCCGTCAGGAAAACCATCAGAGCTTCTTCCGACGAGAATTCTGATCGTGTGTACGCGGCATTAGACATCATATGACATCCATAGGTTGAAATGGAGATATATGAAGAATGCCTTCAGCTGCAGGCATGCTTCAGATATAATTTTTTTTTTTTTCAGCTGGCGATTCCCTCACATGTAAAAGCAATCATATTGTGTTCAGGACGCCTCCCTCCCGCCGCCCTTCAGTTCTTCAATGAATCGACCAGCGGCGACTGTTAACCATAGAGCCGACCATGGACAAGATGGTCCCTGGCCATCTCTATGTCCTTGGAGACTGTAAGCGACACCATAACATCACTTCCGATGCCGGCAGTTAGCTGGAAGGCCTGAGATCGTTTTTTTTTTTATTTTTATTATTATTATTATTTATTTTTTTAAATCTCAGGCTTTCCAGCATAGAGTAGAGATGTGGGGACTTATAGACCCCAGATCTCTCTGTAAAGAGGACCTGTCGTGCCCTATTCCTATTACAAGGGATGTTTACATTTCTTGTAATAGGAATAAAAGTGATCAACATTTTTTTTTTGTTAAGGGAAAGTGTAAAAATAAAAAAATACAAATAAAATATACAATAGAAAAAAAATGAAAAATTATACCGCACCTGTCCCCGTGAGCTCGCACGTAGAAGCGAACGCATTCGCATGTCATGCCCGCATATGTAAACGGCGCTAAAATCACACATGTGAGGTATCGCCGTGAACGATGGAGCAAGAGCAATAATTCTAGTGCGAGACCTCCTCTATAACTCTAAACGTGTAACCTGTAAACATTTTTAAAATGTCGCCTATGGAGATTTTTCAATAGCTAAGTTTGGCACGATTCCACGACTGTGCAATTTTAAAGAGTGATATGTTAGGTATCTATTTACTTAGCCTAACATCATCTTTCCCATTATACAAAAGAAAATTGTTTTGTTTTTTTTTGTTTTTATTCATGATAGCGTTTGTCTTTTTTTCCCAAAAAAATGCGTTACAAAAAGGTAAGAACAAAGTTTGTTAAAATCCTTGCAATGTACATAGATCACCTAGAGGGGAGTGTTTTTTTTTTTTTTTACACTTTAAGGTCAGTAACTCATCAGCCAGGCAGCTAACATTCTCAGAAGAAGAGCTAAACAACAGTAGGCTATTTATTTCTTAATATACAGCTGCCGTTCATAAATGTGAATTATAATGCAGTTCAGAAAGTATTATCTTGTGGTCCAGAGACACCTGCCATGCGCTACAGGCAGGTCAATGACCTCACTAAGGTCTACTACAGTTGAGAGAGGTAGCTTGGTCACTGACCAGCCCCCCCCCCATGCTCATGATTGGGGAATATAAGGAATATCAAATAGACATGGGCGCCGTCAAAAAATTTGTTTTGTTTCGTTTCGTTCCATACAGAAAAAAAAAACTTATTTCGTAATTTGTGTACGAAATTAAATTCGGATTCGTACGAAATCCGAATTTTCGTTAGATTCGGAAACTTTTCGTTAAAAAAACAAATGTTTGTTATGATGAATTTATCATTATGAGGGGCTCCCACCATCCCTGTGCTGTGCTGACTTCCTCTGATTGGTGAACAAAACACCAGTCGTGTTTCTGTTAATTTGGATCCGAAATTCGTTAACGAAATTTCGTATTTCGGATGAAATTTGTGAGCATAGAAATTCCATAGGGTTCCCACCATCCCTGTGCTGAGTTCCCAGGTCTGTACACCTGCTGTGTCCATTATGAGGGGTTCCCACCATCCCTGTGCTGAATTCCCGGGTCTGAGTGTATACCCTCTGCTCCCATTATGAGGGGTTCCCACCATCCCTGTGCTGAGTTCCCAGGTCTGTACACCTGCTGTGTACATTATGAGGGGTTCTCACCATCCCTGTGCTGAGTTCCCAGGTCTGTACACCTGCTGTGTCCATTATGAGGGGTTCCCACCATCCCTGTGCTGAATTCCCGGGTCTGAGTGTATACCCGCTGCTCCCATTATGAGGGGTTCCCACCATCCCTGTGCTGTGCTGACTTCCTCTGATTGGTGAACAAAACACCACTTATGTTTCTGTTAATTTGGATCCGAAATTCCGAAATTTCGTATGAAATTCGTAAGCATAGAAATTCCCATAGGGTTCCCACCATCCCTGTGCTGACTTTCTGGGGCATTAACTTTTCGTAGCAATTATGAATTTTCGTTATGATGAATTTATCATTATGAAATTTCGTATTTCGTACGGAATTTGTATGCATAAAAATTCGTATCCATATTTCGTAAGAAACTAATTGCACATGTCTAATATCAAAGCACAGCACGCAGTTAGATGGAGACCATTAGGAAAAGCAGTACAGCTGGATGGCTTGGGTGCCTCACTCTTTCAGTTCCACTATGCGGAAGAGTACAAAGACAATAATAAAAATATATATCAGGGTAGGTAAACTAGATGTTAAATAAAAATTAAAATTAAAATAAATTTAATTTTTTTTTAAATATAATAATAAATAAATTGCCAAGAAGGTTTAAAGAACAAAAACTCCAAATATGGCTGCAATACTCACCTTCTCCCTAGGGCTGTCCCTCATAGATTTGTTGCTTCGTGGTCCAGTGTCACTCTTCTTCCAGGTTGAATGAAGTCCAGTGTCATTAAACTCACTTCCCGTGAGCCCAGGTTATCATGGACACAACCCCTGCAGGTAAGTCACCATGCTGGCTTGAGATCTTAGCTTATTGCTCTACAGAATGCTGGTCACAATCATTAGCAGTAAGCACCACCTAAGAAGAGCAAGAATTCTGTTCATCACATGACCAGTTGGAAGATGTTTGGAGGTTGATGTATACTGTATATTTTTTTGGTGTGAAATGGGAAAATAGGGAGACAAAGCAGTTTGACATGCCATACAGCGGGACAATGCTGGACTAGCCACCCAATGCAGTCCCACCACATGTTGTGTGAACATACCCTGAAGAACAAGATGTGGGGAAAGGGATGTAATGGGGGTTTGGGGGGGGGGGGCATAGGGTTAGGTTGTAATTGGATTAAACTGGATTTTTAAAGACTTTACCAGAATGATGTTGTGAGTAAAATAGATATTTTGTGTGTGTGGGTGTCATTAGATTGTGAGCTCTTTGGGTGCAAGGAATGATGTTAGACGGACAATATTTAAAAAAAATGACTGAATAATATGTTAGCATTCTAAAAGAAACCAAAAAAAAAAACATTTTTTTTTCTTTTTTGCATTACAGTGGGCTTAAATCTGGGTAAGTTAGCATAGCTAGAGGTTCACTTTTTCTGGCTGGTCGCTTTTTCCTGGCTGGTCGCCAAAATTTACCTTGGACACAGGGGTAAACCCCTGTCTCTATGACGTCTTAGAGCGACAAAACGTATTGAGTGGAGCATGGTCACGTGACACCACCACACATGGAAGTCAGCCATTTTGCTGGTTGGAAACTTGGATATTACTGTTGGATTGACATGCGTTTTATGCATTAATGTTTGTGAGTATCCTGATGCACTTTAACCCCCCTGACGGTATTCCCGAGTCTGGCTCGGGGTGGAATTTTCATACCAAAAGCGGTATCCCCGAGCCAGACTCGGGACTGCATCGCTGGATCCAGGAGGAGGTTTACTTACCTTCTCCCTCGGATCCAGCGTTGTCTCCCCGCTGTACGAGCGAGCCGTGTCTCGCTCGATGCATCACATCGCCGATCTCCGTGCCCTGCGAGCGTTGCGACGCACGGGGACGGAGATCGGCACCAAATTCAAAAAGTGAAACACACAGTATACATACAGTATAATGTAATCTTACAGATTACATTGCTGTATGTAATTATTTCACATCCCCGTTGTCCCTAGTGGTCTGCCCAGTGACCTGCATGCAGTTTTATATAATAAAAACTGTTCTTTATGCCTGGAAACTGGAGATTGTCCATAGCAACCAAAACTGTCCTTTTACATCAAAAATGGTTTTAGACCAGCTAGAAAACAGCGATAATAAATTGGAATCACTCGCAGAATTGAGCGATAGCGATTTGTGGGGAGATCCGTCATCAAATACTGAAAAGTAATGACAGTGACAATTCTGCAACTGAGCAAATTTCAGTATTTTTGATGTGATTACATTATTGAATAATTTTTATTATTGTTATATTATTATTTGGTACAATTATTTATAATTATTTATTATATTATAATTTATGATTTCATTTTTCAAACTTTATCATACCCGGGATGTCTGCTAGACTCTGGTTTGGACAGATTTAAGTGAGTTATTCCTAAGAATTGCAGGACTACAATAGAAAACGCCAAATTTTCATGCAAAATAATGGTACCGCTTTAAAATCCGAAATAATCATACCGCCAGGGAGGTTAATAAATATAGACCTGTTTCTATATACTGCAAAATTAGGTTTTGTTTTATCTCTCTATGCTGCATGGTTTTATATCATCTCCCGTGGAATATTCTGGTCCTGAGGAATTTAAATTACAAGGAGGTCACTCTGGATGCACCGTTTGGGTCTGAGATTTATTTGAGCGCAACTGACAACTCTTTTTTAGGTGGTCCACAATGAAGGGTAAGAGGCTTGGAATTATGTGATGTCGGTGGAGGATATATTATCACCCTTTATGGCGTACCGGGTAGCAGAGCCTGATAGGATGAGGAAGGCCTCTCTTACACCTCTAACTCGGGGCCTCTATTAGTGTATATAGAAGGTGCAGGAGTGCAGAGTCGCACCAGTGCCAGGAAGTCTTTGCAAGCAGCATGGCAGATGTCCTTGCTGAGCTGGTGAAGTCGTCAGATGGCTTCAGCAGGCAGACAAGCAGGTAGGCAGCTGGTGCTGGTGACAGTAGACAGGATAGCAAGGTCAGGCAGGCTAGGGTCATACACAGGCTTGGAGAATCGGGGCCAGGACACAGGCAGGAATGTAGTCAGGAGGCAGGATCTGGAACCGAATCAGTGGAACAGGAGCCAAAGAAGCAGACAGAAGATTGGTCACAGGATAAGCCGAGGTCGGTGAAGGTGGAGTTCAAGGAATGGTCAAGACAAGCCGGGATACAAGTTCACAGATAGCAGGACACAGGGAAAGCTGAAGACCAGGCAGCACTGGATCTGAGCACTGGCTGGGTTTAAGTAGTCTGTTTGGCGCTAGTGTCAATCATAGGTGCTCGCAAGCGCCAGCGCACACAGGGATGCACAACAGGTTGTTTTTGCGTGCAAGTTCGTGCATGTACACATCTATTCGCCAATGCCCAATTCTTACGAGCAAAGGGAACCAGTGTTAGCTTTCACCCGGAAGTTCTTCTAGAGGGATTAACTTGTCTGCTGGCATGTGTTTCCTGACACCCTTTGTGTTATTAGTGCACTTGGGGTGCGTCTACCAAGTTCTGGATGCTATTATTGGACTGTGATGGACTTTTTGTTCATTGTGTGAAAGTGCTGCATATGTATCATTCTTACAGGAGGCAGATACTGGGCTATGCAAATGAAAATCTTGTGCTGTATTCCTCACATACAAAGTATCAGGCCTTGTGCACTGGCAACTAAGGAAAAAAAGAAGGGAATGTATAAATGTGATCAGTAATGTCTAATGTAGCAGTATACATCCAGAAAATAGTCCTAATGTGTACATAGTACAGAGACAAACATTTTGATGGTGTAAAAGCAGCAAATGGCCAGCATATTAGTAATTCACCTCTTTTTAAATATGTATATTCCCTCAGGTTGACTCTAGACAACAGGAGCTGACCGCCCAGGGTCATGGGCAGTCAGCCCCTGTGGTCTAGAGTCAACCTGAGGGGAGAGAGGTCCAGAGTTATGGGCAGTCAGCCCCTGGGGTCTAGAGTCAACCTGAGGGGAGAGAGGTCCAGTGTCATGGGCAGTCAGCCCCTGTGGTCTAGAGTTAACCTGAGGGGAGAGATGCCCAGAGTCATGGGCAGTCAGCCCCTGGGGTCTAGAGTCAACCTGAAGGGAGAGAGGCCCAGAGTCATGGGCAGTCAGCTCCTGTGGTCTAGAGTCAACCTGAGGGGAGAGAGGTCCAGAGTCATGGGCAGTCAGCCCCTGGGGTCTAGAGTCAACCTGAGGGGAGAGAGGTCCAGAGTCATGGGCAGTCAGCCCCTGTGGTCTAGAGTTAACCTGAGGGGAGAGATGCCCAGAGTCATGGGCAGTCAGCCCCTGGGGTCTAGAGTCAACCTGAGGGGAGAGAGGTCCAGAGTCATGGGCAGTCAGCCCCTGTGGTCTAGAGTCAACCTGAGGGGAGAGAGGTCCAGAGTCATGGGCAGTCAGCCCCTGGGGTCTAGAGTCAACCTGAGGGGAGAGAGGCCCAGAGTCATGGGTGGCCAGCACCTGTAGTCTAGAGTCAACCTGAGGGGAGAGAGGCCCAGAGTCATGGGTGGTCAGCACCTGTAGTCTAGAGTCAACCTGAGGGAAGAGAGGCCCAGAGTGAAAGCTCAATATGGAAATCTGCAAGGTTAACTTTGAAAAAGTGCAAATACTGGCAAAAGAATGTAAAAAAAAAATTACAGCTAAAAAATAAATAAATTCCACCAACAACTTCATCCATGGAAAGAAATGCATTATGTTAAGAGAACAGTCCCTTATGCCCCGTACACACGATCGGACTTTCTGCCAACAAAACCGTGGATTTCTTTCCGAAGGATGTTGGCTCAAACTTGTCTTCATACACACGGTCACACAAATGTTGGCTCAAAATTCCAAACGTGAGAACGTGGTGACGTACAAGACGTACAACGAGCCAAGAAAAAGGAAGTTCAATAGCCAGTGCAGTTCCTTGTGCTTGATTCAGAGCATGCGTGAACTTTTGTGCGACGGACTTGTGTACACACGATCGGAATTTCCGACAACAAAGTGAAGTTGGAGGAAAATTTGAGAACCTGCTCGCAAACATTTGTGGCTGGAAATTCTGACAGCAAATGTTCGATGGAGCTTACACACGGTTGGACTTTCCGACAACAAGCTCACATAGAACATTTCCCGTTGGAAAGTCTGACCGTGTGTACGCGGAAATAGTTTCTTGGCAAAATGTTGAAAAAGAAGAAAACTGTTTGAAAGTCTCAACAGTTGGTAGAATCCATTTGCAAAACAGATATTGATGGATAATCTTAGTATCATTTAACCCAAGTTGGCAGTCGCCTCTTGCACCCAGCTGTGCAGAATGATAAAACAACTATAAACAGCATGGTTGAATGTCGGCAATCAAGCCTGGGTGAAACTGAGCTCATCCAATTCCAGGTTCACCCTGTCAGATGAACTGAATAACCTTTGAACTGGTAAAAGGGTTCTTTGGATTCCTTACAGGTCATTTTTGACATGAAGAGTTTGTGATGACCCTCTGCCTCCTCCCCTGCCCATCCTTGGTGACCAGATGTCAACGAGTGTATTGGCCTTTAGGCTAATGTGTCTCTTATTGATGATGTGGCATGTGGCCTTGTAGGCATACCATATATTGACATGTACCTTTGTTAGTCACTGAAGATGGTCACCTCCTCCCATACTCACCTCGAGGACTTTTCCAAAGCCTCTCCAATCCTATGGAATGCCCTACCCCAATCTGTCCGCCTATCTCCTACTTTATTAGCTTTTAGCCCTTGTACACACGGTCGGACATTCTGACGGAAAATGTCCGATCGGACCGCTTTGACGGATAATCCGACCGTGTGTGGGCTCCATCGGACTGTTTCTGTCAGAATATCCGACGGACAAAGTTTTCCAGCTTGGCTATAAAACTTTCCAACAACATGATCCGATCGGACCTTGTCCGATCATGTGTAGAGAATTCCGATCGGACACAGTGCCACGCATGCTCAGATCAAATTCCTAGACCAAAGCTATTGGCTACTAGCCTGAACATAGTCCCATCATAACGAAATAACGTCATCACGTTCTGAACGATCGGATTTTCCGACAACTTTGTCCGACCGTGTGTATGCAACAGTTTCGGACAAAATCCGTTGGACAAAATCCGACGGATTTGGTTGTCGGAATGTCCGACCGTGTGTACAAGGGCTTAGACGATCCCTGAAAACACCTACCCACACCTAACTGTATTTTCATTTTCTCCATAAGCTCATCCCCCATAGTTATTATCTTTTGTTTCAACTTGACTCTCCCTTCTAGATTGGAAGCTCTAACGAGCAGGGCCCTCTGATCCCTCCTGTATTGATTTGTATTGTAAGTGTACTGTCTGCCCTCATATTGTAAAGCGCTGCGGAAACTGTTGGCGCTATATAAATCCTGAATAATAATAATAATGGTCACAGCACCCAAGCCCATTGATAGAGTTGCTTGGTAAAGCCATTTGGGAAGATCTCTTACTGCCAAAATTCAACTACATAGAAGAACATTGGTTTCGATACGCTGGATCACATGCAACGTGATTTTGAGTCTAATTGCTTGCAAATATTGAGATTTGTATCAACAACCAATGTCTCTACAGCCACTAGAAAATATTAGAAGAGTGAATTGGCTACTGGCATACCATGTTGTATATGACACTTGATTTTAGTTTTAGTCATGACATTGATCCCTTTTTTTGGACCTTAGTTAGTCACTGAAGATGGGTTTTGCACCCAGGACCACTGAGACCACAGTAGAGCCCATTTGGGAGGATCTTTCATTGCCCCAATCCACTACCGAAATTCAACCTACAAAAGCAGAATGCTGGTTTGGATAAGCTGGATTACCAGTGAAGTGATTTTGGGTCCAATTGCTCTGCATTGCTTGCAAATATTGGGATTCGTATGAGCAACCTTAGTCTTACCAGCTACTAGAAAACATTGGAAGAGTGTATTGGCCAATTGGCTAAAGTACCTCTTATTGATGGCGTGGTGTGTGACCTTTTGGGCATACCATGCTATCATGATATAGATCCCCTTCTTTTGACTTTCGTTTTCTCACTAAAGTTGGGCTGGGTTGCTAGACCCATTGAGAAAACCATGTGGCCCTTTTTGGAAATCTTTTTACTGCCAGTCAACCTACAAAGCATAATGCTGGTTTGGATAAGCTGGATAACAAGTTCAATTGCTCCTCATCACTTGCAAATATTTTTTATAAGCAACCTTTGGCGTACCCACCACTGGAAAACATTGATAGAACAATGGGTCAATTTTAACGCAAACGTCTACTTTTGTCGATAAAAAGCAACAGGTTCACTGAACTGGCACCCCTCCTTCGCTGGTTCTCTTATAATCTCCTGGATAACACATTGGAACCCTCATATTTTATTCCAGAGTCCTGAGACAATATCTAGGAATTTAGAGAAGAGTTCATTTTTAATTTTTTGTCAAAAAGTTTTGCTGATGTATTTATTTTATTTATTTTTTCTTCTGATAAAGGAGACGATTGAACTTGAGGTGAGGTGAGGCAGAAGGATGCATATCCGGATGGACAGAACAACAGGAGAGGCGGAGATACCGTGGCGTGTCACAGGGGGCATCCTTCCTGCTGTTTCCTATCCACTGGGGAAGAGGATATACAGTACGGGAAAACACTGGGACCTCCGCCTGTTTCCCACAGCCACTGCGTACCGGCGTGCAACAAAAATAGACATAGCCGAATTCAAAACAATAACAAAACCCAAGAAAACCTTGTGCATAAAATTAGATTTAATCCACTGGGATGCATCTAAAAGTTTAGGAAACTTTATGTACAGGAATGAATGCTAGAATTTAGAACATGTCAATAAAGAGAATCAGTCAGCACTAGACATTTGTAGTAATCCAGATCTCCATTCCTGAGTTGTTATAACAATCTAGTCTTATGTCTCAGGGATTGCTATTTGTTCTGTATTCTCTCCCTCTCTTAGCAGATGGTGTCCCTTTAGTGTTGGGATGTGATGAAACATTTGGCAAACATTACACAAAATTAATGCTAAAATATAAAACATTTCAATAAAGAAATATCCACTCTTGAGTTGTTATAACAATCTAGCATTTTGTCTCTGTGATTGCTATTTGTCCTGTATTTTCTCCCTGTGTTGGCAAATGGTGTCCCTTTAGTGTTGGGATGGAAGGAAACATTTGGCAAACATTACACAAAAAATGTATGCTAAAATTTAAAACGTTTTAATAAAGAAATCTCCACTCCTGAGTTGTTAGAACAATCTAGTATTTTGTCTCTGGGGTGGCTATTTTTCCTGTATTCTCTTCTTCTCTTAGCAGATGGTGTGCCCTTAGTGGTGGGATGTAATGAAAAATTTGGCAAACGTTAAGCACAAAAATGAGTGCTAAAATATAAAACATTTCAATAAAGAGAAACAGTCAGCAATAGACAATTGTAGTAATCCAAATAATTTTCCACTCCTGGATTGCTATAACAATCTAGTCTTTTGTCTCTGGGGTTGCTATGTGTCCTGTATTCTTTCCCTGTGTTGGCAGATAGTGTCCCTTTAGTGTTGGGATGTAAGGAAACATTTGGCAAACATCAGACTCATCATACACCAGAATTCAAGCTAAAAAATGTAAAACATTTCAACAAAGAAATCTCTGCTGCTGGGTTGTTATAACAATCTATTTTATTTGTCTCTGGGGTTGCTATTTGTGCTGTATTCTCTCCCTTAGCAGATGGTGTCCCCTAGCATTAGGATTTAAGGAATCATTTGGCAAACATTATACACAAAAATGAATGCTAGAATATTAAATATATAATTACAGAGGGCCACTCAGCAATAGATGTTTGTGATCTAAATATATCTCTGTCTTATGTCTTTGGGATTGCTATCTGTCCTGTATTCACTCCCTATCTTAGCACATGGTGTCCATTTAGAGTTGGGATGTAATTAAACATTTGGCAAACATTACACAAAACTTAATGCTAAAATGTAAAACATTTCAATAACGAAATCTCCATTCCTAAGCTGTTATAAAAATCTAGTCTTTTGTCTCTGGGATTGCTATTTGTACTGTATCCTCTCCCTGTGTTGGAAGATAGTGTCCCTATAGTGTTGGGATGGAAGGAAACATTTTGCAAAGATTACACAAAAATTCAAGCTAAAATTTAAAACATTTCAACAAAGAAATCTCCACTTCTGAGTTGTTATAACAATCTAGTCTTTTGTCTCTGGGATTGCTATTTGTCCTGTATTCTCCCCCTGTCTTAGCAGACGGTATCCCCTAATATTGTGATGTAATGAAATGTTTGGCAAACTTTATACGCAAAAATAACTGCAAAAATGTAAAATATATAATTACAAAGGACCATTTAGCAATAGACATTTGTCATGATCTTAGTATAGCTCTCTCATATGTCTCTGGGATTGCTATTTGTCCTGTATTCTCTCCCTCTCTTAGTAGATGTTGTTCAGTTAGTTTTCTTATGACAAGCTATCTTGCCTCAGCACAGTGCTGATAGCAGACACCATGGTGTTGTTAAGGTCTCAAAGATCTCTGAACACTCAAACTGAAATGTTTTGGAGCTTGTAGCATATTATCAGTATTAAATAGGAACTTCACTCTTTCAATCAACATTGATTATTTGTAATCCTAATGCTACTAGCATTAGTGAATGGATAGAAAATGTATCATATTTGCTTGTTTTAAACTTTTTTTAGTTTACATTTCTTCAGTTACGTTCTGGTTTCCATGCCTAGGCAAATGATGTCATACATCCCAAGAGTCTCCAGTAGGGGAGAAGGGGCTTTCTCAGCTAAGCAAACCCTCTCCTGCTTGCATGCCTGAGCTAAGGGCAGGTGGATTCCAGGAAGTAAATGCTACCTGAATCATCTTCCCTAACTCTAGACTGCTACAGCTAGAAATGCTGGGGGGGGGGGGGGGATTCCACTGAAAAATAAAGTATAGAGACATGGATGTATGGGGGAGTTTGTGCTGAATATGAAACATGAATTAAATAGCATTTTTGGTTTGTGGTGCTCAGTTGTTTCTTGTCCACATCGTCACTTCTCTTCCCTTTCTTTTTTCTTTTTGTTCCCTGCAATCTTCTGGTCTCTTTCCCCTTTCCTATTGCACCCCACAGAGGTTATTAGAAGAACTACCAATAATATCTTGTGACTGCTTCCAGCACGCCTTCATTGTATTTCCCAAATTAAAACTGAACTCAGCAGTAAAATTCACACATGAAATGCAAATGAGGGAACTGCACTACCTGACAAAGCATTCAATTTCTGAGATTTGACACATCCCCATCACACAGCACAGCCAGGTGGATAATACCACTTATGCCTTGTACACACGGTCAGAAATTCCGATGGAAAAGGTCCGATCAGATTATATTGTCGGAAAACCCGATCGTGCGTGGGCTCTATCAGACTTTTTCAGACGGAAAAAATTTGAGAGCGGGATCTCAAATTTTCCGACAAAAAAATCCAATCTGACTTTTTCCAATCGTTTGTAGAGAATTCCAATCGGACAAAGTGCCACGCATGCTCAGATCAAATTACAAGACCAAAGTTATTGGCTACTAACCTCAACGTAGTCCCGTCGTACTCAACAAATGTCAACATGTTCGGCAGCGATCAGATTTTCTGACAACTTTGTCCGAAAGTGTGTATGCAACACCAGTTTAGGACAAAATCCATCTGAAAAAATCCGACGGATTTTGTGGTCGGAATTTCCAACCGTGTGTACAAGGCATTGCACTGAAGAAGATATAGTGGTGCCCTCTCTCAACCCCCAGTTTGCCGATTGGACATTGAAAGAGCAGCAGCAGACCGGTGAGGTCATTTACTTACTCATTCTTCTCTATCCACCTATCAAAATGTTACTTGTCAACATATTTGCATTTAGCATACCTGATTGGCTTCCATTACTGCCCCCTCTCTTTTGCCATAAGTGTTGCTGTGGAGGGACTTCAAGAAGCTTGTATCAAGTCAAATTTAGGTAATAACTTTAATTGCATCCTAAAAAGAATCTAATTATTTATTAATGAATGCAAAACTCCATTACTTTGAGTCTTTTATATCTTCCCTGACTTTGGTTTTAATCCATTAATTGCAGACGTAAGCCAACCCTTGCAAATGGCTTTTACTGGTATTCTAATAATCCTCCTGGTATTTTATTTTAGGTTTAAGACCAATATTACTTTCTTAATAACTGTAATTGCAAAAATATGATCACACATCATAAATAAAAAAGGGATCATCACTGAAATTTTGAATATTCCAGGAAATCCAAAAGTAGATGCTCTAAATACATATTTTATGTTACACTTTTGACAAAGTGTTCGCTATGTGCAAATTAATTTTTTTCCTCAGAACAGTGAAGGGGTTCTGAGGGTTGATTGTGTAGGTTTAACTTTGGCCTCAGTTTGGTTGGGCTGTGTTAGGGTTCTGTCTGGTCATGTGTACAGTGAGGTGCACATGACAGGACCAGAACCAGGCCTGGTTGGACGTTATGGGTATCAGCGTTCCTCTGGGCCAATCAGTGGGTGACTCTGGCCCCGCTGAGGAGTCTGTGGAAGGGTACTTAAGAGGCTGAAGTCACGTGTTTGGGGTTCGTTCGTTAGGCCTGAGCTGCCTGTTCCTGGAGCTGGACCGGGGTAGCCCCGCGAGGGGACACGGGCACGGGGGCGTATGCCGCTCCGCAACATGGACAGTTTGACTAGCCTCATTAGACCCACATGGTCTGGGGCAAGGATCCATCTGTTCCCGAGTCTTGGAACTGGCTGATCCGAGGCACAGTAACTGAGGGAGGATTCAATGCGTCCGGGTGTGCTGTCAACCTGGAGAGGCACCGCAGCTCGTGTAAGTGATGGGGGGGGGGACTCTTCAGAGGAGGGCCAACAAGCTGGCATCCCAAGAAGTGCCTGGTTGCTGGGTTGTCAAGGATACTAACGGATCCATGCTTTTCCAGTACTGCTAAGGAGAAAGAGAACGTTCCAGGTACTGAGGAAAGGTTCCTGTTCACTTTCGGTTGCAAATTTGTTCAAGGTTAGAGACTTTTCAAGTTCCGGATTAATGTGTTGACTGCCATAATCTCTGGCTAGAGATTTGTTCAGCTTTGAAGCGCCCAGCTGCGAGTGGCTACTCGCTGGGCTTTATTAGAGACTTTCTAGTGATTAGCAGTTCAAGGTGCTTGAGTTTCTTGCCCTCTGTTCCCATATGAGACTGTGTTTGTTGGATGTTACCCCTCCAAAAAAAAAACCTTTCTAAAGGACTTTTATGGTGTCAGCCTCCAAGGTTGTTGGGTACTAACCCTGGGAACCCCTAGACATGGAAGAACAAGCTAAGCGGAGGTAACCGGTAAGCCCAAAAGTCAAGGCCGCCCCATTGAGGGTTATGGCCGCTACATGTATATCGAATATTGAATTCCAAGGCTGATTAATGGGCATATGGGTAGGTGCAGTGTGAAGCAGCGGGCAGAAAACACATGGAGTCCATGTGCAGTGATGGACATATACTGTAACAGCAGTCCAGCAATACACAACAGACCACGGAGGGGAGGCACCTTGACCAGGAACATTCACAAGTTGTAACAGCAATGAAACTAAAGAATGAAGACTTAGGCCGCGTACAAACGGGCGGACTGTCTGACGGACTTGGTCCGCTGAAACGTGTTTCAGCGGACAGTCCGCTCGTGTGTGGGCTTCAGTGGACTTTTTCAGCGGACAGTCTGGCGGACTAAGTCTTTCGGAATTTCCGTAATATTGTCCGCTGAAACACGTTTCAGCGGACAGTCCGCTCGTGAGTAGGCTAGTTGGACGGACTAAGTATGGCGCATGCTCAGAAAGGATTTACACGGCGAAAGGTTGCATTGCAGTGTATTGGACGTCGTATTTCTAGTCCCGTCGTACGTGCTGTACACGTCATCGCGCAAGCTTTCGGCGGACTGTCTGTTTATCGTGTATGGTCAAGTCCGTTCATTCGAAAGTAGGACGGACTGTCTGTCGGATTGTCTGACAGACTTAGTTGGACGGACAATCCTCTCGTGTGTACGCGGCCTTAGGGGTGCCAAAAGCCTCCGTCTCAAGGAGTGCCCCATACACACGATCGTAATTTTGGTTGGAAAAAGCTCTGATGGTTTTCCCAACGGAATTCCGATGGGATTTCGCTCAAGCTGTCTTGCATACACACGGTCACGTCCAAATTCCTACCGTCAAGAAAGCAGTGATGTACAACACGTACAACAGAACTAGAAAATGGAAGTTCAATACCCAGTAGTCAATAGCTTCCATCTCATAGTTGAATCTGAGCATGCGTGAGTTTTTGCACGTCGGCATTGCATACACATGATTGGAATTTCCATCTGAAAAACTGAGAACATGCTCTCAAATTTTTGCTGGCGGGAATTCGGCCAGCTAAATTCTAATGGAGCATACACACGGTCGCATTTTCCGATGAAACGCTCTCACCTGTCTTTTGCTGCCCGAAATTCCGTTCGTGTGTACACGTCATAATGCAATGTGACCTGTCTCTACCCAAATAGAGAGGATTCCACAAAGGATTGCATGTCCCTGCACTGTCTCTGCTGCTCTGGAACATTTTCTTGATGCTAAGCACTGTGCCAGACAGATGGGTGACCTGTCCCTACTCTAGGCACTTGCAAAATGCACGCCAAATCCAGGAGCCAGGGCCATAAATACAGTAGACTCTGCCTATCCAAATTGGTCACTTGGGGAACTACCATCTAATCAGATAGCTGCCTTCCTATGACTGAGGAAACCATATACAGTAGCATCCAGGTTCCTCTGGACTTCCTCCCCCTTTTGCCTTGTAGCTGTGGTCATCTACACCTGCAGTGAAGAAAACAGACTACACCCAATGCATGCCAAGCCCAGGAGCTAGGGTCTCAAATAGACTTTGCCTACCCTTGATGGCCACCAAAGTGTCCTGGAGTGCCACCAGCCAAATGGATAGCTGCCTTCCCATGACTGAGGAAACCATAGAGGAACCAGGTTCCTCTCTACTTCCTCCCGCAACTGCGCTGCAGCTGCGGTCAGCGTCACCTGCAGTGGAGAAAATATATACTACAAAAGCCCAGGTAAACAAAAAAAAACACGGATTCATTAAAAAATGGCAAACTCTTAAGCACCATACACACTTATCAGATTTTCTGCTGATTTTTGTCTTCAGATTTACCAAAACCATGTAGTGCAAGGGCCTGCCTGATTGCATACAAATTGAAACTCCTAAGGTCTGACCTTATATTATATGGTTTTGGTAAACCTGAAGGAAAAAATCAGCAGAACATCTGATAGTGTGTATGGGGCTTAATTCACTAAATATCTATCAAAAGTAATTCTAAAGAAATGGAGGTTTGATAACTCTAAAGAACATTATGTGTTTTCTTAATAAAGATAGCACAGCAGAAACTCCCTCTTTTTAGACATGCTGTCTTTTTGTTGAAACCTGGGACAGAGATGTACGATGGGAGAAGCTAGGAAAGAGAAGAGTCACTGCACTAACTCAATGAATGTTTGCATCAAGTTCAACATGGAAACATATGAAGATGCTCCACCTGCTGGCTGTTCTTATGACTGTACAGCATTCATATGCAATATTTCATATTTACCAGAAAAAAAAACTTCTTTTTTTTGGTACATCCTAATTTGTAAATGCTGACCATAGTGAAGGAAGAAAAAACACTATACACAAGGGATATGCAATTAGCGGACCTCCAGCTATTGCAGAACTACAAGTCCCATGAGGCATAGCAAGACTCTGACAGCCACAAGCATGACACCCAGAGGCAGAGGCATGATGGGACTTGTAGTTTTGCAACAGCTGGAGGTCCGCTAATTGCATATCCCTGCTATACACCATACCATTCCTATACAGTGTATGTGATGTCATAGTCATGGAAAGAGTGTTATAGTTATATGTTATAGTCTTGGAAAGAGTGGGGATTGTCTAGAACCTTAGCTGGAAGAGAGATTAAACTTCTCTGTTTGTCCTGGTGGCCCACTGTAACTGAAACTTACGGTCAATGAAAATGAAAAGCAAGGAAATCTTCCCAGGAGGGACACTGCTTGTACCGGTGAGGACATTTCCCTCTCTTTGAAGATTTGACTTATGGCTAACCATTTTGGGTCTAAAATGCATCAAAGCTTCTTGTCTTCATACCTGTCTACATTGTGCATCTATTGGTTACTCATTTAAGCAAAAGGATGTGGGACTTGTTCTTTTACAGCAGTGGGAATCTTTTTAGTTTTCAGTGACCTCTGATCACGAAAGGGTTATAGAAGAATTCCAGGTATGGATATTGCTGCGGACTTGGACGAAAGGCGGGAGATGCCCAACCTTTCATGTTAACCTCCCTGGCGGTACCATTATTTCGGATTTTAGGTGCTAAAAGCGGTACCATTATTTTGCATGAAAATTTGGCGTTTTATATTGTAGTCCTGCAATTCTTAGGAATAACTCTCTTAAATCTGTCCAAACCAGAGTCTAGCAGACATCCCGGGTATGATAAAGTTTGAAAAATTAAATCATAAATTATAATATAAGAAATAATTATAAATAATTGTACCAAATAATAATATAACAATAATAAAAATTATTCAATAATGTAATCACATCAAAAACACAGAAATTTGCTCAGTTGCAGAATTGTCACTGTCATTACTTTTCAGTATTTGATGACGAATCTCCCCACAAATCGCTATCGCTCAATTCTGCGAGTGATTCTAATTTATTATCGCTGTTTTCTAGCTGCTCTAAAATCATTTTTGATGTACAGTGACAGTTTTGGTTGCTATGGACAATCTCCAGTTTCCAGGTATAAAGAACAGCTTTTATTATATAAAACTGCATGCAGGACACTGGACAGACCACTAGGGACAACGGGGATGTGAAATGTTTAGATACAGCAATGTAATCTGTAAGATTACATTATACTGTATGTTTACTGTGTGTTTCACTTTTTGAATTTGGCGCCGATCTCCGTGCCCGTGCGTCGCAACGCTCGCAGGGCACGGAGATCGCCGATGTGATAGATCGAGCGAGACACGGCTCGCTCGTACAGCGGGGAGGCGACGCTGGATCCGAGGGAGAAGGTGAGTATTCCTCCTCCTGGATCCAGCGATGCAGTCCCGAGTCTGACTCGGGGATACCGCTTTTGGTATGAAAAATCCACCCCGAGTCAGACTCGGGAAAACCGTCAGGGGGATTAACAAGCAGGTGATTGGGGGTTGCGGACCCCTGCTCTAGAAACTGGGATACACTGTAGCATACTTCCCAACTTTTTTTTAGATAGGAAAGAGGAACACCTATTAGTAAAAGTATGTAGGCATAGGATAAACCCTGTGTCATGCCCCCTTAAAGGAGAATTATACAAAAATAAAGTTAGTTAAACCTACAAGTCCTTTTTTTACCACTACTATTCCTTTATACTGGCTTTTGAAATTTACAAATGCAGCAATTTAGAAATTGGATGAAATGTTTAGGACTCGGAAACACTTTTTGAAAGATAAATTATGTATTTTATATACAACTATAAAGATTAGACCAAAATGGGGGACAAATGAGGAGGAATGATGGACAGGGGGGCTTTGTTCGAAATCAGGGACAGTTGGGAGCTATGCTGTAGTAGTACACTGCTACTCTGGGTTTCTCCACTAGCTTCCAACTAACACAGAAGGCCGATTGCTTGGCATGGGGTGCTGTTTAGAGATCACATTGCAGTTTCTTAGTGAATGCACAGTGTTTTCTGATAGAACAACGTAGAGAAACAGGGTGAAGATGTGTCTACTACTGTCATTTCCAGCTTCTATCCCAGGGTTTCCCAACCAGGGTTCCATAGGTTCCTCAAGAGGTTGCTAGGGGTTCCTTGAGCAATGAGCAAGTTCTGCCTCTCAGATAACCTCCCACTGATATCATTGATCTTTTTAGCTATCTCAGGGTAATTCTTCCAAATGACCACAAGTGTGAGGAGCATTCTTCCCACCGATCATGACACTAATTTATTATGAGTTGTAGATATTGTAACTTTTAACGGGGGGGTTCCCTGAGACCAGAAAGTTATTTCAAGGGTTCCACGGCGTTGAAAAGGTTGAGAAAGCCTGTTCTAGAGGGATCCCACAGGTATGGTATACTATATTTATAATTCCATTGGTCCAAGCTGGAATTCTTTTTTATAGCTATGGACTGAAACAATAGGTCAGAATAGAAGGGAAGAAGCAGGGGAATTAAAGCTTGAAAGTCACGTCAAAGATTACTTTCTGGTAAATTTTACAGGAATTCCTCAAAATGTGCATTTACTGAAAACATCCCACAGTTTCTCTTTGATTCTGTTGAGTTGACATGTGGATTATGCCAGGGTGTTTATAATTGTAGAATATACCTGAAGAGTCACCAGTTTCCTGTTCAGTATCATGGACCTCTTCCAAGAAAAGCTGCAATTCCAGCACCACTTTATCCATGTTGTTGGAAAAGAAAGCAAAACAATTCAATTTATTCTCAGTGGCAAGTTTATTCTCACTGGGAAAGTAGAATTCCTTCCTGATAACAAGAATAGCAATCATCTTTGTTCCCTGGATCAATGTCTCGCCTCTCTTATAATTTCCTCGGCTAATTATAGCTGCAGATAGCATATCCTTTAAATGAAGTTTTCTAAGCTATTTCTGATATGTTCGGTAGATGTGTCATTGCCAGCTCTTGCGGTAAGGAATATCACAGCTAAATCACCTTTACCGTAAGGAGTTCCTTATTTGTTTACAATAATGGTGAAGTCATCTTTCCTCTGTTCACAGCTCTGGGCTCCTTGTTACTTAGATGCACCATGACCAGAGATTCCGCTAGAAAACGTTTCCCCATTCGTTGAAGTGCACCCCACTGACTTTCCTTTATTTTATTATTTCTTTTACATACATGCCCTTTTTTGTTTTTTGTTTTGGTCCTCAATTCCTCCTCTGGTGGTAGGCAGGTCCTGAATACTGCAGAGAAAAGTGCTACATAATGACACCATTCCCTGTAACATTCTCAGGGGCAACTTGGTAATATAACCAAAGGGGGAAAGTCCATGACACACTGGGCTCACAGAAAGTAGGCTGCATGTAGGGATGAGCTGGGTATGGATCTAAACTCTGTTCGAACCCAGTTTGCCAAACCCATGGGAAGTTGTCACATGACGGCAACCCCAGTAGCCCAATAAGCTGCAGGTGAGAGATTCCCTGATCTATAGCTACATGTAACAAGGGGACAGGGGTCTTCATTACATGGTCTTCATTACATAATTGACTTTTTGTTCATATGGCCATGTGACCATATTAGGTCAAAGATGTCATGAGCATCCTTGCCTTGTATACAGGCTACAGCCTGCCTGCAGCTCATTGGGCTAGCAGCATGCCTCACTTCCACATTTGGACAGAACCAAGTTGAGACCGACGCCAAGCTCATCCCCGATTACATAACATTAAACCATAACAGTTTTTGGGAACTGATTCTGCCGTATACAGTATAATCCCAGTATTACTGGCTAAGATGTTGGAACATATTCAATAAGAAGTTAAAGTCAGATACTTGAAGCAGAACTATGACCAGGCAATAAACATTTTGAAAAAGTTGCATTTTCTTAACAAGCACTAAAAAGCTTTACAATAAGCCCACCTGAGCCCCGCATTCACCATCCTGGTGTGTCAGGAATTTGAGTCATCCTGCTGGACCCTTGTCTAGGTGTTACCATCAGCTACAAGTGAGTCTGACTTACATCTGCACTTGATCACCTGGAAATATTACTGTGAATTATTCTTTGCATATGAACTTTAGTTATTTATCCAATAAATGGTGTTTTTGAACTGAACTTTATTTATCCATTATTACACCACTTGGAATAGCGCTCCCTATGAATGTATTGTTATTCATTTGACTGGGCTGCTTTACTGGCAGGAAATGCAGGGGAAAGGCCCCTGACCCTTTTTCAAGGGACACAGTCGCTTAGAACCCTATGGTTTTACACACCCGAATACATGCGTTCCCAGACCTGCTACAGTGTGAACCTAGCCTTAGGGAGTATCTCAAAAAAAATGAAACTCCTATTGCAGGGGGTGTCTAAAATTAATGCCACCCATAGGTGGCATTAATTGGCTGCCCAGGTGGGAAAGGGTTAAACATTTCTCCACATTTTCCTGGGCATTACTGGGCTCTGCCCTCCACCCTGTGTGGTAAATAAAAAGGGTGATTTTTTTTCCGGGACCTGCATGGGAAGAATCGGGAGGCCAAGCCTAAAGATGTAGCCACCAGCAACATCTCGAGTACACTTTAAGAAAGACTTTCTTAGCCAGGGCTCTACCTCTTATGAACTATCACCTTTGGGAAGGTGTGCACTGGGCAGCCTGGGTGTCTTTAGTTAGAAAGGAACTGCTCAAATGCTCAAATAACTACTTGGTCCACCGGTGGTGAGTAAATGGGCATATTTCAAAGGAGAAATTAAGAGAATGGAAAACATCAGCAAGATCTCCCCACTTATCATCTTCAGCTGGCATGGGATCACCACCCCAGGTCTGCTTAGAATTAGGAGAACAAACATAGCCTGGACTGATAAATTTTGATTGATAGTTCCCAGATGAAGAAGCCAAACATGGTATCCATGCACTATTCCTCTTCAACCTGAACCTTTCCCTAGTGCTAGATACTCTGACCCTAGCCAGTAGGAATCCTATCCTTACACTATCCACTTCGCAAATGCACACCAACTGCAGTGGGACAGTGCTATTTATTAGGGATGAGCTGAACACGCGCCGGTTCGGTTTGCAGCAGAACATGTGAACAGGCATAAAATGTGTTCGAACACCGTTAAAGTCTATGGGACACGCACTTGAAAAATCAAAAGTGCTAATTATAAGGGTTAATATGCAAGTTATTGTCATAAAAAGTGTTTGGGGACCTGGGTCCTGCCCGAGGGGACATGTATCAATGCAGAAAAAAGTTTTAAAAACTGACTTTTTTTCGGGAGCAGTGATTTTAACAATGCTTAAAGTGAAACAATAAAAGTGAAATATTCCTTTAAATTTCATACCTGGGGGGTGTCTATAGTATGCCTGTAAAGTGGCGCATTTTTCAACAGTCCGAGAGCAAAATTACATTTCTAAAGGAAAAAAAGTAATTTAAAAGTACTCACGCCTATAATGAATTGTTTATGGGAGAAATCAAAAGAGCTAATTTTAAAGGCTTATATGCATGGTATTGTCATAAAAAGTGTTTGGGGACCCCGGTCCTGCCCCAGGGGACATGTACCAATGCAAAAAGCAATGATTTTAATAATGCTTAAAGTGAAACAATAAAAGTGAAATATTCCTTTAAAATTTCAAACCTGTGGGGTGTATACAGTATGTCTGTAAAGTGGTAAATTTTTCCCGTGTTTAGAACAGTCCCTGCACAAAATAACATTTCTAAAGGAAAAAAAGTATTTTAAAACTACTAGTAGCTATAATGAATTGTCGGTCCCGGCAATACAGATAAAAGTCATTGAAAAAAACGGCATGTGATCCCCCTCAGTCCATTACCATGATTTTTCATGTTAATGTCCCATAGATTTTAAGGGAGTTCCGGCGGCTTTCAAATTTGCCCCAAACACTGCATATTGTTCGGTGTTCGCAGAACATCCAAACAACCAAAGTTCGGGCAAAACTTATGCTCCGGCCGAACCCTTAGACCATCCCTACTATTTCTTAGCATTGCCCTCACTAAAGATGACCACAAAGGTCAGCCAGAGCAGCAGCAGCCAATTGGACAGCTGCTCCCCAGAACAAAGCTCCTCTCAACTTCCATTTCCTTCTGCACAGAGGGCAGCTGTGCCACCTACAGAGGGGAGGACAAGATAGATAGATAGATAGATAGATAGATAGATAGATAGATAGATAGATAGATAGATAGATAGATAGATAGATAGATAGAGATATAGAGAGATAGATAGATAGATAGATAGATAGATAGATAGATAGATAGATAGATAGAATCTATTGAACACATGCAGTTATGAAAGATAAACAGTTAACCTCCAAATGAACTGTTTTGCATTCTAGCTCTGGGGGTTCTGTAATTTGACTACGAAGCAGAGTGTAGTATGAGATAAATTGTGCAGGCTGTGGGACCTGCTGACAGTTTCCTCATAATCTCATGTTCCTTGTTCTAGGAAATGACCCTGAGATCCCATGATAAGTACCTTAAGTGTATCTACAACTTGAATGCTGTTTCCTTCTACCAAATAACTAGACACATCGTGGCTAACGGAACTCTCCACTAGAGAAGGTCTCTGATGTGTGGAATGAACTCCATCAGATTAAAAGTGCGGAGCCCACAAAACTGCAAAATATGAGCTGAAAGTACATAATGTACAAATCACACCAAAAATGACAATGATAGCAAAAACTGTGTATATATTAACCCCGCCTTCCCATTTAATAGGGAATATGAAGTTTTTTGGTTGATCCAAATTTATCGAATAGTGTTTTAAGACAAACCTGTGTTTGATATTAAAAACAGCCAATTAAAATGCCAAGCCACCTGGCTTTTTCTTGGGCAGCACAGCTGCCCTAGTCAGGATCCTTGAGACTCAGCTCTCCAGCCATTTGAGCTCTCCTGGCCTTTAGTTACAGCATCTAGCTGCAAGGGCCCATTCTCTGACTTATCAATGTGGGATCTCCTGGCACTTCAGGCTCTCTCTTACTCCACTGAGATTCACAGACTTTCTCAGTCACCGGGAGTCACTTAGTTGCCTCAGCTCTCTCGGGCCTCCAGATTTGCTCAGCTATCTTGACATTCCCAGGCCTGTGGGTAAGAAATCTCTCCAACACAGAGTACTGTCTCCTGAGTAGGCCACCTCTCCTAATGTGAGTACACTTGTCTCCTGGATGGAGAACACAACAGTCAGGGCCGTCTTTAAGGCAGGGCAAAAGGGGCAGCTGCCCTGGGCCCTGTCATTGTTGTGGGGCCCAAAGCAGCTGCCTCATACTTGCCAACTATCCCAGTTTAAATTTCCTTGTCCCTTGAAGTTTTACTCCTGTGCTGTGTCCCGATATCTCAGTGTGAAGTGCTGGTACAGCTCCTCCCTATTGTTGTGTAAAGATGACTCACCTGCAGACCCTGTGTTTACATGTAAATAACTGGCATTCATATGTAAATAGCGGCGGCATTACTAAGCAAATAGCTGTGGCCAGCGGCATTGATATGTAAATAAAGGTGGCATTCATATGTATATCATGCTTCCCTGCAGTGAGAAGGTGATGTGCTGTAACATCTAGCAATCAGTGAGCAGTATTACAGTACAGTAATCTCTAGCAACTAATTAACAAGAAGAAATCATTTGCTGTAACCACTAGCAACTAATCAGTGAGTGGTAATATGTGCTGTAACTTCTAGCAACCAGTCAGTAAGCAGTAATTTTATGCTGTAACTGCTGGCAACCAATTGAAATTGCTGCCTGATCTGATACAGTAAACTGATTTAAAGTCTAGCTCCTAAGTATTGTATGTCTCAGAGCAGGTGGAGAGTGAAATTGCATGGGGGGGGGGGCCCAAGAAAATTTTTGTTCGGGGTCCAATCATTATTAAAGATTCCCCTGCTCCTGGTGGGAGCCCTGAGCTATGGTCAGGTACTTGTTTCTAGCAAGAATGCACACCTGCTCACTCAAACAACCTGCAGCTCTCCAGTAAGACTGGAAACAGGATTAGAGACTTCTTCCCACCTAAATCCCTTGGAAGTCTCCAAGCTCCAGACCCCATTCCAGGATTACATAACCCAGAAAAAACTGAAACCCCGGTCTTCTTGGCTCAAGCACAATACTTGCTGTATCCTTGAGAATCCTGTGTGTCTTCTACCTATTCTCTCACAGTGGCAGAGCTAGCACTGTCACAGAGGGTTCTGAATCTAGAAAAGGGGGCAGGGGTACATGGAGTACATTATAAGGGCAACACGTGTCAACATCAAGAACATATGCATGGTGTTCCAGGTCTTAAGAAGACCAGTTTAGAGTTATCACATCACCAAAATAGGTGCATGATAGATCTCAGATGAGTGATGAGTTTGTATAGAGTGCATGGGATTGTGTGCTCATGATCACATCAAGGTCATAAAGGCAAGGTTGACGACATAGAGGAGAGAAAGCATAGAGGGAGAAGGTGAAGGACAGGAAATAAAGGTTTCATTGGAGAGAGAGTAGTGTGGGGTGAGGGGGGAGGAATGCAGAGGTATGGGGAAGGGAAGGGGGCTACGAGGGGCCTTTTTTACCAATACATTTTTCATTTATCATGTTCAGGGCTTACAAAATAACAACTAAAGAATATTTTAATGCATAGAGATATTTCAGTTAGTGTTGGGCAGGGGGTGCCATCGTCCCTTTAACATGTTGTTGCATCCTATCATTCCTCTTTATGGAGCTGTATATGGTTTAAAAAAAGACATCATAAGACTTGATAATTCCTAAAAGGTATATATCAATATTTCAATGTGCATAGTTGTTTGCTGGGTGGTACTGCCCAAAAACTATACATAACTGCACATACTGTATCTCAAAGGTTCAGTTACATCTTGTCTATGGAGTGGGTATGTTTTCACAATTAATCGTTGTTTTCTTCACATTACAGGGTGGCACTATATCCCCGATGAAGATATTATTTGAAATGTTCTAAATGTGCTTTTGATTTCCCACTGCATAACAAAGCTGTAACTGAACCTTTGAGGTGCAGTCATGTATGACTTTTGGGCAGTACCACCCTGCAAACAACTAAGTACATTGAAATGTTGATATATATCTTTTAGGAATTATCAAGTCCTTTAATGGCTTTTTTTCTTTTACTAAAATGTTATTGAAATTTTAAACAATAAGAGGAAGAACAGAAACATTACATACCGTATATACTCGAGTATAGGCCGACCCGAATATAAGCCGAGGCCCCCAATTTACCCCCAAAAAAACTGGCAAACTTATTGACTCGTGTATAAGCCGAGGGTGAGACATGCCTGTCCATCCCTGTGTGTGTGTCCGTCCATCCCTGTGTGTCCGTCCATCCCTGTGTGTCCGTCCATCCCTGTGTGTGTGTCCGTCCATCCCTGTGTGTCCGTCCATCCCTGTGTGTCCGTCCATCCATCCCTGTGTGTGTGTGTGTCCATCCATCCATCCATCCCTGTGTGTGTGTGTCCATCCATCCATCCATCCCTGTGTGTGTGTGTCTCCATCCATCCATCCATCCCTGTGTGTGTGTGTCTCCATCCATCCATCCCTGTGTGTGTGTGTCTCCATCCATCCCTGTGTGTGTGTGTCCGTGTCCGTGTGTGTGTGTGTGTGTGTGTGTGTGTGTGTGTGTGTGTGTGTGTGTGTGTGTGTGTGTGTGTCCAGCCTACCTGTGTCCCGAGCCTGTGTCCCGTGCCTTGCCTCCGTCCCGTGCCTTGCCTCCTTGCCTCTGTCCCGTGCCGTGCCTTGCCTCCGTCCCGTGTCGTGCCTTGCCTCCGTCCCGTCCCGTGCCGTGCCTTGCCTTGCCTCCGTCCCGTGCCTTGCCAGGATCGCCGCTCTTCGTCGGCGCCTCGGCGGACATTCTACCATTCAAACGCCGCGCCTCCGCCTTCGCCTGTGATAGGCGGAACACTGAATTTCCCAGCAGCCTGTGTTCCGCCTATCACGGACATCGTCTCATCCTCGTCCGTCCGGAGGCGCGGCGTTTGAATGGTAGAATGTCCGCTGTCTGTCTGCTCGACACGCTGATCGAGCAGGCAGACAGCGATGACTCGAGTATAAGCCGAGGGGGGCACTTTCAGCCTCAAAAAAGAGGCTGAAAATCTCGGCTTATACTCGAGTATATACGGTAATCAGTGTGGGAACAGAAGGTATAGATGCAGAGTGTACAAATATTCCTCCCTGAATGTAGGGCATGAAAGGCAATTGCCTTATAACATAGTATGACATAGGACAGTTATTTGAGAAGGAGGGAAGTGATCTAGCCAGGGTTGGCAATTTTGTTGAAATTTGGCATACGTGTCCTCAATGACCGTCGTCAGCCATTCATTGATAAATGTTCCGTGAAGCCTGGTTTTTAACCTCTTTAAAACTAAGAAGTGGTGTTTTCCATGATCGCGCTATGGCTTGCCTTATCGCCATAAAAATGTGAATGATTAGGGTTAGTTCCCGACGGGTGAAATCCACAATATGTTTATGCAAGTGTGCTTTCTATGGTTCTTTTCATAACAAATTTACATGGAGGACCGTATCGGCCAGTGTATACACCCTGATCCATAGCCTTCTAATCAGAGAACACAAAAAATGTTTCTTTCACTCATGGTTAGTGTTTGGCTGAAGCCATTTATCATCAATCAACTGTGTTTATGCTTTTTCAATCATAATGGCAACAGAAACTACACAAATGACTCTGATCAAAAGTTTACATACCCCAGTTCTTAATACCGTGTATTGCCCCATTTAACATCAATGGCAGCTTGAAGTCTTTTGTGGTATTTGTGGATGAGGCTCTTTATCTTCTCAGATGGTAAAGCTGCCCATTCCTCTTGGCAAAAAGTCTCCAGTATTGTAAATTCTTGGGCTGTCTTGCATGAACTGCATGTTTGAGATCTCCCCAGAGTGGCTCAATGATATTGAGGTCAGAAGACTGAGATGGCCACTCCAGAACCTTCACTTTATTCTGCTGTAGCCAATGACAGGTTGGCTCGGCCTTGTATTTTGGATCATTGTCATGTTGGAATGTCCAAGTACGTCCCATGCACAGCTTCCTGGCTGATCAATTCAAATGTTCCTCCAGTATTTTTTGAGAAAAATACTGCATTCAACTTGTCAACAATTTTGACCACATTTCCTGTGCCTTTGTAGCTCACACATCCCAAAAAAATCAGCAATCCACCTCCGTGTTTCACAGTAGGAATGGTGTACCTTTCATCATAGGCCTTGTTGACTCCTCTCCAAATGTAGCGTTTATGGTTGTGGCCAAAAAGCTAAATTTTGGTCTCATCACTCCAAATGACTTTGTGCTAGAAGGCTTGAGGCTTGTCTCTGTGCTGTTTGAGGTATTGTAAGTGGGATACTTTGTGGCATTTGGGTAGTAATGGTTTTCCTATGGCGATTCGACCATGCAGCCCATCTTTCCTCAAGTGCCTTCTTATTGTGCATCTTGAAATGGCCACACCACATGTTTTCAGAGTCCTGTATTTTTATTTGTGGGTTTTTCTTTTCTTTACTATTTTCCTGGCAGTTGTGGCTGAAATTTTAGTTGGTCTACCTGACTGTAGTTGGGTTTCAACAGAACCCCTCATTTTCCACTTCTTGATTAGAGTTTGAACACTGCTGATTGGCATTCTCAATTCTTTAGATATCTTTTTATATCCCTTTCCTGTTTTATAAAGTTCAAATACCTTTCCCCACAGATCCTTTGACAATTATTTTGCTTTCCCCATGACTCAGAATCCAGAAATGTCAGTGCAGCACTGGATGAAAGATGCAAGGGTCTGTCAGGAGTCCAGAAACTCGTTGACCTTTTATACACATACACTATTTATAAGCAAGCAGATCACAGGTGAGGATGGTTACCTTTAATAGCCATTCAAACCCCTTTGTGTCAACTTGTGTGCATGTTATCAGGCCAAAATGTAAATTTTTGATCAGGGTCATTTGAGTAATGTCTGTTGCCATTATGATTTAAAAGAGTAAACACAGTTGGTTTTTAATAAATGGCTTCAGCCAAACACTAACCATGAGCGAAAAAATTTTTTTTGTGTTATCATTCATATTCTCTGAAAAATGGCCAAGAAATCCTAAATTCTGCCAGGGTATGTAAACTTATGAGCACAACTTCTATGTTTCAAATAACCCAAATCTGGGCTACCTCAAAAACAGTTGGACGGGTACGACAGTAAAATTTTACAATCCTAGCTGGTGTAAAATACTAATCGTGTTTTAAAGTTGAAAGGAATTTTCGAGAGCCAGTACATTGCGAGAAGATTTAAACAAGGCCTTCCACATCTTACGGCAGTCTTCGGGAAGTGGAGCGGAGCCAAGGTCTGCGCAATAAGAGAGAGTTTGCAATCCAATATTATTATTATTCAACAGAAGAATATAACAAAGAGATTAGGCCCTGAGTTGTAGGGTTGGTTTGACATCTGGTCCCGAAGGAGGTTGACATTAATGCTCGTGATGTTTATGATGGCTTTTTTAAACCATATTTTAAATAAAATGTATACTTTTTATATAATTACGAACATTTGCCGTGATAAAGTCCCATAAAGAGGAATGCTAGGATGCAACAAAGAATTTTAATTTGCCTCCATTACTCTTGATAAAAAATATGTAGGTCTAGGCAGCAACACTCTATCCACTCTCTGATTTCTTAAAGTAAGTAACCATAAAATATCAAAAAGTAACATATTGCAAGGCATTGTCCCATAAGTCAGTATATCATAGCCTTCTGTTTTTTCAGATTGAAATCCAATACCTGTTAATAATAATATTAACTACAGTGTTATTAATGATAATTATTGTATTCAGATTGCCATGTTTTTGTACAGTGGCAATGCTCTTTCACCAGTAAAAAGTCTCCAAAAAGTATCAACTGTTGTTAATTTTGACTTTACATCTGCTTTAAGTTGCCCTCCTGTCAGTAGAAAGCACAAGTGGTCAAGAGGTGGGATGGTAAGTCAAGAGTTGCATGCTTAGATCAAATTCCTACATCAAAGCTATTGGCTACTAGCCTGAATGTAGTCCCATCGTAACGAAATTACGTCATCACGTTCTGAATGATCGGATTTTTCGACAACTTAGTCCGCCCGTGTGTATGCAACAGTTTCGGGACAGGATCCGACGGACAAAATCTGATGGATTTGGTTGTCGAAATCTCCGACCGCGTGTACAGGGGCTTACTCAAATTACACCACACGTGATTATTGGATTCCTAGAGTACTGAGAGCCAGGTCAATGTGATGATGTGCCCCCTAGGGGGCATGTAAATGACAGGCTGGGCACACAGAAAATGGGCAGAATGACACGAGAGTACAGAGGACTGCTGCCACTGGACCAAGGAGGAAGCTGGGGAAAGTGCAAGAGCGTGAAGAGGGTAAGTAGAACTTGGAATTTTTTTTTAACAAAGGACAGGGCAGCTAAAATTAAACAAAAAAATAAATAAAAATAGTAACTGGAGTTCCACTTTAAAGTGAATCTGTTGCTCTGGCTTGCATGGACAAAACACTGGTTCACTTTGAAGTGTATGCGTGAACGTGAATTATTTAATATAACTTACAATGAAATAATCAAGGTGTTAAGGTTTTATAAACACTTCTTCTGCCACACCCGTCCTCCTCCTCATAATGCTATTTCTAAATTCATTTATATGCAAGATAATCAATAATTAACACTATCTTTGTCATAGGTAAACACTAGTTTGGATTTTGTTTAAACGCATTGTAGTTAGCACTCTCTTTCCACTTTTTTTCTAGTGTTTCTCTGCTTGAGTCAAGTTTCAGCCAGCTGACGTGCAATTTTAAAGAAAAACTATAGTGGCTTGGGATTGCTGCCTCCCCAACCCTCCTTTCTTTTCTGGCTACCCAGGGTCCAACACATGCCATATACATTGGAAGGGTGCCTTGCAAGAAGGGGTGGCAAAGCCTAATCTACACATCCTGTCCCCCAAAAGGGATGTGGGGGGAATGAAAATCTTGAATCCCCTTTCAGAATAGACCTCCAGATAAATCCCCCCCCCCCACCCCTGGTGAATGAGTATAGACAGGCCTTTTTTTCTCAAGAGTGAAGGAACTTGACCGGCCTGCACAGTCTTGTCCTCAACCCGAAAGAACACCTTTGGGATGAATTAGAGCAGAGACTGCGAGCCAGGCCTTCTTGTCCAACATCAGTGCATGACCTCACAAATGCAATTCTGGAAGAATGGTCAAACATTCCCATAGACACACTCCTAAACCTTGTGGACAGCCTTCCAAGAAGAGTTGAAGCTGTTATAGCTGCAAAGAGTGGACCAACTCAATATTAAACCCTACAGACTAAGACGCCAATAAAGTTCATGTGTGTGTAAAGACGGGTGTCCCAATACTTTTGGTAATATAGTGTATATAGCGTTCTAGGGAAGAATCGCTAGAGGCCTCTTGTAAAAGGATCCTGAAGAACAAATAAAGCTATCCACCTGTGTACATTTATATACTTCATCACAACATCTGGATAATTACTTTTATAAACAGAAGTGAAGTAGCAACATGCCCAGCCAGCTATTCAGATGAATACATTCTAATTATGCAGAAAACCTTACCCACATAGGGTGACAGAAGAGAGCCAATCAGACACAAGCATGCCCAAATGAAGGCAAATCAATCTCTTGGACATGTAGCAATTCACCAACTGGACAAAGTAGCATATTTCCCACCAAGACCTTCCTTGTCCACATCAGTGTTTCCCAATATAGTGTGCCGAGGGAGAATAGCAGGTGTACCATGGGCAGGGCCCAGATGGATGGATCATTCACGTTGTTCCCTGGGCCTGGCGGTAGCCACGGCCGGCACCACACCGCGAGACTCCGCGGCTCCGCCAACATAGTGCTGTCTGTCACTCACTGTGCAAGTGTGCAGGCCTCACAAGGACACGGTCATCTGTGCTGCCTGGACTGTGCGCTTCCAGCCAATGAGGTGCTAAGCATGGCACGCCTCAACGTGACATCATTCCTTTCTCCAGTCCCACCCACAACAGAGGAGCTCGCAGTCCCTGGCTGTCCCACACGGTGTGGAGCTGAGAAGGTAAGGCAAGAGTGGGGAGAGAGGGGGATAGAGAATGAGAAAGATAGTCCATGTGCTTAGTCTGCTTGTCTTCGGCAAACTGCGGGTTTTCTTGTTCATCATCTTTAGAAGAGGCTTCCTTCTGGGACAACAGCCATGCAGAGAAATTTGATGCAGTGTGTGTCGTATGGTCTGGGCACTGACAGGCTGACCCCCCCCACCCCTTCAACCTCTGCAGCAATGCTGGCAGCACTCATACATCTATTTCCCAAAGACAACCTCTGGATATGATGCTGAGCATGTGCACTCAACTTCTTTGGTTGACCATGGCGAGGCCTGTTCTGAGTGGAACCTGTCCTGTTAAACCACTGTATGGTCTTGGCCACTCAGTTTCAGTGTCTTGGTAATCTTCTTATAGCCTAGGCCATCTTTATGTAGACCAACAGTTTTTTTTTTTTTTTTTAAGATCCTCGGAGAGTTCTTTGCCATGAGGTGCCATGTTGAGCTTTCAGTGACCAGTATGAGAGAGTGAGAGCGATAACACCAAATTTAACACACCTGCTCCCCATTCACACCTGAGACCTTGTAACATTAACGAGTCACATGACACCGGGGAGGGAAAATGTCTAAGTGGGCCCAATTTGGACATTTTCACTTAGGGGTGTACTCACTTTTGTTGCCAGCGGTTTAGACATTAATGGCTGTGTGTTGAGTTATTTTGAAGGGACAGCAAATTTACACTGTTATACAAGCTGTACACTCGCTACTTTACATTGTAGCAAAGTGTCATTTCTTCAGTGTTGTCACATGAAAAGATAGAATAAAATATTTACAAAAATGTGAGGGGTGTACTCACTTTTGTGAGATACCATATGTCTACATACAGAGAAGTCCATTGCAGTCAGGGCTGGTGCAAGGATTTTTGACACCCTAGGTGAAACCTCATTCTGCAGCCCCCCTCCTTGGCTCCACTCCTGACTCCGCCCCCTTTGCCCTGCCCATGTATACCCCACCTTTTTAATGAAGCGCCCATCAATGCAACCTCTCCAGCACCCATCAAATGCAGCCTACCAGCGCCCATCAATGCAAGCTCTCCAGCACCCATCAAATGCAGCCTACCAGTGCCCATCAATGCAAGCTCTCCAGCACCCATCAAATGCAGCCTACCAGCACCCATCAATTGATGTTTTCTTGCTTCCATTCATTTCGGAGCCCGGGCAGTCCTCTGCCGCCGCTGCGCCTCTGACACTATGTGTGAACGGAGTGGCGACTGCTTGCTGATGCTGAGACTTAGTTGTTTGCTGCAGCGAGAAGAGAGTAGGAATACCAGTGGCGGGGGTGCCCTAGGCAGAAGTGTGATCTAGGCGGCTGCCTATTTTGCCTAGTGGTAGCACCGGCCCTGATTGCAGTAACTGTCTAGCAGCAAGGGCACAGAAAAACAAAAAGTAAAAGAGAGATGGGGCAGTGAGGTAAAGACAGCAAGGAAACACATTCTAGGCTTCCTAGCAAGAAAGCCCACCAATACCTGTCTACATAGGGAGAAGGCCATTGCAGTGACTGTCTAGCATGGGGTTTCTCAACCAGGGATCCATGGAACCCTAGGGTTCCTCCAGAGGTTGCTAGGGGTTCCTTGAGCAATGAGCAATTTCTGCCTCTCATATAAGTTCCTACTGACACCAATGATCTTTTTATCTATCTTTAAAGGGGTAGTTCTTCCCAATAACCACAAGTGTAAGGACCATTCTTCCCACTGACCATCAGCTGGGGTTCCCTGAAACCACAAAGTTATTTCAAGGGTTCCTCCATGATTAAAAGGTTGAGAGATGCTGGTCTAGCAGAAAGGGCACAGCTAGACACTAGGGCCCAAGACACATGCATCTAGTCTTCTTTTTGGTTGTGTATTTCTTGCAGTAATGGTTGCCTTCAACTTAGGAATGACCCAGTAGACAAACATTCAACTTCAACCCTTCATGAACTTGGCTGTGAGATGTTTTAGGTATTTTGTATATTCATGGTCTTACCTCCTAAATTAAAAGCCTTTCGTTTCGGCTCTCTAGATTTATGCTGCCTTGATAATTTGATGAAACAAAGAATTGATCGATGATTCAGAACTACGGGAGTTGGCATTGCTAACCTGCATATGAGAATGCCAGTTGCCTGGCTGTCTTTGGCTCCAATTCCACCCTTTCCCACCTGGGGTGAATGTGACAGAGTGACAACACAAGAGCACAAAAGAGAGACAATTGTCATTTTATAACAGAAAGTGCCTCAGCGGGGAATACTTTGCGATTTCACTTTCTGTTATAAAATGACAACTGTCTCTCTTTTGTGCTCTTGTGTTGTCACCCTGTCACGTTCACCCCAGGTGGGAGAGGGTGGTATTGGAGCCAAAGACAGCCAGGCAACTGGCATTTCCTCAAATATTGAAGAGAACTTTTGGAAGGACATGAACCTATTAAAGACTATATGAGATTTCGGGGATTGGGGTTAGGTCTTCTCGAATGAGTCAGAACACGTTGTTCCTGTCACACCTCCACCACTAATTATTCCTTTAGATAGAGAATATACTATTGGAGGGATCTGACTGACTCGCTCGCCCAAGAGCAGAATGAGGGAAGAACATCTGCAGCATGGAGAAGACATGAAAGTCCAGGGGGATCATTCATTGTAATGAGATCGACTCCATCAACCCCGATTCACTAAGATGGATGAGATATTTTGACTCCACACCCAACTTTATCTAATGACAGTTTTCCCTCCAAAAATGGTCAATTCGTAAACATAGAAAGGTCTGGAAAAAAAAAACTCTGCATGAAAAGAAAAATTAACCAGTGAAAGTCTTATGTTCTGAGTTATTTTATCTCAGAAATTTTTATTTTATCATCAACTATTCCTGCTGTCTTTAAAGCCGATGTTTAACCACTTGCTTACTGGGCACTTAAACCCCCCTCCTGCCCAGACCAATTTTCAGCTTTCAGCGCTGTCGCACTTTGAATGACAATTGCGCGGTCATACAACACTGTACCCAAATTACATTTTTAGCATTTTTTCCCCCCAATAGAGCTTTCTTTTGGTGGCATTTGATCACCTGTGCGATTTTTATTATATTTTTTAAAAAATGTAAAAAGACCGAATTGAAAAAAATTATTATTTTTTTCTTTATTTTGTTTTAAAATTTTATAACGGGTAATTTTTGTCTGTCATTGATGTATGCTGATGAGGCGGCACTGATGGGCACCGATAGGTGGCAGTGATGGGCACTGATGGGTGGCAGTGATGGGCACTGATCGTTACACTGATTGGCACCACTGGTGGGCATTGATATGTGGCACTGGTGGGCATTGATAGGGTGCACTTGTGGGCACTGTTGGACAGTATAAATGAGGCATAATTGCCTCTTCCTTTTCGGGACTGATGTCCCTTTAAGATAAGCCGGGGTTCAGGGTTTTTTTCTCATCCACTGTCAGCGCGATCACCAAGCTTTTATTGTGATCATGTGATCAGCTGTCATTGGCTGACAGCTGATCACATGGTAAGGTGCCGGGACCCATATGACGGCCTCCCAGGAATTCACATCCGCACTGTGGCCGTCATTCGGACATAGCGCGGATGTCAGGTGGTTAAACTTAAATTCTGGAAGGTTTACCCTCACCCCCCTTCATGCTTCATGACAAGGCCATTTTTTTGTGATACTGCACTGCGTTACTTTAACTGACAATTGCATGATCCAAATAAAATTGATTCCCCCACAAAGCTTTCTTTTGGTGGTATCTGATCACCTCTGCGGTTTTTATTTTTTGCGCTATAAACAAAAAAAACAGACGTTTTAAAAAATATATATATATATTTTTTTTACTTTCTGCTATAAAACATATCCAATAAAAAAAAAATTAAAAATCAAAGTTATCGGGTCTACAAACTGTGGGATGATTTATGGACTTTTAATTTTTTAATTTTTTTATTGTTTTTACTAGCAATGGCGGTAATCAGCGATTTTTAGAGGGATTTCGGCGTACAAATCTGACACTAAGTGAAACTTTTTGGGGACCAGTGACACCAATAGAATGATTAAACATGTGCGGTTTGTTTAGTTCCGAATTAAAATTCAGACACATTTTCGTTAATTTCCAAATTTCAATAGTACCGAATTTAAACAAATCCGAAATAACGAAATTCGAATTTGGACGAAATTTCAATCATTTTCGAATAGTTTTCAAATTTGAATAGTTTTCCAATTTCCAAAGAGAATAAAATAGAATAGAAAATAGGAAAAGAATAGATTTTTATTTCTATTCTATTCCTTTATTTTCTTTTCTATTTTATTCTTTTTGGAAATTGGAAAAGTATTCGAATTCGAAAAGTATTCGAAATTGATTTGAAAACTTTCCGAATCGATTTGAAAACGAATAAACGAAACAAATCACAAAAACAAATTAAAAGAATTAAACTAATTTAGCTAAACAAATTTATGTAAATAACGAATCAAAATGAAACGAAACTAAACAATTTTCTTTTGTTCTGCACATGTCTAACAATGATCAGTGCTAAAAAAAAGCACTGTCACGGTATAAAATAAACCGGCAGGGAAGGAGTTAATACCAGGGGCGATCAAAGGGTTAAGTGTGTCCCTATAAGTGCTTCTTAACTGTATGGGGTAGGTGCTGTGACTAGAGAAAACAGAGATCCGTGTTTCTGCTTAGCAGAAATACAAGATCTCCATTTCCTCTCTGGCAGAACGGCGATCTGCCTTATTTACATAGGCAGACCACCGTTTTGCCTCTCCTGTGAACGATCGGCGGGTCCCAGCAACCCGCTGATTGGTTCTCACTGTGTCCAATCACAGCAGGAGTGGGTCTTCGACAGCGCGCGCCCCCAGAGCCGAAAAGAGGAATCACTTACAGGTACGTGATTTTGCGCTTAAGGGCTGCCCTGCCACAGTAGATGTACGTGGAGTGGTACATTTATTTTACCTTCCCTGGTTCCTCCTTTTCTCCCTTATCAGCATGCTAATGAGTTTGTTAAATAAAATCCTTCTGTTTTCATTAGATGCCTTTTTTTATACCCAGTGATGTCATCACCAGTTCTTTGTGCTTCTCTATGCAAAGCAGGCAGATCATGGTAGGTTGGAGGAGTCTGTGCATAGCTCCCTGTATACATTACAGCACCCTACCCAACCCTAAGGGGCCGGCCAGGGCTACGCCTGGGGGAGAAAGCGCTAGGTAATGCTGGATGTCCTCCAGCCAGGAAAAGAGGCAGCTTTAATCTGACTTGTTGCGGTTAGCAATGCACATTGTGAGACTCTCGCAGTGTGCAGTGAAACCAGAGCAAGCCATTTCAGTACAGGAGAGGAGTCTGTACAACTCTGCAAGACTGAAGCTGAAGGCCAGAGTTCAGATTTATTAAATGCCTATTGAAAGTCATAGTTCTCTCCAATCTGAAGTCAATGTTACTAGACGTTAAAGCGGAGGTCCACCCTAAAATGGACCTCCGCTCATCGGAATCCCCCCCCCCCCCTCCGGCGCCACAATCGGCACCTTTCAGGGGGGAGGGGGGTGCAGTTACCTGGATAATCCAGGTAACTGCACCCACTTCCGGGCTAGCTCTCTGCGGAAAGGGGCGTACGTTACGCCCCTTTCCGCAAGCGCCCGCCCCCTTCAGCAAGTGCCCCGCTGCCTGCTGGGAAACACACAGCTCCCAGAGGCAGCGGGGACCGTCCGGATTGCGCCGCGCGGCTCGCGCATGCGCAGTAGGGAACCGGGAAATGAAGCCGAAAGGCTCCATTTCCTGATTCCCATACCCAAGATGGCGGCGGCAGGACCCGATAGATGAGCGAGCGATCGGCTTCGGGTGCCGACATCGCGGGCGCGCTGGACAGGTAAGTGTCACTATTTAAAAGTCAGCAGCTGCAGTATTTGTAGCTGCTGACTTTTAAAAAAAAAAAAAAACGCGGAGTCCCGGCGGACTCCCGCTTTAATTTCAAAAAGCTATTATTTTTATTTTGTTTTTTTGTTTTTTCTTATGCAATGGCACCGGTTTCCATTTTACCAAAACCTTGTTCTTACCCAACATTATAGTTGATGCCTCGTGGTGCTGCCATCTAGTGGACGATGTGGGAAATGCTGATCGCAGGTTTTCTTGAACATCTGCCTTGTAACAGTGAATGGTTTGTTTGATTTATTCCTTCCGCTGTTTCTTGTCCATTGTTTAGTGTTGTTTCTCTAAACATGTATCCTGAACTTGGGCTGTGGGTCACCGTTTTGCGTCAGCTTGGCCTAAGTTTCTTCCGAAGTGATTAACCATTCGCTTGCTGGACTGTGTCTGTAAAAAAAATTATATATATATACACACACACACACATACACATACATTATATACATATATATATATATATATATATATATATATATATATATATATACACATACTGTACATGTATATACATGTGTGTATGTATATATATATATATAATGTATGTATGTGTGTATGTATATATATATATATAATGTATGTATGTGTGTGTGTATATATATATATATATATATATATACACACACACACATACAATATATATATATATATATATATATATATATATATATATATATATATATACAGTATCTCACAAAAGTGAGTACACCCCTCACATTTTTGTAAATATTCTATTCTATCTTTTCATGTGACAACACTGAAGAAATGACACTTTGCTACAATATAAAGTAGTCAGTGTACAGCTTGTATAACAGTGTAAATTTGCTGTCCCCTCAAAATAACTCAACACACAGCCATTAATGTCTAAACTGCTGGCATCAAAAGTGAGTACACCCCTAAGTGAAAATGTCAATACTTGGTCCTAATTAGCCATTTTCCCTCCCCGGTGTCATGTGACTCGTTAGTGTTACAAGGTCTCAGGTGCGAATGGGGAGCAGGTGTGTTAAATTTGGTGTTATCGCTCTCATACTTAGTATGAACAACAGATCACTCTCCTCATCCCTGATTGCACGGAAATCTGTCTGTTTACATTGACAGATCTCCATTCTGTCCTTCACCAAATTGTTTTGCCTTTGTAGCTCACACATCCCCAAAACATCAGCGATCCACCTCCGTGTTTCACAGTAGGTATGATGTACCTTTCATCATAGGCCTTGTTGACTCCTCTCCAAATGTAGTGTTTATGGTTGTGACCACAAACCTCAATTTTGGTCTCATCACTCCAAACGACTTTGTGCCAGAAAATTTAAGGCTTGTCTCTGTGCTGTTTGGCGTATTGTAAGCGGGATACTTTGCGTAGTAATGGCTTTCTTCTGGTGACTCAACCATGCAGCCCATCTTTCTTACAGTGCCTCCTTATTGTGTATCTTCAAACAGCCACACCACATGTTTTCAGAGAGTCCTGTATTTCACCTGAAGTTATTTGTGGGGTTTTTTTTGCATCTCGAAAATTTTCCTGACTTTTGTAGCTGAAAATTTAGTTTTAGTGTGCTGCGTAAGGAGTGCAGGGTTGAGGGGGTGCGCTGTGTATGGGTTTCCTCCAGTGCTGGGGGGGTGATTGGTCAGAGTGCCGGGGTCTGAGTAGCAGCACTATGCCAGGCAGGAGAAGCGGCGGCTGTGGGCAAGTTCAGTCTGCTGTCTCCACTGCAGGTGGTCATACCTCCCAACTTTTTTAGATAGGAATGAGGGACACCCATTAGCAAAAGTATGTAGGCATAGGACACACACCATGCCACGCTCCCTTAAAGGGGGGTTACACAAAAAAAAAAAAGATTAGTTAAACCCACAAGTTTCTATTTTTTAACACTTATTCCTTTATATTGGCTTTTGACATTTACAAATGCAACAATTTAGGAATTGGATGAACGGTTTAGTACTAGGAAACACTTTTTGAAAGAGAAGTAGTGCATTTTATATATAAGTAAGACCTAAATGAGGGACAAATGAGGAGGAAATAGGGACAGAGGGACATTGTTCCAAATCAGGGACAGTCCCTCGAAATCAGGGACAGTTGGGAGCTATGCAGGTGGTGCTCAACCGCAGCGACCATGCAGAAGGAAGGGGAAATTAAGGAAAAGTTTTCTGACGAGGAGGGAAAGTGTAGGGATACACCTCTTCTATACATTTTCCTGATTGGGCACAAGATGGCCAGGCTGCATTTTACCCCTCTCAACAGTTGCTGGCAGTCCGGCTGGAACCCGCTCTGTTTACGTTGCTGGAAACTGTGAGTGCACCTGGTTGGGCAGTCTTCCCACCGGGTTTATTGTGAACGGTTGCTGCATTGCTTCAATACAAGTTTTTTTTTGCATCTGACTGTGTGAATTATTGCCGCCGCACCTCGCTCAACCACTCATGCAATGATTGTAAGAATTTAACGACTTTTGTCCAAAACTTAGAAATCATAGTAGGTCCACCACATGTGGAGAACGTTCCCTAGAACAGAGAAGCTTCGGAAACAGTTGCTGGGAGAGGACGGGTAGAGTTGTGCCAAATGAGACGAGACTACGTGCCATCTCAAGATGGTTTTAAAGGCTGATTCAACTGTGAGTATATTGATGCAGCAGGAAGCCTTCACGGACCAGATTTCAGATTTCTTACCTGTCTTTAGCACCCTTGTTTCCACTTAGAAAGGTAAGTATGGCTATTAGAAATTTTGAGGCCATTCAACTGCAAGTAAAGGATAGAAATAAGTGTGGGGGAAAGAGGTGTACTGTGACAAATGTGCTCAAATAATGATAATTGGGACATCAGATCTTTACCATAGTTAGCTCGGTGCTTGCCTCTGATTTACGCTCAGGTGTAAACAGACCAGTGAAAAAGAGCGGATTAAATGGAGTTTAAGGGAAAACCACCAGTGGAATACTCAAAGAAAATAATGGATTATCTAAAAGATGGAGAAGAGCTCTTCTATATTTTTATTATTCTTCAAATATAGAGATAGAAATCTCTATATTTACAGGTTTGTCTCTAGAAGGAGCTCTGCAGAACCTCACTGCATTTGAATGCTGGGACAAAGCTCTCGCTGCCACAAATTCCTGTTGGTCCTGCACTGGTGTACATGCCACGCTATCCAAAGAGGAAAGCGCATGAGGTAGGATGGGGCCGAAAAGCATGGGCACTACAGGAAGATTAAGGAACCTTGCTGGATATTCAGATGGAATTGGGTGGGGGGGATCACCTCAAACTTGTTGTGTTCCTCAAACCATTCTTGAATTCACCAGACCAGGCCACCTTCTTCCATTGCTCTGTGGTCCAGTTCTGATGTTCATATGTTCATTGTAGGCCCTTTTGGCTGTGGACACGGGTCAGCATGGGCACCCTGACCGCTCTGCAGCTACACAGCCCCATACACAACAAACTGCAATGTACTGTGTGTTCTGGTACCTTTCTATTGGAACCAGCATGAACTTTTTCAGCAACTTGAGTAGTACAATAGCTCTTTTATTGGATCGGACTACACAGGCCAGGCTTCACTCTCCACGTGCATCAATGAGCCATGGCTGCCCATGACCCTGTCGCTGGTTTGTCAATTTTCTTTCTTTGGACCACTTACCACGTACACACGACCGGACTTTTTGCCCTTGTACACACGGTCGGAGAATCCGTCAGAATGTGTCCTATCGGACCGTGTTGTCGGATAATCCGACTGTGTGTGGTATGCATCGGACTGTTTCCGTCGGAATATCCGTCGGACCAAATTTTCAAACTTGCTGGAAATATTTTCCGACAAACTGGTCCGATAGGACATACTCCGATCATGTGTAGAGAATTCCGATCGGACAAAGTGCCACGCATGCTCAGATCAAATTCCTACATCAAAGCTATTGGCTACTAGCCTGAACGTAGTCCCATCGTAACGAAATGACGTAATCACTTTCTGAAAGATCGGATTTTTCGACAACTTTGTCCAACCGTGTGTATGCAACAGTTTCGGACAAGATCCGACGTACAAAATCCAACGGACAAAATCCGACGGATTTGGTTGTCGAAATGTCTGACCGCGTGTACAAGGGCTTTGACAGCATAGGTCCGACGGAACGAGTCCGTCGGACAATTCGATCTTGTGTGAGCTCCATCGGACCTTTGCTTGCCAAAAATCTGGCGGACTTTAGAAATAGAACATGTTTTAAATTTTCCCACCGGAACTCCGCAGGACCGAGAAATCTGTTATGCCCCGTACACACGAGAGGGATTAAGTCTGACAGAACTCCAAAGGAGTTCCGCCGGAGTTCCGACGGAGTTCTGGCGGACTTTTCGACCGAACGTACTTGACCACACACCATCACACCAAACTCCGACGGAGTCGAACGTGATGACGTACGACTGGATTCGACGTAGGAAGTTCCTAGACAGTAGCCAATAGCTGCCCTAGCGTCGGTTTTGGTCCGTCGGAGTAGCACACACACGAGCGGATTTTTCAAAGGGGACCGGGTCCGGCGGAGTTCCGTCGGGAAAATTTAAAGCATGCTTCATTTCTAAAGTCCGTCAGACTTTAGCTTCGCTAAAGTCCGTTGCAGCCCACACACGATCGGATAGTCCGCCGGACTCAGTCCGTCGGAGTTTGGATGTCGAAAAGTCCGCTCGTGTGTACGGGGCATTAGTGTGTATGCTAGTCCGATGGACAAAAACCGACGCTAGGGCAGCTATTGGCTACTGGCTATGAACTTCCTTATTCTAGTCCGGTCGTATGTCATCACGTTCTAATCCATCGGACTTTGGTGTGATTGTGTGTGGCCAAGTCCGTTCATTTGGAAAGTCCGTCTGAACTCTGTCGAAAGTCTGTCGGAAAGACCATCGGACCTAGTCCCTCGAAAAGTCCGGTCGTGTGTACGCGGCATTAGGGTTGCCACCTTTTCTTCAAGCCAAACCCGAACACCAGGGATTGGAGTGTGGGGCAGGCAGAGTTGAAGGGGTGGGAGGAGGAGCAGATCAAGCCATCTCTCCTCTCCTGTCTATGTATAGGAATGGGTCCTGTACACACCCCTATGCACTCGGCGGTTGTAGTACTCGGTTACTTGGGGAGCCACAGTCCATTATGAATATCGTTTCCGGATTTCTATTATGAATATGAATTATGAACCCGGACACATGATTCAAAACCCGAACTGTGCGGGTGAATCCCGGACAGGCGTCAACCCTAGGACCACTGCAGACCAGGAACATACCACAAGAGCTGCAGTTTTGGAGTTGCTCTGACCCAGTTGTCTAGTCATTACAATTTGGCCATTGTCAAAGTCACGCAAATCCTTACACATGCCCTTTTTTAATGCCTTCAACACATCAACTTCAGGGACAAAATGTTCACTTGCTGCCTAATATATCCCACCCACTTTCAAATACCAATGTTATGACATAATCAATGATATTCACTTTACCTCTCAGTGGTCATAATGTTATGGCTGGTAGGTGTATGTTTGGCAATGATATATGTATATGTAGGCACTCATATTTCCTCATGACGTAACCAGGATCTACCTATCATGGAGGACTACACAAAAGTTCAGCCTTACTGCCTCTCATCACAATTCAAGCTCAAAAACGACCAAATCATTGAAAAGCATTTGTGCCCTCTGGTGGCGAATTTACTAATCTTTAAAGCGGAGTTCCAGGCTTTTTTTTCCCTTTATTGAAAGGCAGCAGCTACAAAAAGTGTAGTTGGTGACTTTTAATAAACAGACACTCACCTGTCCCATGGTCCAGCCATGCGGGGGGCACGGAGCCTCGCTCACCCCCCCTCCTCTCCGCGCCGCTGTCATAGGAACTGTGGGCACCCAGCTGTGACAGTTTGCGGCTTCACGGCCAGGTGCACACGCGCGAGTCGCGATGCACTTTCAAAGTGGACAGGCAATCTTCTGGGACCTGTGACGTGTCCCTTACAGTCTATGGTCCCTAACTCACATTCATACATAAACATACTACAGCAAAGTTATTTGTTAAATGTAAAGCATGAGAGACCCTCAACATTCTTTTTTTATACAAAATAATAATTTATGCATATGGAAGGTGAGAGGCTGAAAATATGCCCAGCATACAATTCCAGGAGTTTTTCAGCACCCTGGGAACCACAGGTGCAACATACAGACACACTATATTGTCAAAAGTATTGGGACGCCTGCCTTCACACGCATAGTAACTTTAATGGCATCCCAGTCTTAGTCCATAGGGTTCAATATTGAGTTGGCCCACCCTATAACAGCTTCAACTCTTCTGGGAAGGCTATGTAAGACTGGGATGCCATTAAATTTCATGTGCGTGTAAAGGCAGGTCTCCCAATACTTTTGACAATATAGTTTACATTGGAATGACTGTATGTGTGCATACTCTTGCAAGGTCCTAAGTTATTGCGCATTGGCATTTACCTACGCATGTGTAGGCAACATACCTCCTGAATGCATAGCTACCTTGGGCAAATTTTCAGCCATTCACCTTCCATATTGCATTAAGCCTATTTTTGCCTCCCGTCCCAATTCAAGACTGCCAAGTCATTAAACGGTGTTTGTGCCCTCTAGTGGCTAGTCTGCTGGTTCCGGGAGGATGTCATGCCTCCTGCACACTCTGGCAGCCACGCTGCAGCTTGATCTGCCACCTGCTGTGTCCACCAGTCTTTTTCTGTTAATTAGCAAAAAATAAAAAATGGTAAATTAACCACTTGTCTCCCGCCCAGAATGACTGATCTCGCACACCCACGGGGCGCTCATGAGTCACACCGCAACATCGATCTCGGTAAAGAGTCTCTGAAGGAGGCTCTTTACCACATGGTCAGCCATGTCCAATCACGGCTGATTATGATGTAAACACGAAGAGCTATTGATTGGCTTTTCCTGACGGGGGTGGTCTGTGCTGATTATTTATCAACGCAGCCCCCACTTGGATGCCCACCCAGGACCACCAGGATGCCACCAGGATCACCAGGGATTGCCACCACACCCTGTACTACCAGATATGCCACCCTAGACCACCAGAGAAATGCCAATCAGTGCCCATCCCCAATGCTTGCCAGTGCCCGTTGCCATCAGTGAAGCCTATCAGTGCCACTTATCAGTGCCCATCAGTGACACCTATCAGTGCCACCAATAAATACCCATCAGTGCAGCCTTTCAGTGCCCATCAGTGTCACCTATCAGTGCCCATCAGTGCCGCCTATCAATGCCCATCAGTGCTACATATCAGTGCCGACTACCAGTTCCCATCAGTGCTGCCTATCAATACCCATCAGTGCCACCTCATTGGTGCCACCTCAGTGCCCATCAGTGAAGGAGAAAACATACTTATTTACAATAATGGAAAGAAAAAATTAAATTAATGTGGCACTTTTATCTCTTTGGATTTATCCCTCTGGAATCTCCAAAGGATTTATGCTTTGCTAATCAGTCTATAATTAGCTTATACGCCATTTTAAGTAAGCGCCACATTCAATTTTTGTCTTTCCATTACTGTTTGGTGTGAGAACACTCTTATGTTGGCCGCTACATTGTTAGGTTGATTTCTCATTTCCTCGTGTGGCCTGCACATTAGTTCCCCCTATTTATGTACTAATTTACAAAATTTTATAACAGAAACAAAAGAAAAACTTATTTTATTTGTTTAGCAAAAAATTGAAAATGCAGAGGTGATCCAATACCACCAAAATAAAGCTCTATTTGTGGGAACAAAATGATAAAAATTCTGTTTGGGTACAGCGCAGCATGACCGCGCAATTGTCATTTAAACAGCGACAGCCCTTAAAGCTGAAAATTGGCCTGGGCAGGAAGGTGAAAGTACTGAAGTAGTTAAATTAGATTAAATACCACCAAAAGAAAGCTCTATCTATCTGTTGCATGACTGAGTAATTGTCGTTCAAGGTGTGACAGCACTATAATCTGAACAGGGAGGGGGTAAAAGTGCCTGGTATTGAAGTGATTAAAGTAGAACTCTGGCTTCCCACTAAAAAATACATTTAATAATTTATTTAAAGTGTGGCTTACTAAGCTAGTTATTTTGGGGAATTCTTTTAGACTATTTTGGATATCAATTTTTGATTTCGAACCTGAAATCAAAGGAATTTATTCATAAAATGTAACAAATAAATTGCAGGAATGTCACACACACATACACGCAGGCTGGATGAATGTTTCTCATATTTCCTGTATTAGATTTATTCCTATGATCCTCGGCTCCATCTAGTGGTCAAACTGTATATTTTTTCATTTGATGTAGTTCAGAAAACTATATTGTATTTGGCCACAAGATGGAGCTGAAGATTATGGGAATAATTCTAATACAGGAAACAAAAGGGGAAATTTGCCATACCTGCATATGTGACATTCATCCAATGAATGATGTACAAACAGATCTCATTGTGAGGAAATGGACTTTATGTGTTGAATGACATTCAAATAACAATGTGAGTAACTATAACTCCATTCTATGTTTTGATTGTACAGAAACAACAACACACATCCCTCTAGTTGTAGCTAGCCTGTGTATTTGTCATTTTTATATGAGTAATATAAGATTGTTTTGTCAGCTGTAATTTTTTATTTTTTTTGTCTTTTGTATCCACATGCAAAGCAAACCTGATGTTCCGCTTAACTTACATGTATTTTTTGTCTTGTATTGAACTGTTTTTTTATTGCTTAAAGCGGAGGTCCACCCTAAAGTGGACCTTCCGCTCATTGGAATCCCCCCCCCCTCCGGCGCCACAATTGGCACCTTTCAGGGGGGAGGGGGGTGCAGGTACCTGTACAGTACAGGTATCTGCACCCACTTCCGGGATAGCTCTCTGCGGAAAGGGGCGTAGATTACGCCCCTTTCCGAAAGTCCCCCGCTGCCTGCTGGGAAACACACAGATCCCAGAAACAGCGGGTCCATCCTTATTGCGCAGCGCGACTCGCGCATGCGCAGTAGGGAACCGGGAAATGAAGCCGCTTCCTGATTCCCATACCCAAGATGGCGGCGGCAGCACCCGAGAGACGATCGAGAGATCGGCTTCGGGTGCCGACATCGCGGGCGCGCTGGACAGGTAAGTGTCACTATTTTAAAAGTCAGCAGCTGCAGTATTTGTAGCTGCTGGCTTTTAAAAAAAAAAAAAAAACGCGGAGTCCCGGTGGACTCCCGCTTTAATAACCATCAATTGCAGCCTCACTGTGCCCATCAAACGCAGCCTCTGTGCCCATTATATGCAGCCACGTGTGCCCATAATATACAGCCACTGTGCCCCTCACATGCAGCCACTTGTGCCCATCATATGCAGCCACTTGGGCCCATCAAATGCAGCCACTTTGCCCGTCAAATGCAGGCACTTGTGCCCATCATATGCAGCCACTTGTGCCCATTATATGCAGCCACTTGTGCCTGTCAAATACAGCCACTTGTGCCCATCATATGCAGCCACTTGTGCCCATTATATGCAGCCACTTGTGCCTGTCAAATACAGCCACTTGTGCCCATCATATGCAGCCACTTGTGCCCATCAAATGAAGCCCCTTGTGCCCATCACATGCAGCCACTGTGCCCATCATATAAAGCCACTTATGCCTGTCATATGCAGCCACTTGTGCCGGTCAAATGCAGCCACTGTGCCCATCATATAAAGCCACTTATGCCTGTCATATGCAGCCACTTGTGCCGGTCAAATGCAGCCACTTGTGCCCAGTATATGCAGCCACATGTGCCCATCAAATGCAGCCATTTGTGGCTGCGGCTCCTGTGTCCGCTCAGCTCCTCAGGCTTCCTCCCCTGTGTCTCCTCTTCCGCCAAAGCGTTAGGCATCCAATAGGATCCCCTAATGCTTTGGCCAATCATGACATGTGAAGGACCTAACCCACAGTCACTTCAGCCACCCGTTAAACTTAATATTTAACCCCTCCAAATCCCCCCACAAATGACATGACGAGATTTTGGAGTAAATGGCCTTGACGGCCTTTTATTAACAATGAAGTAAATAACATTTTAAATAACTCTTAACCAACTTTTATATACTATTAGGGTCTTTTGAGGGAAACGCCCACCAATGGTCACTGCGCCAAACTTCTTTTAACTTTAGGCCTCCGGTCGCAAGCCCCCGGACCTGGAGACGGTACTCAACTTTCGCAGTGACCTACCTTTTACCCCTTCCTGGTTAACCCCTCGTTAACCGGAAGGTACCTGATAGCCCCCATCCACAGATGGGTACCACCCATGTTAACCCCATACCACAGATGGGTACCAACCATGTTAACCCCCATCCCACAGATGGGTACCAACCATGTTAACCCCCATCCCACAGATGGGTACCAACCATGTTAACCCCCATCCCAACAGATGGGTACCAACCATGTTAACCCCATCCCACAGATGGGTACCAACCATGTTAACCCCCATCCCACAGATGGGTACCAACCATGTTAACCCCATACCACAGATGGGTACCAACCATGTTATATCTGCATATAACATCCATATTCTCCTCCTCCAAAGCCCCAACCACTGCACAAGCTGTCCTTACTGCCCCTATTATAATTAACCATACTCGGGAGGGTGGGTGGGAATCTTCTCCTCCGCCGCTCACTAATGACGTCACTCCACTTCCTTTCTCATAGCTTCCTAACGCGAGCGCCTCCCCTGCTTCGGCAACTCCCCCTTTCTTAAAGGGGACAACTTTTTCTCTGAAAAGCATGACTGTGCTTGTCCACACCTGTCATGCCGTCCCTACGCCAATCCTTTCCTCTCCTTCTGCTCCGGGACTCTCTGGAGACGCTTGATTGGCAAGGAGGAACGTTAGCGTGAAAATAGCAAAAATTAATTTACTATGCCACACAATAGGGTGGGCTCGGGATGCAGTGCTCTGCACCCTGAGCCCACCCTATTTTGAAGCCTATTAGAGCCTCTGGCTCTAATCACGAGCTTCAAAATACACACCCCCACCTATCCCCGCCATAGTATTTCATGTGTCCGGTGTCCTGAAAGGAGCCGGGCACATGAATAGGGAGGGTGGCGCCTGCGCACTCAACAATGCACGGGCCGCCACTGTGTACCAATACTTTTGGCAATTCAGTGTATATATTTTACTGTTTTCTTTTTATCAATTTTATACTTGCAAAGTGAACGAGCAAAAGAAAAATCTTCATCAAATGATTACAATGACTCTTCAACCGCTTGCCGACCAGCCGTTGTCATTTTACGGTGGCAGGTCGGCATGAGCCCACAAACCATCATAGCTATACGTCGCAGGATCGTGATAGCAGGTGCGCCCGCTGCACTGTTGGGTGCCGATGCTCGTGGCCGACGGTCGCGATGACCGACTGCCACGAGCGATCGCGGGCATGAGGGAAAGAACGCAGAAGTCGTGTTCTGTTCTGACAGGAGTGACAGATCGTGTGTTCCTATTAGGAACCACGATCCGTCATTTCCTCTAGTCAGTCCCCTCCCCCTTCAGTTAGAATCACCTCCCAGAAAACACAGTTAACCCCTTGATTGCCCCCTAGTGTTAACCCCTTCCCTGCCAATTACGTTTTTACAGTAATCAATGCATTTTTATAGCACTGATGGCTGTATAAATGACAATGGTCCCAAAAATGTGTCAAAATTGTCCGATGTGTTTGCTATAAGGTCGCAGTTACAATAAAAATCGCAGAACACTGCCATTACTAGTAAAAAAAAAAATAATAATAAAAATGCTTCAAATCTATCCCCTATTTTGTAGATGCTATAACTTTTGTGCAAACCAATCAATGTACGCTTATTGCGATTTTTTTTATTTATTTTTACCAAAAATATGTAGCAGAATACATATCGGCCTAAACAGAGAAAAAATTTGCTTTTTGAAAAAAATTAATAAAAAAATGGGGATATTATTATAGCAGAAAGTACACAGAACAGGTGTTTGTGATATCAGGAACCACCCTTGATATGCAGTAAAGTTACGCTAATCGGCTGCATGTCTACTGTGTTAGTGCACCAGCAGAGGGCGCTATGTCACAGTCCTTCTACAAGGGTGCATATAGTTTTGTGTCTTACTATATTCGGGTTGCAGTGAATCAAAAACCTTTGGCATCTTTGGTGTTCTTTCTATTAAAATACACCCATCCTTGGAATAAATGATAACGCAATGTAGCCTAAAATCTCTTCCAAAAGCATACTGAATATACACAATCATAGCACTTTATCGTTATTTGTTATTTACGTTTATATTCAATCCTAAAAGTAAAATAAAGATCAAGCCAATGCAAGACATTATAAAATATCCAATTACTGCACTTGATAACTGTGTCTACAGTAATTGCTGGGGACAGTCCTGGAGTTTCAACATTACTTCCAGGAAATGCTTTGCCTGTATTATAAGATCACAAGTTAAAGCTGAAGTCTAATCTGATTATAGTTTGCATTCCCTTTCTCCCCCTCCCTCATCAACATGCTAATCAAATGTATAAATAAAATATTTCTGTTTTCATTACATACCTTATTTTGGACCCAGTAATGTCATAATTGGATCTCTGTGATTCTCTATGCATTGTAGGCAGATAATGGCTAGTGGGAGGAGCCAGCAGGGTGCTGTACAGCAGTACTTCCCCCCCCCAAGATCACTTGGTCATGATGCAAGCAGTGGACTGGCTCTTGGGAGGAGATATTCAGAATCTAAATGGATGGATGGAGGTTAGTCTGGAGTAGTGGGTGTTCCTAGGCAGGCTGCGTGTGCACGAAGACCTCCCTAGGTACCCCCCACTTGTGATGCTGAGCCTGTATGATACTTTACGTCGATAGTCAAAACCTTTTACTTTGTAGAGTTTTGAAGGGTTAGAACCCCATGTCTGTGGCACCAGTAGGTAGAATCGCCCTCTCCGTTTGTTCTGGCGAGCATTATCACCGGGACAGAATATGATGGGAAATCAAAACTTTTACATTTGTCACTAGAACAGAATTAGACAGGGAAACCTAATGATGGGGACACACGTTCCAGTGACAATTGTCTAAAAACTATTCAGGTCTATGCCTTGTGGTATCAGAAGGTTAATGCATCTTTTACTTTGTGCAGTGCTACCCTTGAAGGAGCCGCTGTATTTAAGTATTTCCTTTGTGAACAGTGCAGAGGCTACCAGTCATATAAGAAAAAGTCCATTCACTCCGGGTTTATTTTCTCATAGGTGGGGGCCATGAGATAGCTCAAGAATAGTTAAAGTCTAATAGATTAGGACCATGAGAGAGCTCTAGAATAGTTAAAGCTTTATAGCTAGGGACCATTAGATAGCTTCAGAATAGCTAAAGTCTCATAGCTGGGGACCATGAGATATCTCCAGGATATTTAAAGTCTCATAGCTGGGGACCATGAGATATCTCCAGGATATTTAAAGTTCCATAGCTGGGGACCATGAGATATCTCCAGGATATTTAAAGTCTCATAGCTGGCGACCATGAGATAGCACCAGAATAGTTGAAGTCTCATAGCTATGGAAAATGGGATAGTTCCAGAATAGTTAAAGTCTCATAGTTGTGGACTATGAATTGTTAAAGTCTCATAGTTGGGGACCATGGGATAGCTCCAGAATAGTTCAAGTCTAATAGGTGAGGACCATGAGATAGCTCCAGAATAGTTAGTCTTATAGTTACGGACCATGAGATAGCTCCAAAACAGTTACAGTCTCATAGCTGGGGACCACGAGGTAGGGCTCTCTGATTATGCTGTTTTAGGGAGTCAATCAGGGTCTCTGCTCACAAGTCCTAGAGCAACTACCTCCTAAGCCCTTGTACACACGGTTGGACATTCCAACGGAAAATGTCCGATCGGACCGCGTTGTCGGATAATCCGACTGTGTGTGGGCTCCATCGGACTGTTTCTGTCGGAATATCCGACGGACAAAGTTTTAGAGCTGGGCTATAAAACTTTCCGACAACATGATCCGATCAGACTTTGTCCGATTGTGTGTAGAGAATTCCGATCGGACAAAGTGCCACGCATGCTCAGATCAAATACCTAGACCAAAGCTATTGGCTACTAGCCTGAACGTAGTCCCGTCGTAACAAAATAACGTCATCACGTTATGTACGATCGGATTTTCCGACAACTTTGTCCGACCGTGTGTATGCAACACAAGTTTCGGACAAGATTTTGTTGTGGGAATCTCCGACCGTGTGTACAAGGACTTAGACTTTATCCCTTGGTACAGAGGTCCAGCATTCAGTCCAGAAGTGCTTCAGAGGCAAGCAATCCCCTGAAGCTAACAGATCAATCACTGGTGGGGAAAAGAAAATCTCCTCAAGGCTGCAAGCTATTTACCACCGCCAAGACCACCTTCTGGGCACACCTCCACACAGATTGGCCAGGGCATAGTAAATATTGAGGCCAGTCATTTGATCTTCCCGCCCTAAGCTCTGGAAGCTTCTCCCAATTAAAGTCTGGGCCTCTGAAACCATGAGCAGACCAGGACAAATGATGACTGCTCCTCTGATTACAGAGCAAGCCAAAAACAAAATTTACTTAGCATCCTATACTTGGAGGGTGCTACATCAGCATTAGCACAACACACGACAACTTATGTACAACATTGAATTACATTGCTGTTTTTTTTTAATAGCACCTCAATGTGCTATCGCAAAGCAACATATTGGCACTGTAGAACACCACAATGTACTATATGTCTGTTGTGTGCAGTGTTGGAGAAAAATAGTGTCATGGCTAGCTTTTTTTCTGCTTTGCAATGCTTTGCCAGCTCCGGTTAAAATTTGTGAACTGCCTTAACATAAGACACTTTAATGGGTGACACATTAGATGTTTATGCATGTTTATTAACCTTAATACATCACTTAGATATGAATGGAAGAATCCCCTAATTTGCTACGGCACCCCAATGCAATAGCACATCACACCACAATGCATTTGTTTAGTAATCTATCCTTTCACAGTACGCCATGTGAATTGTGTTGCGATATATAGTTAGCATGCATGTGTAGCCAGGTACTGGACTACAGAATAGGGTTGCCACCTGTCCAGGATTCACCCAGACAGTTCGGGTTTGGAATCATGAGTCTATGTTTCAGACTGCCTGAAACCCGGACACTTTGTTTAGACTGGACTATGGCTTACCAGCAGGATTGCTGTCTTAGAGTGTGTGTTACACCCTTTCTCACTGCCCAAAGCTAGCATTGACAACCCCCCAACCCCCCCCCACCCCCCAACACACACAGGCGGGAGAGGAGAGAGGGCTTGATTTACACCTCTGAGCTCACCATCCATCCCTATCTGTGACTGAATTCTCCCCCTTCTCTCTCCCACATCTGAGTAAGTACACTAAGGCAAATCGGAGCAACCCTTACATCAGAGTTCCCCTTTACACCAGAGGCCACAGTGTTTCCCCTTACATCAGAGTCCCCAGTGTTCCCCCATAAATCAGGGTTCCCAGAGCATCGCTTATGTTTTAGGCCCCAGAGTTCTCCCTTACATCAGAGTCTGCAGAGTCCCCCCTTACAGTGAAAGTGAACGCTACGAGTTCAGATGTAAAAGGGGAACTCTGTGGACTCTGATGTAAAGGGGAACTCTTGTTATTAACTTCATATGATTAGAAATGTCATTTAATAGAAAAATATATGTATAGTTTATACTATTAAAAAAAATTGCTGTGCGCCGCTAAAGTGTTCGGGTTTGACTTGAAGAAAAGGTGGCGACCCTACTACAGAAACATGGGAAAGGAGACATGTCCCCCTTTATAATCAGTTTACTTTCACTTTCTACTGAGATACTGATGTTTTTATGCACCATTCTCCTCTGGCCAGCAGGGGGAGAGCTAAAGCCAAGCCAAACCATAGACTTCTAGGTGGAAAGCTGAGAATCCAGGGGCTTGTAGATTGGCAGCCATATTATGGGACCCATAGGCTCTTTGGACAGATCCCAATAGACACTGCAGAGTAGGAGGCGTAGAGAGAGGATTTTTAAATACATTTTTCTGGAAAGTTTGCTCTCTTAGCACTGAGGAGAGAGAGAGAGAGAGCAGAGCACCTCTATCTTTGCATTCACCTGCCAGTGAGGATGCAAACCTAAGAGTGAGGACATCCGGGTGCAGCGCAGCACCACTTGCATTATAGATCCTGTACCACTGCTGAGGAGACGCTGGAGTGTCCACCAAAGCTTTTGGGGAGTGACTGAGGAGTCCCCCTTCTACAATGAGAAGTCCCTGCATCATTATCTGGGACTGGTGAGAGGCCTATCTGCCCATTATTGACACTGCTAGTAGAGACTGAGCCACTGAGAGCAGGACACCAAGTGCATACAACCCATACTGCAGCTACACCAGCCCTATACCACACTTCTACTAAACCCACACTGTATCTATAACAATCTTATGTTGCAGTTACACTGAACTGTCACTGAATACACTGCCACACTTATACCACACCTTTACTGCATCTTTACTGCAACAATATTGCATGCTGGTTTACTAAAATAGTTGTTAAATGTGTAACTGCTTCTTAAAGGGCCCCAATGATAGCCGGCAGAAGAACAACATAAAGGATTGTCCCTCCAGCATCCTGCAAGTCTTTTTTGATACTTTCTCCCCTTTCTTTCATTTTTACAGACAGTGCACATTTTGTCGGTCTAGGCCTAGCATAGCCACTATTTAGGTACTTCGGTAGTATAGTCTCCTGTATTTGGAAAATCAAGCTTTATTACTGCCTACTGCTGCACTTTAGGTGATCTTGCTACTGTTTTTTTCTGAAACCCAGACGCCAAGTGTCATCGTATGCATAGTCTTTATTACTAATCACTCTGTATGCTAAATTGTGTTACTGCCTTTGGTAATCCGTTTTTATGCTTGCCTCTTTACCTACCATATCAGGGGGACAATATATCAAGTTTGCCTTTACTACCTGGTTCAGTGCCTGTTTCTTGGACATGGTAGTATTACTGGTTACCAGATATTACTTTCAGTGATGTCCTGTGGTATTGCATGCTTTGTACACCTAGGGTATCAGAGGGGCTGAAGTTCTTATGGAGGTTGAGGAAAGGAACAGAGAACCATTCTTAACCAGTGGCTCCTTGGGGGGGGGGGGGGATGTTAATGCTGTACATGTCTATTAGTCCATGCGATGAGGCAGCCTATTCAAATGCACATTAACGCATTGCCTAGATGTTATTGGCCCTAAGGGCTTGTTCACACATGTGGATAGGAGCAGTAAAATCAGGTGGTTGAGCTGCGGTTCTATCACTCCCCAACCACCCACCAGAACAAAGGAATGCAGCTGCTCAGGGCTGTAAACATCCCATGAAACAAATGTTGCTTTCAGCCAGTAACACCACCCATTCAACTGTCTTGCACCCGCATGGAATACATGGGGAAAAAAAGGCAGTGAGGAGGCAACATATTGTCTCTTCACCGCATGTCAAATGCCCTCTGAAAAGCAGTCCAGATCTGATTGCCTTTCAGAGAAGTGGCTGTGTTAGCTGTATCTGAAAATGAGCCCTAATAGGGGATTTTCCTTTACTCTAAAAAAAATTGCACCCACTTTTTAACACCCCCCCGCCCAACGATATTCTGGTGAGATGCTCTAGTAAAGCTTCTATAGTGGTACATTTGCAGTAATAGTATGCCACCAGCAGAGGGAGCCAGAGATTAGTTAGTTGTTGAGGTATGCGGACAGGAAAATGTCACAAATGAAAACTTTCAGGGCAATCTTAAAGCTGAAGTTCATTCTGTTTATGTTTTGCTCTCCTAAAATATAATTAGTCCGTCTGTGCTGCCAAATAGTTTATCACTCTCATTCGCTCCCTCTCATCCAATCTTTGTCAGCTCTTTTCTACATTTAGCTCTCTACTTCACCCCCCACCACCAACAAATAACTCTCCCACTGCCCAAGACAATGGCAGTCATTAAAAACAAGATAGACGTGATTAGTGTTGAGTTTGCTGCTGCCCAGTTATCTCCTTTAATTAACTTACCAGCTTTACCACCAGTTTACCACAATACTTTCCTTATTTGACCATTTCACTACAGAGGACATGGCTAAACTTTTCTCTGACATCCACTTCAGCACCTGAACCTTGGACCTCAATCCCCTACAACTACTCCGGTAACCCTCTTCCTTTCTTGTACACTCTCATTTTCAATCTTTCTTTGTCTATTGGTATCTTCTCCTCCACTATAAAACATGCACTAATCACCTCCATACTTAAAAAGCCCTTGTTGGACCCCAACAGTCTAAAGAAACCAAGACCCATCTCCTTGCTCCTATTTACTTTTAAACTAGTCTACAATCATCTGAGCTGCTACCTTACGAATAACAACCTTCTTGACCCCTTACAGTCTGGCTTTTGCCCACAGAAACAGTCCTTCTGAAACTCACAAATGACTTATTAACTGCTAAAACCAATGGCCACTACTTTGTACTGCTACTCTTAGCCCTTGTACACACGGTCGGAGATTCCGACAACCAAATCCGACGGATTTATTCCGGAAGAGGTCCGGAAGTGATGTTGCATACACACGGTCGGACTAAGTTGTCGGAAAATCCAATTGTACATAACGTGATGACGTTATTTCGTTACGACGGGACTACGTTCAAGCTAGTAGCCAATAGCTTTGGTCTAGGAATTTGATCTGAGCATGCGTGGCACTTTGTCCACCGGAGTAGGCTACACATGATCGGAGTATGTCCGATCGGAGCATTTTGTTGAAAAATGTTACCGGCAAGTTGGAAAACTTGGTCCGTCGGATATTCCGACGGAAACAGTCCGATGCAGACCACACACAGTCGGAATATCCGACAAAACGGTCCGATAGGAAACATTCCGTCGGAATCTCCGACTGTGTGTACAAGGGTTTAGACCTGTCCACTGCCTTCAAAACAGTTGACCACCAGATTCCCTTCAAACAACTTTACTTCCTTGGCCTTCAAGACTCTGCTCTTTCTTGGTTCTCCTCCTACCTATCTAAGCGCTCAATCCGTGTCACCTGCAACTCCATCTCCTTCTCTCCTCCTCCTCTTTCCTTATGGATCACCCAAGGCTCTGGCCTTGGGACCCGTCCGCTCTCTATCTACACCTCTTCTCTTGGTTAGTTGATAACATCATATGACTTCCAACATCCCTATGCTGTTGTTAACCAAGTTTATCTCTCTGCTCCTCTGTTCACCCCTTTTAGCTCCATGTGCATCACCAATCTACTAACTGACATGGCAAATCACTTTCTTAAACTCATTCATTTAACCCCCTCACACACACACACACACACACACACACACGCACACACACGCACACACACGCACACCCATTTCCATTGATAGCACAAGTATTCTTCCCACCCCTCATACCAAATGCTATGTGTAATCCTGGACTCTGACCTTTCTTTTCTGACCCATATGCAATCACTGTTCAAATCTTTTGGAGAGGCTCCAAAGAAGGGAAATAACGCCAATAAGGGGACTGGAGGACCTCAGTTACGGGGAACAACTACAAGCAATAAACAGGTATTCTCCCTGTAGTAGGGACGCCTGAAAGGAGATATGATATTGATATACAAATACCTCAATGGTGATTCTAGTACAGGGAAAAAAGTATTGCATTTTAGGGAGCTTAATTAAACACTGGGCCATTCAATGAAATTGAAGGAGAAGCAGTTTAACCTTAAAGTGCACAGGGGTTCTTTACTTTTAGAGCACTAGGGATGTTGAAATCCTTTCCACAATCAGTGGTGCCTGTGGGAAGTCTTGATAGTTTTAAGAAACTCTTAGATGGGCATTTTAGCAAACACAATATATAGGGATATGGGAAATAATAGTAACATAAACACCTCCACACACCCACACAGGTTTAACTGGATGGACTGGTGTCTTTATTCAACCTTACCAACTATGTAACGCTCAGCTCAGCAATGCCGTCACCGTGTACAAGACCGGTTTTTCCATCAGAATAAACTGACAGTTTTTCCGATGGAGTTCCGCTGAAACGGTCTTGCCTACACACGATCACAACAAAGTCCGATCGTCTAGAACGTGATGACGTACAGCACGTACGATGGGACTACAAAAAGGAAGTTCAATAACCAGTAGCCAATAGCTGCCCATGCGGCATTTTTGGTCCATCGAGCAGTTTTCCCGATAGGAATTGATTCCGTCAGAAAGATTTAAAACATGTTCTATTTCTAAGTCCGCCAGAATTTTCGGGAAGAAAAAGTCAGATAAGGCCCACACACGATCTGAATATCCAATGAAAAGATTTCGTCTGACTTTTTCTGCCGTAAAGTCCGAACGTGTGTATACGGCATAATATCTCCAAAATACACCCCTTCTTAACCAATGAAAGCACCACGCTTCTCATTGTCTACCTTGTTATCTCTCATCTTGTCCATTGTAACTCCCTCCTTGTTGGCCTTCCTCTACACAGACTATTCCCCCTTCAGTTGCTGCCAGACTCATCTCCCTTACCAACCATTCAGTGTCCATCACCCCTCTGTGACACTCCGTCCACTGGCTTCTGCTCCCGCCAGTGAATGAAATGCAAATTAGTAATAGTGATATCCAATGCCATCCCCAACTCTGCACCCAGCTACAACCTGATCTCAAATTAGCACCCAAACTGTCCTCTCAGCTACCTCTAAGACTTCCTTCTCTCTAGCCCCCTTGTCACCTTCTCCCATTGCCACCAGGACTTCTCCAGAGCCTCTTCCATCCTCTGGAACGCCCTACCTCAACCTGTACAGTTATATCCTACTCTGTCTGCCTTTAGTTGGTCCTCGCATCTCTTCAGGGAAGCCTATCCTGCCTCTAGCTGGCAACTGAATCTTACTTATTCCATCAACTCATCTCCACACAGTTACTACCTTTTGGATCTCTTCCCCTTAGAGTCCAAGTGATAACATCACCTTTAGATCAGGGGTCTCCAGCCTTTCTAAACAAATGACCAGTTTACTGTCGTTCAGACTTTAGTGGGGCAGTCTGTGCTCAGTGGAAGTAAACAATGCCCAATCTCTGGTATTAGGGGGAGGATTAGTGCCACCCTGGTTGGTGTCCGTGGGAGGAATAGTGCCTGATTGTTGGTGTCAGTGGAAGGAATTATGTCCCATTATTGGTGCCAGTGGGAGGAATAGTGCCCTATTGTTGGTGTCAGTGGCAGGAATAATGCCTCAAGGGCTGGATAAAGGAAAGCCAAGGGCCACATTCAGCCCCCGGGCCGCAGTTTGGAGACCACTGCTTTAGATCATAAGCTCTCATTATTAGCAAGCTCGCCGATAAGGGGGTACAGCCAGCCCTACTATACTGGACCCGGGCCCCATATGTTTAACAAGGGTGCCCAGGCAATTAGCAAACAGAGAGTGGGGGGGTGATAATTACTGGAACTTGACGTTGAAATTACTGGACATCTTCCTGTAGCTTCCTCTGCAGCAGCTGAAAGCCGCCTTCTCCTCCTCTCCCTCCTGCCCCTCAGTGTGCCTCTTTACCCCGCAGTGCTGCCAGCTTTACCTCCTTTCCCTCCAGCTGGCTGCTAGGGGGATGTTTCAGGATGGCTAGTGGGGGAGCTAGTAAATATGTCATATTTACCAGCCCCTTCCTTTTCTGAATGAACACAGTGCATATTTGCTACCAATTACTCTCTGGGTTCATGCATAACTGAAGCATATTAACCTGTGTTTACTAGGTTTCAGTCTGTGAATTATCAGGAGCCTCTGTACAGAGCGCCTCCTGTTCATTCAATCTGAAATGCAGCTGAGGCAGCAAACAAAGGATTGGGGATCTATTTCCTCAGTCCCTTCTTCTGTCTCAAAACTGAGACATCAGAGGTCTGTTTAGACCCCTCATAATTCACCAAAGCACCCCCCCCCCCCCCCCCAAACAGTGTTGTGAAATGGTAAAAAAATCATTTTAAAATGAATGGCTCATTCACACGGGTTCTCTGGCCCATATAGTGTGAATGAGTGGTTTGTTTGTGTGTCTGCAGCCACCAATTACTCAATGGGGATGCAGTGGTTGTACCAACCCAGCTGCAGCCTATGACAGGTATGTAGGTGCGGGTGAATGGCCTCGAATGTACACTGCTTGTGTTCATGACCATACACCTGCACTCACACGCCTGTCAAGTTAAGACCTGCGGCTGTGTTCGTTCAGTATAACATATTAAGACCTGCAGGTGTGTTTGTTCAACATAATATATTAAGACCTGCAGGTGTGTTCGTTCAATATAACATATTAAGAGCTGCGGCTGTGTTCGTTCAGTATGACATATTAAGAGCTGCGGTTGTGTTCATTCAGTGTAACATATTAAGAGCTGCAGCTGTGTTCGTTCAACATAACATATTAAGACCTGCAGGTGTGTTCGTTCAGTAGAACATATTAAGACCTGCGGCTGTGTTCGTTCAGTATAACGTGGGCGGACTAGTGAGGAATATTTCTATGGCTGGTAATTCCCTTATACAGTCTGTGGGTACTGCCAAGCTAAATGGCTTGCTATTACCCCTACTGTTGGTACTAATGTATGAGGACACCCCTCCAAGTGATGGTGTTCAGTTATTTCCAGTGAAGGGTTCGGTTACTGATACAGTATACAAAGACAGTTTAGACAATTGTGCTCCTCAACCAATGCGGGAACAGTTTGAGGAAGGCCCTTTTTTTGTTTCAGCATTGCTGTGCCCCTTTGTATGAAGTTTGATCAATAAAGACAACTTCACTAACTAGCTCAGCTGAACCGGTAATCACAAGCCATCAGCTTGTGCGTGTGTGTCGTTCAGCCGACTGCTGGTCGATCATTTTCACACAGCGGACGACTGTGGTGTTGCTAGGGGGTGGCTTTTGGCGCTATAGCCCCGAATCTGGGGCCCATAGCCCCGAGACTCTTCAGGGGTCCCCAAGGGGAGGGGAGGCTCTCTGGGGACCCTGGTGTAAGTGGGGGGCTCTCTGGGGACATTGATTTAAGGGGGGCTCTCTGGGGACCCTGATGCAAAGGTGAGGCTCTCTGGGGACTCTGATGTAAGGAGGAGGCTCTTTGGGGACCCTGATGTAAGTGGGGGGCTCTTTGGGGACCCTGATGTAAGGAGGAGGCTCTTTGGGGACCCTGATGTAAGGAGAGGCTCTCATGGGGACCCTGATGTAAGTGGGGGGCTCTCTGGGGACCCTGATGTAAGGGGGGCTCTCTGGGGACCCTGATGTAAGTGGGGGGCTCTCTGGGGATATATACACACACACACACACACACAGGTATATTACTGTATATACATGTGTATGCCTGTCCAAGCGTATGATTTTCTTTACTACGCTGCTATGGGCTCTAGCCCCAGATCTTTTGTAGACCAAGCAATGCCCCTGGCGGTAGACACGGTACCCTCCCTACCAAAGCCAGGCTCTTTCACTCTTACCGGGAGCCCAGGTCTATTAGACCCCTAATTTTTCCAAAACAAGTGCCTGACACTTTCCCATTACTATTACATGGGGATTTATCAAGTATAAATAAATTATATAAAAAAAAAAATTATAGAAATAGAAGTAGTAAAAATTTTGTAAAAGAACTGCCATAACTCCCGTTGCCCCGCACACATGCGCAAATGCAAACGAAAACGCAAGCTTGAGGTTTGCACACAAATATAAAAACCACTGTCGCACCAGAACAATAATTCTATCAGAAGAGCTCCTGGTTTAAGGGTAAAGTCACCTTTAGAAAAAAATTTTAATAAATGCACATTTTTTTGCAGGTCAAAAATTTTTTATTTTTTTTTCATGCAATGGACCTGTAAAGCATTGCACCCATGATCAGCAGATCTGTGTATCTGTCTGGATATAACTCTGTAACAGGAAGTGCTCAACAGCGCCATGGTAGTTCATTGAGAACTACAAGCCGACAGCCGCAAAGGATATCAGTACTTGTAGTTTACCCATTCACAGGCCACAGCTAGCTATCAGAATGGGTGATCAGGGGGAGCAATGGCCGGTGCATCTACAGTATAACCCTGAATATGGGTGTAATGTTACAAAAGATGAGCCTATCCTTTAACTCTAAACTGATGAGCTGTAAAGGCTTTGAAAGTGTCACTTATGCAGATTTTTGGGTACCATTGTTATTTGAATACCATATTTTTTTGTGGTATCACAACCTCGTCTTTTATAGTTTACAAAAAATAGGTATTATAGTGTGTGTGTGTGTTTGCACTAAAAATCATGTTGTTTTATTTTTTCCTGAAAATGTGCATTTAGTAAACAGTTGTACAAATACCATTTGACATTGTAGAAAATATATAATGTTCTGGGGGTTCAAGTAATTTTATTGCCAAAAATGAAGATTTTTACATGTGTGTGCTGTAGCGGCATGATCACATTGGCTAAATGGGCTCCGTCAGTTGGCATTCCAAGTTCACCATGGCCGCAATATGTTTACGAAACACCTTCGGCTTTGGAGAGGGGTTAACATTATCTGCTCCCGGTTATAAATTAGCCTCCTGATTGGATGAGTTTGGTGTGGAGGAGCTCAGTGGCCTTCACAAGAGCTCTGAAGGTTGATCTCATAAATGTTTTTTGGATAAATGTGCACAAAATACCAGACACACTCCAAAATATGCTCATGGTTATGAAATGGGATGCCTATGGGAGGTTTTTTATGATCCTCCTAGGCCAGTCTCATGATGCTGCCATGTCCTCTTCCTTGTTGCCTATTCTGTGGAACTGGACAGTCCTTAATGGTACATAGAGCAGCACCAAATATAGATGAGCTTGGATTTGGTCCAAAACCCTTGTTTGGCCGAACCTCAAAGGAAGCTGTCAATGGCACACCAATCAGCCTTGGCTGGGGCATTCCCCACCCTGCAGCTGCACATCTACAAAGGTCACATTGCTGTATTAGGTCAATGTCATTGGGTAGAGCCAATATCTGCATAAGACCATGACTCCTTGCACTCATAATGGGTTGAATGAAGCTGTGCAGCATTCAAGCAAGAAGAGGACCAATGCTGGGTGGCATAATGGGCGAGTCTGCAGGAGAAGATGTGTGTTTTGCAACAAGACCTTTTTTGGGCAATATCTGGGATATTTTATTCTTTTTTTTTTTTTTTTTTTTTACCATAGCTGGAGTTAGACTTCAACTCAAATATAAAAAATGTTGACACAAACATTACATTTCGAAACTTCAGACCCTTTGATTTTGTCAGTAAATCGAGGGGACCCCCTCTTTCTTTTTTCCTCTCCCTCCTGGGATAATCCTTGTGCAAGGCTTCAGGCCTGTCCCTTCTGCCAGTGTGGTCCCTCTGTGGTTGAAAGCCGTTAAAAGTCTTTGTTAAGTGAGCAATGAATTAATTCTGATAATTTGTCAGTGACCCCTCTCAAGGGTGAAAAGCTTCACAGAGGCAGGAAGCAGGTGCCATAGAGATGCAAATGGGACTGCGAAAAGGCTGCGGAGTAGCAGGGAGGGCATGAATGATGGGGTCTTAATGTCCCAGGGAGAGGACAGAAAAGGACATACAGAGCAGAAGGCTTAGGACGAAGGACAAGAGTAGGAGCTAAAGGGTGCGACCAACTACATAGCAGAGACAAGGCAGTGTAGCTAATTGATGAAGGAAAAAGTCAAAACCAATTAATTAGCAATATTGGAACTTTTTAAAAGAAAGGCAACAGCTAAAACTAGAAAAGAAAAACCAAGAAGCAACAAGGACCAAAAATTATGAAGGTTGGTCAGAATTAGCATTAAGCTCTTGTTAAATCAACGAGGAATTGCCAAGGACTGCGTAGCACCAAGGTCATCTAGCTTTTGACGGTGAGTGTTTATCTCTATAGCAAAAAATTGGAATGTTTTCACTGGTCGTGCATTTGCAAATCAGAATTTTTTTATTTTTTTTGTTGAACATACTAGTTGGGTAGGATTGCACCTTGCAAATAATATTTGCATATTATTATATTATACTTCTATTTGGCTTAAAAGGTGAAATTTGAGTGCTTAGTATGAGTTAAAGCGCATGATGGTTTCTTCCATTTCTTACAGTTGGACTATCTTCACACAAGCCTCCTTTTATTTAAGTGCAGAGAAATTGATCTGGGAAAAACAAAAAAAAAATTTCCATGATCACCTCCTCCTGCAATTAAGGATTCATGCATAGGAACGCAAAAAAAAAGCCACTTTCAGCACTTTTTTAATTTTTTTAATTTTTTTGTACTTCTTATTTTTATTATGGATTTATAGGCAGCCCCATAATATACATGTGTCTATTCATCTAGGGGCAATTATTTCCATAATATAGAGCAGTGTTCAACGGCGTAAAAAAATAAAAAATTCAAATCCTGCGTTGAGGAGATTAGCATTTTATGCCAATATGTGTGCAAACGCTTATAAATGCGCAAATCTATTTTAAGTGTTAAAAAATAATTTACAGGCCTCATTTACACAGGTGCAATAGGCTGCACATCGTAAATTGCGGGTGTATTTTCACGATATACACAGCTGCCCATAGTAATGGAAGGCTGTATGTTGGTCCAGGTTGTACTTGCGTAAACAAGCGCACAAGCGTAAATCCCTAAACGCATCTTGTACTCACAGAGTGATTTACATGCATGCAAGTATTTGCAGTGTAAGGCCTGGTTCACACCTATGCAGCTTGCTTTTGATCCATTTCTGCAGTGCGTTTTGCATTTTTGCCCACACGTTTTTGATGCTTTTTCACTTTTTTTGATGACTTTCGCATTTTTTATTTATTTATTTATTTATTATTTATTTATTTTTTATTTGGCCAATTTAGATTAAAAAAGGCAAAATGCGAAATTGCGGCGAAATCATTGTAAAATCGCAGCAAAAGTGCACTACATGCTTTTCTGCAGCTTCTCCATTGAAGTCTATTGAACCAAAAACGCACCATTTTGCATTTTTGCCTCTCTTTACACTGGATGCGGTGCAAGTTCACAGCAAATTGAGGATTCCACACAGCATCAAAAATCGCAACCTGCTCATGCGGAGTGTATGTTAAGTTAACCTCACCCCGAAATCGGTTTGCAAGCATGCAGTGAGATTTGCAGTATCATATTGCATAGGTGTGAACAACCAATGGGATCCGATTTTGGTGCGCACAAAAAAAGCAGTCCTGCACGAGTTTGGTTTGCGAATGTGGTGCGATTGGATCCATACAAACCCCTGGCTCAAATCGCACCCCAGAGACACCGCGTATAAATGTCATTCACACAGGAATGTGCTGCAATTCCTGTGCGACTTACATGCGGTGTCCCACATCGCATCCATCAGCGTGAACCTGGGCTCAAAAAGTCCCTGACCCTTTCCAAAAAACGCAGCAGGTGAAAAAAGCATAGATGTGAATGTGTGCCATAGGAAAACATGTTAAATGGACTGTAGTGTGTTTCTGCAAAAAAGCGCATAGGTGTGAGCCAGGCCTTAATCATAATACAGCCATTGATTACTAGGGGGGCTGTACGTTGCAGCAAGATCCAGCCTTAATATGAGTATTTTCAATACACCCTTGTGCATAAACCCCCTAAATCTACTTGTATTTACATATGTTTGCATGCATTTAGATACATTCACAGTATCCAGTCTGCCCCTGGACATACAGATTTCTGTTTTTTCTACCTTTTTTCTAAGTAACCTTAAAGTAGAACTATAGGAAAAACTTTTATTTTTATTTTGGATAAAGCAAGGGAGAGTTATAACCCCTGCAAGGTTTATTTTTTGCATCTTTGTCCCATTGGAGAGATTTACCATCACTTCCTGTCCTGTGCCACAGCCAAACAGGAAGTGAGAGGAAATCCCAGCAAATTAAGGAAATTCCTTGGGGACCCCCCAGCTCACCAGACCTAGTGTCCTCATTGGAACATTTACACTCTATTACTTTTCTGGGGACAACCCAGATTTTAGGATTTCATTTTACTTTCACTTTCAACGATAATGGCAAACAGGACAAAGAAAAAGGGTGAATCTTTCTAATCGGGGCCACAGACAGTAATAAAAACAGGACAGGGGTTCTAATCCATCTCCACTCTATTCAAAACGAAAACAAAAAAGTTTTGCCTTTCAGTATACTTTAACCACTTGCCGACCAGCTGTCGCAGTTTTACTGCGGCAGAATGGCACGGCTGGGCGAAGCGACGTTATGTTATGTAACGTCGCTTCACCCTGTGGCTGCACCTGCTGCACGCCCCCCCCCCCCCGAGCTGATGCGTGTGTCCGGCGGTAACGATCACCGCCAGGCTCCCACAATTGCCGCTGACACACGGAGAAGCGGGATCTGTGTATGTAAACACACAGTTTCTGGTTCTCGGAGGGGAGAAGAGACAGATCGTCTTTTCATATAGAGTATGAACAGCGATCTGTCATCTCCCCTACACAGTCCCCTCCCTCCTTCAGTTAGAACACACAAACAGGGAACACAACCCCATTGATCGCCCCCCCTAGTGTTAACCCCTTCCCTGCCGGTGACATTTTTACAGCAATCAATGCATTTTTTTATAGCATTAATCGCTGTATTAATGCCAATGGTCCCAAAAATGTGTCAAAATTGTCCGACGTGTCCGCCATAATGTTGCAGTCCCGATAAAAATCACTGATTGCCGCCATTACTAGTAAAAAAAAAAAATTATTAATAAAAATGCCATAAAACTATCTCCTATTTTGTAAACGCTATAACCTGGGAAATCTGGGAACACACAGAGGTGGGCTGGGACACTAGAAATTCCCAGGAGGAGCGGTTAGTACTTAGGTTAGGTAGGAGTGATGGGAGCGACGGTGGAGCCTGATGGTAAAGGGCGCTCATCAAGCTCTCAGAACTTCAGGCCTTCCTGCCTGGGATGGGGGCTCCTGTGGTCTGGGTCGTTGGTCAGGGTTGGTACTGAAAGCCTATGGTGTATGTGCCCCTGGAGTGGCACTGTGAGTGAGGGCTACTTTGATTTATGGCACCACGGTCACTGCACCATATACACGCTTTTTTTAGCACCTGCCTCCTGGGCTGGGCCTTTTGGCTGGGACCGGAGGAATTTTTTATTCCTGGCCATTGTATTGCACAATGGCCACCCTTTCACTCTCCTCTACTTCCTTCTCCCCCACTTTCTTTTATTTATTTCCTTTGTGTGTCACTTTTTTTTGTCTTTTTTGTTTGTACACGCTTTGTTGCACTGTGTGACCGGTAGGGTGCAGGTCCTCGGGGCTTGCCCTGAAAGTCTTGGGGGGGTGGTGGGCATGGCCTTTTGGTTTAGTTCACCCTCTCTCATGGGGTCTCCCTTTGGGGGAGCCCCACCGAGAACTTGGGTGGGTCTTTTTCGGCAGACCCTCCAGAGAAAGGGGTCCGTCTGGTTTCGGCCAGATGGACCAAGTGTAAGTACCCTTGTCCCCATCAGGAGCCTAACGTCCTGGGGGATTCAGGGCAAGGCCCTCTGATTTTAGAGGGCTCTTGTACCCATTGCACTTTTTTGTGTCACCTCTTTATGTGTGTGCACATTTTTTTGGCACCAGGTGAAGTTTTTGAGTGCGTTTCACACGCCATGGGCTTTCAAAAAAAAAAAAACCCTTGAAGCTGTTCTCAACCTTTTTAATACAGAGGAACCCTTGGAATAACTTTGCAGTCTCAGTGCACCCCTGCATATCTACAATTCATGATACATTAGTGTGATGGTTGGTGGGAAGAATGCTCCTCACATTTGTGATCATTGAGAAGAATTACCCCCTAACAGATCACTAAAAAGATCAATGGTGTCAGAGGAAACTTATCTTAGAGGCAGAAATTGCTCATTGCTCAAGAAACCCCTGGTAACTTCTGGAGGAACCCTAGGGTTCCATGGAACCCGGTTGAGAAACCCTGCCTAAAGTGGACCTTAACCCTCGTCCACTACTTCCCTCCTTCCATCCCCTGAAGGTATGGCACTGTTTTGTTGTTTTTTGGGGGGATTTTGGGGGAAAATGTCCAGACCCGCCTCCCCATTTACGTCAGTCGCCTTAGGCGAATGATGTTCACACTACCCGCTGTGCCTCCCGGGGTATGCACATCACTATTCCCAGGAGGCATGGCCTTCCATTCAGAAAAGGAGAAGGGGGAAGGCCTATTGGCACGCCATTTGGAAGCCCGCCTGCTGAACCAGGAAGAGCCGGTGGACCTCTTGATGACATCAGAAAGAACATGGCGGCACAGGAGAGAGCTGTTGCCAGGCATTAGAGGATCTCAGCGTGACATCGCTGGATCCGCTGGAAGGGTGAGTATCTGAAATGTGCCGATACCACCTTAAGGTAAGTGGGGGTGAAATACATTTTTTTTTAAAAACAGGGGGAGGAGGGGCAGATCTGCTTTAAGCTAAGACCATCAAAGGGATACAATTCTTGGGAAATAAAATAAATCTTCATGTCCTTAGACAATCAAACACATCAAGCATCTTACAGACATTCGGGTGTCTCCCTGGTTGTACCTCGTATTATTGCTGATGTTTTTTTGTTTTTTTTCTAAGGAAAATAAAAACCATGACCATATCTGCCAACCAGCTAGATCCCTTATAACATTAGTCATACATTGCATAAAGATTACTACAGGATTGCACTAAAACAAAAACTGGGTTGCGCAACAGCCTGATCATTTTCATTGTAAATATTTCTGGAGATTGCACTTTTATCTACTGCGGCTTTCGAAAACAGAGTTTTGGCCGTAGAATCATTGCTTTCCTAACATACTATGAAAGGCTGAGAAACAAGTGATGGACTTTGTGAATAGGGCTTTGTATACATGTGCAAATGATAAACATGTGCAAATAAGAGCATCCTACAATTTATGTGCAGAGTCTGACCAACGCTTATCTCATTATCTAGGATCTGGGATGTATGCACATAATATATTATTTAAAATGATGATGGTCATGTAACTCGTCTGCAGTGACAAAACTGGTATTTTTTTGTAAAACAATTTTTTTTAGGAAGGGGTGTATTTAGGTTTGTTTTGATTTAGATTTTTTTTTTTTTGGTGGGGGGGCTGTGTTTAGGGTTGTTTAGTTATTTTATTTTTAGTTATTTTTTATTTTAGAGGATGCTTTTTGCGGGGTGTATTTAGGGATGTCTGTTACATTCATTTATTTTATTTTTTTGGAAGGTGTGTTTTTTTTTTTCTTTTTTGCAGGGTATATTTGGGGTTGTATAGTTTTTTTTCCTTTAGTTTTATTTTATTGGAGGATTTTTAGGTGGTACATTTAGGGTTACTTGGTTTGTTTCCTTTATGTGTATTTTTTTCAAAGATTTTTTTGGGGGGAGGGTGTATTTAGGGTTGCCCAGTGTATTTCATTTATTTTCAAGGTTTTTTTTGAGGGGATGGTGTATTTAGGGTTGTTTAGTTTGTTTCATTTAGTGTTTTATTTTTTAGAGGGTTATTTTGGGGGATATATTTAGGGTTGTTTAGTTTGCTTCATTCATTTATTTATTTGGGGGGGGGGGCAGGTATATTTATGTTTATTTTTATTATTATTCAGTTTTGTTTGTTTGTTTTTCTGCTTTCTTTTTTTGTTATTTAATATTTTACATTTTTCCTCGTTTCTATTTTTATACAAAAAAAAAAGTTAAACATTTGTGGTACAAGAACGGGTCTAGGATAGTGCAAAGGTATATACACATAATAAATAAATATACATATGAAATTATTAGTGATCCAAAAAATCCTCCAAAAACACTCAATATAATAATCACCTACAGAAAAGTAATAGGAAAAACGTTTATATACATTTATTTGCAATAAAAAAGTGTGTGTATATGGATATAATACACACACACACACACACACACACACACACACACACACACACACACACACACACACTTTTTTTTAAATGTAAATAAATGTATATAAACTTTTTTCCTATTACTTTTCTGTAGGTGATTACTATATTGATCTATAATTGTTGTGTTTTTAAAGGAGTACATTTTGGAGGATTGTTGGGATCACTAATAATTTCATATGTGTATTTATTTATATTTGAAATTAGAGCAACCTACAACAGTTATTCAGTTTTCACTTTTTGGAGTCAGGATAATAAAAAGTGTTTATTACTTCTGGCCATGTTGGTCATACACGGGTCGAATTTGGAACAAATAAATATCATCAGTACGATCAATAATACCATTAGAGACTTTAAGAATATTGTTCAAAAGTACATCAAAATATAATATGTGTGTGTGTATGTGTGTATATATATATATATATATATATATATATATATATATATATATATATATATATGTGTGTGTGTGTGTATATATATATATATATATATATATATATATATATATATATATATATATATATATATATATATATATATATATATATATATATATATATATATATATATATATATATTATACACGCACATAAGGAGAGAGAAAGGGAAAAAAGGTGCCAGGGTATACTGTATACCTGCCTTTCTCCACCTTTTTTTTACTCAAGAGGAACCCTTGAAATCATTTTTAGGTCTCCGAGAACCCATACTAAAGTGAATTAATTAAGGATCATTGGAAATAACCCCTTGCATTGTTGGTCAGTAGGAAGACTGCCGCCCTTACAGAGGTGGTCACAGTGCCACCCTTACAGACAGCTAAAAAGTGGTTTTGCACCCAGAGTTTTTCAAGCATTTCAGATCAGAGGTCCATCAGCCAAAGATTGAGGAAACCTTATCAACCTCTGGAGGAACCCAAGGGTTCCATGGAACCCTGGTTGAGAATGGCTGCTGTATAGATTGGCTTAATCTTGAAGCTTGAAGCTTGGGAACAGAACTTGCCCCAGTCTCAGCCAAAAGGCCTAGCCCATGAGTCAATGTGCAGAAAAAAGCTGTGGTGTTGTGGCTGAGTGCCATTGCTCAGAGTGGGGTCCCAAACCCATAGTGATACTCAGAGCACCCCCAGGTCACTACCACTAAGGAACGCTCAACACTGAGGGTTCTCTGCCTTCTCTGGCCAGTACATTAGTTCACTATAACTTTCTGAGTGGACAAAGTTTACACCAGAAGTTAAGTAGTAGTAGTACTAGGGTTAAGGTTTATTGTATTTGTATTCAAAAAAAGGAAAAGAACTGAATGCAGTTTGTAATAAATATTTCCTTCTGATTCTGAGTCACAGTTAACAGACTGGCATGATGAGATTTGACCATTCCTGATGAGACAGCAGATTCCTGATTGAGTTTTCTTGTGGTTTTACAGCTAGAGACATGTGACAACATTTTATGTATTTTTGAAAGGTGAAAAAAGAACACAATAAAATCAGCTTCAAGTTAGAAGAAGAAAAAGAGTTAGAAGTTAATAAAGATGTTTATTGTAATCATTAAACGCCATTACTATAATGCTCCCCCTGACCTTCAGCAGGAAGTGAACAACTTATTACATATAATGCAGTTCTATCCAGTTATGAACACTCCTCTATCAGCTACTGTTGCTGTTCACAATTAATATATAATATTGGATATTTAGTGGTGATTTGTTATCCAGTTTCCCTTAAAATGTTATCCAGTTTCCCTTAAAATGTACAAAAAACACAAGTTTCATTTACATCTTATTGCCTATGTATTGCCAGTTTCTTGCCTATTGACTACCATGATTGCCCATTTGTTGTCTATTTATTCTCCTAATTGCTCATTTTTTTGTGTATTGTCCCATTTTGCCTGTGAACTTACACAATTGCCTGTTTGATGTTGTATACTGTCACAGCTGCCCCTTTGTTGCCTGTCTTGATTGCCCATTTGTTGCCCATGGATTGTCACAATTACCTGTCAAGCTTGTTATTGTTTATTGTCACAATTGACTGCTCAGCATTTGTGGATTGTCTTGATCACCTATTTGCTGCCCGTGCATTGTCACAATTATTTGATTATTGGGTGTGCTTGCCAGGGTTGCCCATTTATTGCCTCTGTATTGTCAGGGTTGCCCATTTGCTACTCATGGATTGTTAACATTACACATTTGTTGAGCATGTATTGTCAGGATTGCCCATGTGTTGCCTTGTATTGTCAGGTATTTCTCTTTGCTGCCTGTGTTTGTCATGGGTGACCAATTGTTGCCCATGTATTGTTAAGGTTGCCCCCGGATATTGTCAGGGGTGTCTGCTGCTTGTGTACTGACAGGATTGTTGCCCATGTATTGTCAGGGTTACCCATTTCTTGCATGTGTATTGTCATGTTTGTCTATTTGTTATTTGTGTATTGCCAGGGCTGTCTGCTTAGTGCCCATGTGTTTTTATGGTTGCCTGTTTGTTGCCCATGTATTGTCAGGGTTGTTCATTTGCTGCCTGTGTTTTGGCAACCTTGTCTGTTTGCTGCCCATTTATTGTCTGTGTTGTCTGTTTTCTGCCTAGTGTACTGTCAGCATTGTCTGTTTGCTGACCATGTACTGCCAGGGTTGTTCATTTGCTGCTCGTGTACTATCAGCGTTGTCTGTTTGCTGACCATGTACTGCCAGGGTTGTTCATTTGCTGCTCGTGTACTATCAGCGTTGTCTGTTTGCTGCCCGTTTATTGTCAGCGCTGTCTGTTTGCTGCCCGTTTATTGTCAGCGTTGTCTGTTTGATGCCTATTTATTGTCAGCGTTGTCTGTTTGATGCCCGTTTATTGTCAGCATTGTCTGTTTGCTGCTCGTTTATTGTCAGCATTGTCTGTTGCCCGTTTATTGTTAATGTTGTCTGTTTGCTACCTGTGTACTGTCAGGGTTGTCTGCTAGCTGCTTGAGTTTTATCATTGTTGCCTATTTGTTGTCTGTATAGCAGGGTTGCCAATTGGCTTTGTATCTGTGTATTGTTAGGGTTGCCATTTTTTTCAAAACCTCAGGCTTGCAAAACTCCCATGTTATCAGGTATGTTGCTACATCAGGCTATACTGTACATAATAAAGAATCCCTGCAGAAAAACTGCTGAGATCACATGCCCCAGGCACTGAAGACTTTTCATCCAATTCTCATCATGACTTGCAATTATGACATAAGCTAATGTTCAGGTAGTCAAAGGCACTTGTATCGCACACAGGGATTTTCCAGTTTGCTAGTAATGTCTTTAATAGGTCTGAATCCATCATTATTGTTAGGAGAGAAGTATATATTGTGCATTTTTCATTGTCACTGTTGGGATAGAGTAACAGGAGCTCCTTGTGTTTGTGCGAGGACTGGTGGATCTCTGCCTGTCAGTGTTCCTGAGGGAGTACAGGTCCACATAGAAAATCAATGCATCATGTGCAGTGGCGGCCGGTCCATAAGGGGCACAGGGATGCTGCCCCCCCCCCCCCCGATCTCCATGATGTGCCAGCCTCTAATCTCCAGTGCCTTGCGGGGCATTGGGCACATTGATTTCTACAAGCTTTTTTTTTTAAGTACATGATTAAAGCCTGAGGCTCTAATTGGCTCTCAAAAGGTTGGGCTCGGGGCGCAAGCACTGCTCCCCGAGCTCACCCACTTGTGACATTAGCAAATCAACATTGTCTTCCGGCCTCTTCTCCTGGCCAATCAGGACAGGAAGTGAGTCTTAAGACCAGATTGGTTGGGATGAGAAGCCAAGGAAGCCTCTGAAGCCACCTGCGACTTGGATGGGGTAAGTACAGATCTGACAGGGGGGTGTTATTTGCCCCCCCCCCCAAAATGGAACACCAGCCGCCACTGATAATGTGTGCATTATGTTGCTGCAGCTAAAGTTCTGTCCTCATCAAACTTGCTTAAAATGCATCTTCCACTGCTAATGCTTTCTATCCATCCCTACTCTTGAATCGAAGTGGCCTGGTGTAAGCTGCAAGTCAATTTGGACAGAGCTTGGATTAGGACAGTCAGTACTAATGATTCTCTACCCTCCACATGTGACAGCATTCGACCTGCCGATTGGCTGTCTCAGAACCCAGCTCCACCTCATGCGAGGAAGGAGAGAGAGTCACATGCTCCCCCCATAAGTACAGGGGTATTTCACATATTCATGCAGTTAAAACAGGATAAAAAGGGAAAATTAGGACATTTTTACCACTTTGGCAAAATTCTTTAGAGCGAATCTAAAGTGCAATAAAAAATGTTTTATTTTAAAAGAAAGTGTTGCGCTTTAATTGGATCCTGAAGATTAGGAAAGCTACTTCCAGCTATCCTGGAACGGTTCTTGTACCAAAAAGGCTCCTCATTAGCTTAAATATTTCACATCTAAAACAAATAGACAGGGGAAAAAAAATAGAAAAAATTAATCAACTACGCACAAAAAAAGGAAACAAAAAAAAAAGGAAACAAAATAAAAAAAAAACACAGACAAATACAACACAGGTGAAAAAATTAACTACTGTAAATAAAATAAAATAAAACTTGCAAGCAAATTTCTACTAAGACGATTAATGTGTGAAATTGAAAGTTTTAATCCATTCGAGTCGATTTTGCCACAATCAATGTGCTTATCCCTTTTAGATTTTTTGCAATGGGTTAGCTTTGGAACAGTTATTGGATCTGTTCTTGTGGCAAAAATACAGCTTCCCATTCAGAATTTTACATACAAAAAAACCGACAGTGGAAAAAAAAAAAAAATACTTAAAGTCACAGTACAGTAAATAAAAAAGATCAAATTCACGCATACAGAAAATAAACAGATTCACATATAACACAAAATAAACCCCAACACAAAAGCATGCAAACAAACCAGAATGTAAAAGTGTAAATGGGCTCTGAAGGTTAGTATATACAACCTGAGAGGGGGAAATTAAAGTGAACATGTTACTCCCCCTTGCATGGTCAACTCATAAGTCTAAAGGCCCGTACACACGATCTGACTTTTTGACAACAAACATGCAAATTAGCTGTTTTGGAGCAACATCCGACCGTGTGTACGCTCCATCGGACAAACTTTTTCAGTTTTCATTGGACTTTTGTTGGCTGTGCGAACGGACAAACTTTTTGACAACATAAATCTGATGGAGTAAAGTCCGATCGTGTGTACACAAAACCATCGAACTTTTGTACAAAGTACAAACACGCATGCTCAGAACCAGTGCAAAAGATCAGACAACAATACAGAAGTTGACCAAAGGTGGCGCTGGAGTGTCTTTTGAAGTGTCATCAGTACGTTGAAACATCACTACATTCGTGTATGTAGCCTAAAAAGTCAGATCGTGTGTATGCAATAGAAACTTACGGCCAACGCGCTTTGTACAAAAGTCCATGGGAAAGTTTGTACAAAGTCCGATCGTGCGTATGGGGCTTTAGTTGGGCTGGAGCCTCATACACACAGTCCGAATGTCGGGAGACAACGTCCAGTGCAAACAAAATTGGCCAACATTCAGCCCATGTGTATGTCAGCTGGCTTCTGTCAGACGTGCATGCTGGAAAACCAGTAGGTGACCGACTCCCGATCAGCACTCTCAGCCAATGGCACAGATCGCTGATCGGAGTGTTTCGGCGGGGGGGGGGGGGGCTGTGGGGGGGGTGTCCACCTGTTAGAACACAACAGCTTAGCCGGAAAGATCACTGAACTAACCTTGCATGGTTAGTACAGTGTCTCCGACTGGAGCTGTCAGATTTTTTTCCATGCCACTCGCAGAGTTGCGCGAAAAAAAGACTGTTATGCCGCATACACACGACGGGACTTTCCGGCAGACTAGGTCCAACGGGATCAGTCCATTGGACATTCCGATCGTGTGTGGGCTAGTCCGACTGTTTTTTATTTAAAAAAAAAATCAGACGGACCTATTAATAGAACACGTTTCAAATCTAAAAATCAGGTAAATTGTTCGTCTGTGTGCTAGTCCGAGGGACCAACTAGGATGCAAGGGCAGCTAATGGCTACTGGCTATTGAACTTCTTTGTTTAGTCCTGTTTACGTCATCACGTTCAAAACAAACGGACTTTCCAACAGACTTAGTCCGGTCGTGTGTGATTGGTTGCCAGAGGTTACAGTGTATTATTACCTTTACTGACTGGTTGCTAGAGGTTACATCACACATTACGGCTCACTGACTAGTTGCTAGATGTTACAGCACATGATTTCTGCTTGTTGATTGGTTGCTAGAGATTATTGTACAGTAATACTGCTCACTGATTGGTTGCTAGAGGTTACAGCACATCATCTCCTCACTGCAGTGGGCATGATATACATATGAATGCCGCCTTTATTTACATATCTGTGCTGCCAGATGCAGCTATTTACATATGAATGCTGGTTATTTACATGTAAACACAGGGTCTGCAGGTGAGTCATCTGTACACAACAATAAGGCAGAGCTGGGCAGCATTAATAGCAGCACTTTACACTGAGATATCAGGACAAAGCAAGGGACTAAAACTTCAAGGGCCAAGGGAATTTAAACTGGGATAGTTGGCAAGTATGAGGCAGCTGCTTTGGGCCCCACAACAATGACAGGGCCCAGGGCAGCTGCCCCTTTTGCCCTGCCTTAAAGACGGCCCTGGCCGAATGTCCGTCGGGAAGACCGTCGGACCTAGTCCGTCAAAGTCCAGTCATGTGTCCACTGCATTAGTGTGCACTAGGCATAAATAAACCCATCAGCACATGCTAATGTTTAAAAAATATATATATATATTGTTTCTGAGTATAGTTTGACAATATATATGCAAATGACAACAGCCAGATTAGCCAATTTAGTACTCTGACTCTTTTTTGTCATTAAACACAAATAAAGTGCCTTTTTTTCAGTTTGACTCCTTTTTTGTTCCTGTGCTTCACTGTCCCCTCTCAAAATGCATATCAAGTCTGGTTGAATAAAGCCAAGGTGTTATCTTAATAATTGTGTGATTTCATTAAAATATACATTTTACAGAGACTCTAGACCAGTGGAACCTTTGGGTTCCTCCAGAGGTTGCTAGGGTTTCCTTGAGATGTGGCTAACTGACCTCCCACCTGAGTATGCCTTTATAATTTCAGATCCATATCACAACTTGGCAGAACCAGCAGCATGACCCCAATGATCTTTTTTAACTATCTGTTAGGGTGGCATCCTAATCACCACCGTAATAGGAGCATCCTTCCCAATGACCACTATTGTAAGAAACATTCTTCTGACTGACCATCAATGAAGGGGAAATCTTCCCAATGACCACCACTGTAATGAGCATTCTTCCCAGTGACCACCAATGTAAGGGGACATTTTTTCCACTGACCACCAATGTAAGAGGAGATTTTTCCACTGACCACCAATGTAAGGAGCATTCTTTGCACTGATCACCATTGTAAGGAGCATTCTTACCAATGACCTCCACTGTAAGCCCTTGTACACACGGTCGGAGAATCTGTCGGAATAAGTCTTATCGGACCGTGTCGTCAGATAATCCGACTGTGTGTGGTATGCACCGGACTGATTCCGTCCGAATCTCCGTCCGACCCAATTTTCCAACATGTTGGAAATATTTCCCGACCAACTGGGCCGGACGGACCTAGTCCGATCATGTGTAGAGCATTTTCATCGGACCAAGTGCCACGCATGCTCAGATCAAATTCCTACATCAAAGCTATTGGCTACTAGCCTGAATGTAGTCCCATCGTAACGAAATTACGTCATCACGTTCTGAAAGATCGGATTTTTCGCCAACTTGGCCCGACCGTGTGTATGCAACAGTTTCGGACACAATCCGTCGGACTAAATCCGACGGGCAAAATCCGACGGATTTGGTTGGCAAAATCTCCGACCGTGTGTATGTGGGCTAAGGGGAAACATTCCCTCTGTAACTAATGTAAGGAGCCTTCTTCCCATTGACAACTACTGTAAAGGAGGAATTCTTCCCACTGACCACCAATGTAAGGAGCATTCTCCCCACTGACCGAAAATGTAAGGGGCATTCTTCTGACTGACCATGACCAACAATGCAAGAGACATTCTTCCCATTGACCACCAGTGGAAGGTACATTCTTCCTACTGACCACCAATGTAAGGGACAATTTCCCAATAACCCCTGATAGAATACTCTTAACAAAGGTTCCCAGAGATCCTAAATATTTCAAGGGTTCCTCTGGAGTAAAAAGGTTGAGAAAGGCTGCTCTAGACATGTGTATGTAATACAATAATGACAATATGGTACACTAAGCATGCATAATTACACTGTAATAACATCTATGTATGCTTACAGAAAATATTCAATACACCTTAAAAAATGAATGAAGCAACAGGCAGCCACCACAAAGCAGTAAATAAAAGTAATCTCCCCACCGCACAGAGATGCCCCTTTCAGTTGGCAGGTCGCGTGACCTTGGCTTCCTGTGGCACACAACGTGTTGCTAAAGATACCCAGATAAAGTTTTCACTATCGATAGTGTGACATAAGTCTCCATCAGGGAAAGCTGACACTTCAGATTTGAGTTTCATTCTGTGTTTTACTACATTTTACTATTTTAATGAAAGGAATGGTGTGAGAAAAAAAAGGTGATAAAATGTGGTACAAGCGACCGTTTCTTGCTTGTCAGCCATGACGCATTGTTGTGAGCAATGATTCTTCCATGGGCGGATATAACAGTTGCTGGGAGAGACTAATTAAAAGGGATTTTCTGGTGTACTGAGAGCATTACGCATATCTTGAGTGCCAAACACGTGGTCCACCTTTTGCAAAATGCAGAATAAGTGCATCCACATTAAAATAATAAATTAAAATCAACATTTTATTCAATTTTTTCAATGAAGCCTGCGGAGCATTGCAACCACAATCAGTACATCATGGGTGCAAAGCACAGGCTTCTGCAGGAGGAAGTAAACACTGGACTACAAGTATGGTAACATCATGGCATTTGTGCTTCATTGAAAACTAGGAGTCCGTCCTCCATGGTGTCAAATTGGATTTGTACCATATTATATCCTAGGTGAAACCATCTTAGAATTGCCTCTTATGGCACCATCCCAAACTCACTAAATGTATTATATATTTTCTCCAATCTCACGACTAATCGAGTTGAAGAGTGTAATTAGGGACTTTTAATGTGCCATAGAGAGGACATACACTATATTACCAAAAGTATTGGGATGCCTGCCATTACATGCATATGAACTTTAATGGCATCCCAATCTTAGTCCGTAGGGTTCAATATTGAGTTGGCCCACCCTTTGCAGCTATAACAACTTCAACTCTTTTGGGAAGGCCGTCCACAAGGTTTAGGAGTTTGTCTATGGGAATGTTTGACCATTCTTAAAGAAGCGCATTCGTGAGGTCAGGCACTGATGTTGGACTAGTCTTCGCTCTAATTCATCCCAAAGGTGTATCGGGTTGAGGTCCCAACCCCACACCCTAATCCCCCCCTCCACCAAATAATTTGGACCAGTGCACAAAGCAAGGTCAATAAAGAAAACGAATGAGTGAGTTTGGGGTGGAAGAACTTGACTGGCCTGCGCAGAATTCTGACCTCCACCCGATAGAACACCTTTGGGATGAATTAGAGAGCGGACTGTGAGCCAGGCCTTCTCTCCAACATTAGTGCCTGACCTCACAAATGTGCTTCTGGAAGAATGCTAAAGCATTCACAAAGACACATTCCTAAACCTTGTGGACAGCCTTCCCAGAAGAGTTGAAGCTCTTGTAGTTGCAAAGGGTGAGCCAACTCAATATTGAACCCTACGGACTAAGACTAGGATGCCATTAAAGCTCATGTGTGTGTAAAGGTAGGTGTCTCAATGCTTTTCGTAATATAGTATATATCCATAAAAACAACATCTTAATTATAACGTTAAAATATCATTAAAACATAGAAAATAAAAAAGTTGGCTTTTAAATACAGTGTAGCTAGTGCAAAATCGTTATTCCTAGATGGCGTAGTGGATCAATGATTTTTGTAATAGTCTTACTTCTTCAGGATCAGATGAATCCTTGATTTGACAAGTGATATGGCTAATGAAGGATATTGATAAATAGTTAAATTATATTATATTGTTATAATATAACTATATATCATTATCGTTCATTAGCTATTTCCTTCATTAGCCTTCATTAGGAAATCGGAACAGAGCGTTGTCACCCCATAATAGGAAATGCCTGAACATGGACTTTTATTATTTTCATTAAAAAATTGCAGATTTATAAAGATTATAAACAACTTTTGTTGTGACATCAAAATGTTAATGTTTATGTGATATTTTAGTGTTCAGATTTACATATACTTTAATGGACAGCTTGTACATGATTCAGTTTTTCATGTCATCGCCCGTCTTAACAGAAGATTCCTTGTTTCTTGGTTAGCGTTTTGCTCTAATATGTACTGTACCAATTTAGTTCACATCTCTAGAGTTGTTGGCTTGTGAAAAGAAACCTCTGTAAAGATCATATGGAAACAGCCATTGTAGGTCTCTTTGCTTTAAAAGATGCTTGTTGCCAGGCATTTTGTTGTCCTAAAGACTTACTTTTAAAATCAAATACCTGAAACAAGTGTATCAATCTTTCCTTTCTGCATTTTTGGTTTTCATCATTGATTGGGAAAGTAGTATCATCAGTGACAGCCAGACATCTATTTTTTTTTAGGAGGTGGTCAGAAATAAGCCCCAGTATTTCTTTGATATAAATTTCCTCTACTGATATTGCATTTTATCACTGTCTTAGGTCTGCTGAAGAGTCTAAGGATGGACAGCACACCGGGGCTTATAAATTCATTGACATCTCAAGCTCTCCTGGTCATGGCTACATCCTCGGAAGGTCCACTGGGATTAACTCAACAGCCTCCTCATTACACTGTTTCAATGGCCAAACCTCCACAGATGACTTACCTGAGTTCAGCATACCCTCTTCTCTATCCACCTCAGGATCATTTGAATTCAGCATGTCCACCCCAGCTTCTCTCGCTTTCCCACCAATATGGACACCCTCGACCAGGGGTCGGTGTTCTAGGCTATGGTGCGCTGCACCCTTTTGCTGCCTTTCATCTCCCAGAGAGTATGGAGAGACTACAGGCTGGGTTTCTGAATGCCAAAAGGTTGAAAGGAGACTCAGAACCACCACAGATCCATTACCTGCCGATGGAGACTGGCCTGGAAGCCCCTCACATGTCCCAGGGACATGTGGTTCCCCCAACTTCCCACAGGAGCTCCCCAAAGTTGAGAACAAGCTCAAGCTCAAAAAAAGGTAGGCTGTTTATTTACAGTAAAAGTGTACAATAATATTTAATATAGATTAAACAAATAATTTGTAGTAGAGGCACAAAACTACAGATTTTAAACTCACCAGTGAAGTCTGCAGGTGATACAAAAGGACAGAGTAGAGCATGACTGAACCTACTAGTGTCTATCAAAACCATTTTTTTTGAGGCACTGCTGTTTAAAGGATCAGTTCTCCAAAAATGTGTACAGTGTTTCAATTTTGGGTAGCTGCAGTTTAGGTAAATCACTGACTGGCTTCATATATCTCTCAGGAACTCTGGTGGTGGGACCTTTGAGGTTGGGTTCCTGGGTCTGCATGGCAGCCAAAACCTCTAATATAGACGCTCATTCTTAGCCCTTGTACACACGGTCGGAAAATCGGTCGGAATGTGTCCTATCAGACCGTGTTGTCGGATAATCCGACTGTGTGTGGTATGCATCGGACTGTTTCCGTCGGAATATCCGTCGGACCAAATTTTCAAACTTGCTGGAAATATTTTCCGACAAACTGGTCCGATAGGACATACTCCGATCATGTGTAGAGAATTTCGATCCGACAAAGTGCCACACATGCTCAGAACAAATTCCTACATCAAAGCTATTGGCTACTAGCCTGAACGTAGTCCCATTGTAACGAAATTACGTCATCACTTTCTGAAAGATCTGATTTTTCGACAACTTTGTCCGACCGTGTGTATGCAACAGTTTCGGACAAGATCCGACGGACAAAATCCAATGGATTTGGTTATCGGAATCTCCGACCCCATGTGTACAAGGGCTTACAGTTACATTCAGCAGGAGGACATATTTATAAAAGTCATGGAATCCACAAGAGGGACTTTGGTAAGAGTTAAAAGAATTCAGCGTGTGATTTTCAAAAGATTATGTTACCACCCAACCTTCTGAGGTTGAAAAGAGGACAACCATTTAGCAGTGAAATGTTTTGGCAAAAATTACGCCCATGCAACTTTCCATATTACAGGTTAGGTGAAAGACCAGACAATGTATGCCTCGCACATTATACTAATGTCATAGACATACATACACCACATGCCAACAGTTGTTTTCATTGATATGTGGCAGGTCACTTAAAGCAAACCTGTTTTGAACACGACATAAGCGCAAGGACCAGCAGATAGCACTGGCTCCTTAGCCCCAGCTCATCATGGGAGTACCTCCAAATTCTTGATGCAATTATTTCTACCAATTGCATCCATACTCCAATGCCAGGCCCTCATAGACCTTTACAGGGCCTATTCTATGGCTTACAAAGAGTGGATATTTACACTATGAGTTCAGTAGTCTCCCTGCTGAGAATACCTGCTGACCTCTGCAAGGTTAGTTTAGTAATGATCGGCTCATGACTTGTGTTTATAACAGTGGTGCCCAGGAAGAATAGACAGGGTTTATCTCCCAAGTGGGAACACATTATGAGAAGTTATTAAATCCTTTGCAATTTAGTTGCTTCTGTACAACCAGGCATACACATTTATTGAATTTTCCCAAACAATTTCCAGGTTCCCCCCTGAAAAGGGACATTGACATATAAAAATTATTCTAAGCCCTTGTACACACGGTCGACATTCCGACAACAAAATCCGTCGGATTTTGTCCTAAACTTGTGTTGCATACACACAGTTGGACAAAGTTGTTGGAAAATCCGATCGTACGTAACTTGACAACGTTATTTCGTTACGACGGGACTACGTTCAGGCTACTAGCCAATAGCTTTGGTCTAGGAATTTGATCTGAGCATGCGTGGCACCTTGTCCGATCGGAATTCTCTACACACAGTCGGACAAAGTCCGATCGGATCATGTTGTCGGAAAGTTTTATAGCCCAGCTCTAAAACTTTGTCCGTCGGATATTCCAACGGAAACAGTCCGATGGAGCCCACACACAGTCGGATTATCCGACAACACGGTCTGATCGGACATTTTCAGTCGGAATGTCTGACCGTGTGTACAAGGGCTTACTGCTATTGTTCCCCATAATAAGCCTCATCCTCCCTTCACTTTCCAATGCCATGATTTTGCATGTTAAGCACAACTAATTCTGGCCTTACACTTGTAGAATTTAGTTTGGATATGAAAGTATAAAAATCACTCATCTGATCATTTGATGGTGGCAATGCCTCATTTACTGTATGTACCATGTCAATGTATCAATGTTCATAGAACAAATATCCTAGTTCCAAATAAATTAATCCAATTGCATGCGCATAATGCCCCGTACACACAAGCGGATTTTCCGTCGGAAAAAACTTGGATGTTTTTTTTGCCGGAATTCCGCTCAACCTTGGCTTGCATACACACGGTCACAAAAAAGTTCTCTGAACTTTCAACCATCAAGAACACTGTGACGTACAACACTATGACGAGCCGAGAAAATTAAGTTCAATGCTTCCAAGCATGCATCAAATTGTTTTCGAGCATGCGTAGGAATTTTGCACGTCAGAATTTGTACAGACGATCGGAATTTTCGATCTGAACTTTTTCCGACCAAAAAATAGAGAACCTGCTCTCAATCTTTTGCTGGCTGGAACTCTGCCAACAAAAGTCTGATGGAACATACACACGGTCGGGATTTCTGACCAAAACCTCACATCTGACTTTTGTTGGCAAGAATTTCTGGTCATGTGTATGGGGCTTAAGACTAGTTATGATTTTTCTGGCCATGTAGCGAATTCAACGATTAGAAATTCGTTTACTCCCATTGCTGTCCTACAAGAGGGCAAAGCTGGCTATTGGCTGTTGAATACATTTTCCAGCCTTGTCCTTCAGCTCACTCTGGTTGAAGCCAATTGTCCAATCATCCCCTTCAAATCTTAGATCAGTGTTTCTCAACTCCAGTCCTCAAGGCGCACCAACAGGTCATGTTTTCAGGTTTTCCATTATTTTTCACAGGTGATTTGATCAGTTTCACTGCCTTAGCAATTACCACAGCCATTTCGTCTGAGGGAAATCCTGAAAACATGACCTGTTGGGGGCGCCTTGAGGACTGGAGTTGAGAAACACTGTCTTAGATTATCAAACGAACATTCTGAAAGCAACACTTTTCTAACGAAATTCAACAGGTATAAGGCCAGCTTATGTGAACAAGCTTTATGGAAACGCTCTGCAACACTTTGAAGACACTTTAACTTGAAGGAAGAAGACACTTGTATATCAAACTTTCCTCTACAGCTAATAGCCAGCTATATGCTCCTGCAGGACAGCAATGATAGAGATATAAAGGTTCTCAGTACAGTGACCTGGCACTGCCGTATTGCTTTCTGTGCAACACCAATGGAGGTCTCAGTCTTGGGCATTGGTCATAAAAACAAAAATTTGAAATATTGGAAATTTGCCATTTACCTTCCTCTCTGGCTCTCTTCTGCTTTCTATCCAGACAATTATCACCCCACCTTTGTATCACAGCTCTGCACTTCTCAGTTTTTGCAGTTTCTAAACATTCACTTGTTTTTATGGTAAGTTTGTGGAAGATTTGATTAGATCACTAACTGCAACTAAAACACGTCCTGAGGTTGAGGTAAATGCAGCATTGGTTATAATGAGAACCCACAGACTGACCAGACTTGGACTTACCCACACGCCTTGCTTATTAAATATAAGTTTCCTTTTAATTCAACTTCCTGTAGAGAATGTGTTTCTGTACATCTCCACCCTTGTATTAATCACAGTGTTATGACCCATTGTTTCTTTGGTCCTGGTAGAAGGTTATTGGCCGTTATATTTAGCCACTATATATACGGTATATAGGTTTGTATATCACTGTCTGAGCTAGTTATATAGCCAGGTAAACTGTCTAAATCCTGTTAAGTGATTATATTTTAAGAAAAAGCTGAAATGCATCTAAAGGCAAGAAATGAATTGATAGTGTGGGGAGGGGTTAAAACCCCTCCTAGGTTTTTATTGCTGTCCGTATCCCCACGCCATTTGTCCTTGTGACCACTGTCACCACAACTGAGCTATCATTGGGTCAGGAACAAAAAGATCAATGACTCAATGGTAACACTTGTCTTTATAATATTAGGTATTATTAAAATAATAATAATAATAATAATAATAATTATTATTATTATTATTATTAATAATAATAATAATAATAATAATATGAATAATAATAATAACATGTCTATATTGCTAATAATTAATAACGTTATCTATAATTAATCATTAATGATAATTTATGAATAATAATACTACTACTAATAATAAAATCATCATCATCACTGCATAAAACCCTAAAGTATATCTAAAACAAATTATAATTAACAGAAGGACATATATACATGTATATCTAAAACAAAAGCTGTTTTTATTTCAGTACGGAACCATCATTCAGTCTGTTAAACCTTTAACAATTGCTACATCACAGCATGCAATCTAAGAAAACAGTGACTACATGTTATTTATTTATAAAAATTTATTTATAAAAAAAATATTTTATATACTATTTTTTTTTATATAACATAATTTATTTTAAAAATAGAAATTCAATTAAAGACATTGTTTTATTGCAATTTTTTTTTTAAATCTGATAGTTAAAATAATAATAACATGTAATCACTGTTTTCTTATAATGCATGCTGTGATATAGCCATATTCCATGATGGCTCTCTACCCTCAAAAATAAAAACTGTTTTTGTTTTAAATATACTCTAAGAGTTTTGACAGTAATAAAATAATAATAATAATAACAATAATACGAATAAGAAGAAGTAGTAGTAGTTGTAGTATTTATATCTATTTTAACAACAGTTTAAGGCCTGTGCCATGCATTTTCCACAAGTATGACACAACATTTAGTATAATCAGTTAGCATTCTGAGAAACAGACATGTACTTAAGCGGTAATGCCAATTGCCGCGCATTCCAGGGTACAGTACGTTCCAGGTACCCAGAGGGAGATCTGTCAATTAACAATCCTTACATTTGTTTTTTATTGCTGTCTGTGTCCCTGATCACCCTCTCAATTTGTTCTGGTCACCATTGTCAGTGGGAGTGAAAGTGATGGGAAATCCAAAATGATATGGTTGTCACCAAAACAGGACACAAGGGAAACCCTTCTAATAGGGAAAGTTGTTCTGGTGACAGCTTTTTAAGAGAAACAGAGAAAGAAAATAGAAGAGTGATGGCAGAAAAAGACCAAGTGGTCCATCAAGTCTTGCCATTTTTTTTATTTTTGTTTTGTTTTTTATTTTGATCATTTTTTTTCTTGATTTTTTTGGGGGGATATTTTGTTGTTTTTTGCTTTCACTTTTCTTGTAAACAGCCGTGTTTGTCTCAAGCATGTTTAAAATTCACCATTGATCAGGTCACTACTAATGCTGAAAGTCAGTTCCAAGCATCATCTACTCTTTAGGTAAAATCATCATTTTTAAAGGGGGATTTAGCCTGATTTTGCTAAAAAAAAAAAAAAAAACTTGAAAAGTGTCCAATTTCTTAATTCTATCCAAAAGAAAATCTGCATAAAGATACACTTCAAAAAATCATCCCATCTGTTCTCGGATTTTCCCATCAATTTTACAAAAAATACACAACACTTTTTAGACTTTGACTTTACCTCCTTTCTGCTTCAAAGCTTTATCATTTGGGGGAAAAAAAAATAGCTGGCAAGAAGATCCAGAAGATGCCGCATACGAAAAACGAAATTATCCGAACGTGTTCGATTTGTTAAACTCGTGGGTTAAATCATTTATTTGTTCTTATGGATCTTCGTTCATTCGAATGCCTCTGAATGTACGAATATATGCCAAATTTTGCCTAAGAACGAATTTGTAACTTATTGAATTGGACATGTCTAATATGAAATAGTATTTCAGGCTGGGTTCACACTATTGCGAATTCAGTGTGGGTTCCACCGCATCCAATTCGCATGACAGGAGTAGCTGTGACTGGCTCTCTATGAAGCCGCTTCACACATCTCCGGGGTGGTTCCCTTTCCGGTCCAAATTCAGCCAATAATCCGGACCTAATTGGAACCTGAAACGGTAAACAGGGACGTACCGGAGCCCCTGTTGTGCCCCGCAATGGCATTCAAATTTAAAGCCCATTAAGTAATAAATCTTATGTGAATTATTAGGTGTTGCAGTGACATACGTACCACAATGCGAAGACGAGCCCTCACCGAATGACATTTTGTTTGCTAAAGCACTGTGTTATAAACATTACCCATATTTTAATTAAAATGTCATATATTTTAATAAAATTAATACAGTACAAAAAATAAGTATATTATTAGTAATATAATACATACATGATTTTATAAGATGATGGATAATGTCTCCTTGTCTTTGTTTGTTATGTTTGGATTCATAATAAACACTGTATAAAAAACAAAAATATATATAAAATGAAAAAAAAATTAAATTAATATATATATATATATATCTATATATATATATATATATACACAGATTAAGTTAAAATCATATATATATATATATATATATATATATATATATATATATATATATATATATATATATAGATAGATTAAGTTCAAATCAAAAATAATTATATAATTTGTTTATTTTTTTACACATATGTATATATATATATATATATATATATATATATATATATATATATATATATATATATATATATATATACAATTATTTTTGATTTTAACTTATTCTGTGTGTGTGTGTGTGTGTGTGTATATATATATATATATTATATTTTATATGTAAATCTACAATATAAAAAAATATTTCTAATGCTCACACAAAAAATTATTTTCACTTTACCCCCCCACCTCCTAAACCCCAGAAATAATTTTAAAATGCTTCCAGAAGGGTTTAAAGGAAGCCAATAGACGTCGTTGGAAGGTGGAGGCCTCCTCGAAGCAGTTAGCTGGCTGTAATGAATGTATTTGAATATACACAGAGAGCCGGGAGAAAGCAGAGGGGTCTCTATCGATATATTGGGAGGGGGGCCCAGAGGAAAAGTAGTCACCAGTTGGCCAGATGCTGCACAAAGGCTCCCAGGAGAGCGGGGACAAAGGAGCCAGGGAGAGATTAAGCCAGTTTTGAATAGGAAAAGGGAGAAAGTGAGAAGGGGCAACGCAAGAGAATCACAATGCTAAACAAACAGAGAGAGGAGGGAGGGAGGGTAATACAGGACTGTCCCTGCTGGTCCTATCTGTCCCCTATTAGTAGAAACCAGCCAGGGTCAGCAGCTCTATAGACCCCAGCTCCCCTCCCCGCTCAGCTGCAAGACCCCTTCCCATTATAATGGAGATTGTATGCACAGACTGTGACAGCCTGCAGGAAACAGGGAGTGAATAGCTGTGATAATTACACACACCTGCAGGATGGAAGCACATCCAGTATTCCCATTGTTACTGGAACTGGGCTGTGGAGGGAAACCAGTTAAGGTTCCCCCATACACGGTCATCAGAAATATTTCATATGAGCAATTCAGACTCCTTTGGATGATTGTCCAACTGCTACAGATGATTGCCTGACTGTATCAGATGATTGGCCGCTGCTTTGGATGAAGGTTGGATAAAAGAATGGGGGAGAACCAATCAGACCAGCTGGAAGTTTGAATGAGTAGATGAGCAAAATTATTAGTTGGAATCAAAATCAAAATGCTAAAATTATTATAACTCATGCACAGGCTTCATGCACAGATGTCTGCCTATACAAGTCGCACCTGAAATCGCCAAAATTAGTGGAGGAATTAAGTTTTCAAATTAGTGCGGCACCGCAAAGTCAGCGTCACAGCGATTTAAACAGAGCAATTACCAGCGATAGAGTGTGACAAGTCGCCCCAATGACAGTGGGGGCTATTTGTCAAAGTTTAATTGAACAAGCTGAAGTTGGAAGTTGATTGGTTACTATGCACTGCTGCACCAGATTCTGTGTGCTCCAGTTTTAGTAAATTTCCCCCAAAGAGATAGATATATAGATAGACAGATAGACAGAGATAGACAGACAGATAGATTTACCAAAGCCATATAATATGAGGTCAAACCTAAACACTTTCAATTTGTATGCAATCAGGCCGGCCCTTGTACTACATAGTTGAAGGTAAATCTAATGCCGCGTATACAAGACCAGACTTTGACAGCAAAGGTCTGACGGAACATCCGTCTGACAATTTGATTGTGTGTGGGCTCCATCGGACCTTTGCTGTCCAAAAGTCTGATGGACTTAGAAATAGAACATGTTTCAAATTTTTCCGCTGGAACTCCGCCGGACCCAGTTCCTATCGAAAAATCCGTTTGTGTGTATGCTAGTCCGACGGACAAAAATCAATGCTAGGGCAGCTATTGGCTACTGGCTATGAACTTTCTATTCTAGTTCAGTCGTACGTCATCACGTTTGAATCTGTCGGACTTTGTCCATCGGACTTTGGTGTGATTGTGTGTGGCCAAGTCCGTTCATTCGGAAAGTCTGTTGAAACTCCGCCGAAAGTCCATATGGAAGACCGTCGGACCTAGTCCGTCGAAGTCTAGTTGTGTCTACACAGCATAAGGGAGATCAAATGTATGGCCAGCTTTAAAGAAGTCCTTAAACATTTTTAATAATTTGTACTAGGATAGATAGATGGAGAGATAGACTATATTGTCAAAAGTATTGCAACGCCTGCCTTTATACACATATGAACTATAATGGAACCTCAGTCTTAGTCCGTAGGGTTCAATATTATGTTGGCCCACCCTTTGTAGCTATAACAGCTTCAACTCTTCTGGGAAGGCTGTCCATAAGGTTTAGGAGTGTGCCTATGGGAATGTTTGACCATTCTTCCAGAAGGGAATTTGTGAGGTTAGGTACTGGTATAAGGTCCACTCTAATTCATCCCAAAGATGTTCTATCAGGTTGAGGTCAGGACTCTGTGCAGGCCAGTCAAGTTTCTCCACCCCAAACTCACTCATCCACACTACATCACCAAAAGTATTGGGCCATCCCTCAAAATCATTTGGAGGGGGGATTATGGTGGGGGGTTGTTTTTCAGGGGTTGGGCTTGTCTTCTTAGCTCCAGTGAAGGGAATTGTTAAGGCATCAGCATACCAAGACATTTTGGACAATTTCATGCTCCAAACTTTGTGGGAACAGTTTGGGGATGGCCCCTTCCTGTTCCAGCATGACTGAGCACCAGTGCACAAAGCAAGGTCCATAAAGATGGATGGATGGATGAGCGAGTTTGGCATGGAGAAACTTGACTGACCTGCCCAGAGTCCTGACCTCAACCCGATAGAACACCTTTGGGATGAATTAGAGCGGAGACTGCAAGCCAGGCTATCTCGTCTAACATCAGTGCCTGACCTCACAAATGTGCTTCTGGAAGAATGGTCAAACATTCCCATAGAAACACTCCTAAACCTTGTGGACAGCCTTCCCAGAAAAGTTAAAGCTGTTATAGCTGCAAAGGGTGGGCCAACTCAATATTGAACCCTACGGACTAAGACTGGGATGCCATTAAAGCAGAGTTCCACCCAAAAATGAAACTTCCTCTTTTCTAGTCCCTCCACCCCTCCGGTGTCACATTTTGGCACCTTTCAGGGGGGAGGGGGGAGCAGATACCTGTCTAATACACTTTCCACTTCCGGGCATAGATACCCAAGCCACCCACAGGTATCTACGCCACTTCCGGCACCTTCTCCACCACCCCATGTCTTCTGGGAGACACATGGGTCTCAGAAGACAGCAGGGACCAGTGGGACAGCGCATCGCGAGTCACACATGTGCAATAGGGAACCAGGAAGGGAAGCCACAAGGCTTCCCTTACCAAAGATGGCGGCGGCAACACCCGACAGCCGAAGGACAGATCGGCTTCAGGTGCCAACATCGCAGGCACCCAGAATAGGTAAGTGTCTTTATTTTAAAAGTCAGCAGCTGCAGTATTTGTAGCTGCTGACTTTTAAAAAAAAAAAAAAAATCGGTGGACCTCCACTTTAAAGTTCACGTGTGTGTAAAGGCAGACGTCCCGATGCTTTTAGCAATATAGTGTAGATAGATAGATAACAGATAGATAACATATAGATAGATAGATAGATAGATAGATAGATAGATAGATAGATAGATAGATAGATAGATAGATAGATAGATGGATAATGGATGGATAGGCCGTGTTCTTTGTTCAGTGGAATGCAGAGTGGGTTGGGGTTGGGTGTCAGGAGAGGTCATACCCCCCATGCAGTGCTAATTGCTGCTGACACTAATAGCAGGGAGGAGGGGTAGGGGGGTACGAGCAGGGTGTTAAGTGATTATGTGAATGCGGCCTCCAGCTAGGCGTAAAATGAGCAATTCACGCTGAATCAGTGTGTGTGGCTGAGACATCATTACTCAGCCTGTCCCCGGTGACAATAGCTTGCTGCTCACCCAGGGATCCCCATTCCTTTATGACTGGACAATGTATCCCCAGTTTATCTCTCAAACACTCCATTGTACTCTACAGACTCTCCTGAAACTTTTCTCATGAAGTAAAGCCTGCTCTCCTCTGGATATACTGCAGACTGACTGCAATAGGGCACAATGGGAGCAGCATTGCATAACCTTACCAGGAGCACTCCGCCTGCTTTCCCACCAAGTGTGCTCGAAATTAGCATTAGAGGGTATCTGGCAGAGGAGACTTTAGGCTCAGCTACTAATGCTAATATTTCTTGTATTGGCTCTGCCAATGGTCCTTACATGAAGAATAAACTCCTTGTTTTTTTGTATTTGGGGATGACAAGTCTGTACACAAAGATAATATTGCACTTTAAAGTCATCATAAGTCTTGCTTGATGCAGTTTAATGTCACCAAGTCAACAGGGTTGATTATTTAAAATCAGTGTGGTTGATTATCTAAAGTCGATGGGGTTGATTATCTAAATTCAACGGGGTTGATTGTCTAAAGTTGACAGGGTTGATTGTCTAAAATCAATGTGGTTGATCATCTAAATTCAATGGGATTGATTGTCAAAAGTTGACAGGGTTGATTATCTAAAGTCAATCGGGTTGATTATGTAAAGACATAGAATGTGTTCACTTAGCAAAGTGAATGTTAGTACATAAGTTGGAGATGAGGTCACCCCAATCCACCAGTTGTACGCTAGCAAAAATCTATTTTTTTTTAAATTCATCTTGGCCATGATTATTTAGCAACATTTACTTTGCAAAGTGAACATATATATGTATATGTGTATATATATATATATATATATATATATGTATATATATATATATATATATACATATATATATATATATATATTACCGTACACATGCTGTAAATTAATAGCACCACTACACCTCTAGTAAGCCAACTCCACTGCTTGGCATGTTGGCTAGCTGTAGTATTGTGACTATTCATTGAGTTTGACAAACAGGTTATAGATTCAGATGCATAGGCATGTACACATGGTGTGTCAGGTGTGCCTGGACACACCCTATTCACGCCATGCAGTGCTGATTACCCCTGTTTCTCATCTCCCCTTTGCCGTGCTGCCAGCTTCCCTCCTCTCCTTTCAGGAGCAGGGAATGGGCTGGTAAATATTTAATGAACTGGCCTTCCTTTCTGAATAAACACAGTGAGTGATCTGCACTGATCGCTACGGTCTTCTTTCTTAACTGAAGCATAGTTAACTGTGTTTACTGCAGGCTGCAGAGAAAGGGATCGGGAAATATCTGTCCTCAGTTTCTTTCTCTGTCTCAAAAGGGAGATATTAGGGGTCTGTTTAGACCAGGGGTCTCAAACTGGTGGCCCTCCAGCTGTTGCGGAACTACAAGTCCCATCATACCTATGACCTGGGGGAGTAATGCTTGTAACTGTTAGCCTTGCAATGCCTCGTGGGACTTGTCATTTCGCGACAGCTGGAGGGCCGCCAGTTTGAGACCCCTGGTTTAGACCCTTGATATTAAAGCAAAGTCCCATAATGGGGCTCCTAAAAAAATGGTAATTAAAAAAAAACTACTGACACCATCCACTGCCCTACTGACACCAGTCTTTGCTCTACTGACACCATCCACTGCTCTGCTCATATACAGGCATGCGTGTTTGTACTCTGGGGTGCACACCCTAATGCAATAGGCTGCACACACCAATGTTCAGACGTGTACTGATCTCTCATCCCATACACAAAATTCAAACTAGGACCAATTTATTCAGACACCAACAATCCAACCAGTATGGGCAGTATGAGGAAAAGTAAAGCAAGCTCAAAGCTAGAGTAGCACCTCCTTACCCTTGGGCAGATGATGAGAAACCTCAGACAGCTTGGTGGACTAGCATTTAAAACCTGAAAGCGGAATCTTTGGCTCTTTGTGGGGTAAAGGAAATTGGACACCAGTCATTTTAGAATATTTTAGAGAGTTTGTTAAGAGATAGGTCACAGGATAAGAAAAAAATGTAACTCAAGACTTTTCTACCAGCAACAGTCAATACAAACTATGGACCTTTCAAAGAAAGTAGATAGGACCCCATGCAAAGATCAGCTGCAACAGCTTGTACCCAGCTCTCCAGGACAATACTCAGCAGGACACTTCTCCAGATGTTCCAACAAGGTAAAACAAAGTCTTGCAGGCCACACACCCAGGCCTAGTAAAGGATCTCCTTGGGATGCAGGTCTAGGAGGCACAGACCTCCAACAATGCCTCCTCTCCTGGACGCAGCCCAGGGGGCAAAGACAAAGGACCTCCTATCCTACCAAGAGCCCAGGAGGCAAAGACCCTTCTGCAAGTTCACCCAAGCATGCACCCCTACCAATAAACCTCCTAATGATTTGCCAGAGAATCACAAAAATTTGAGTTCAGGTTGACTACAGCTTAGCCGCAACACTAAATTTGAACTAGGGACATGTCAGCGTAAGGCCCACAAACTCCATGCAAATAGTGCTCATATTAGGAACTGATCACAGGATCCCAGCACTGTTGTTGTGCAGGCTAAGGTAGATTTTGCCAGGGAATTAATCAGCCTCACTAAGGCCCCTTTCACACAGACGATCCGTTCAGGTCCGCCTGTCAGTTTTTCAGGCAGACCTGAACGGATGCTCCATAGAGGTCTATGGAGCGTCGGATGTCAGCGGTGATATGTCCGCTGACATCCAACCCGCTCCCATCCGAAAAAGTGTGACGGAGGATAAACCTATTTTTCCATCCATCATCGGACCACAGTGTCCATCGTCACCCGATCTCCCATAGGGGAGATGGGCGCTGTGACAGGTCCATCCCTGCGCAGTGTGCAGGGACGGACCTGTCCTCTGCCTGCTCAATGGAGATTGGCCCGGCGATCCCCGCTGAGTAATCGGATATCTACGGGGCAGATCAGCACTGATCCGCCCATGTGAAAGGGGCCTTAGTAGTAGCCACACTTCTGCTTCAACAATGGTTAGGTTAGCGGTTAAAGAACATACCTTCAGGCTGCATTCACAAATGAGCGTCACATTTTTGAGCTTTTTTTTTATGGTTTGTATACGTGTTTTTGAACGTTTGTGTACAGTGTTTTATAAATTTGGCGTTTTTTAATTAGCCAGTAGAGAAAAATATAATCTGTTTCATAATTTTTTGCTATGTTATTCAGCTTTTTCATCAGATTTTATTTTTTATCTATTTATTATTATTTATTAATTGTTTTTACTTTTTTTGTAAGTGATTAAGAGTTAGGGTTTAAAGGTAAGGGTTAGGGCTTAATTTATTTATTATTATTTTTTATTTATCTATTTTGTTAGGTTAGGGGTTAATATTAGTGTTAGGGTTAGGGATTAGGGTTTAATAATAGGGTTAATAATATGGTTAGGATTAGGGTTAGGGGTTAAGATTAGGGTTGGGGGGGTTGAGGTTAGGGTATTTTCTATTATTTATTTATTTTAATATTTTTTTTATTACTTTTATTATTGCATTTGAGTAGAAAAACGTTCACAATCGCGCAACAAAACACATTAAAACACTCAAGAATGCTCAAATCAAGCGTTTTCATGCATTTCTATGGGAATTTGTCCGATCACATCACCTGCTTGACCCTTCTGGAGTCTATATGTGATCCAACAAACAAGCAACTGTATATGTAATACATATCCTATGGTTTTAGGAATATTTAAAATGTATTTTGTAAATTCTATTTTGTAATAAAACTTGTTTATATTTTTTATATACTCTGCTACTTCTGTTTTCATCCCTTACGCATACTCTTACCCGTACAATCCCTTTTAGGGCATTCTTTTTCTAATTTCTATGAGAAAAAAAAACGCTTAAAAAATGCACCAATCTGCCCTATTTGCGCTACAAAAAAGCTTTTTTGAGCTTCAGGCGACTTGTAGTGGAGATGTGAACCATCTCCATAAAGAATAATTGATTTTTTCATCTCTGGCATTTCGGAGCTTCGAGCTACAAGCTACAAAACACTGAAGTAATTTTGCTACGCCAAGTCTTGAAACCCCAGTCTTCAATCTTTTACTGATTTCCTTGATAGCTCATCTTTTGTGTGTAACATTTTGTCCCCCTATAATCCATAACTGCCTTTTAGATGTAAAGGTCTATATAAGTGCAGCACCTACCTGACCTCCAGGAGGCATGGTGGTACCCCCAGAGACAAGGCGGGCTTACATTTCACCTCAGGGTGTAGATTACTCAGGCTATTGTGGGATGTGAACAGATAGGTGCCAGTCACATTAAAATGCAAAACAAAAAGCAGTTTATTGACTTTTACCTAAAACACCTGAGATAGGTAGGAGTTCAGAACACCCGTTACTGGCATGCAGACTCAATAACTCAAACAGAAGAGACTCCAGAACAGAAAAGAGCCTTTAAGCTGATTCCAGCAATCTGTACCCGCTCAATAGTAATGATCTCTATTAGGAACCAGATCTTTTCCAGTAGCAGTTGTATTGGTCCTGATGGTCTAGAATTCTTTTCAGGCTCTTTCCAGGCTCTCCAAAAGTTCCTCATCCAGGGCAGAGTGACCTCTGGAACACCATCTCAGAGGTCAGTCCAGGGCTCGCTGGACTGGCACACTTCTGCTCCAAGCACATGTACAGGCCTCCGGATTCAGGCCTAATCACTCAGCTGCTCCTCACACACCCAATTGGGTGTGAGAGATCTTACTTGGGGTTGAGATATTACTTGGCTCTCTCTAGTTGGCTAGGGGAAGTATGAATATTTATAAGTCAGTTTTATTGTAGCTTCTCATACAAATACCAGAGGTACCAGTGACACCTATTGGTAGAAGGAAGAAACCAATGCTTCACTGAGTTTAGAGAAAAACCAAATGAACAAGCAGACTTTAAATCAGCTAGGTTGTCTACCACCCAGAAGAACTAAATTTGACTAACAGCCCCTGTTTAGGCCAGGATGTTTACTGAAAGTGTTTATACCGATGTTTGTGGAAATCCCCTTGAATAATTAAGTTTAGGTGTTTCCGCTGAAGGATAATGTTAAAGTTACAGATACAATGCCATTTTGAACAATTGTGTAGCTTCAACCTTGTGTTTGGTGAAAGTCCTTATCCATTCCAGCATGACAATTCCCCTGTGTACATAGCCAAGTCCATAAAGACATGGCTTGATGATCCTGATGTGGAAGAACTTCAAGCCAACCTACAACCATTAAAATAACTTTTTCCTGATTACAATCTCTTCTTCCTCTCCCACAATTGGAGAATATTTCCTTAATTTCTTTATAAGGTTTGGGACAATTTTAGTGCTGCACCACAGCACTTCCTTGCAAGAAATAGGGTACCACATGCCTCCTGCAATGGCCATGTCAAACAGTTCAGGTCCACATCTCCAAAGAGTGTACATACATGATAGGAAAGGCGGGCTAGGAACAAAATATTGGGGGACTGAAGTTCTACTTTAAGCACTTTTTTAGAGCTTGGAGCTCAACTCTACTGAACACCTTTGGGATAAAGGGAAACACCAATTGCGAGTCAGATCATCTTGTCCAAAATCAGTAGCTGACCTCATAAATATTTTTCGAGTGTACCTTTTATAAAAGCCTTGACCTCAGCCCTAATGAACAACTTTGGGATAAATTAGATTAGAACATTAATTGCGAAGCAGGTCTTCTTGTCCAACATGGGCAGCTGACCTCCCAAATTTCCTCTATGGAGGCACATTCTCACCAACGCATTCCAATATCTTGTAGAAAGCCTTCCAAGAAGAGTGGAGGCTGTTATAGCCTTTCAGAGCAAGGGAGGCAAGTCTAAATTAGTTATTATGTACACTGATGAAGTGTAGTGACATTATAGAAGGATTTTAACAAAACTGCAAAATTGACTGTTAAAAGGCAAATGAAATTCAATGCGGAGCTGCCAAAAAAGAACTGGAGAAGGACTTAAGAATACCAGTTGGTTAACAAACTTAGCAGAACCACTCAATGCCATGAGGTAGCATGAAAAGCAAAATTAAAATCTTGGAATGTAAAACAAACTGAGAAAAAAATACTTGACGCCATTATAGTAAGGTTAAGCTTGCAATAGATGCATTCAAATTTGACATGACATTGCCATGCTTGTTCCACAGAAGTTGATCTCTGCCCAACTTTCTTGTTGTGTGTACTTATACAGAATCCCATGGTCACCTCCCTCACTGTTTATCCTTTTATGTCTTCCACTTATGTGTTTCAGATAAGAAAACTTCTTTCTCTGGACCATTGTTTTGTCCATTGTGTCACAAACACCTACAAAAAGAGGAACTTTCCCATCATCTTCAGCATGAAATGGAGCATTTATCTCACATGTCAGACAGGTAATGTATAGAGCACTAAATGATTCCTACAGCTAAAGCAGAGACGGAACCACCCGATGGACAGATAACCCTAGAGGCGATTCAGTTCGCATTGTGCGCCATACAAGTATTTCATTCATTCATTCATTCAACCCTCAGTCTTGCCTATCTGCTAGACTGACTCTGTCATGTCAAACTCTGGCTCACCTGGACGACTAATAGCATCAAGTTAGTCTCCCCTGCATGAAAGTCGGACTTTGCTGCTTGATAAGCAGTACAGTAGGTTGATTTTTCTGGCAACATAAACTCGCTGTCCTGTCTAAAGCTGGCCATACACCAGTAGAGTCTTGTAAGAAAATTTTCATTTTCGGAAAAGCTCATTACTTTTTCTAATGGTTAGTGGGGTTAAATCAATGAACATTTTTTTCATGGTGGCAAGAAAATTTAAAGGGGCTTCTTATTTGAAGGAGTATAATTCTCCTAATTCTATAATTCTAACTGTGAATGTAGCCATAGACTGAGTATAGCCTCAGATACAAAATATACGTAATACATATAACAGTACCATCATCCCAATTGATAATTGTCAAGAATTGGGAATTCTAAGGATATTGGGGCAGTTGCTGAGGCTGCTCCCTTGATATACACACCCAAAAATGTTTGTTGAGGGGACTATTGCGGTACTAAATAAATAATTCATAGAAGACTTTGTTATAAAAAATTAAAAGTAATTTAATAAGGGCAAAAAAATGAAATCCATCAAAACTTTCATATTGCTAAAATCATATACACCACAATTTAATAAACTACCGACGGGTAGCCCCGTAAGGTTTCTATTGAAGAGGGTTGGTTTCGCGGTGAACCGCTTCTTCAGGAGGATAGTCTACAGAATAAATAAAAATATTTGCAAATAATCAAATAGCAGCGAATCATATAATGACATAACAGAAGATTTACAGTAATTTAAATAGTGAGGGGATCAGCTCACCCACAAAGGAGGAAGCAGTAGATCACAGGACCCATCGGTTTCCTCCCAAAAAAAAAAAAACTGCCCCAATATCCTTAGAATTCCCAATTCTTGACAACTAACTGTGAATGTGATTTTTGTTTGTGAAAAATTATGCATAATGCGACAAGCATTTTTTAGGCACCTAAAACCTGTATACTACATCTGGAATTGCACTAAAATTTTAAAGGCCTTTGAACAACATGAGTTGACTCAATGATGGCAAGGTAACTAGACAAGGAAGGGTGAATGCGCCTATTTCTCAGAATTTGGAAAGATAGTCTGAACACTATTCTACTGGTGTATAGGTAACCTGCCTCTATAGTCTGGCAGGTCATATAGAATGACCCACAAAGTGGGCTGACTTTGCTAGCAAGACAGGTTGTCTCTCCGGCCTAAAGCTGGCTATACATGGGTCAAAATTTGTCTCTGCTAAACAGGCCAAATTGTGGTCCATGTATGGACAGGGGGGGTTGTACAGAAGTTGATCTACCAATCTAGTTCTGTACAACTGCCTGTCGGATTTTCTGCACTTGATCAGTGCCACAGGCTTTAGCCAGCAGTGCTGACCAATGTATTCTGATGGTGGGAAAGTCTCTCCTCTGTCAGAATACAATAGCTCAGCAAGGAGGATTCCCCCATCCATATCAAATGTGTGGATTGGGGAATTGGGTCAGTTTTTTTGTTCAACCCCCTGGTTGAATGAAGGAAAATCCATCTATGGGCTGCAAAACAGACAGCACACTGACTGACTCTCTTAGCTGAAAGGTGTCCCAGATTGACTCTGTTGGCCAAAAGGTAACCCAGGATACCTTTCAGCTAAGAGAATCAGTTTGGGTTACCTTTCAGGGAGTCAGGCAGGATTACCTTTCAGCAAAGTGAGTCAGTTTGGGTTACCTTTCGGCTAAGAGAGTCAGTTTAGTTACCGTTCAGCTAGGAGAGTCAGTTTGGGGTACCTTTCAGCTAAGAAAGTCTGTTTGGGTTTCTATTTAGCTAAGAGAGTCAGTCTAGGTTACCTTTCAGTTAACAGAGTCTGTTTGGGTTTCCGTTACGCTAAAAGAGTCAGTCTAGGTCACCTTTTAGCTAAGAAAGTCAGTTTGGGTTTCCGTTCAGCTAAGAGAGTCAGTCTACGGTTATCTTTCAGCTAAGAGAGTCAATCTAAATTACCTTTCAGCTAAGAGAGTCAGACTGCATAAACCTTTCTGTAAAGAGGGTCAGTTTGGCTTACCCTTTCGCTAAGAGAGTCAGACAAGGTTACCTTCCAGTTAAGAGAGTCAGTTTGGGTTACCCTTTGGCTAAGAGATTCAGTCTAGGTTACCTTTCAGCTAAGAGAGAGAGTTTAGGTTACCTTTCAATTAAGAGAGTCAGCTTGGATTACCTTCCAGCTAAGAAAGTCAGTTTGGGTCACCTTTCAGCTAAGAGAATCAGTCTAGGTTACCTTTCAGCTAAGAGGACCAGTCTAGATCACCTTGCAGCTGAAGGAGTCAGTCTGGGGTACCTTTCAGCCAAGAGACATAGTCTGGGTTACCTGCCAGCCCAGAGAGTCCGTCTGCATATAGCCTTACAGGGTAGTGCCAGTTTCTGACTCTCGAGAGAGTCTGTTTTAATTACAGTATCTGTCAGACAAGGAGTCCAGCAGCCCATAGATGAGTCCGTTTGGGTTGAACCAAAAAAATCGGACCCGATTCCCCTATCCGCACATTCAAAGTGGATGGGGGGTATCCTCCCCCCTGTATTTTGACAGTGGGGAGACTTTGCTGCAGTCAGAATATACAGATCAAGCAGGAACCGATCGACTCCTGTACAACCACAGTACCCATGTATGGCTCATAATTCAGCCCGCCCCTGCTGAAGTGGCCAAATTTCATTCTGCGTATGGCCATTAGCATGCTTCAGTCTCTGCGTTGCCAGAAAGGAAAGACTGCCTGTTTTATCCATCATTTAGAAGAGTGTGAGAGTGTTATCTGCCAGAGATCAGAGTCCATTTCACCCACAGACAGACTTTCCTGTCTGACAGGCAACAGATTGACTCTCCTTACTGACACATAATACAGAGAGTGACTCAGAATTTACCAACTCTCATCATTTACAGGAAATAACACAAACATACATCTTCATGGCCATGAAACCATTGTCATTCCCTGTCTTGTAAGCAAAGTGCAAAAGCTGAAAGAAAAACACAATTCCTGTTTTAAATATCGGTGTATCAGGTTATTTTTAAAAATATATCAAGAGTGCCAGCAAGCTTCTTTACTACTTTGTGAAATTGCAAAAAAAAAAAGAAACTTCCGAAAAAAAAATTCCTTGTGACGTTGTGCTGTGTGTTTTTGTTGAATGCTTATTATTGCTTTGATGTTTAACTGGATTTGCATGGAGTAAAAAAAAAGATTGCCACCTACAGGTGAGAAAGGTTAATACAACCTATAACTGTGCATGTGGATAAAAGTGTATGTAAACCTTAAAGTGGTTGTAAACTCTTACAGACCACTTTGACCTACAGGCAGGCATGTACTGGCCATCGGGACTACAGGGAATTTCCCGGTGGGCTGATGGCTCAGTGGGCCGGTCAGGCGCAGTCCTGGAGCTGCTACTCGCTGACAGGAGTGATCGTGATTTCACTCCTGTCACCAAGGAACAGCTGCTGACACTTGATGGAGAGAGGATTAGGCTTTCTGCTCCCTCCAGACTGCAGGGGGAGATAGACAGCCGGCAGACTTTCCTTCCTCTCTCCCCTTATCACTTATCACATGACTGGGGAGAGGAACGAGAAGCTGCCTTCAGAACTGTGAGTACACGTGTTAGCGGGAGGAGAGGGGGGCACTCTGATGTAAGGGGGTGCTAATAGGGCCACTCTGATGTAAGGGGGTGCTGATAGGGACACGCTGATGTAAAGGGGTGCTGATGGGGACATTCTGATGTAAGGGGGTGCTGATGGGGACATTCTGATGTAAGGGGGTGCTGACGTGGACATTCTAATGTAAGGGGGTGCTGACGGGGACACTCTGATGTAAGGGGGTGCTGATGGGGACACTCTGATGTAAGGGGGTGCTGATGGGGACACTCTGATGTGAAGGGGGTTGCTGATGGGGACACTCTGATGTGAAGGGGGTGCTTATGGGGACACTCTGATGTAAGGGGGTGCTGATGGGGACACTCTGATGTAAGGGGGTGCTGATGGGGACACGCTGATGTAAGGGGGTGCTGATGGGGACATTCTGATGTAAGGGGGTGCTGATGGGGGCATTCTGATGAAAGGGGGTGCTGACGTGGACATTCTGATGTAAGGGGGTGCTGACGGGAACACTCTGATGTAAGGGGGTGCTGATGGGGACACTCTGATGTAAGGGGGTGCTGATGGGGACACTCTGATGTAAGGGGGTTGCTGATGGGGACACTCTGATGTAAGGGGGTGCTGATGGGGACACTCTGATGTAAGGGGATGCTGATGGGGACACTCTGAGGTAAGGGGGTGCTGATGGGGACACGCTGATGTAAGGGGGACACTGTTGGGGACACTCTGATGTGAAGGGGGGTGCTGATGGGGACACTCCGATGTGAAGGGGGTGCTGATGGGGACACTCTGATGTAAGGGGGATGCTGTTGAGGTCACTCAAAATTAAAGTGGGCCGGTCTGGATGAAATCCAGGGCCAAATTTTTGTCCCAGTCCAGCCCTGCCTACAGGTAAGCCTAAGATTAAGGCTTACCTGTAGGTCCATGAAATATCTCCTAAACCTATACGGTTTAGGAGATATTTGCAAAAGGACAGGCACCGATCTCTACGGCGCATGCTTTATTGGTTACTTTTTTATTAATGCTAGAAAATATTAAAATATTTATTTTTAACCTACGGTAATAGAATATATTTAACTTGCATTTTATGTCTTTGCAGTGAGTCTGACATTGTTCCGGAGTCATCTCAGAATATTTCACAGGTGAGATGTGATCTGTAAAATAAAATTATAAGTCCAGGAAGAAGGAATGTGTTGGGCTATGTTCACATGGGCACATTGCTGAAGATAGCTTGTTGCATGCAGGGGGTAAACGCTGACTTGTAACACAACATTCTGTGCCATGGCTGCATACATACTAGCTGATTAACTGTGGCCAAAACTTGGCAAAAATTCTGGTCAGAGGCTGTGTTCACATGAGTGAACGTTGTCACCCTAGGTTAGGAAGTTTCAAAAATGAAAACGAATGCAGCCACTACATCTGGGGTCTGATATGCTGCAGCATATTATATATACAAAAGTATTGGGACGCCTGCCTTTACACGCACACAAACTTTAATGACATCCCAGTCTTACGCATCGTACACACAATCAAATTTTCCGACAGCAAATGTTGGATGTGAGCTTGTTGGCGGTAAGTCCAACCGTGTGTATGCTCCATCGGACATTTGTTGTTGGACTTTCCACAATGTTGGCTAGCAGGTTCTCAAATTTTGCACCAACAAATTTTGCTGTGGGACAGTCCATCGCACAAAAGTCAACGCATGCTCGGAATCAGTGCTCACCAAACACAACATTAGCAGAAGGAGCCCAAAGGGTGGCGCATGACTATTGAACTTCCTTTTTATTGGCTCGCCATATGTCTTGTACACATTTGTAATTGTTGGCCAACATTTGTGTGACCGTGTGTATGCAAGACAAGTTTGAGCCAACAACCTTCGGACAAAGATCCACGGTTTTGTTGTCAGAAAATCCGATTGTGTGTAAGGGGCAATAGTCCACATCTTATGTGAGATGAGAAAGCCTGGGTCGCATTCTCCACTCTAATTCATCCCAAAGGTGTTCTATTGGGTTGAGGTCAGGACCAGTCAAGTTCCTCCACCCCAAACTTGCTCATCCATGTCTTTATGGACCTTGTTTTGTCCACTGGTCCAAATCATTTGGTAGTTTTTGGTTTAGCAGCCAACAGGTAATTCTAGCTTTTCAAAGTCTCTCACACAGACTTGGTTGGAAACTTGGAAACTTAGTTACAACTGGAAGGGTAGAAGTAGGAACTTTTCTTACTGTACCAGAATCTTTCAGCCGGTCCGGCGATACCGTAAGAATTGTGGATTCCATCAATGTCCATGGCAGCTCAGCTTCCAGGCTTTTACTGAGCAGCCAGCCTTATGCATGGCTCTCTCTCCGAAGCGTCTTCCCCTGGTCACATGTAGAGTTGCTGGGCCTCTCCAAAAACCCAAGACGGCACCGGAACACCTTAGAATCCTCCTTCCAGTTACTGTGTCTCGAACTAGCTAGTTCCGAGGCTCGGAAACTGTTGGATCCACACCCCAGGCCATGAGGGCCCCTAGGGGCTGGTCAGGAGGACCAGGACCATGGAGCCAGCAACAACTTCTGGACCGGAACCTCGGAATCACATGACTTCGGCACCTTAAGTACCCTTTCCCGGATTAGGCAGTGAGACAACGCACCCACTGATTGGTTCTGAGACAGAGATTTGTACCCAATGCGTCCAACCAGACTGTGTTCTATAGCCTCCCACAGGTGTACAACCCGACCTTTGACCAGGCAGAACTTCCATACAGCCCAGCCAAACTGATGCCAAAGTACAGTTTAGCACAATTAGGCCGCGTACACACGGGCGGATTATCCGCCCAACTAAGTTCGGCAGACAGTCCGTCCAACTTGTGAATGAACGGACTTGACCACACACGATGAACGAACAGTCCGCTGAAAACTTGCGCGATGACGTGTACAGCACGTACGACAGGACTAGAAATTCGACGTCCAATACACTGCAATGCAACCTTCGCCGTCGAATTCCTTTCTGAGCATGCGCCATACTTAGTCCGTCCAACTTGCCTACTCACGAGCGGACTGTCCGCTGAAACCAAGTTTGGACGGACAAAATTACGGAAATTCCGCAAGACTTTGTTCGTCAGACAGTCCGCTGAAAAAGTCCGCTGAAGCCCACACACGAGCGGATTGTACGCTGAACTGTGTTTCGGCGGACTAAGTTGGGCGGACAGTCCTCTCGTGTGTACGCGGCCTTAGTTCCAATACTCATTACAGTTTTGGGCAAAAACTAAATTTAACATATAGCGCGGACTCGTTAGGAGTACCGGCGCTACACAGTATATATAGCCAAAAATAAAAATATACTCTATAGCAACTTATCAGTCTTAGCCCTTGTACACACGGTCGGAGATTCAGACGGAATGTGTCCTATCAGACTGTTTTGTCGGATATTCTGACTGTGTGTGGTCTCCATCGGACTATTTCCATCGGAACATCCGACGGACCAACTTTTCCAACTTGCCGGTAAAATTTTCCAACAAAATGCTCCGATCAGACATACTCCGATCATGTGTAGCCTACTCCTAAGGACAAAGTGCCACGCATGCTCAGATCAAATTCCTAGACCAAAGCTATTGGCTACTAGCCTGAACGTAGTCCCGTCGTAACTAAATAACGTCATCACGTTATGTACAATCGTATTTTCCGACAACTTAGTCCGACCGTGTGTATGCAACATCACTTCCGGAATTAATCCGTCAGAATTACTCAGACGGATTTGGTTGTCAGAATCTCCGACCGTGTGTACAAGGGCTTAGTGGCTCCCTTTGTTCTCTTTTGTTTTATATAAAAAAAATAAAAAATGACGAGTGATTACATAAGAACAGCAGTGGTGCTGGTCATTGATTTGTACAAAGTATAAATCTGACTGCCGCCACTGACAGTTGCTGCTGGTTGCAGGGCAGGCAATATTCAGAGATCTACCAATTCTTGAGGCTCAATTCAGAACAATGTAAAATAATGCATTTGGGTGTCAAAAATATGAATGCAATCTACTCACTGGGGGGAGAACCTCTGGGGGAATCTAGGATGGAAAAGGACCTGGGGGTCCTAGGAGATAGGCTCAGCAATGGCATGCAATGCCAAGCTGCTGCTAACAAAGCAAACAGAATATTGGTATGCATTAAAATGGGGATCAACTCCAGAGATAAAACGATAACTCTCCCGTTCTACAAGACTCTGGTCCGGCCGCATCTGGAGTATGTTGTCCAGTTCTGAGCACCAGTCCTCAGGAAGGATGTACTGGAAATGCAGCCAGTACAAAGAGGGACAACAAAGCTAATAAAGTGTCTGGAGGATATTAGTTATGAGGAAAGGTTGCGAGCACTGAACTTATTCTCTCTGGAGAAGAGACGCCTGAGAGGGGATATGATTTCATTGTATAAATACCGTACTGGTGACCCCACAATATATAAATACCGGACTGGTGACCCCACAATAGGGATAAAACTTTTCCGCAAAAAGGAATTTAACAAGACACGTGGCCACTCATTAAAATGAGAAGAAAAGAGGTTTAACCTTAAACTACGTAGAGGGTTCTTTACTGTAAGAGCGGCAAGGATGTGGAATCCCCTTCTACAGGCGATGGTCTCAGCGAGGGGCATTGATAGTTTCAAGAAACTATTAGATAAGCACCTGAACAACCACAACATACAGGGATATACAATGTAATACTGACATATAAACACACATATAGGTTGGACTTGATGGACTTGTGTCTTTTTTTAACCTCACCTACTATGTAACTATGTAAGCTGCCCCTGGCACTTTTTGGCCATGCGAATGTAACCTTAAAGTGGAGTTCCAAGGGAAAAAAAAAAGAAGAAAAGTCAGCAGCTACAAATACTTTAGCAACTGACTTTTAAAATAAGGACACTTACCTGTCCATGGCGCCCGCGATGTCCTCACCCGAAGCTGACCCTCCCCTCAGCTCCTGGGTGGAGGCGCCGCCATCTTCAGTAACGGAATCAGGAAGTGAAGCCTTGCGGCTTGACATTCTGGTTCCCTACTGTGCATGCGCGAGTCTTCTGGGGCCGTGTGTCTCCCAGAAGATAGTAGGGGATGGAGGAGGGGCTGGACATGGCATAGATTGCCGCGGAAACTGCGGCGATCTTTTGCCGGAAGTGGAAGCAAATACCTGTATTAGACAGGTATCTGCTCCGCCCTCCCCTCTGAAAGGTGCCAAATGTGACACCGGAGGAGGGGGGATCTGGACAGCGGAAGTTCCATTTTTGGGCGGAACTCCGCTTGAAGCAGCCTATAGATTGTACGATTTTTTTTTCTTTCCTTCCACCACGAATCGAAGGAGAGAAAAACGCTCGATTCCTCCAAACCTGAACACTTTAGCAGCGCACAGGCACATTTTTCTTTTTAATATGAACTATAGGATTGTAACAACCTGGGACACCTTTGGGCACTCCAAAGAGAATAGTAATGTGGCACACATAGTGCCCCCTCACCCTCCTTTCAGGTCCTGCTCCAAGCCACATTCCTGTTTGAATAATGTGTCCGGGTTTCAGGTGGACTGAAACCCGGACACATGATTCAAATCCCGGACTGTCCGGGTGAATCCCGGACAGGTGGCAACCCTAATCTACACAGTCAGTGTTGATGCGGGAATTGCTGCCACAGTACTATCGTGCTCTGGCAGAGGGGAACCTCCCAGCTGACAGAATACTTTTATTTTTTTTGCTGTCCTAACTTATACAATCAACACCCAAAAAATTAAAAAGTAAAGAGTGAGTTGATCTTCAAATCCAGTTGCTAAATGTGATAAAATAAAACACAGATTATCGCTATACCGGGGCAATAATCAGGGAGTACGATAAAGGAGAGGACTTCCATGGGCAGTTGCTCATTACTGGAAATTTTGGGATATTCCCAGGGTAGTAGAATTTTAGCTGGAAATTGCAGAACTGCGGAGCAATAACTAGGCTTGTTATCTACCATTGTTCTGTTTTCCTTCCAGAATAGGGAACAAGCCTTTTATCATTCAATGAAACCCTTTCCAAGTCAGGAGGAAAGAGTGCTAGTCCAACATTCCATCATGGGGGGACAGAGACTCTCCATTCATCCTCATCCTCTGTGACTCGTCTGGCCAACTTTGACCACTTTTAAAGTTTAGGTTGTATGTACACGGGACGTGGTTCAGCCTCTCCTGAATGATTTAACTTGACGGCTAGAAACCCGGTCGTCTAAAAACATGCCGCATTTGCGTCTAGAAGCATTTGACAAAAAAGTTACATATTTTTTTCAAAATAGCCAAAAATGAAAAACACCTGTAAACAAAATGCGGGCTAGATACGAGTTACCGCGTTTAGCCACGTTTAGCTGCGTTTGGCGTTTTAAATGCTCTTGACTGTCATAGGCGCTCCATTTCCTCTCGGTCTTCCTTCCGGGTTTGGACTCCTTGGCCACTTGATTGGCCAGGCTGCCATGACATCACTCCTGCGCATCCACACAGGAGTCACATCACTGTGGCACAGAGTGGTGCCGTAAATGTACTACACTGAGCTTGGCATGTGCGGCTTAGTGTATGATAAAGTGATTGTAAACCCCAGAGATGAAATATGAACAAAGCCTATCCCTCTATAAGTGTGTGCTTGTCTCAGTGCGGAACATTCATGTGTCTTTTCTGTCTGCTGCTTCCTTCCTCTGCTATCAGCATTAATCACTTCTGACAAGTTTTCCTGACACCAAGAGAAAAAAAGGTGACAGGGGAGGGAGCTCCAGTTGATTAACAGCCTCAGCTCTGTTCTTGTTTGCTTTGTGAAGGCTGGGGGTTTTCATTTCATCCAATCGGCTCTCAGAGCTCTCCTCACTGAGCTGTGCAGAGTGTAATTTCAGCTCTCCGCCTTCTTTTTTTCTGAACGCTCAGAAAAGCTTTAAAATTCATCACTTTGAATGGATGTACAGAAGAGAAGACTGAATATAAACAGGTATAACTAAAGCCCCATACACAACGATCGGACTTTGTACAAACTTTCCCGTGGACTTTTGTACAAAGGGCGTTGGCCGTAAGTTTGCATTGCATACACAACGATCTGACTTTTTAGGCAGCAAATGCGAACGTAGTGACGTTTCAACATACCGACGACACTTCAAAAGAGGACATTCAATTACTCCAGCACCACCCTTTGGTCAACTTCCGTATTGTTCTCTGATCGTTTGCATTGGTTCTGAGCATGCGTGTTTGTACTTTGTACAAAAGTCCGATGGTTTTGTGTACACACGGTCGGACTTTGCTCCATCAGACTTATGTTGTCAAAGAGTTTGTCCGTTCGCACAGCCAACAAACGTCCGATGAAAACCGAAAAAGTTTGTCCGATGGAGCGTACACACGGTCGGATGTTGCCTTAAAACAGCTAATTTGCATGTTTGTTGTGAAAAAGTCTGATGGTGTGTACGGGACTTTACAGTGTGTAGGAGGATTTCTTTCATCTCTGGGTATCGCCGGAGGCCAGTAACGTCGCTGACAATATGTAAGGGTTTACAAGCACTTTAACGCGACTAGCCGGGCAAAGCCACTGTGACTAAATAGACCAATAGGGGTTTTTCTGCCATAAAAATCCAACCTGCCTGTTTTTTTTGTGTTTTTTTTTTTTTTAGAGTTTATTTGTACATTAGTAAAGTTGGCCACTAGTGATGAGTGGGACGATTTCAGCAAAATTCACTGCAGCTCTTTTATTTAGAGGGTGTTTTCTTTTTTTATGTGTGTTTTATTTAGAGGGTGTTTCATTTACTTTTTTTTTTTCTTTTTACTTTTTGTGTATTTGGTTATTATTTATGTTCTGTTCTGTTTCAAATGCTGGTCATTAAAATTACATACAGTACCTTCTAGACCAGGGGGCTCCAAACTTTCTAAAGAAATTAGGTCCAGTTGGTGTCAGTGGCAGGAATTAGGTCCCCTTGTTGGGTGTCAGTGGCAGGAATTAGGTCCTGTTGTTGGTGTCAGTGGCAGGAATTAGGCCCCATTGATGGTGTCAGTGGCAGGAATTAGGCCCCATTGTTGGTGTCAGTGGCAGGAATTAGGTCCCGTTGTTGGGCGTCAGTGGCAGGAATTAGGCCCCATTGTTGGTGTCAATGGCAGGAATTAGGCCCCATTGATGGTGTCAGTGGCAGGAATTAGGCCCCATTGATGGTGTCAGTGGCAGGAATTAGGCCCCATTGATGGTGTCAGTGGCAGAAATTAGGCCCCATTGATGGTGTCAGTGGCATGAATAATGCCTCAAGGGCCGTTTACAAGCACTTTAACGCGACTAGCCGGGCAAAGCCACTGTGACTAAATAGACCAATAGGGGTTTTTCTGCCATACAAATCCAACCTGCCTGTTTTTTTTGTGTTTTTTTTTTTTTTAGAGTTTATTTGTACATTAGTAAAGTTGGCCACTAGTGATGAGTATGACGATTTCAGCAAAATTCACTGCAGCTCTTTTATTTAGAGGGTGTTTTCTTTTTTTATGTGTGTTTTATTTAGAGGGTGTTTCATTTACTTTTTTTTTTCTTTTTACTTTTTGTGTATTTGGTTATTATTTATGTTGTGTTCTGTTTCAAATGCTGGTCATTAAAATTACATACAGTACCTTCTAGACCAGGGGGCTCCAAACTTTCTAAAGAAATTAGGTCCAGTTGGTGTCAGTGGCAGGAATTAGGCCCCATTGATGGTGTCAGTGGCAGGAATTACACCCCATTGTTGGTGTCAATGGCAGGAATTAGGCCCCATTGATGGTGTCAGTGGAAGGAATTAGGCCCCAATGATGGTGTCAGTGGCAGGAATTAGGCCCCATTGATGGTGTCAGTGGCAGGAATTAGGCCCCATTGATTGTGTCAGTGGCAGGAATTACACCCCATTGTTGGTGTCAATGGCAGGAATTAGGCCCCATTGATGGTGTCAGTGGAAGGAATTAGGCCCCAATGATGGTGTCAGTGGCAGGAATTAGGCCCCATTGTTGGTGTCAGTGGCAGGAATTAGGCCCCATTGATGGTGTCAGTGGCAGGAATTAGGCCCCATTGATTGTGTCAGTGGCAGGAATTAGGCCCCATTGATGGTGTCAGTGGCAAGAATTAGGCCCCATTGATGGTGTCAGTGGCAGGAATTAGGCCCCATTGATGGTGTCAGTGGCAGGAATTACACCCCATTGTTGGTGTCAATGGCAGGAATTAGGCCCCATTGTTGGTGTCAGTGGCAGGAATTAGGCAACATTGATGGTGTCAGTGGCAGGAATTAGGCCCCATTGATGGTGTCAGTGGCAGGAATTAGGCCCCATTGATGGTGTCAGTGGCAGGAATTAGGCCCCATCGTTGGTGTCAATGGCAGGAATTAGGCCCCATTGTTGGTGTCAGTGGCAGGAATTAGGCTCCATTGATTGTGTCAGTGGCAGGAATTAGGCTCCATTGATTGTGTCAGTGGCAGGAATTTGGCCCTATTGATGGTGTCAGTGGCAGGAATTAGGCCGCATTGATGGTGTCAGTGGCAGGAATTAGGCCGCATTGATGGTGTCAGTGGCAGGATTTAGGCCCCATTGATGGTGTCAGTGGCAGGAATTAGGCCCCATTGATGGTGTCAGTGGCAGGAATTAGGCCCCATTGATGGTGTCAGTGGCAGGAATTAGGCCCCATTGATGGTGTCAGTGGCAGGAATTAGGCCCCATTGATGGTGTCAGTGGCAGGAATTACACCCCATTTTTGGTGTCAATGGCAGGAATTAGGCAACATTGATGGTGTCAGTGGCAGGAATTAGGCCCCATTGATGGTGTCAGTGGCAGGAATTAGGCCCCATTGATGGTGTCAGTGGCAGGAATTAGGCCCCATTGATGGTGTCAGTGGCAGGAATTAGGCCCCATTGATGGTGTCAGTGGCAGGAATTAGGCCCCATTGATGGTGTCAGTGGCAGGAATTAGGCCCCATTGATGGTGTCAGTGGCAGGAATTAGGCCCCATTGTTGGTGTCAATGGCAGGAATTAGGCCCCATTGTTGGTGTCAGTGGCAGGAATTAGGCCCCATTGATGGTGTCAGTGGCAGGTATTAGGCCCCATTGATGGTGTCAGTGGAAGGAATTAGGCGCCATTGATGGTGTCAGTGGCAGGAATTAGACCCCATTGATGGTGTCAGTGGCAGGAATTAGGCCCCATTGATGGTGTCAGTGGCAGGAATTAGGCCCCAGTGATGGTGTCAGTGGCAGGAATTAGGCCTCATTGATGGGGTCAGTGGCATGAATAATGCCTCAAGGGCCGTATAAAGGCAAGCAAAGGGCCACAGCTTGGAGATCACTGTTCTAGACTAATGGTCACTTGCTGACTTGGCAGAATCCACAATAAAGCCCAGAAGCCAATGCAATTTTCCCTCAGATAATTGTAGTACAGAGGATGTTTTTTCCAGTCTTTGACAGTGTAAGAAGACAATGACTTTCCCAGGTCTCTGCTTGGAAGGGGAAACTAACAACGGAACAGTAAAAAAAGGCAGGGAATGATTGGCTAATCAAATCTTAAAAAACCCACACCACTCAATGAAATTATAATTAACGCAAGCGAAGTAAAATAAAATAAATAAAATAAAGTAGATGTAAGTAAAATAAAGTAGATGCATGCACATGAACTTTAATGGCATCCCAGTCTTAGTCCGTAGGGTTCAATATTGAGTTGGCCCACCCTTTGCAGCTTCAACTCTTCTGGGAAGGCTGTTCACAAGGTTTAGGAGTGTTTCTATAGGAATGTTTGACCATTCTTCCAGAAGCGAATTTGTGAGGTCAGGCACTGATGTTGGATGAGAAGGCCAGGCTCGCAGTCTCCGCTGTAATTTATCCCAAAGGTGTTCTATTAGGTTGAGGTCACATTCCTCCACCCCAAACTCGCTCATCCATGTTTGTATGGACCTTGCTTTGTGCACTGGTCAAAATCATTTGATGGAGGGGGGGGATTATGGTGTGGGGTTGTTTTTCAGGGGTTAGTTCCAGTGAAGGGAACTCTTAAGGGGTCAGAATACCAGAACATTTTGAACAATTTTATGCTCCCAACTTTGTGGGAACTGTTTGGGGATGTGCCCTTCCTGTGCCAAAGTGACTGCACGCCAGTGCCAAAGCAATATCCTCAGGGATCAACAGTGGCCTATAATCCAGGAGATTATTGTCTGAAAGGTCAAAACCTTTCTTTGTAGAATATCTGGCTGTGTATTGGCACTGCTCTTCTCACTTGTGTGAGTGTAAATGGATCAAAGATGAAGCAATAACAATAGGAAGTTAATCATTATTCCTGTTTTTTTTTTTTTTTTCAGTCTCCGATGACGGGACGAAACTCGCGTAGCGAGTCACCGCTGATGACTTTGGAAGATGGGCAAAAGCTTGACAGGAAACAGGTATGCCAGGACACAACGACATGAGAATGCTTGTACATCGCACCAAGGTATATTGGACAAAAGTTTCTTTAAGGGTTCCTCCATATTAAAAAGGTTGGGAAAGGCTGGCCAAGAGTATATGTACAATCTTCCAAATGAAGAGTTCAATGAAGGATATTGTTGATACTACATCATACAAAGACATTTTAGACTATTGTGCTCCTCAACGCTGTGGTAACAGTTCGGTGAAGGAACTTTTCTGTTCCACTATGAGTGTTCTGTTCCACCATGTACACAAAGCCAACCCCATAAAGACATGATTTGATGAGTTTGGTGTGGAGGAACTTGAGTGGCCTACACAAAGCCCTGATCTCAACTCTACTGAATACCTTTTGGATGAAATGGAACACCAATGACTAGCCAAGTCTTCTCAACCAACATCACTACCTGACTTCACAAATGCTCTAGTGGCCGTATAAGGACACATTCTCACAGATAAACTCCAAAATCTTGCTGGAAGCCTTCCCAGATGAGTAAAGGCTGTTTTAGCCACAGAGGGGAGCTGAATTGGAACACCTATTGAGGGCCAGGTCTTCTCAACCAGCATTAGTACCCGACCTCACAAATAGTCTTTTAGCAGATTGGGTACAAATTCCCCCAAACTCCAAAAAAAAAAAGAGTGGAGTGTTGAGGGGGAAGCTGCATTTGCTCCATATTTACTCCATAATGGTCATGGTTTTCAAAAGGGATGTCCAAAAAGCTCATTGAGATGTGTCGTCCACCAACATTTGGACATATAGGGGTTGATTTACTAAAGGCAAATTAGGCTGTGCACTCCAACTCTGCAGTTGCCCCAAAGCTTAGTAAATGTGGTGAAGCTTCACATTGCAAAGCATACCCTATAACATGCAAAGAGGGAACATTATTGGATAATGGAGGTCAGCAGAGCACCTCCTCACTTATTAAACTCTGGAGCAACTGCACTTGCAAAAGGCACAGTCTATTTGCCTTTAGTAAATTAAACCTATAGGCACAGGGGATGGATATTCATAAAGCAGCATTTAAAGCAGCCTTTCTCAACCTTTTCAACACAGTGGAACCCTTGAAAGAGTTCTCTGGTCTCGGGGAACCCCTGCTAAAAATTAGAAATCTACAACTCATGATACATTAGTGTGATGGTCAGTGGGAAGAATGGTCCTTACACTTGTGGTCATTGGGAAGAATTACCTCTTTGCAGATAGCTAAAAAGATCAATGCTGTGAGTGGGAACTTGCAGAAATTGCCCAATGCTGAAGGAACCCTCTGGAGGAACCCTAGGGTTCCACGGAACCCTGGTTGAGAATCACTGATTTAAAGGGTAAGCTCACATTTTCATGTAAATTGAAAAGGTGAAGTAAATCCACATACCCTGGTCACCCTTCCCGATCCCTCTGCACGTAGGGGACTTAATACAGGGCTGGGACAAGGGGTGGGCAGGAGGGACGGCTGCCCTAGACGCAATGGTTTATTGCAGGGATCGGGTGCCCTGACCCCAGTTTGGCATCTTTGCCTTGGGTGCTGGATGACCATGTCCCAGAACTGACTTAATGCCCCGTGCTGCTGGTGTGAAGGCCTGTACATTGTACATTGCATAGCATAGCCTCAGAGTGAGCATCCATCATTATGCTCACAGTGGCAAGTGTTCATTTGTCAGCTCAGCTACATGAACATGCTGACCAATGCGAATGCAGTTTTTTTATCTTTTAATCATTGTCGATGTTCCAGTTTATGATTGTGTCATGACTGATGCCTGTTTCAGGGTGGTACTATAAAACAACAGACAGAGGGCGACCAGCCTAGCGCATTACCATTCTATATACTTTATTAGTAAATAAAAACAAGTAATATACTCTAAGTTGTCAACAGGCATATTAAATTAACACAATGCGACTGTTGCCAGATTACCTTGTAGCAAGGGAAGACCCATCAGCATCCAATATGGCTAACGTGTTTCGAAGGGCAGCCCCTCTTTCTCAGAGAACTTGCTTTGACAGCATTCTATGGAGTCACCATTACATGCAGTTATCTGAGTGCACATCAATAGAAACAAAACCAGACTAGGAGGACACCTGCTCTTCCCTCCTCCCAACTAACAGACTGACTGAAGACTGCACTGCCCACTGGTAAGTTTTTCCTGTAAAGACCAGGAGTTTAGGGAAGCATCACTGAGAGCACAGGAGGTGCTGGGGTGGTAATATTAACAAATAGTTTACTGGAAAACAGTGGTGGCTGGTGATATCCTCCCTTCTTGGTCAGTCAGTCGGGTCGGTCCCAGGCACCCCCAAGTCAGTCAGTTGGTCCCAAGCCCTGCACTTACCCCATCTAGGTTGTGGGCAGCGCTTCCTCTGGGTGGTGGGCTGCGTTTCCGCCTCCTGGTGCTTTACAGCGGCTTCCCCTGCGTCTCTTCCTTCCTCCTCCTCCTTGGCGGCCGTAAGAAACGCTTCTCCTTATGGCCAATCGAGTGACGAGTCTCAGGAGCCGCTTCCTGATTGGCTGGGAGGAGAATCAAGAAGACAATAGTGAATATCAATTTGTTATTGTCACATAACTGGGTGGGCTCAGGGCACAGTGCTCTGCGCCCTGAGCCCACCCTTTTTTGAAGCCTATTCTATTCTCAGGCTCTATTCCCGTGCTTAAAAAAGAAACACCCCCCATTAGAATCCATGTGTGATTAGGGGGTGCCGGACGCATGGAAGATGGGGCGGGCGGTGCTCATGCACCCTCCATTACAGCCACTGCTGGAGAATGTTTATGTTAGTGTGCTCAATGTGACTGAGGGTGGTTCCAACCCCTTCAACTTTTAAGTCTTCCTATTGGTCCTTTAACCAATTGCTGCTAAATCACATATCTGGTGCGTCATTTGACTTCAAGTGGTTGTACCGGGGTGATGCCTCAAGTCGAAGGTCGGCTTTCTTGTATTAGCAATTTGAAGGGCTAACTAGCCACTCAATTGCTATTACAGGCAGCGGGAGGGGGCGCACGTCCCGCAGCTCTCTCAGGCCCTTGCTACCAGCCAACGTGTCCGCCGGCTGCCAGAGACCTAGAACCGGCTTTGATCGGGTCTCCGCTATGGTAACCCGGAAGCAATGACATGACATCACTTCCGCTTCACCTGGCTGTCATCAGTGGCATTTTTTTGAAAATCAATGTATTCAAAAAAATGCAGATCTTAGCGTTTTGACCTCACAGAAGGCGAATCAGAACTAGCTTCAGGCCTCAATGTTGAATATGCAGGAGGACCCTTTGCCTTGTTCTTCCTAGCAGAATATGGTTTTGAAAGCTTTCAAGTGCAAAGGAGGGATTTGGGGTCTTATTGACCCCAGATCCCTCCATAAAGAGGACCTGTCACGTTTACACGTTTTTCAAAACCATATTCTGCTAGGAAGAACAACGCGAAGGGTCCTCCTGCATATTCAACATTGAGGCCTGAAGCTAGTTCTAAATCGCCTTCTGTGAGGTCAAAACGCCAAGATCTGCATTTTTTTGAATATATTGATTTTCAAAAAAATGCCACCGCCAGGTGAAGCGGAAGTGATGTCATGTCATTGCTTCCCCTGCATCTCCCTCCTCCTCCTTGGTGGCCAATAGGTACGCTTCTCCTCTTGGCCAATTGGGTGACAAGTCTCAGGAGCATTCCTTGTGACAGCAAAATGTGTAAACGTGACAGGTCCTCTTTATGGAGGGATCTGGGGTCAAGAAGACTCCAAATCCCTCCTTTGCACTTGAAAGCTTTCAAAACCATATTCTGTTGGTTGGTCAGGCCCAACTGTTATGATAACAATAAAGATCTGGATATAACTTCAGCTGCTTGTATCTTTGGCTTTACTAGTTATTTTACAGGTACAGTAAAATCAGGCGGTTGGGCATGTCGCAGTCGTCACCCAAGGAGACGGTTTTCTGTGTATGGGATTGCAGCACAGTGTGGTTTAGGCCTTTTAGCCACCTAACCAATGACTACCAAAACTTCCTCTTAAAAGTGAACTATCACAGATCGTTTTTCAGAGGGGCGGCAGGCACAGCCACACATGAGAGAGAGCCCTTGGTCTCGTTGGCGGAATAGTAAATAAGTACGGATATGGCAAGGTATTCCTCCTAGGGAAAAATCTGCATATGCTGTAAGTGACCATAAAGCAGAAACAACTTTTAAGTGAATTCCATCTTTACGAGAAAGTTGTTCCTTTTCTACCGGGAATCACATGACCTTTAAAATGTCATGTGCTCAAATGTCATTTCTGCTTTTGTCAAGGTTTTATTGTACACTTCTCAGGGAGTGTACTATACTACACCAAACACGGTCAGATTTAACCCCTCTGCCTTCCCAGCGCTTTGTGCTTTAATGACCGCCAACTCAGCCATGAGCTGGCCATACACCATACAATCAGGTTGTGCAATCCCATTTAGATCTACCATCTACTATTTATATTTATTTAAGGGCCTGTCTGATTGGATACAATTTAACCACTTAAGGGCCGAGCCTCTTTTTTAGATTTGTTGTTAACAAGTTAAAAACATTTTTTTTTTTTTGCTAGAAAATTACTTAGAACCCCAAAACATTATACAATTTTTTTTTTCTAACACCCTAGAGAATAAAATGGCGGTCGTTGCAATACTTTCTGTCACACCTTATTTGCACAGTGGTCTACAAGCGTACTTTTTTTGGAAAAAAATACACTTTTTTTAATTAAAAAATAATACAACAGTAAAGTTAGCCCAATTTTTTTTTATATTGTGAAAGATAATATTACGCTGAGTAAATGGATACCCAACGTGTCACGGTTCAAAATTGCGCTCGCTCGTGGAATGGTGACTAACTTTTACCCTTAAAAATCTCCATAGGAAAAGAAAAATTTTACCGGTTGCATGTTTTGTGTTACAGAAGAGGTCTAGGGCTAGAATTATTGCTCTCGCTCTACCGATCGCGGCGATACCTCACATTTGTGGTTTGACTACCGTTCTCATATGTGGGCGCTACTCACGTATGCGTTTGCTTCTGGACGTGAGCTCGGCGGAACGGGGCGTGTTTACATTTTTTTTTCTTATTTATTTTACCTTTTATTTTTTATTCTTACACTGTTTTAAAAAATAAATAAAAGTTGTGTCACTTTTATTCCTATTATAAGGAATGTAAACATCCCTTGTGATAGAAAAAAAAGTATGACAGGTCCTCTTAAATATGAGATCTGGGGTCAAAAAGACCTCACATCTCATATTTAGACCAAAATGCAATAAAAAATTTAAATAAAAAATTGTCATTTAAAAAAATTATTAAAAAAAAAATGGCCCTTTAAGATTTATGGGTAGAAGTGACGTTTTGACGCTGCTTCCACCCTGCAATGATATGGAGACGGGTGGGGGGCCATCTTCCGCTCACTCAGCCACCGAGAGGAACGTATCGCCGCTGTCGACGACTCCAGTAAACGACGGAGGGCACTGGAGCACGGCGGGAGGGGAAGGAATCCGCTGCAAAGACCACTTTTATCTTGTAGCCAGCCAAACACAAGGATACTGGGGTTATGGCAGCTGGCTGCTGCCATAACAACGATAAGGACGTAGTAAGGAAGTATATTGGCGTTCGTTGTTTATCTGCAGCCCCCTCTTCTCTACATCTGTTTAAAGTGCTGACTATATAAATCTTGTCATAGAAAAGAGGACGGGGAGCTGAAGTTACACTCTGCAAAGCTCAGTGAGTAGAGCTCCGAGAGCCCTTCACACAGCACACAAGAACAGAGCTGAGGCTGTCAATCACAGGCTGTTCTGGAGGTCCCTCTCGTCACCTTTTTTTCTCTTGGTGTCAGGAAAACTTGTCAGAAGTGATTTATGCTGGTAGCAGAGGAACGAAGCAGCAGAAATAAATGACACTTAGTGCTCTTAGTTAAGACAAGTACACACTATAGAGGGATATGCTTTGTTCATATTTCACGTTCAAGGTTTACAACCACTTTAAATGTATGGGGCCATGCTGCAACCGCGTGTAGAGCAATATATTACGTTTGTTCTTGGAGTTTTGATATGCTTTAAGGGTGAACAAAGACAAATGAATTCAGCTCTGTATTCGATAATACATCATTAAATGTATTTTCTACATTTCAAGCAGTGTAAAGTACCTGAATGTGACTGGTATCAGCCTCCTGCAATCCCTGTACAGCAAGGCTGGGGTGTGAGAGGAGTCAATCGGTTTGCATGCTGATAGGAGGAGAGAGCAGAGTGACAGAGAGATGAGCCCATTACTGTGATGCTTCTCCTTTTACTGTCAAGACCACTGGGACATTGTTTGAATGATGCTGTTCATCAGACCGCGGACATCTAGTGGCAGAAAAAAGGTGCTGCATGAGGAAATCTCTGGATCAAAGGTGAACATTGCAGCAAAAGCTGGTGTTATTTTATCTTTTAGCCCAGGTTCCTATTGATGCGATTTGGCATGCAATGTGACATGTCAAATCGCATGCCAAATCAGCGGCTATTGCCAGAAATAGCACCGTCCGAATCAGTGCCAATTCCCAAAAGTCGTTTCTGTACTACTTTTGGAGACTTTGAGTGCGAATTCAATCGACGTCTATGCAAGGAACTCGAAGTTGGACTGACATGCGGGTGTGAAATCGTGTGAGTTCAGCTGAACTATTTCAATCCCGCAGCAGTGTGAACCAGGGCTTAAAGGACTATTCATTATGTAGCAGATGACATTTTGGACAAAGCGTCATTCGATTGTAAATTTAGTTTTTTCCTCAGAACAGTAAAGGGGTTCTGAGGGTTAATTATGTAGGTTTAACTTTGACATCAGTTTGGCTGGGCTGTGTTTGAGTTCTGCCTGGTCATGTGTACAGTGAGGTGCACATGACAGGCCAGAACCAGGCCTGGTTGGACGCTTTAGGTATCAGCTTCCTCGGAACCAATCAGTGGGTGTGCAGGGCCCTACTGAGGAGTCTGGGGAAGGGTACTTAAGATGATGAGGTCACATTTTATGGGTAGTTCGTTCGTGAGGCCCTAGCGGTCTGTTCCTGTTTCCTGGCCCGGGGTAGCCCCGTGAGGGGTCCCGGTCACGGGAGCGTTTGACGCTCCACAACATGCTTCTGTTGGTTACCCCAGGTAGACCCGCCTGGTCTGGGGTAAGGATCCGTCTGTTCCCGAGTCTCGGAACCGGCTGGTCCGAGGCGCAGTAACTGAGGGAGGATTCAAGGTGTCCTGGTGTGCTCTCGGGTTGGAGAGGCACCGCAGCTCGTGGAGGTGACCGGGGGAGGACTCTTCGAAGGAGGGCCAACAAGCTGGCATCCTGAGAAGTGCCTGGTTGCTGAGTTGTGAAGGACATTGACGAATCCAGCTTTTTCCAGTACTACCAAGGAGACAGAGAACGTTCCAGGTACTGAGGAAAAAGGTTACTGTTCACTTTCAGTTACAACTTGTTCAAGGTCAGAGATTTCACAAGTTCTGAATCAAAGTGCTGATTGCCATAATCTCTGGCTAGAGATTTGTTCAGCCTTGAAGTGCCCAGCTGCGAGTGGCTACTCTCTGGGTGGTATTAGAGACTTTGTTATGTCTGCAGTTCAAGGTGCCTGAGTTTCTTCACCCTTGCCCTCTGTTTCTATACGAGACTGTGTTGTTGGATGTTACCCCTGCAAAATAAAACCTTTCAAAAGGACTTTATCGGTGTCAGCGTCCAAAGTTGTTGGGTATCAACCCTGGGAACCCCTATGGAAAAGAAGAAAAGTAACAGCGCTCTCTGCAGGGACAACTCAATCCATACACCAGGACCACTCACAGGTGCCAAGGCTCAATATGTCCCAACACACTCCAATGCAGCAGTAGTAAGAAGAGCCGGCAACACTGTAATCCTTGAAGTGTCGTTTATTGGTACATCAGAGTGACAGTAAAACAATAAAGCTGACGCATTTCGTCAAAAGCCTTAGTCGTAGAAGAACAAGCCAAGTGGAGGTAACCGGTAAGCCCAAAAAGTCAAGGCCGTCCTGCCAAGGGTTATGGCCGCTACAATTATTATCATATCATTTTGGCTGGAGTTCTGCTTTAAGCAAAGGCTGACTTTCAGAAAGTCGCTACTGGAAGGGGAAGTTCTGTAGGTGTTGGCGCAGTGAGGAAGATGATTTAGAAGCTCTATATGGCACTTACAGTGCATGCGGAAAGTATTCACAGCGCTTCGCTTTTTCTTATGTTACAACCTTATTCCAAAATTGATTAAATTAATCATTTTCCTCAAAAATTCGACAAACAATACTCCATAGTGGCAACATGAAAGAAGTTTGTTTGAAATCTTTGCAAATTTATTAAAAATTTAAAAATCCCATGTACATAAATATTCTCAGCCTTTGCCATGACCAGGGCTTTTTTTCTCAGCGAATATGTCCCCCCTTGTCTCCGTCCCCTACCCACCCCCAAGCACCGTCCCTTAATTCCACCCCCTACCCACCTCCCAGTACTGCCCAAAGTATAATTTGCTAAATAATTTGTATGGAATTTGTTCTTGTCTAATAACAAGAAAAGCAACAATAGAGTCCACCCCAGCAACAATAGTTCTCTACACAATAGACCCCCCACACAGAAACAATGGACCATCCACAACAAAATACCACCCCAGCAACATTAGACCCCCCCCCCCTCCCCCCCAGAAGCATCAACAGATCTCACAGCCGTCAGCATTAATAGACCCTCCAGCAGCCAGTAACAATAGACCTCTCCCTCAACAGTAGATCCCTACAAGCATCATAAGACACCCCCCAGCAACAACAGATCCCCCACAAGCAATAATAGACCCTCACACAAAAACAGATCCCCACCAGCGACCATAAATCCCCCATCAGACAGCATTAATAGACCCTTCAGCACATCCCTTGCTATTACATACATTTGGTGCTGGAACTGCGTTCCCCCACGATGAAAAAAAGCCCTGGCCATTGATCATCCTTGAGATGTTTCTACAACTTGATTGGAGTCTACCTGTGGTAAATTCAGTTGATTGAACATGATTTGGAAAGGCACACACCTGTCTATAGAAGGTCCCACAGTAAGACCCCTTTCACACTGCAAGCGTTTTTCAGGCGCTATAGCTCTAAAAATATCGCCTGCATAGCGCCTGAAAAAAGCAGCTCCATTCACTCCAGTGTGAAAGCCCAAGGGCTTTCACACTGGAGCGGTACGCTAGCAGGATGTCACAAAAAGTCCTGCCAGCAGCTTCTTTGGAGTGGTGAAGGAGCGGTGAACTCACCACTCCTCCACCGCTGCTCCCCATTGAAATCAATGGGGCAGCGCTGCGATACCGTCAGCAAAACGCCACTCCGGTGGCGTTTTGTGGGCAGATTTAACCCCTTTTTGGCCGCTAGCAGGGGGTTAAAACCGCCCTGCTATCGGCCGAATAGCTCCGCTAAAGCGTCAGTAAAGCGGCGCTAAAAATAGTGCCGCTTTACCGCTGACGCCTTAGGCGGCTCGATGTGAAAGGGGTCTTAACAGTGCATGTCAGAGCACAAACCAAGCCATGAAGTCCAAGGAATTGTCTGTAGACCTCGGACACAGGATTGTATCAAGGCACAGATCTGGGAAAGGGTACATAAACATTTCTGCAACATTGAAGGTCCCAATGTGCACAGTGGCCTCCATCTGTAAATGGAAGAAGTTTGGAACCACCAGAACTCTTCCTAGAGCGGGTCACCTGGCTAAACTGAGCGATCGGGGAGATGGGCCTCAGAGAAGTGACCAAGAACTCGATGGTCACTCTGACAGAGCTTCAGCATTTCTCTGTAGAGAGAGGAGAACCTTCCAGAAAAACAACCATCTCTGCAGCACTCCACCAATCTGGCCTGTAAGGTAGAGTGGCCAGACGGAAGCCAATCCTCAGTAAAAGGCACATGACAGCCCACCTGGAGTTTGCCAAAAGGCACCTGAAGGACTCTCAGACCATGAGAAACAAAATTCTCTGGTCTGATGAAACAAAGATTGAACTCTTTGGCTTAAATGGCAAGCATCATGTCTGGAGGAAACCAGGCACCGCTCATCATCCGGCCAATACATCCCTACAGTGAAGCATGGTGGTGGTGGCAGCATCATGCTGTGGGGATGTTTTTCAGTGGCAGGAACTGGGAGACTAGTCAGAATCGAGGGAAAGATGAATACAGCAATCTACAGGGACATTCTTGATGAAAACCTGCTCCAGAGCGCTCTGGACCTGAGACTGGCGTGAAGGTTCATCTTTCAAAAGGACAACGATCCTAAGGACACAGCCAAGATAACAAATGGGTGGCTATGGGACAACTCTGCGAATGTCTTTGAGTGGCCCAGCCAGAGCCCAGACTTGAACCCGATTGAACATCTCTGGAGAGATCTGAAAATTGCTGTGCACAGACGCTCCACCATCCAACCTGATGGAGCTTCAGAGGTCCTGCAAAGAAGAATGGGAGAAACTGCCAGAAAAAAGGTGTGCCAATCTTGTAGCATCATACTCAAAAAGACTTGAGGCTGTAATTGGTGCCAAAGGTGCTTCACCAAAGTATTGAGCAAAGGCTGTGAATACTTATGTACATGGGAATTATTATTTTTTTTCAATAAATTTTAACAAAGATTTCAAACAAACTTCATTCATGTTGTCATTATGGGGTATTGATTGTAGAATCCATTTTGAAATAAGGCTGTAACATAACAAAATGTGGAAAAAGTGAAGCGCTGTGAATACTTTGTGGATGCACTGTATAGTGAGAAAGATAGTGGGAAAGTAAGGGAAGCCGAAGCCTTGATGAACAGCCTCGAAGGACAGGATATCTTCTTTTAGATTGGGGAGAAGTTAGAAATTCTGACCATTTTTTTTTTATTGCTGTATGTGTCAGGATGTCCCAATAATATCCTCCTTCAGTTTCTTGACCTGGTGTCGCATCATTTTGACTGGAGTTAGGCTTTGAACATTTTAAACCAAAGTCTTTTTTTCTTTTTCCTAAGGTCTTCCAGCAAGTTCGGTGGAACAGAGAGGAACGTATGGGAGGTGAGAGCCTGTGTAACGTTAACTATAAATGTCAATTACACTAAGGGGGTGTACTTATGAAAAAAAAATCACATAGCTGTTCACTCATCGAAACTGCATGCAAATTCATTCTGCATCGAATGTTTCCAGGCTGTGGTCTCTGCAATTCAAATATGTGGCTGCAGATAATACCACATCATGGCCACTAGAGGGCGCTGAGGAACATACTTATTTTTCCATGTTAGTGCCATCTAGTGGCCATAATGTGGAATTTTCTGCATCCACGCATTTAAATTGCAGGGAATGTAGTCAGATTTTTGCCCCATTCACACAGAACAAATGTACATGCAGCTTCAATGGATGAACAGCTATGTAATTTCTTTTTTTTTATAAATACATCCTTTAAAGCAGGGATCCTCAAACTACGGCCCTCCAGCTGTTGCAAATCTACACATCCCATGAGGCATTGTAAAACTCTGACATTCACAGACATGGCTAGGCATGATGGGAATTGTAGTTCCTGAACAACTGGAGGGTCATAGTTTGAAGACCCATGCTTTAAAGTATAATAACTTAAAAAAGTATGTTAGCGTAATTCAGTTTTATATTTAAATGACACCTGGTGATCCTGCCATGAAGGTCCTTGTTCAGGCACTTCCTCTTCAAAGGGTGAAAACACCCTGTCCCTATCTCTCATTTGTTCCCCTGCATTGTCACCCTGTCACATGCTTTCCCAATAGGCCCTCAATGAACAATCAGCCACACACATTCATTGAATTTCACGCTTTTAATCATGGAGGCTCGGGTTCAGGTGGGTGTTCCCTAGGGTGGGGGTTTGTTTGTTACAGCACCCTGCCAGACCCCCCCCCCCCCCACCAGCCATGACCTGCCTGCATTGCATAGAGAAACACAGAGGCCAGTGATGATATAATAGCAGTTAGTAAAGGCTCCGTTATACGCCATATGAGGTTTTTAATTGTTTGTAGGGATTAGGGTGATATGGTCATCTTATATTGTTTCATATAAATGATACTTTTTATACCAGCAAAGCAGCTGGCTGTTCTTTCTGGGACTTTTAGTGGTTTTCGGCGTGCCCTGGCCAGCACGATTGGTGGCGCGGTTCTTGATTGGGTTCATTATTTACATGGTATTCATGTCGTATTGTCTCTCTTCTATCTAGCACGAGTGGGAAAATGTAAGCGTGTCCGAGGAAACACCCAGGAGGTGAGTGAATTCATATATCATGACCCTACACACATCTGATGTGCACTGCTCTGGTGGCTCCCCCCCCCCCCCCGGTCAAAGCCAATACAAGTCTGTTGGGCTAGTGGCCCTTGGTGGAGATTTTTCCCTATTCAGATCTCAGTCAAAGCAGGACCTCATTTGGTTGGAGGACGCCCAGCACCGGCTAACTGTTTCCTCCCCAGCCTGTCTCTTTCCCACTTCTCCCCCAGCTTGACGTGCATCCATCAAGGGTTTTGCAATTTGCATAACTCCTTCCAAGAGCCAGCCCACTGCTTGCAGCAGGGTTGAAAGTAGTGCTGAGGCAGGGTGCTTTGGGAGCTTTAATTTTTTTTAATTTTTTTTTACACTGTCACTTTTTTCCTATTACAAGCAATGTAAACATCCCTTGTAATAGAAATAAGGGATGACCAGGGCCGTTTTTAAGGCAGGGCAAAAGGGGCAGCTGCCCTGGGCCCTGTCATTGTTTGTATGGCCCAAATCAGCTGCCTCATACTTGCCAATTATCCCAGTTTAAATTTCATTGTCTCCTGCTATGTCCTGATATCTCAGTTTGAAGTGCTGGTACTAATGCTGCCCAGCTCTGCCCTATTGTTGTGTACAGATGACTCACCTGCAGACCCTGTGTTTACATGTAAATAACCAGCATTCATATGTAAATAGCTGCATAGACATGTAAATAAAGGGGGCATCCATATGTATAGCATGACCCCTGCAGTAAAGAGATGATGTGCTGTAACCTCTAGCAATGAATCAGTGAGCAGTATTAAAAGCCAAAAGTTTCCATCGCTCCTTTGGCTACAAAGCATCTCCCATCAAACAACTAAATACACCTTTGAAACGCGTAGCTATGTCTTACATATAGAAGAAGTGCCTACAGATATTTACTCAAACATTTTCAGAAGAAGGTCTACCTACAGGATTATTTCATTGTGTCTATAACTCATTTACTAATTCTGTTTTATTTTTTTGTGTCAATCAGCCTTTAAGAGTTGTGCATGTCGATGGCGAGACATCGGAGGAAAACCGCTGGGAAGACGATATGCGCAGTCCAGGGAAACTGTCCTCCCAAGAAACAGGTGAGACAGAGTGGGGCAGCTTACACATCAATTATAAAATAAAAATGGAATATATTTTGTTCTTCCAAGTATTTAACTAGTTGTGAACATTGGGTTACTACACTCGCCCCCAAAAAAATGACTTTGTGTGTATGTAACACAAATCTATATGTAGCATCTCCCAATGTAGGATGCTAGGTACATTTATTTTTTTGGCTCCTTCTATAGTCAAAGGAGCAGTGATCATTTGTCCTGGTCTGTTCAGGGTTTAAAAGGCAGGGAGTTTGATTGCTTTACCCTGCCTCTGGAAGAAACTTTCAGAGCTTAGGGAAGGAGATTCAGATAACCAGCCTAAATATTTCTCATGCTCCAGCCAATACCTAGAAAGGAGTGTCCAAAAGGGGGCTGGAAAGGTGATAAATAGTCTGAAGCACTGAAGAGCTGGATTCCTTCTTCCCAGAAGGGGTTTCAGATCCCGAGGGGCTATGCAGCTGCCTAAGGGCACAAGGGACCTGGTCTGGAAAAGTACTCACCACAATGGACCTGGTCTGGAGAAGGACTGTCTCACTCACTGGATTGTACCTGAAGGGAGCTAGAAAGTGACAGCTGTCCTGGAGACTTGTGAGTAGAGAACCTAAATAGATCCCTGTGACGGTGAAGTGTCCTGAATATCGCATTGGTTACCAGTAGTTGCGCCCAGATGCCAAAGAGACTTGCCTCATGGCCCCCAGCTGTGAGGGTTTAGACTGTTTAGAAAGTTATATCATGGTTCCCAGCTATGAGGTCTTAGTCTGTTCAGAAAGTTACCTCATGGTCCCCAGCTATGAGGTCTTAGCCTGTTCAGAAAGTGACCTCATGATCCACAGCTATAAGGTCATAGCCTGTTTAGAAAGTGACCTTGTGATCCCCAGCTATGAGGTCTTATCCTGTTCAGAAAGTCACCTCATGGTCCCCAGCTATGAGGTCTTAGCTTGTTCAGAAATCTACCTCATGGTCCCCAGCTATAAGGTTTTAGCCTGTTCAGAAAGTTACCTCATGGCCTCAAGCTATGAGGCCATAGCCCGTTCAGAAATGTACCTAATGGTCCCCTGCTATGAGGCCATAGCCTGTTCAGAAACTTACCTCATGGTTCCCAGCTATGAAGTCTTAGCCTGTTCAGAAGGTTGCCTCATGATCCTCAGCTATGAGGTCATAGCTTGTTCAAAAAGTTATCACATGGTCCCCAGCTATGAGGTCCTAGCCTGTTCAGAACTTTACATTATGGTCCCCAGCTATGAGGTCTTTACCTGTTCAGAAACGTATTTCATGGTCCCTAGCTAAGAGGTATTAGCTTGTTCAAAAAGTTACCACATGGTCACCAGCTATGAGGTCTTAGCCAGTTAAGAAAGTTACCTCATGGTCTTCAACTATGGGGGTTTAGATTATCCAACATTCACAATAACCTAAGTAGAAGACTGTCCTCTAATTGCTATGTGCTAATGATTTTGGCACAATTAGCAATGTTACTCCTGTTAAAGTTTCTTCAAGAAATAAATCATAAAAAGACATCCCCTAGACTGGGTTATTGGAGCCGGCGTGAATGGACTGGTGCTTGAGGTGATGGGCAGCCTCAGTAATTTTAGGGAAGAGCTAGCTAATACCAGTGGCCCCTACAGTGGTAGTGCTACATATAGATTGCAAAGAAAATACATTATTATTTGCAAGACAGTATTGGCAAGAGAAACTTGTGTTTGTAAGGAAAAAAAGATATTTGTAATACTTGGTTATCTAAAGTAATGACAAAGTAGGCCCATAGCTAAAATGTAGAAATGGCTCTGGTCCGATTGTGGGTATACTGGTATGAGAGCTGAGATCTTTAAAAAACAGTGGGATAAGGGATCCTTTTTTTTTTCACGGGAAAATTATTTTTATACCATAGATTGGTTAAAAGCAGAAAAAGGATTTCTGTTCAGAGAGAAATTTACCTTTATGAAAAATACACCTTTACATGTAAAGTGTCACAATTCATGTTCTTCTCCTGTTTTCAGATTGCAGGGGGTCACCCGGGAGCAGCCTTTCATGTCACAGTGATGAGTCTGACAGCGATGAGACGCCATCTTCCTCCTCCCGAGCAAAGTAATTATTTCCTAAAAGTAGGCTCAGAATAAGACGTAGATACTAGTTACTTGCTTCCTACTTTTGTATGAGGACATGAATGAAAATGTAGGTAAGGTCCAGTTCTAGCCAAAACTTTTTGGGTGGAGTGGGTAAGGATGAAAAGCTGTTTAATGTTTATTATTGTCTGTGGTGGGCAGACTACCCCTTACTTCCTATCTTATGACGGGTGTGAGACAGAACAGGAAGTCAGAGGATACCAATAAAGATTAATTTAATAAATAGTTTGTTTAGTAAATATAGTTGGAACCAAAAAAAAAAGAGAACTCTGGAAGCTGTGGCCAAAAATAAACAGACAGGAGACAACCAGGTCACCAGTATTGGCTGTAGTCTCCCTGCAGCTGATCTTTTCCCCAATATTCCCTTACCTGCCTCCAGTGTGTCTCTGTGTAAAGGTGGTCATTGTGGAAGAAGCATGACTCTGCTTCCTCCTGTTAGTATCTCCAAGAGTACCATGAACAGCCCATCAGTCATATTACTGAATGTGCTGAGACTAGCAGTCAGGGGCAACTCCCTGTGCTAACACTCCCTGTACTTCCTGTGCTTATACTCCCTTTACTCCCAATGCTTACGCTCCCTGTGCTTACACTTCCTGTACTCACATGCCCTATATGCTCACACTCCCTGTACTCCCTGTGCTCACACTCCCTGTACTCCCTGTGCTCACACTCCCTGTACTCCCTGTGCTCACACTCCCTGTACTCCCTGTGCTCCTACTCCCTATACTCCCTGTGTTCAAACTTCCTGTACTCCCTGTGCTCACACTTCCTGTACTCCCTGTGATCACACTCCTTGTACTCCCTGTGCTAACACTCCCTGTACTTCCTGTGCTTATACTCCCTTTACTCCCAATGCTTACGCTCCCTGTGCTTACACTTCCTGTACTCACATGCCCTATATGCTCACACTCCCTGTACTCCCTGTGCTCACACTCCCTGTACTCCCTGTGCTCACACTCCCTGTACTCCCTGTGCTCACACTCCCTGTACTCCCTGTGCTCCTACTCCCTATACTCCCTGTGTTCAAACTTCCTGTACTCCCTGTGCTCACACTTCCTGTACTCCCTGTGATCACACTCCTTGTACTCCCTGTGCTAACACTCCCTGTACTTCCTGTGCTTATACTCCCTTTACTCCCAATGCTTACGCTCCCTGTGCTTACACTTCCTGTACTCACATGCCCTATATGCTCACACTCCCTGTACTCCCTGTGCTCACACTCCCTGTACTCCCTGTGCTCACACTCCCTGTACTCCCTGTGCTCACACTCCCTGTACTCCCTGTGCTCCTACTCCCTATACTCCCTGTGTTCAAACTTCCTGTACTCCCTGTGCTCACACTTCCTGTACTCCCTGTGATCACACTCCTTGTACTCCCTGTGCTAACACTCCCTGTACTTCCTGTGCTTATACTCCCTTTACTCCCAATGCTTACGCTCCCTGTGCTTACACTTCCTGTACTCACATGCCCTATACTCCTTATGCTCACACTCCCTGTACTCCTGTGCTCACACTCCCTGTACTCCCTGTGCTCGTACTCCCTGTGCTCACACTCCCTGTACTCCCTGTGCTCACACTCCCTGTACTCCCTGTGCTCCCACTCCCTATACTCCCTGTGCTCAAACTTCCTGTACTCCCTGTGCTCACACTTCCTGTACTCCCTGTGCTCACACTCCTTGTACTCCCTGTGCTCCCACTCCCTGTACTACCACTCCCTGTACTCCTTGTGCTCACTTGCCTTGTACTCCCTGTGTTCACACTCCCTGTACTCCCTGTGCTCACACTCCCTGTGCTCACACTCCCTGTACTCCCTGTGCTCACACTCCCTGTACTCCCTGTGCTCACATGCCTTGTACTCCCTGTGCTCACACTCCCTGTACTCCCTGTGCTCACATGCCTTGTACTCCCTGTGCTCACACTCCCTGTGCTCACATGCCTTGTACTCCCTGTACTCGCACTCCGTGTACTTCCTGTGCTCACACTCCCTGTGCTCACACTCCCTGTACTCATACTCCATGTGCTCACACTCCCTGTATGTCCCTGTGCTCAGTACTCCCTGCGCTCATACTCCCTGAATGTCCCTGTACTCCCTGTGCTTACACTTCCTGTACTCCCTGCGCTCACACTCCCTATATTCCCTGTGCTCACAATCCCTATATTCACTGTGCTCACACTCCCTGTACTCCCTGCGCTTACACTCCCTGTACTCCCTGTGCTCACACTTCCTGTATGTCCCTGTACTCACTGTGCTCACACTCCTTGTACTCCTTGTGCTTACGCTTCCTGTACTCCCTGTGCTCACACTCCTTGTACTCACTGTGCTCACACTCCCTGTACTCCCTGTGCTCACACTCCCTGTACTCCCTGCGCTTACGCTTCCTGTAATCCCTGTTCTCACAATCCCTGTACTTCCTGTGCTCACACTGCCTGTATGTCCCTGGAAGAGAACAGACCTTCTAAAAAACAAATTGTGGAGTGTAACCGAGTAGGGGAGTTATTTGGGAGTGGTCATGTTCTGCTTTAACCACTTGCTTACTGGACACTTAAATCCCCCTCCTATCCAGATCAATTTTCAGCTTTCAGCGCTGTCGCATTTTGAATGACAATTGCGTAGTCATACAACACTATACCCAAATTAAATTTTTATAATTTTCTTCCCTCAAATAGAGCTTTCTTTTGGTGGTATTTGATCACCTGTGCAATTTTTTTTTTTTATGTAAAAAGACCGAATTTTTACTTTTTTTTTTTTATTTTGTTTTAAAATTTTATAACGGGTAATTTTTGTCCATCATTGATTTACGCTGATGAGGCGGCACTGATGGGCACCGATAGGTGGCAGTGATGGGCACTGATGGGTGGCAGTGATGGGCACTGATCAGTTACACTGATAGGCAGCACTTCTAGGTGGCACTGATTGGCACCACTGGTGGGCATTGATAGGTGGCACTGGTGGGCATTGATAGGTGGCACTTGTGGGCACAGTTAGACTATATAAATGAGGCATAATTGCCTCTTCCTTTTCAGGACCGATGTCCCTTTAAGATAAGCCAGTGATCAGCTTTTTTTTTCTCCTCCGCTGTCGGCGCGAGGAGTGAAAAAAAAAAGATCACTGAGCTTTTGTTTACATCGTGTGATCAGCTGTCATTGGCTGACAGCTAATCACATGGTAAGGGGCCGGGACCGGCCCCTTACTCATTCGGCCATAGCGCGGATGTCAGGCGGGTAAACATTTTGCTACCATGTTACCATAACAGAGGTAAGGAAGAAACAAGAAAAAGCAAGCTACAAAACACTTTGGGGGGATTAACTAAAACTGGAGCACTTGGATTCTGGTTCAGCTGTATATGGTAGCCAATCAGTTTCTAACTTCAGCTTATTCAGTTAAGCTTTGACAATAAAACCTGGAAGCTGATTGGTATCTATGCAGAGCTGCGCCAGATTTCGCACTCTCCAGTTTTAGTAAATCCCACCCATTAAGTTTGTTTTGGCACGCTGTCCTCTGTCAGGGCCAAGAAGCAGCTGTCAGTCATTATGGATTAATACCAATATTATTTAGATCACTGAAGCCAGAAACATAACTAGGCCCTGAGGTTTGGTTGTGACTAATGGTGTAATTACTGTAGATGCATAATATGTTGTTGGATGGGGCGCATACCTTCACCCCCACCCCAGCATACAAGGTAAGGGATCTTTAGCCCCTATAAGTATGTCCTTGCTTTAGGAGGCTCAGAAATCTACTTTCAGCCAATATCTATAGAGGAGGCGATATGTCCCTACATGTCTACATACAGGAAAACATTAAAAGCATGTTATAGTCAGCTAAATCATATTATAGTCAAGTTGATTCATCAATCCCACCTTGAAAAGTATATAATGCCTTGGTGAGGACCTCAAGTTTTTGTGACTGTATGGTCCAACTTTGTACAGTGGGGAAACCAAATGTAGAAATCAGGAACCCAGCCCATCTAAACTAATGCTGGCCATACACGGTTCGAATATCGTTTGTAAAAACGTCCGCTACGCTCGATCGGTCGACGTTCGAAACATTAGTGGTTACATTTCGATTCTCGAAATGCAAGTTTTGTGGTGAAAAAAACCCCAACATTTTGGATTTTTCTTTTAGCAAAAACGATTGATTTTCGAACGATTAGTAGTGTAATCGAACGAAAATAGTTCAAAATATCGACAGCACATGCGCATTTCCGCTGCTTATATAATCGATCGAGGGCAATTGTACTATTGATGTTATTGATCGCTAATATGGCGAATATTGGGTAGCATCTATTGATACAATGTTGGCGTTCTCGCATGCACGTTCGACAAATTTTACAATTTGCGAACGTTTTTTTCTGAACGATAACCGTGTATGGCCAGCATAAGAGCCAAAAAGTAACGTGAAAGTGCCAGAGGACAGAAAAGTCTGAACAAAGATGATTTTTTTTTTTTAGGTATACTGCAGGCTGAGGTTTATTTTACTTTGCCAAGAATCTATTGTGAAGAATAGAAATAGTATAGAATATATAATAGTATAGAATAGTAATTGTAGCTCAAAATTACAATAAGGTAAAGCAGAGTTCCTGCCACATTTATTTTTTATTTTTTTTAATTGATCCGAGCATAATTAATTATTAAATTAAAAAAGATTATATAATTTTAATAATGATTGTTGCTAAAATTGAAATGTTATACTCACAAGTTTTTCTCTCCTGTTGTGGCCATTGCCATCATGATTATGGGCCTGTGAAGCCCAATCAATAACTCTTCCTGGATAAGCTTAGGAGAGGTGCATGCTGGGTAACCAGCATGCACCTCTGGATCTCGCGCATCTAAGATTCACCGGCGGCCGTAGCGCCAATTGTTTATAAAGTTGCCATAACAACGGGCGGCGACGGAGGAAGGTCCCGCCCCGTTGTTATGGCAACATAGATAAACACATCTCAGCGCTGTGATCCACCTTAAATCACATCATTACCTGTCAGGAAATAACGCGATTTTTGATCACAGTACCGCCCACAGACTCCTGGGAAATAATGACGCATCATTTCCCAGGAGCACAGGCGAGGGAAGAAGCGACGAGGAGCTCTGCGGAGCAGGAAGTGGCAGATTAGGAGGACTACATAACAACAGGGCGATTTTGGTAAGTATATGAAAAAAAAATGTTCCAAATGTTTTTTTATAGGTTTAGAGGAGTCTGCATGGGGGAAAAAAAAATTCAGGGTGAAACACCGCTTTTAGGGGTTGAATTGAAACTCCAAGCAAATAAATAAATACTGTTTAATTTATACAAAATGTTGATGTTTTCTCTGATTTTGGTTTCAGTGAAGAGAATCTGGAAGCTCTGCGAGAGAAAATTCAAGAACTAACAGAGAAGTTAAGAAATACGCACACTTGTCACATATGTCTGGTGAGTAGAGAGCAATTCTTGAGCAGCATTTGTTGCATTCACCATTATAGAAATGACAGTCTTGTGTGAATGTTGTCCTCAACATCACCCCTTAAAGCCAGCCATAGACAGATCAAAATTTGGCCAGTTTAGCAGGAACCAGACACATTTTAACCAATCTATGGGCAGGCTTGGTGAACTGAAGTCAACTTGTGGTTGAAGGAAAGAAAATTGGCTTATGTATGGCTTGCCTAAGGTAACCTGGTGCCATGGGTTAGTTTGGGCCTTCTGTGTGGTAGGCAAGGGCTTTCTCGAGGCACATAGACCTAATATCCATGCTTCATAAGGGAACCTGCAAGGAGGTTTGTATTTTACTCCATGACCTTCTGAGGTCCTGACCCTTGTGTTTGCTCTCTGGCCATAGTGCACAGGCAACCAAAATGAGGGGACCTTATTATCAGGCAAGAGTCTGGAAAGAGGTGGAGGTTATGGCAGGTGGTCTTCAGGCAGAGTCATACCATGGGTATAGCAATGAGACAGGCTGCCTAAGGTTGAGTGCAACAGTCAACAGGAATCGGAGAACAGGCTGGTGTTTTAGCCAAAATAGCAGAAAGGATATGAAAGGGCTCATTATACATTCTGGTAGTGACAGATCAACTTTACCACAATCTATAAGCACTGCCTGGTGGTGTCTTTGGCATTCTTATTTGTGACTGTGCTCTAGGTCCCCGTTGTCATCCAACCAAGGTAGCCGCATAATAGGAGGAGAATGAGATATGCCAGGTCTGCACAACCATACCAGGACCTAGCCCAAATACCATTTTCTAGCCCAATGGAGACTTAAAAATGCCCTTATTATTAATAAAACCTACTGAAGAACATCCAATACACCCACTCTGTAAAAGGTTACACTGTTGTTGCTCCTTTACCATCCAATCAAAGTCTAGGGGTGGGTGGGTGACTGAGCTGTGCTGTTTAACTGAAGAAGTGAAATATCAGATGCTGTGTTGCAGAGCCGTGTAAATCTCAAGTCTGAATTGACAGAAATGCAAACCATTTGATAAGTGAAACAGTTACTATGCGTGTGTTCCATCAGTGTAACTATCTTTTAGCCTGGTGTTCACCTTTAAAGTAAAACCTTGCCAAACAAATACTTTTCCCTAGGAACCGGCTCCACATAAGGCCAGAAAAAAAAAACAATTAGTTTTTAGCAAGTTTGTATTCCTTGAAAACGAAATCGCATTAAACAGAGTTCTTGCTTTTTGTGTCTAGGATGCCTACACTGTTCCAGTTGCCTCCATCCAGTGCTGGCATATACACTGCGAGGCATGCTGGCTTAGGGCATTGGTAAGTACTACTGTCCACTTTAAATATTGCAATATATTCGCACTACTTTAGAACTTTTCACCTGATGTTACTTATTTCATACTTTGCAAATCTTACTATTCAAACTTTAAATACAGTGGGGCAAAAAAGTATTTAGTCAGTTACCAATTGTGAAAGTTCTCCCACTTAAAAAGAAGAGAGAGGCCTGTAATTGTCATCATAGGTATACCTCAACTATGAGAGACAAAATGTGGAAACAAATCCAGACAATCACATTGTCTGATTTTTTAAAGAATTTATTTGCAAATTATGGTGGAAAATAAGAATTTGGTCACCTACAAACAAGCAAGATTTCTGCCTCTCACAGACCTGTATCTTCTTCTTTAGGAGGTTCCTCTGTCCTCCACTCATTACCTGTATTAATGGCACCTGTTTGAACTTGTTATCAGTATAAAAGACACCAGTCCACAACCTCAAACAGTCACACTCCAAACTCCACTATGGTGAAGACCAAAGAGCTGTCAAAGGACACCAGAAACAGAATTGTAGACCTGCACCAGGCTGGGAAGACTGAAACTGCAATAGGCAAGTAGCTTGGTGTGAAGAAATCAACTGTGGGAGCAATAATTAGAAAATGGAAGACATACTGGACCACTGATAATATCCCTCGATCTGGGGCTCCACGCAAGATCTCACCCCGTGGGGTCAAAATGATCACAAGAACGGTGAGCAAAAATCCCAGAACCACACGGGGGGACCTAGTGAATGATCTGCAGAGAGCTGGGACCAACATAACAAAGGCTACAATCAGTAACACACTACGCCACCAGGGACTCAGATTCTGCAGTGCCAGACATGTCCCCCTGCTTAAGCCAGTACATATGCAGGTCCATCTGAGGTTTGCTAGAGAGCATTTGGATTGTCCAGAAGAGGATTGGGGGAATGTCATATGGTCAGATGAAACAAAAGTAGAACTGTTTGGTAGAAACACAACTCGTTGTGTTTGGAGAAGAGAGAATGCTGAGTTGCAACCGTAAAATCACATAATTACTGTGAAGCATGGGGGTGGCAACATCATGCTTTGGGGCTGTTCCTCTTCAAACGGAACAGGACAACTGATCCATGTACAGGAAAGAATGAATGGGGCCATGTATCGTGAGATTTTGAGTGCAAACCTCCTCCCATCAGCAAGGGCATTAAAGATGAAACATGGCTGGGTCTTTCAGCATGACAATGATCCCAAATACACCACCCGGGCAATGAAGGAGTGGCTTCGTAAGAAGCATTTCAAGGTCCTGAAGTGGCCTAGACAGTCTCCAGATCTCAACCCCATAGTAAACCTTTGGAGGGAGTTGAAAGTCCGTGTTGCCCAGCGACAGCCCCAAAACCATCACTGCTCTAGAGGAGATCTGCATGGAGGAATGGGCCAACATACCAGGACAGTGTGTGACAACCTTGTGAAGACTTAGGCCGCGTACACATGGGCGGATTGTCTGCCCAACTAAGTTCGTCAGACAATCCGACAGACAGTCCGTCCAACATTTGAATGAACGGACTTGACCACACACGATGAACAGACAGTCCGCTGAAAGCTTGCGCGATGACGTGTACAGCACGTACGACGGGACTAGAAAAACGACGTCCAATACACTGCAATGCAACCTTCGGCGTGTAAATCCTTTCTGAGCATGCGCCATACTTAGTCTGTCCAACTTGCCTACACACGAGCGGACTGTCCGCTGAAACCAAGTTTGGACGGACAATATTACGGAAATTCCGAAAGACTTAGTCCGTCAGACTGTCCGCTGAAAAAGTCCGCTGAAGCCCACACACGAGCAGATTGTCCGCTGAAACACGGTTCAGCGGACTAAGTTGGACAGACAGTCCGCCCGTGTGTACGCGGCCTTACAGAAAATGTTTGACCTTTGTCATTGCCAACAAAGGATATATAACAAAATATTGAGATGAACTTTTGATATTGAAAAAAATATGTATTTTCCACCATAATTTGCAAAAATCAGACAATGTGATTGTCTGGATTTGTTTCCACATTTTGTCTGTCATAGTTAAGGTATACCTATGATGACAATTACAGGCCTCTCTCATCTTTTTAAGTGGGAGAACTTGCACAATTGGTGGCTGACTAAATAAGTTTTTGCCCCACTGTAAGCACAGATTAAACAATTTATGTTTTCCAGCTGATGATCTGAGTGGTACACAACTAATCTAAGTAAATGGCTTAGAAAAAACTCCAACTATTAGATCAGCAAACAGTTGGGCAACTAGCATTTGCAGATTGGTAACTTGGTACTGACAACCACCATTCTTCCTCAGTCCATGTTTTCTTTAAAAGTTAAGCATATGCAGGAAGGGTTGCTTGCCCTACACATGTCCATCTCGGCTCCATAGGCCCAATGTGAGGCCATGGTAATCTTCAGATACTGGGCATTAGTACTAACTCTGATCTGTACTCTTGAGCCCTGATTGGCTCAGAGTACTACCCTCCCTTCTATTTTTTCAATTCATATGTAACTATTAAATTGTGATCTTTTATATTTCCTGATATTGAGTTTTAGCTGAGTACTCTTGTATCTTCTTTTTACCAGGGAACAAAGAAGCTGTGCCCTCAGTGTAACACCATTACATCTCCGAGTGACCTCCGCCGGGTCTACCTGTGACCTGCACACCCTTCCTCTGCAAAGTATAGCAAGCACGTTGTACATGGCCTTCAGCAATGGACTATGATTGAATTGGGCGCTACAAAGGATGTTAGCAGGCCTCCAGCAACAGACTATGATTGAATTGGGCAATACAAGGGATGTTAGTAGTCTGCTCTAGGCTTGTTGTGTCCTACTAATGTATGTTTGACCTCTACCACACTTGACAGGATGACTAATGGATAGGCTATGATTGGTAATGAAATAGAGTTATGCAACATAAGTCCAACCCTGCTCCAACTCCTTCACAGATGCCACCTTATACAATGTACAAGAAAGACATTCTGGAATGACATTCTGGGCCACTTCTAGATGTGACTTGCATACTGCTATCCAATAACTGGCAACAGTCAACAAGCCAGTTTTTATAAATATGTTTCAATTTTTGCTATAGGAAGAATTTTCCCACACTCCGATCAACAACCAGAAGATGGAAAGCCTATGCCAGCTTACATTTTTGCTTTATAAATTGTTTTTTCAAAGGGTCAGACCACGCAAGGTAGATACTGTAGAATGAAAGCCCAACTGCAGGAGATTTGAAAATTCACCCATGCAGTGGGGCTACGCCTGTACAGCAAGAATTAGCTGCTCATTTGGGTCTAGGGGGCACATAAAAGTAGATTAACATACCCAACCCTCTTCTTCTTTGTGCTGCTAGACCATTACTAGAGCATCTTCGTCTCCATGCTCTGGTGGTCTAAGGTCCTAACATAATCAATAGTGATTCAGGGGCCAGGGTCCATGACATTAAGTGTCAGTCCACACTGGAACATGAGAGTGCCCCATCTGCCAGAGTAGCAGAGCATTGGGCAAGTAAAACTGCCTTTACTCTCCCCTAGACTAAATGAGCAGTTAACCCTTACATTGGGGCTATGGGGGAATTTTCAAGTTTCCTGGAGTGCGGCTTTAAACCTGTTGACAGTTTGTTTTATACCTTGGAAACTCAGTTGGAGAGACCTCTGAGCTGAGTTCCTAGGACTCCCACCATCCCTACTGTTTTTTTAATTTATTTTATGTCATGCAGAATGTAACAGGAGGAGCTCATACACACAAGGGTGGGTGGGAATACCCAAAACTCCCAGTTGGAGAGAGATAGAATTGGGAATTATGGCAGGGAGAATGGGCCAACTCAGCTCACCAGGCTCCATCTGTAAATAAAATATTATTGTTGGGTGAATTGACCCTTTAACGCCATTTTTTAATGGACTGTAGGGCATTTAAGCAGACTGAGGTGTGCATTAGTTAATGCATCATGAGTGTTTTAAGACCCCTTTCACACCACACCGTCCATAGCGTGGGCGGTAAAACGCCACTATTTTTAGCAGCGTTTTACTGCCGGATTTGCAGCGCATTTCGTCCGCCAGCGGGGCGAGAAAGGGTTAAAACCGCCGGCAATACACTGCAATAGCGGCGTTTTGCTGGCGGTATTACAGTGCTGCCCCATTGATTTCAAGGGGGAGCAGCGGTGGAAGAGTGGTAAACACACCGCTCCTTCACTGCTCCAAAGAAGCTGCTGGCAGGACTTTTCCCTGACGTCCTGCCAGCGCACCTCTGGAGTGTGAAAGCCCTCGGGCTTTCACACTACAGACAATGGCGCAGCTTTTTTAGGGCGGATTGCAGGCACTATTTCTAATGCTATAGCGCCTGCAGAACGCCCTGGTGTGAAAGGGGTCTAAGGCTGCATTCACACCTGAGTGTAGCATTTTCAAGGTTTTCATTTATCCAGATGATGGTATAGGTAGTATTAGTTGGTCTGGGCTTGTTCTATAAGGTTGAAAATGCTTTGAAACTCATCCAAGCCACTTCTCTAGGGCTAAAGAGTTCCCAAAACATACCCCACCAATTATATCCTCACAGCTAGCACAAACACATTAGCCACTTCACCTCCAGAAGATTTACCTCCCCTTCATGACCAGGCCATTTTTTTGCAATAAGGCACTGCGTTACTTTAACCACTTCAATACCACTTCAATACCGCCCATAGTCATATGACGTCCGCAGGAGAGATCTCCCATCCTGGTCGGGCGTCATATGATGTCCTGGGCTTCCCAACACCGTCCACTGAATTACAGCGCAATGACGCCAGCACGTGAAACCTCTATACACGCGTTTCGCCACAATCTGACGTCGTCTCGGGGAACATAGCATTACATATATATATATGTGATTCTGCACAGGAGAGCCACCCTGTTGCAGTATATCTGCTATGGGACAGTCAGTAAGTGGATTATTCCAATCACCATGGAATGTCTCTAGGCAAATGCTGATTGTCCAAGAGCAGGACACAAAGTGTGGAAATTGGATTAAGGTGTCAGTGCTACCTGTATAGATACAAATGCTGGGGTAGGTTCTGGACACTCCCTAGAATGGAAGAAGCTGCTTGGATAAGCTACGAAATGTCTTCAACATTGCAGAACAAATTAAGATGAATGTGAGCAACCACTACTAGCCACACTGCATTTATCTTTTATATCCTTTGTTTTCTCTCAGTGCTGCTGATGTCCTCCAGCCATTTTCTATCTACATACACGTGCTCATGTCTACATACACCTTCTCTAGTCATTGGTCCGGCTTCCTAATAATGGTGGACCATGTCCGAGAAATGCGTGTTGACATGCCAGCTTCTATCTCCACTATGGGCACAACAGACAGGGTGACAACATAGTTGTCACCCCATAACAGGAAGTGCCTGAACACAGACCGTCATGGCAGGATCACCTGGAATTATTTTAAAGAAAAGCTGCAGATTTAAGAAATGAAAAACTATTTTTGGAATACTGCTACTACTTTTGAAATAACTAGGACATGGTAAAGCTTACATGAGCAACATGTAACATTCAGCAACATTTTTTGCAATGACAGAGGCGCTAGCACAAAACTACAGTCAAGCTGCAGCATGCAGTATTTTAAAGCTGCAATGCACAACAATGCAGTGGGGAGAGGTGTAATATAATAGTGACAACTATAGCACAGAACTCTCCACCAGATTTAGAACATTGCTGGGGATGCCTGTAACTTGGCCACAGATCTGGAAAAAGCTGTGAGCAGGGCAATGAGAAATCTGGAAAGTTTGTCTACAGAGTGCTTTTGCAACACAAGTATAACTTTTGTCAGTGTTAGAAAACGGGGCTGGCTCCAGGTTTAATGGCCATGATTAAAGTTTTACTAAATACAGTAATTTTGAAAATAGTTCACCCCCCCCCCCCCCCCCCCCGTGTTGAGTTATTTTGAGGGGACAGCAAATTTACACTGTTATACAAGCTGTACACTCACTACTTTACATTGTAGCAAAGTGTCATTTCTTCAGTGTTGTCACATGAAAAGATAGAATAAAATATTTACAAAAATGTGAGGGGTGTACTCACTTTTGTGAGATACTGTATGTGCGGTGGTTTGGCCGCTGTACATGTGCATTATGTTTTTGTGTCTTTTTTTTATATACGGTACCTGGAATTCAGATTCAGTCAGAGGTCTGCTGGGAGAATTAATACATTAAATTTTTAATTTTTTTTGTAATTGTATGGACTACTGTAAATTGAAATCTATTTACCTTGATTGGCTTTGTCTGAGTCTGACTGTTCAACTTGAAAAGTCAGAGATCACCTGAAAGTCAGACACCTGCCTGACATCACACACTATCTTCCAGATTCTGACTGTGAATGGCTTAATGCAGGGGCCACACAGGGGCCGTCCAGCACACAGAGCCTGCGTAAATATGTCCCCAGGGCCACTGTACCACAGTGTACAACCTTCTATTGAGATGCATTAGAAAAGGCATCTGTACAAGGTTGCCTGCGGAGGGTTGCATAAAGCACCCGTATGTGCACTGGCAAAGGGTCCTTTCACACAGATCTCTTTTTGATGCGTTTTTTTGGGGTTAAAAAAAAGGAAAATGCATTAAAAATGTACCCCTTTAAATTCTATGGAACTCTTCACACCAGTGCACTGTAAGCAGACTCCATGGGGTCCCATACAGACAACCTGACACGGGGTCCCATACAGACAACATGACAAAGGGTCCCATACAGACAACCTGACACGGGGTCCCATACAGACAACATGACATGGGGTCCCATACAGACAACCTGACATGGGGTCCCATACAGACAACCTGACACGGAGTCCCATACAGACAACCTTACATTGGGTCCCATACAGACAACATGACACGGGGTCCCATAGAGACAACATGACACGGGGTCCCATACAGACAACATGACACGGGGTCCCATACAGACAACCTGACACGGGGTCCCATACAGACAACCTGAAATGGGGTCCCATACGGACAACATGACATGGGGTCCCATACAGACAACATGGCACGGGGTCCCATACAGACAACCTGACACGGGGTCCCATACAGACAACCTGATACGGGGTCCCATACAGACAACATGACATGGGGTGGTCCCATACAGACAACTTGACACAGGGTCCCATACAGACAACCTGACACGGGATCCCATACAGACAGCATGACACGGGGTCCCATACAGACAACCTGACATGGGGTCCCATACAGACAACCTGACACAGGGTCCCATACAGAAAACATGACACGGGGTCCCATACAGACAACTTGACATGGAGTCCCATACAGACAACATGACATGGGGTCCCATACAGTCAATGACACGAGGTCCCATACAGACAACCTGACACAGGGTCCCATACAGACAACATGACACGGGGTCCCATACAGACAACCTGACATGGGGTCCCATACAGTCAATGACACGAGGGTCCCATACAGACAACCTGATACGGGGTCCCATACAGACACCCTGACACGGGGTCCCATACAGACACCCTAACATGGGTTCCCATACAGACAACATGACACAGGGTCCCATACAGACAATGACACGAGGGTCCCATACAGACAACCTGACACGGGGTCCCATACAGACACCCTAACATGGGTTCCCATACAGACAACATGACACATGGTCCCATATAGACAATCTGACACGGGGTCCCATACAGACAACCTGACACGGGGTCCCATACAGACAACCTGACACAGGGTCCCATACAGACAACCTGACACGGGTCCCATACAGACACCCTAACATGGGGTCCCATACAGCCAATGCTTCAGTTATAAATGAACAAAGTGAGTGATCGGTACTGATTACTAATTGTGTTGATTCAGGAAAGGAAGGGCTGGTAAATGTTGCATATTTACTGGACCCTTCCCCCACTCTCAGTCTTGAAGGATCCTATTGTATGCCTATAGTTGAGGGAGGTAGAGAAGGCAAGTGGGGATAGGGGGCACACAGGGGGGCACACAGCAATGTATGGTATGGTAAATGTATGGTGCACAGGAAAGGTGATCGGTGTAGCAGGGGGAAATTCCTGGAACCGATCCCCTGTATGGTTCTCTCTGCAACAGCTAAAGTCCAATGGGAGGGAGAGGAGAAGAAGCCAGCTTCCAGCTGCTGCAGAGAGAGCCATACAGGGGATCAGTTCCAGTAATAGTCCAGAAAACGCAGCAAAAACACATTTTTCCCACTTTTTTACCACTTTTTTTGAACGGAGCAGTGTGAAAGTACCCTAATGCTCCAAAAGAAGATCCGGTACTGTGCAAACAGCCAGTCACAAATGTCAAGTTACACCTCATGCAGTCCAGTGTGTTCACAATGCAGTCTATTATAGTTAGTCAACAAAAGTAGAACATGCTGCATTTTTTCAGCAAGGAACTACACTGAAATACTTCAAAATGCATCGAGACAGCACTGGAACACATCGAAACGCACCAAAAATAAACCAAAATGCATTACAGCAAAAACTAAAAAAGCGCAAAAAAGTTTTGGGGGAAAAATGGCCAGGAACACATTGAAAATGAATTTAAAAAATGGATCAAAAACACATCGGAACACAGACTACATTCCTTTGGTGTGAATTGGCCCTAAGGATCAAACTAAATGCAGCTAAGTGGAAAATATAGATCTTTTGTAAGCAGGTCAGCACAGTTATAACAATGAATGGCTGACTATCCAGATTCTATAAATATCCAGATTCTATAAATCCAGCTTTAACTGAATTAAATTTGGTGATATTTGGGTGAATGCAACTGGGAATACAAATGCAAAAGTGAATCTTCTGGGCTGAAAGACTGTGATAAATTGAGTGATAATCCCCAAAACTGTGTCTTTGTTCACATAATGTGTTTTTTAACCACTTCAATACAGGGCACTTATACACCTTCCCACCCAGACCAATTTACAACATTCAGCAATCTCACCCTTTGAATGACAATTACTCAGTCTTGCTACACTGTATCCAAACAAATCATTTTTTTCTCACAAATAGAGCTTTCTTTTGGTGGTATTTATTATTTTTTATTTTTTGCGATGTAAGCAAAAAATGTATATTGTGAAATTTTGCATAGTCATCGGGCGGAGGACACAGTCCGCAGACACAGCAGGGGGGCATTGCAGGATCCTGGGGACAAGGTAAGTACACTGCACTAGGATCCTGCAATACAATCCTGAGTGTGGCTCGGGGTTACTGCTAATGGTACTGAAATTTAACCCCGAGGCACACTCGGGAAAACCGCCAGGGAGGTTAATGGCTATATGTTAAGTTATGTTGAGGGGACAGCAAATTTACACTGTTATACAGTACAGGCTGTACACTCACTACTTTACATTGTAGCAAACTGTCATTTCATTAGTATTGTCACATGACAAGATATAATAAAATATTTACAAAAATGTGAGGGGTGTACTCACTTTTGTGAGATACTGTATATTATACATTCACATCAGTCTCTGCCCTCAAATTACAATCTAAGACCCCTAACTCATATTCATACATACACATACTATAGCGAATTTAGACAGGAGTCAATTAACCTTCCCGCATATCTTTGGAGTGTGGTAGGAAACTGGAGTGCCCAGAGGAAGCCCACACAGGCACAGGGAGAACATGCAAACTCCAGGCAGGTAGTGCCCAGACTCGGATTTGAACTGACAACCCTGGTGCTGCCTAAAGGGAGTGCTATCACTATATCATCAATGAAAAGGTATCTCAGGGTTAAGGATGAGCCGAACACCCCCGGTTCGGTTCGCACCAGAACTTTCGAACGGACCGCAAATTCGAAGGAACGTTAGAACCCCATTGAAGTCTATGGGACTCGAACGTTCGAAATGAAAAGTGCTAATTTTAACGGCTAATATGCAAGATACTGTCCTAAAAAGGGTTTGGGGACCTGGCTCCTGCCCCAGGGGACATGGGTCAATGCCTAAAATGTTTTTAAAAATGGCCGTTTTGGCGGGAGCACTGATTTTAATGACGATTAAAGTGAAAAAAAAAAAGTGAAATATTCCTTTAAATATGGTGCCTGGGGGGTGTCTGTAGTATGCCTGTGAAGTGCCACGTGTTTCCCGTGTTTAGAACAGTCCCTGCACAAAATGACATTAAACGGAAATAACACCATTTAAAACTGCTTGCGGTTTTAATCTTATATCTGGTTCCTGCAATATGGTTGAAAATCATTGAGAAAAATGGCATGGGTAGCCCTCCCTGCCCATTACCAGCCCCTTTAGGTCTTGTACGCATATTAAAGGGAACCCCGTACCCATATTAAAAAAAGGAAATGCGTGTGGCCCCCAGGCCCTATATACTCAGAACAGCAGTATACAGGCGGTGCAGACAAGACAGGGACTGTGTAGGTTTGTTGTGTTAAGTTGAATCTGTTTGTAATTTTCAACTGGTACATTTTTAAAGTGTAGCTCCAGTCAAAAAAACTATTTTTAAGCTTTTTGGAAAACATAGGGAAGGGTTATCACCCCTGTATAATTTGTTTTGTCGTCCATCTTTTTTCATCTCACTTGCTGTTGTCTCCTTCCGTTTGCAAGTAGGAGATGTTTGTAAATTGGATGTTTGAAACTAGGGGCCTGCCCTATATGCTCTGCAGAAATGGCGGAACAAGGTGTTGGTTTTGCCACAACATTGTAAGCCCTCAAAGTGACTCTTGGTGGGCGCTGGAGCGCCCTGCTGTGAACGATTATATCAAGAATTGTAATTACATGCCATTGTTGAACAGTGGTAGTAAAATTGACCTTTGGTGGTTGTGGTGCTGGTGCCACAACACTATAAGTCCTCACCGTTACTCTGGGTGGGCACAGGAAGGGGCCCTCCTGTGAAATATTATATCAAGAATTGTAATTACATGTCCCTGTTAAACAGGGGCAGAAAAATTGGGCCTTAGGCACTGGTGCTGGTGCCACCACACTGCAACCTCTTCCATATACTCTAGTTTTATTGCAGGAATTAGCCCTGCTGCAAAGCATTGCATCAAAAATTTTACTTAAACGCCCCTGTTAAACAGGGGCAGAAAAATTGGGCCTTAGGCACTGGTGCCATCACACTGCAACCTCTTCCATATACTCTAGTTTTATTGCAGGAATTAGCCCTGCTGCAAAGCAATGCATCAAAAATTGTACTTAAACGCCCCTGTTAAACAGGGGCAGAAAAATTGGGCCTTAGGCACTGATGCTGGTGCCACCACACGGCAACCTCTGCCATATACTCTAGTTTTATTGCAGGAATTAGCCCTGCTGCAAAGCATTGCATCAAAAATTGTACTTAAACGCCCCTGTTAAACAGGGGCAGAAAAATTGGGCTGATGGCATCAACCAGAACCAGAAATGTTCTTCCAACATATCAGCGGAGGAGGAAGAGGATAGACAATCAACATAACAGGACAGTCACTCAGCATCAGCATAGGCAGTCTTGAAGGGATGTGGTATTTCAAAAAAAATTATTCGGTTACATCAGCTTCAGGTGCTTGGTAGCTGTGGGTGATCCAAGACTGATTCATCTTGATGAAGGTCAGTCAATCAACTGATTCGGTGGACAGGCGCACCCTGTGATCGGTAACAAAGCCACCAGCAGCACTGAAGGTGCGTTCCGAAAGAACGCTGGATGCAGGACAGGCCAGTAGCTCAATTGCATACTGTGCAAGCTCTGGCCAGTGATCCATCCTCAAGACCCAGTAAGTCAGAGGATTTTCGGTGGGAAAGGTGTCCAAGTCTGACCTTGCCCCTAGGTATTCCTGCACCATGTAAATCAGACGCTGGCGATGGGTGCTGGAACCGATCATACCTTGGGGCTGCGGACTAAAAAATTGTCTGAAAGCATCAGTCAGACGGCCACCTTCTCCACCGCTCCTTCTGACCGATGCCTCAGCAACACGTTGTCCAGGACCAGGTGTTTGTAACCTCCCAGTCTCTGGGAACTCCTTGATCCGAAGAATACGAGGATCCTTCCGCAGGCTTTGCAGGATCAGGGAGGCCATGCAGCGTAGGTTAGCTGAGGTATTCGGTCCGGAGTCCTCTGGGTCACTAAGGGCAACATGATCCACAGCTACCTCCTCCCAGCCACGTACAAGTCCACGTGTTTCTTGGGAATGTAAATCATCCCTACAAGACTGTTGCTGCTGCTGCTGATGCTGAGTGCCAGCCTCCACCTCCATGCTGACACAATCATCCTCCTCCTCCTCTTCCTCCTCCTCATCCTCTTCCTGTGTGATGGGTGGCACAGCAGGAACACTGTCTGGATAAAGGGGGCCTTGAGAGGCAAGGAAGTCCTTCTCTTCCTGCCTCTGTTCTGCCTCAAGTGCCCTGACCATTATTCCACGCAGCGTATGCTCCAAGAGGTGGACAAGAGGTACAGTGTCACTGATGCATGCACTGTCACTGCTCACCATCCTTGTGGCCTCCTCAAACGGTGACAGGACAGTGCATGCATCCCTGATCATGCCCCACTGGCGTGGTGAGAAAAAACCGAGCTCCCCTGACCCTGTCCTGGTGCCGTAGTCGCACAGGTACTCGTTGATGGCCCTCTGCTGCGTGTGCAGCCGCTGCAGCATGGCCAATGTTGAGTTCCATCTGGTGGGCATGTCACATATAAGGCGGTTCTTGGGCAGGTTCAACTCCAGCCGAGCACAGGCATTAAATGATCGGCGGAAATGCACAAAGACTTTCCTGGCCTGCTTCAGGACATCCTGTAAGCCGGGGTACCTGCCCAAGAACCGCTGCACCACCAGGTTAAGGACGTGAGCTACACAGGGCACATGGGTCAGTTGTCCCTGTCGGAGGGCGGAGAGGAGGTTGGTGCCATTGTCGCAAACCACCATTCCTGGCTTAAGCTGGCGTGGCATCAACCACCTCTCGGCCTGCCCCTGCAGAGCTGACAAAACATCCGCCCCAGTGTGGCTCCTGTCCCCCAAACAAACCAGCGCAAGCACGGCATGGCATCGTTTTGCCTGCGTACTTGCGTAGCCCCTGGAACGCCTACGGAGCAGCGCTTGTTCTGAGGACAGAGCACTGGAAGAGGCCATGGAGGAAGAAGAAGAGGAGGGGGTGGAGGAGAGAGGTGTGTCATAACCAATAGTAGCATTTTGGAGGCGTGGTGGCGGAACAACCTCCAACACTACTGCACCTTGTCCTGCATCCTTCCCAGCAGCCAGAAGAGTGACCCAATGGGCCGTGAAAGACAGGTAACGTCCCTGTCCATGCCTGCTGGACCATGAGTCAGCGGTAATATGCACCTTACTGCTGACCGCCCTGTCCAGCGAGGCAAGGACATTAAAACAAGAAAAAAAGAATATCGCGCTTGGGGTAAACCCAAAAGCTGCAACCACAACCATCTAATATCTAGATATGAGAAAATACCAACAAATTATAAATAAAGTTGCGCTAAAAATACATAAAAAAGTGAAAATAAAGAGTCCAGTGCAAATTATTAGAATAAAGAATTGAAAATCCAAAAAAAGATTAATTAAACAATCTTGTGTAAAGTTCAATGAAGAAAAGAGGAATCTCTTTATAATGATAATGGACTCTTCGTTTCTGCAAAAGGCCAGAAAATGGAGAGACCAATCCTTTTCACGGATTCAGTGAAATCTTCTCACAATTCCAAAGTTTGAAAAAAGTTTGACCCTTACCACAATGGGTGGACTCCCAATCAATGGAGTCGTTAATGCGAGCAGACAGCCCTCTGCGGGGTTCTTTAGCATGCAATCCGTTCCGTTACGATATCGGACGTGTGGATCAGTGCAGATCTTACGAAGGCGATCGACGCAGATTATGACCAATGCGTACGTTTTTCCTCTCACGAACACCGTAGGTAATGGCAATCCGATCACCCTATACGCCTGGGGTTTGTTTGTGGCTCCCCAATAGATCTTCTGATGTCAGGGTTTTATAATGAGCAAACCTGTGGCAAAATACAAAACTACTCGGGCCTCACGGCCACGAGCAGAGGGGAAGGGAAAACAAGGGAGGACTCCAATCGTGAAAGTACCGTTTGGCAAACGACCATTTATTAAAAAAATCTGTTTGAACATACAGCAGACCAGTGACCGAACAGGTCTAATTCTAGTAAAAACCTAGTAGTATACAATAGACCAAAAGATACGATCGAATCGGTCTAACTCCTAGAAAAAATACATATGCATGAAAAACATATGCATATGCATGCAAAAATACATATGCATGAAAAACCGGTTAGAAAATAAAAATAAAAACAAGTATACACCCGTGCTAGGGAATATTCTAAGCGTGGTGGTATCAGCACAAACAGCCCGACATGTTTCGTAAAAACTTACATCCTCCTGGGGCACAGGTGATATGCTGATCCATCACGTCTAAATAGCATTACAATTAAACCAAGCCTCGGTTCCGTTCGGAGGGAGGAGGGTCGGCCTTCCGGTCGAACCAAGCCTCACTTTCGGACGGTAACCATTTTCTAAAAGGCCATACAAACTATCAAGCACTCTACAACCCATTGATCTCGCTCGGGTCGCCATTTTCGTGGAGACCACAACCACGATCTAGGTCGTGAGCTGAGTAAAAATAAACCTCAATTTTATTCGAGGGAGGTGGAGGCCAGCATTCCGGCTGAACCGACAACGCCCTCGAACGACCGATTGTTCCTCAAAAATATAAGAATATAAATATAAAAATGTACCGGATCCTTCGTCACTCGAATCGTTGGTCTCGCCCCGGTCTTCATTTTCGTGAAGACCGAACGCGATCCAAGTCTAGAACGATCCATGAACACAAGTCACATTTTCATATAATAGAATTTATACATGCTCTGCACACCTCTAATTGCAAAGCTCATATCGAAAGAGTATGTAACCACTTCTGTTAGATATCCCACAATGTACAGTTCATACCTATAAAATTATTATTTAAATGAAAAATAAAAAAATAAAATATAAAAAGGGAGGAAAGAAAGTATATAGTAATCCCTCCTCCCGAAAACCGAAAGGAGACCCAAAAAAGTAAAAAATGAATTGGAATCATAAAAAATGAAGTAGAATAATAAAAAAGGTAAGATGAAAAGTAAATAAATAGAGGTGCCTATAAGACGCACCCTATCCATACTATATATCTATTGTAGTACATATCCCTCATGCGTTATCTATGAAAGCATTAATCTCTATGTCTACATTTAACCCAAAGGGCTTGAGGCTCTTAATTTTGTATATCCAGCTCATTTCGAGCTTCGAGATTGCCCTCTTTTTAGGGCCCCCCCTCCAGGGTAGCTGTAATTTATCGATCCCCAAGAGGGATGTCCCTCTAGGGTCACGATCATGTACCTCCAAATAATGTTTTGAGACCGGGTGTCCTTTAAAACCCCTTCGAATGTTACCCAAATGTTCACCCAATCTCACCTGGAGGGGGCGTAATGTGCGACCCACATAGTGGAGTCCACAGGGACAAGTTAGAAGATATACCACACCCTCTGTAGAGCATGTTATAAATGTTTTAATAGGGAAGATTTGTTTATTATTTTCTGAACAAAATTCTGTTGTTTTCTTTACTTTTATCTTATTAATAGAACACACACAGCATTTATTACATTTAAAAAATCCTGTCAGGTTCTGAAAGAACATGGGCTTAATTGTCGGGGGTCGCATACATTAGGTGCGATTCTATGTCTAATTGATGGCACACCCTTAAAGACCACCTGTGGTTTGTCTGGGAGAGATGGACCCAGAATTTGGTCGTTTTTAACTATGTGCCAATGCTTACGTATAATTTTCTTGACTGAAAAGTGTTGCTGAGAGAATCCAGTGACAAATGGGCACTGGAAGTTACTGTTAGTACTATTCCCTTCCGCCTCCGTTCTTTCCTTAAGTAAAAGCCTACGGTCCATCTCTCGTACCTTCCTCAGTTTTTCTTTTAAAACCCGTTCCTCATAGCCTTTGGCCAATAGTCTCTCTACAAGGACTCCGGCCTGTATATCGAAATCTTCCTCCCGGGAGCAGTTACGAGGCAAGGACATTGCCTTCCACATGCCGGTAGAGAGCCGGAATCGCCTTCCGTGAGAAAAAGTGGCATTTGGGGACCTGCCACTGAGGAACCGCACATTTTACAAACTCACGGAAGGGGGCCGAGTCTACCAACTGAAAAGGCAGCAGTTGAAGTGCTAGCAATTTAGCCAAGCTAGCATTCAACCGCTGGGCATGTGGATGGCTGGGAGTAAACTTCTTCCGCCAGTCCAGCAGCTGGGGCAGGGACATTTGCCTGCTATAATCGGACGCGGGTGTACCGCTAGCAGAGTTACCGGAAGCACTTGGCTGTGACACACCTAATTCTACACCTTCATTCCTCTCAGAGCAGGTTTCAGAGAGGACTGAAGGTCTAGTGGGGTTGGAGATGCCAGCTGATGAGGAGCAAGGAGAGGTCCGCTTTGTTCTTTGGTGTGGGTCTTTGAGGTACGCTTGCCAATGAGCTGCATGGCAGGTCAACATATGTCTGGTCAAGCATGTGGTGCCCAAGCGGCTGATGTTTTGGCCACGTGAGATACGCTTGAGACATATGTTGCAAATAGCAGCGGTGCGATCTGATGCACTCGTCTCAAAAAAGGCCCACACCAAAGAACTTTTAGAATAACGCGCAGAGGCAGCGCTCTGCACAGGCGGAGCTCTGCGGTGTGTGATTCAGTCGGTGTGCTGCCCCTAAGCTGGCCTCGGAGGGCATCCTGCCTTGTTGGACATGTGCCTCCTCCTCCTCCTCCCTCCTTCCAGGCACCCACGTGGAGTCAGTGCCCTCATCATCCCCTCCCTCTTCATCGCTGTAGCAAACCTGGCAGTATGCTGCAGCTTGTGGAACATGACTGCCAGATTGCTGTCCTTCTTGAGCATCCCCTCTCTCTCTGCGCTCACGCTACTGCCTTCCTCTAGCTGAGTGTCATCATCAGAGCCCACAAAACACTGGGCATCCTCCTGGAGCATGTACCCAACACTGTGCTCAAAGAGTTCAGGAGACTCCTCAGGAGGACGTGGTGGGTCTAGGGAAGGAGTCATTGATGATGACATTGAGAGGAGGGAAGACGATGTGTTGGCAGCTGCTTTGCTACTACCCTGAGACTGGGTGAGAGAGGATGAGGAGGATGAAGAGGGCTTGGTCATCCACTCTACCAAGTTGTTGGCATGTTGCGGTTCAACATGTCCAGCTGCCGAAAAGAAGGACAAGCATGTCCCATGGCCACGTGCTGATGACAATGCACCGCGTCCACGACCAGCACTGTTGTCTCTAGACACAGAGCCTGCTTGCCCTCTTTTATCGGCTCGCGCCTGTCTGCCTCTCCTTGCTGGCCTTCCAGACATGGTAATGGCCTGAAGGGAGTTGGGTAAAACAGCAGTTGGGTAGTTTATATTGTGCTGGAGGCACACAACACCCACTAACTCCTGCAGATGCCTTTTTTATAGAACACCAGAGATAAAGGGGTATATACAGATGTATACTGTGCTGTGCTGGAGGCACACACAACTTCCAATAACTCCTGCAGATGGCAAGTGGGCTCAAATAGAGAACAGCTATGTAGGTGGATATAGCGGTATGTACTGGGTACAGAGCACGCAGACAGCACGCATCTCCTAACACTACTGACTGCAAGCTCTATTATTAAAGATAGATCACTAGCTATATAGGCGAGGTGAATATTGCGGTGTATACTGCGGTCAGGGCACGCAGACAATAACCAGAAAACAGCAGAGATAAAGGGGTATATACAGATAAAGGGGTATATACAGATAAAGGGGTATATACAGATGTATACTGTGCTGTGCTGGAGGCACACACAACTTCCAATAACTTCCAATAACAACTTCCATCGCAGTGCATTGTGGGCCGTGAGCGGCACGCGAATTTTGACGCGAACGGACCAAGTGTTTGGATTTCGCCGAACGAACGAACAGCCAATGTTCGAGTCGAACGTACGTTCGACTCGAACACGAAGCTCATCCCTACTCAGGGTAGAGTCAGAGGAAATTATTAGATTCTGCCATCAATGAATAGGGAAAGTGTTGCGAGAGCTACTGAGTGCTTTCAGCATACACCAAAACCAGAAGACAGTAAAACATGTCAGTGGCATACTAACACCCTATAGGACCTGCATCTTGAATGTGATGATTTCAGGGATTTTCTTCATATATGAACTAGGGGTATGCAATTTTTTTCGAGTGATAAGCACATTTTCAAGTGATAAGGGATAAGCAAATTGTCGAAGCTGCTAGCATATGATGCATATCACATATAGAAGAAAATAAATTTGCCAACATTGCCAAACAATCAATACGAAAGCATGTGACTAGCTCATAGGATACAGCAAAAGTTGTACATATGTAGTTGCAATAGAGCATTTCATCAACAGGTAATGTATGTTCAAACATGTTCCTAGATTATAATTATGAGCTTGATAGTGGGTCGGGAGAATGTGAGGGTGTATTGCCCACAAGCTCTCCGCTAATCGTGGAGAGGAGGGTAATAGGAGGCTCCCCCAGCCACCCCTAAAGGGATCATGCTGTGGGTGGGGGATCCCCCCCCCAACTCCCTCAGTGAATGACCCAGGTCTCCACTCGAGAGAGTGAAGTGTTAGAAAGTATTGTTCGGGAATGTTAACGCAGCAAAAATTTGAAATTTGTTACCATTATTTCCAGAACTGAGACTCAGCTCAGACAACTTGTGGAAAAAGAGTTCCGGGTAAACTGAGCTCTATCGTTACTGTTCTATATACATCTGGAACAACATGACAAAGTCAGGATCGGCCTTGTCATAGATATGTTGACATGGATCAGAAGGGAAATTAATCAGTAGAGAAAAAAGGATGGAAGGCAAGAGGTGAGGTAAAATAGAGGGGTCAGAAGGGTCACCCAGAGTCATAATCATTTAGAGGGTTCAGCGCCTGGGTATAGGGGAATATGACAGTATTTGGCCCAGGGTTCCCAGGTGAGTTCAAATATATGGGTTTTGTCTTGTATAATGCTGACTATTTTCTCCTGTGCCATGATCCAGGATATTTTATGCTTCAACGCTGTGATCGGAAATACAGTTTTTTTTCCAGTGGGCAGCTATCATAATTTTAGTGCCCAATAGGATGAAGAAAATCAGCGCTTGAGTGTGCTTGTCTATTCTATTGACTTTAAGGTTAAGTAGTGCTATGTCTGGTGTTTGAGGGACCTGTACTGTTGTTACTTTGCGTATTAACGAGAAGACTTTGTTCCAGAGTCCCCTTATGCGTGGGCAGAACCACCAAACGTAGAGAATTGTTGCTACATGGTTGCACTTTCGGAAAGCACAGCGGGGAAGCATCTGGAAAGATCTTGGCGAGAAGTGAGGGAACCCTGTACCATCGGGTTAAGACTTTGAGACTTGCTTCGATCAGGGATATGTTTAGTATACCTTTAAAAGAGCGTTGGAAGCAGGAGAACCATTTAATCTGATCCCAGGATGTATCCAGTTCTTTTTCCCAAGAGAGAACATAAGGGGGTTTGGACAAATCGGAGGTGAGGGAGGCATAGATGATGGAGATCCCACCCCTCTGATCCCCGATGTTCGAGCACCATGATTCATAGGTCGTGGCTCTGGGGGGGGTCTGGTTTATTAGGCCAGATCGAACTGAAAAAATGTAGTATTTGTGAGTAACAGAACCTTTGGAGGCTGGCATCTCTAGTTTGCTAACGCAATATGCGATAAATAAGGTGCCTGAGGTAGTGAAAAAATTCCCTATTTTAATTAGTCCTTTATTGAGCCACCAGCTAAAAGCTAATATGTTCATTCCAGGGGGGGAAGTCGGAGTTATGGAACATGTGCGCCAGGTGATGAAGGGCTGAGATCAAGGATGAGTTTTTGTGGATTTGATCACACAGGGCTAATGAATGGGAGAGAGTCGGAGCTAGAATCGGGGGTCTTAGTTTAGGGGATGACCATATTAGGAAGTCAATAGTGTGGCGGGAAACTGCTTATCTCTCCATGGAGAGTTTTGCACCTTGCGAGTAAACAATAGATATCTGGGCTAATTCTGCTGCTTGGTAATACCACCAAATGGGTAAGGCGAGCCCCTCATGAGATTTGGGTCTCAATAGAATATTTTTAGAGCATCTTCTGCCTTTTGAACCCCATATAAATTGCAGGATTTTGGATTGAAGCTTATGTAGTTGTGATTTCCGAATTGGGATAGGAAGAGATCTGAATAAGTACAAGAGGCGTGGGCGAAAGGTCATTTTGATTGCATTTATGCGACCTAGCCAAGAAAGGTCATATTTAGCCCAAGTGGTGAGATCTAATGACAGTTTGTGAAAAGCACCCGGGTAATTAGAGGAGTATAAGGAGTCTATTCTAGGGGGGAGATTGACCTCTAGGTATGGGATATGTGTCAAGAACCAGGAAAATGGAAAATGGCTTTGTAAATTGCTAAGTAGATTGGGGGGGATAGTGATGTTAAGTGCTATTGATTTTGAGACATTTACGTGGAGGCCAGAGATTTTGCCAAACTTATCAAGCAGGGGGAGAATGTTAGGTGTTGATATCAGTGGGGATGTGGCAAATAATAACAAATCATCGGCGAACAATGTGCACTTATTTTCTTGTTTTCCTCAGAACACTCCCTTGATGTCAGGAAGGGACCTGATTGCTATGGCTAATGTCTCGATAGCTATGGCAAAAAAGAGGGGGGAGAGGGGGCATCCTTGTCTGGTACCTTTTTCTATGATAAGGGGGTCAGAGTAGTAGCCTTGAAGTCTTACTTGTGCACAGGGGTTAGAGTGCAGGGCTCATAGTGTCCCCAGAAAGTGTGGGCCAAACCCCCATCTTTTGAGGACATTAAATAGGCATGGCCAGGTGACTGTGTTGAATGCCTTTTGTAAGTCGATCAACAGTAGAAATCCTTCTTGGTGAGGGCCTCCATTCCAATGGGAGTTAAGGAGGATGTCAATTGCTCTCCTAATCTGTCTCCCCAGAATAAAGCCCGCCTGGTCCTTATGAACATATAGTGCGATATAAGATGAAAGTCTGTTGGCTAATACTTTTGTTAAGATTTTGAGATCATTGTTAATTAAGAAGATTGGATGATAATTAGACACTAATGTTGTGTCCTTTCCAGGTTTAGGTATAACTGATATGTAGGCTAAATTTAGGGCTTTATCCAGGGGAGAGCCAGACCTGAGATATTTGAAGAATCTGACCAAATACGGAGCAAGGATGGAGGCACATTTTTTATAATAGCCGACGGAAAAGCCATCAGGGCCCGGGGCTGAGTTCAGTTTAAGCTGTTTTATTACCCTGAGGACTTCAGTTTTGGTGATCGGTTCATCTAGAAGGTCCGAGTGTTCCATGGAAAGTTTTGGGAGAGGGACGTTATCTAGAAATTCCTCTAGTGGAGGTTGAGAGCTTGTATGCTCGTTTTTATACAGGGTGGTATAGAATTCATGGAACGTTTCCATGATAAGGGCTAGGTTTTGGGTTAACTCCCCCGTCTGAGCTTGTATCTTGGGTAAGACATGTGTTTAGGTTTTAGGGTATCGTTTTGCTGCTAATTTGGCTCCTATCTTGTCCTTCTGGGAGTAGAAGCGTGCTCCTTAGCATCTCAGATCTGTTGGTGTTTTTTATGTTTACTAAAGGAAAGCTCCTTTCAGTTATCCAGGATCTGCTCTTCTGCCAAAAGCAAGCTCCTCGTTAGCTTGGAGCAGGCAAAGATGCCAAGTGTCCAAGATTTGATGTGATAGTTCCACATCTTGAACCACTCACTGTCCAATCAATCACAGCATCACCCTTATTTGAGTTACTGAACATGCACAGTAACTCAAATATTAAGTAGGTACAGTATTAACTAAGAGGATGGTGGCTGTGATTTGGTGTTTCCAATATATTAACTTTGTGTCAGGAACATACCAAAAAGTGTGTGTGTGTGGGGGTGTCTGGGTGTGACCACCCAAAAAGTGGACATGTCAAGTGTGGACCATGGACAGAAGTGATAGTGTCCTGGAGTCTGGACCTAATGTACTGGTAAGTTTGAACATGTCATTATATATTGGGGGGCAACAGTAAAACCCTAATGTTTCCCAGCCCTTTGTTTATCAACAAAGTCATGTGATTACAATCTGAACACTGATATGGTTAATACAGCTCTTTGTTAAAAATCATAATTGGTTTTTCTTTTATTTATTTTTTTCTCTTTTTTTAAATGGGTTATGCATTGATGATATGAAACCTCCTTGAACTTGCTTGGTGTTCGCTCCTGTAATTTCTTTTCTTGACTATTTCACTGTCCTACTATACATGGTATATGATCCGATATACTGTACAGTGTATGTTTTGTTTTCTTTTTTTGGTACGCATAAATTCTAGTAATTTTGTTGCAAAACCAATTTAAAAAAAGTAATTTTGCTCGTCCTTTATTGGAACAATCCAAAACAAATAATACCATCTTGAAAGGTTGCTATATACAGTATAATACATACAAATTATTTTAAGTTTTACAGTTTTAAATGATTTGTAAGCTGAAATTTACAGCTACATGATAAAATAAAAATAATGAATAATTCTAATGTCTGTGCTATAAGTTTTTTCCTCAATTTTTCTTTCCTTTTTTTATTTCCCCAACTGCCTCCATCTGTTTCTATCTTGCTGTCTCCATCTCTCATTCTCTGTCTCTGCCACACAGTGGAAATCTCCACTGTGTTCGTATGGTTTTGCTATGTCTTGGAAACCCCGACTCTCAGGTTCACTTCCTCTCTTTCTCGCGTGTATATAAGCCTGTACACAGACAGTTCTCTCACATAAACTTCCATACATTGTCTGTGATCACTGTGCCTCCAGAATGACTATATTACTTCATCCAGTCAGCTCAGAAGACCTGGAGAACCAGAAAACGTCATCAAGGACCTGCCGATGCCTTGATTATTGTCTTGTGATCTCAATGGTGCTGCTCACTATGGTAGTGGGATCAATGGGTGTCTTTTATGTGACCTGGGAGAGACCTCACATGGAGAAAAGTACTAGCGAAAGGATCCAGAGAGACAGATTGGTAAGTGTCCATCTCGTAGGAGACAATTGTGTATTTTTGGTTTTCAGAACCTTCTTGCGTTAGCGTTTGAGATGTCTCTGTCGCCACAGCTGTAGACTTTTCTGTACTAACCTCTCCAAAAGAGATTGCAATATTAGTTGAACTGTCAATCTCTTAGTCTTCAGTTCCAACAATCAGCCTGGGAATCCATAAGTTCATCAATAAAGTCCCTCACAAATGACGGTCACTTCAGCTGTAGACTTTGCTGTACTAACTTCTCTGATGTTATACAAATGACTATTATAAATTTCAAGTTAAGATTTTAAGAGTATTTTAAGGTTATGTGTAAAAGAGAAAGATTGCAGTATTAGTTGAACCGTCAATCACTCTAATTTGTAAGTCTGGGAATCCATAAGTTCATCAATAAAGTCCCTCAAAAATGACTTTTACCTCAACTGTAGACTTTTCTGTACTAACTTCTCTGATGTTATAACAATGACTATTATAAATTTCAAGTTAAGTTTTTAAGAGTTATGTGTAAAGGAGAAAGAGATTGCAGTATTAGTTGAACTGTCAATCACTCCAATTTGTAAGCCTGGGAATCCATAAATTCATCAATAAAGATGACAGTGCATACCAACAACCTGCCTAGCAGTACTATGATATGTTCTTTTTGACTTGGGACATGCTCCTATCTAAATAAATGCAACTTATTCAGAGACTGGGACCATGTCTGTGACCGATATTTCCGAATGAGGTCACTTAAGGGTCACTGGATATTACTTAGCCAGTTTTTGTACAAGCAAAAAATGGGACACAAATGTGATTTAGTGACAGTAAGTACTTTCCCACCTCAGTGACAGCAATCTGTGCAGAGTGAAAATTAACTTTATAATGTCACTCTTTCATTTCCCCATTATCATTCTGCCTTGGATTTTCAAAGGTCTGAAGCGAAACACAAATCTCTTGAATACTGATATTGCAAGGTAGTGAAGAATGCCTATCTAAGTCCTTTTGAACATTTTTTTTCCCTTACATCATTGGAAATATTTTTCTCCTGCCATTGGAACTAAATATAGTGGTTTCGGCATCTGTGCAGACGTTCCATGGATAACTTTATCTTACAGCAACAGCAAACATTTGATTATTCCCCCTGGAGCATAGCAAATAAAAATATTATTGGCTTAATGGACTAAAGAAGATAATAAAAGTTTCCACTTTTCTTTTTATCAATAAGCTAGAGTAATACTTTATACACACACAGCAAATTAAACCTTGGGATGGATACAAAAAATCCAAAATTAGTACATCAGTCTTTCATCCAAGCACATCGGACAGCACCGGTCCATCTCACTACCAATCCTGGAATACACCTCAATACATTCCTTGCCTTAGAATAATCTAAAAAGAATGCCAGAGCTATGATGTTTTCCACAGCCACCAATTACATTCAAGCCTGTCTTGGGGTGCGAATGTGATTGATGATCCATGAGATAGCTAGATACACAGAACAGGAAGGAAATGTCTAATGCCATCTTACTAATCCTGTAAGGTAGTCTTTGTGTGCTGTAGATAAAATGGATTAAGTTAAAGGGTTAACTTTCTGATTTTAATTGAGCTGCTGTGTTTTCTGGAATTCACGAATAGCTGATCGATTTACTGTTCTGTAAATTCTGCTTTTAATACCTCACTGCAATCAAAATAATTCTAACCCAAGGTTACTGGCTGTTTATATTATTAGGAATAAGACTATTTTAAAGAATGTGCAAAAAAAATATACTTTTGTTTAGGACGATCAAAACATTTTTTTTCTCTTTCTTTTGCAGAGAAACAGTGCTCAGCTTACAATTGATTCTGGTGAGTTTCTTTTTGTATTCATATTTGTAAAGTTACTGAGAAAGTTGTTCTAATAGCATGAATGTGAACTGTCAAGATCACAAATTGGGACCCACCATTATTTTTGGTATCCTACTCATCCTGTTGGGTCCTGGTAGGAGTTGAGATATAGTGGAATGTTTGAAAAGAAGAAAAGCTCACCACTGGGATTCAAAAGCATTTCGGATAAATGACAGAGTGTATGTTGATATCTCTGGTGTAAACTACTGTTATACAGGCATACCCCACTTGTGTAGTCTTATATAATTGCAAATAGATTGCATGTAGAATCAGGCACTCACCTGTCCCACGGTCCAGTGATGCGGGCATACGAAGCCCTGTTCCTCTCCCCTTCCTCTTTGCGGTGCCGGGATTCTTACTGTGGGCGCCCGGCTGTGGCTTCACAGCCGGGCATGCACTGCGAAGGTGGAACTCCGCTTTAAGATGATGTATTGACCTAGACTTGGACTTACCGTGCTTTGAAAAGGATCCCTCCAACATCTTTATACTTGCCTGATCTGAACCCACCCCCTCCCCTCCAGCTCTGGCAAGAATACCCACCACTTCTGAGTATGGGGAACCATGTGACCTGTTCCCCTGACCTGACTATAGGGTTGATTTACTAAAAATTAGAGCGTGCAAAATCTGGTGTAGCTGTGCATGGCAGCCAATCAGCTTTTAACTTCAGCTTGTTCAACTAAGCTTTGACAATAAAACCTGGAAGCTGATTGTACCAGATTTTGCACTCTCCAATTTTAGTAAAATGTGCTGGGCAGCACCACTCTGCAGGTTACCACCAATTTCAGTGCCAGCACTAGAGAATCAAGGAACTTCAAGGGAGCATTTGGGGTTCAGGGGGTACCCTTTGTGGCATTGTCACTTTACCCTCCGAGGACAAGGTGACAGTGGGGTTGATTTACTAAAACTAGAGAGTGCAAAATCTTGTGTAGCTGTGCATGGTAGCCAATCAGCTTCTAACTTCAGCTTGTTACGTCAAGCTTTGACACAAATACCTGGAAACTGATTGGTTTCTATGCAGCGCTGCACCAGATTTTGCACGCTCCAGCTTTAGCTAATTAATCGAGGTGTCTCTTTAGATGTACATTGACAGTCTATCTCTAGGCAAAACATTTTTATTTTTAAATTTAGATTTAGTATAGAAGTTTTAGAAATGTATTAATGTCTCTATGGCAGTTTGTTTCCCCACTGGGGAGATAAATCAACTTTATTCTTTCTGTTCTGCATTATCACCAGGGCAGAAAGGGATGAGAAGTCAAAATTTTACAGTTGTTACCAAAACAGGACATAATAGGAAATGCACATACCTGTCTCGGCGACAGCTGTCAAAGAGGGGACTTCCCATCACTTTGAGACACCGCAAAAAAAAAAAAATCTGCTAGTTTTTTTAACTATTCCCTACACTCTCCAAAACTAAAAAAAAAAAAGCCAGACACGGTTCTGTACACTATAATTTTTAAAAGAGGGTAAGCAATAGAAGTCATCATACTTTTCTTATGACAGATCCACTTTAAGTGCTCATGCTGTTGGGCGTTCTTTTTAGCCAAAGAAACCCAATACAACATACACAAAGAGCACCGCTCATTTTAAATCAATGGTATTTTTTTTTTAACTGCACATTGTTCCAAATGTAGGAAAACAACACCTATCGACAAGAGCCCTAAGGCTAGCTTGTCTTTTAAGAATTCACTAGTCCAACTAGTCCACGTCTGCCATTCCTGTACAACTAAACTTAGGGATATAGATATTACCCCCCCACCCCACCCTTAGTAATATGAACAGTCTTTCTCAGGGATTCATTTTTTGTTTAAAATCGAGAACACATTCACAGTACTCTTTGCTGATTTGCTAGTCAATGAACACCCGAGCAGTGACAGCTCTTGAAAAGCAATTCCATGTTTTCTATTTAGAGGAAGGTCACAGGAATGTACCTGCGGAAAGCCACACTAGAAATCTAGAGAAATATTTTTATACTGTCTCAAACCTCTAAAAGTCACCATTTTCTGTTTTTGTTTTTCAGCACAAATAGCTGACAAGGACATCCGCTGGAATACAAATAATTTGCAGGGCACATTTCTTGGCCAAGACTTCTCATATGACAACGCAACTCAAGAACTTTTGGTGAAAAATGAGGGCTATTACTACATATATTCACAGATAACTTTGAAATGTGTCAGCAAGAACAGTTGTTCTAATAAACATGTGTCCCTCTCAGTCTTGAAGAACAATCAAGATTCAGTCCTAAAGTTACATATCAACGTTGGCGAGAATATTAAACTTTCCACCTTCTCTGCAAATATCCGATATATTTCTGCTAATACAAAACTCAATACACAGTTTGAGACCAGTGGAGAAATCACAGATTGGCAGCTGGACGAAAACAGCTTCATGGGCCTTTTTTTGTTCAGTGAATATTCACTAGATGAATTGCAAAGTGCTTAAATCCCAAGAGAATAAATTGGAGATGTTCATTAGAAGATGCATAAAGCACTACTAGACTACTTACAGACACGAGAATGCTGTACGTGTTATTACCTTTCCTCTGGTTTCATACCTTGAGGATGTTGCGCTGAGAATTGTGTTGAGTACACAAGCTGGAGAGGTGGCCAAGAGCTTCCTCCATTAAGTAAATGTACTTTGACCAAAGACTATTTGATCACTACGTGATACCTTTAAAATGTTTGGTGTAGATTTGGAGCCTCACTCTAGCATCTAGAGTTGGTTGAGTATCCAAAAACACATTTAGTCTTCTACAAAGAATGAAGAAGACTATAGCTCAGTTAAGTAAAGCATGCTGCTTCACATTTCAGTAAAGGTGGCACTTTCTCAAAATGAAAATATAGGAATATTTCCAGAATGTATTTGAATATCTTTCTGTTGTATCATCTACCCTTTTTCCTCAACATGTCCATGGCATTCTATCCTTTTCCTCAACATACTTCTCTTCCCCTCTTCATCTATTCTTCTCTCTTTTTCCTTTTTTTTCCATTTCTTTTTTTGAGAAATCCGACACCTTAAACAATATATTAATGTATTTATTTATGATGTATTTTAGGTCATTGTGTGTACTAGATAATATGCATTTAATATTGTGTTAAATGAAATGTATTCTTATTATATTTATTGTAATGTGTATTTATTAAATATTTATTTCATATTTACTTTCCAATTTTTTTTTATTGTATTATATCTCAGTGTGGTACTGGGTATTTGGTTGTGGCCTGTTTATATTATCTAGGGGAAACAAAAATTCCCACATTCTGTGAGAAAAAATAAATGGAATACAAATGGTCACTATGGCCAACAGCTCCATTTTACTCTGTTTCCTCTCTCCTCTGCTTCTCACAAATGGACCCTTTGTCATGTTCTACTATGGTCCTTCACGTATTTGGCCCTAGTTCCAACCAACGTTGCCTTGTGTTCCATACCTCCGATTTACCTACCTGTATATTTTCATAATCAAGAGGAGACTCACACAAACACAGTTTAAGCAAGATCCATACATACATGGTATACCAAGTGAGATTCAAACTCAGGAACCCAGAGCCAAGGGTGTTTAAACTTGTAATGTATCATTTGCCAAAGCACCAAAGGAGCAACATAGCTTTTGGCTTCCATGATCAACAAAGTGCTATCATTGCATGTACTAATAAGAATATATTTGTATATTGCATTATCATGCTTATGCAATAACTAACTCATAGCTGCCAATTCACTTCTCGAGCACTGTTCTCAGCCTTTTCAGCTCTGAGGAAGGGGGCTTGTCCCCTGAAATGGGGCAGCTTTCCAACCACAACGATTTGGGCACCGCCTGAGCTGGACTTAATATTTGATGTGCTTGTATCTTCTCATGTTTGTAAATATTTTTTTGGGCAATTTTTACTAAGTAAAATTTGGTGTTGGTATCACTATCAGGTGTGGGACAGAGTGAGCGCTGAGATCTCCAGTGAAGATCAAACCCAAATAACATACTTCTCCACTTTCTGAGAAAGAAGGATTCTTTTTAGCACAAAGCATGTAGGCAAAGGACATTCCCTGCCATACTCCTTAGGTACATAGAACATGAAGAATTTTTATGCAGAAAATTATGGGCTTAAGTATAACCAAAGAAAAAACGTTTTATTTCATTTTGGACAGAGTGGAGAGTTTTTAGAACGCTGGTCAGGTTGTTATTGCTGCTGGTGCCCCCATTAACCCCCCTAGCGGTAATCCCGAGTCTGGCTCAGGTTGGGATTTCACTAACAGGAGCGGTAACCCCGAGCCAGACTCGGGATCGCATCGCTGGATGCAGGGAAGGACACAGTGAGAGTTACTTACCTTGTCCCCTGGATCCAGCGATGTCCCCCGCGCTGTGTGATCGAGCTGTCCTCCGCTCGATTCACAGTGCCGAATGCCGCCGAGCTCCACTCCCTGCGACGTTACGACGCACAGGAGCGGAGAACGGCGGCAAATTCAAAAAAGTTAAAAGACACAAAACACACACAGCACTGTAATCTTACAGATTACAGTGCTGTATTAAAAATTACACACCTCCTTTGTCCGTAGTGGTCTGTGCAATGCCCTGCATGCACTTTTATATTATAAATACTGTTTTTTCTGCCTGGAATTTGGAGATTGTCCATAGCAACCAAAACGTGTCCCTTTTTCAGTGTTTTAGGATTTGATTACATTATTGAATATTTTTTTATTATTCTTTATTATATTATAAACGTTATCATACCCGGGATGTCTGCTAGACTCGGGTTTGAACAGATTTAAGAGAGTTATTCCTAAGAATTACAGGACTACAATATAAAACGCCAAATTTCCATGCAAAATAATTGTACCGCTTTCAGCACCTAAATCTAGACTGAATCATACAGCCAGGGAGGTAACGGGAACTTCATCCTCTCGATTTGTCCTGTTTACCATTTTCATTGAAAGTGAAAATAAAAGAAAATCACAAAATTTGGGTTTACACCAGAACAGGAGTGGATTGGAAATCTCCCAAGGGGGGCAATGGTTACACTTCTGGATTTATTCGCTCTGGGAGGATTTCCTCACACTTTCTGTTTTGATCATGGTACAGGAAGTGAAAGGGAAATACAAATGCCATACAAATGGCAAAAAAAAACTGACGTTGTAAACCCTAGCCTTTAGTTCTACTTTAAGTTTTTTTTTTCACTACAACCTCTTCTTGTATCAACTTTTCAGAATAACTATGTGATCATTTAGAGCACCCTTTCTCAACCTATTCAACACAGAGGAACACTTGAAATAACTTTCCGATCCCAGGAACACCCCCTGCTAAAAAGTACTATATTTATATATCTATGATACATTAGTGTGATGGTCAGTGGGAAGATGCTCCTTACATTTATGGAGGGGAGAACTACCCCCTTACAGATAGCTAAAAAGATCAATGGTGCCAGTGGGAACTTATCTGAGAGGCAGAAATTGCCCATTGCACAAGCAACGCCTAGCAACCTCTAGAGCAGTGATGGCGAACCTTGGCACCCCAGATGTTTTGGAACTACATTTCCCATGATGCTCATGCACTCTTCAGTGTAGTTGAGCATCATGGAAAATGTAGTTCCAAAACATCCGGGGTGCCAAGGTTCGCCATCACTGCGCTAGAGGATCCCTGGGGTTCGATAGAACCTTGGTTGAGAAACACTGATTTAGAGGCAAAATAAAGGGTTGTTACACTGGACGTTAATGTACATTCATTTTTAAGGTGCTGCCAAAACACAGAATCGCGGTCAAAGCCACAGCTGACCATTTTTTTGGGGAATGTAGAGCTTGGTAGTGTGTTGTTTGTTGTGCTCCAGTGCAGAAGTCTTAAGATGCCTCTCGAAAAGTAATTGCACCCCCAGCACACCAACACATGTGACAGACAATCACAGCCAAGCCAGTGTGCACATTGCCAAATACAGCCTATTTTTGCATGCACCAGTTAGTTTATCATAGTTCCACCTCTGCCAATATATGTTGTCATAAATTGTTGGAATTGTTGCCTCTTTAAGTGAGATAAAAGCCTAACAACAAAGCTTCACGTCTGTATCTGTGTGGGTGTCCTTGTTTAGTTCCATAACGCTTATACAAAAGCAGCAAGATTGTTGGTGTATTTCCAATATCAGTTTTAAATACAGGCCTACTTTCAGTTTAGTGGTCTTTGGACGAAAAGCGAAAGGTGTGTTTTGACATAAGATGGGTTAGGAAAGGATCAGTGTAACTATACCTGTATGAGAGTCATTAATTCCACCTTCCACTGGTAATATAAACGGTAAAGGAAACACAATTATGAACCAGCAAAATCTGTGACCACATCCTCCCACTCAAAGAGGCAGGAGATGCTTATGTATGTGCCTTCAGAACAAACATTGTGAACATACACTATATTGTCAAAAGTATTGGGACACCTGCCTTTACACACACATGAACTTTAATGACATCCTATTCTGTAGGGTTTAATATTGAGTTGGCCCACCCTTTTCAGCTACTACAGCTTCAACTCTTCTGGGAAGGCCGTCCACAAGGTTTAGGAGTGTGTCTATGGGAATGTTTGACCTTTTCTTTCAGAAGCGCATTTGTGAGGTCAGGGGCTGATGCTGTATGAGGAAGCCTGGCTCACAGTCTCTGCTCTAATTCATCCCAAAGGTGTTTTATCGGGTTCTACAAATCATTTAAGTTCCTCCATCCAAAACTTGCTCATCCATATCTTTACGGACCTTGCTTTATGCACTGGTGAGCAGTCATGTACGAACAGGAAGGGGCCATCCCCAAAATGTTCCCACAAAGTTGGGAGCATTAAATTGTCCAAAATGTCTTGGTAAGCAGATGTCTTAAGAGTTCCCTTTACTGGAACTAAGGGACCAAGCGCAACCCCTGAAGAACAACCCCACACCATAACCCCCCTTCCACCAAATGATTTGGACTAGTGCACAAAGAAAGGTCCATAAAAACATGGATGAGCAATTTTGAGTTGGAGGAACCTGCACAGAGTCCTGACCTCAACCCAACAGAACACTTTTGGGATGAATTACAGCGGAGACTGAGAGCCAGGCCTTTTTGTCCACATCAGTGCCTGACCTCACAAATGTGCTTCTGGAAGAATGGTCAAACATTCCCATAGACACACTCTTAAACCTTATGGAAAACCTTCCCAGAAGAGTTGAAGCTGTTATAGCTGCAAAGGGTGGGCCAACTCAATATTGAACCCTACGTTTCAACTCTTAGGGGTTGATTTACTAAAGCCAAATCCACTTTCCACTACAAGTGCATTTCGAAGTGCAGTCACTTTAGATCTGAGGGGAAGATCTGAAATGAGTGAAGGCTCTGCTAATTTTATCATCCAATCCAATCATGTGCAAGCAAAAATGCTATTTTTTATTTTCCTTTCATGCACCCCTCAGATCTACAGCAACTACACTTCCAAGTGCACTTGTAGTACAAAGTGGATTTGTTTTAGTAAATAAACAATTTCCCAGACTGGAATGCCATTAAAGTTCAAAAGTACTTTTGACATAATAGTGTAAGTGTCTCCTATATAGAGGCATCAGACAATGGGGGTTATTTACTAAATGCAAATGAACTTTCGACTGCAAGTGCACTTGAAAGTGCCCTTGGAAGTGCAGTCACTGTAGATCTGAGGGGGACATGCAAAGAAAATAAAAAACAGTGTTTTAGCTTGCACAGGATTGGATGGTCAAATCAGCAGAGCTTCCCCTCATTTCAGATCTTCCCTTCAGATCTACAGCGACTGCACTTCTGAGTGCACATTCAGTGCACTTGAAGTGCAGAGCAGATTTGCCTTTAGTAAATCAACAACATTGGTATTTCATATAAGGATGCGACTGATACTTTTCTAAAGACAATGGGGCTGATTTACTAAATGAGTAGACATTGGTCACTAAGCTTAGTAAATATGAAACAATGGGGGTTATTTACTAAAGGCAAATCCACTTTGCACTACAAGTGCACTGAAAGTGCACTTGGAAGTGCAGTTGCTGTAGATCTGAGGGGGCCATGCAAGCAAAAAAAAAACCAGCATTTTTGCTTGCACATGATTGGATGATAAAATCAGCAGAGCTTTCCTCATTTCAGATCTGCCCCTCAGATCTACAGTGACTGCATTTCCAAGTGCACTTGTAGTGCAAAGTGCATTTGCCTTTAGTAAATCAACAACATTGTCACTTTGTATGCCCAATGCTTTGTGGGAAAAATTATAAAAAATCAGGGCATAATTGGATGCTTAACACAGCTTTAACTTAGCCATTAAGCTAAGGGAGAATGAAAGTACATGTAAAACCAATCACTCATTTATAGTCTTTTTAAATATGCACTTTTATCAAAATAATACAGTACTTGATGATTCTGTCGTCAAGGACCTTGTGCAGAAATTTCCTCTATTGGGGTGTCAGTGATGTCACTGCATTCTATTGAATGAATGGGCTGTGTTCTCATGAATATGAAGTGTCAGTGATGTCATTGATATCTAGCGAATGGGCGGGCTCTGCTCTCATGACAATGAAGTTCTGGTGATGTCACTGGTCTCTAGTGATTGGATGTGATATGTCCTCATGAATATGAAGTGTCAGTGCTGTCACTGGTGCGACAGTGCTAGGCATTGCCATTGTGTATGTTTAAGCAAAAGGCAGACAAGATTCGCTCTAAAGCCTTGTACACACGATCGGATTTCCGACTGGGAATTTTTTTGATGACAGACTGTTTGCCTAAAATCCGACCGTTAGTATGCTCCATTAGACAATTGTTGTCCAGCTTTTGGCCAAAACATGTTGGATAGCAGGCTAGTAAATTTTCGGCGGACAACGGTCTGTTGTCAGATTTTCGTATTGTGTGTACACAAGTCCGTCACACAAAAGTTCAAAGTACAAGCACGCATGCTCGGAAGCAAGGACCAGCCGGAAGCGGTTGGTCTTGTAAACTAGCGTTCGTAATGGAGAATTAACATTCGTGATGTGGAAAATTATGAAATCTCCAAATGCAGCGCACAATTCTCTTCTTCTTTAATGGGACAATAATGAAGCTGCTTTGATGGTGATACTGATGGAGTTATGGCAAACATATTTGAAAATTCTTTTGTTTTCTAGTGATATCAAGAATAATATTATTATGCTTGTATTTTTGATTTTTTTTTTGGTCAAGTTACCACAACACCATTATCCTGTAGTTTTTAATCTCAAAGATACAACTATGTTGGTGTCCCTTGTAAATTTTAGATTGTATTTTTGAAAATGTACTGGCCTACTCCCAAACTGTTGTTTGAAGTAAAACACATAGCCAAGTATTATTCTACACATTTTTTTTTTTATTTTGCATTAAAAAAAGAAAACAAAAAAAAATTAGACCTGCTATCCGCCAATAGAACTTAACCAAAAGGTGCATTCTATGCATCCAAAAATGTAGAAAATATAACACATGCATGTGTCCTGCTTCTTAACCACTTGGGTACCGCGCTATTGCCGAATGACGGCATTAGCGCGGACCTAGATTTCCGGGACTACGTCTATTGACGTCGTCCCGGTTACGAGCGGCCTGCGCGCCCCCTGAGGGGCGCGCGCGGCGCGCTCTGTGATCGGCGAGTCCGTGAGACTCGCCTGATCACCGATCCGTGTAAGGGGTCGATCCCGACCCCTTATCACGTGATCAGCTGTCAGCCAATGACAGCTGATCATGTGATAGAACGGAGCCGGTAATCGGCTATTATTCCTCCTCGCGCTGACAGCGCGAGGAGAAAAAAAAAAAGCCGATCACCGGCGGCCGTGATCGGGACATCAGTCCCGATCACGGCCAGCAATGAAAGGCACCACATGCCACCTGCCAGTGCCCACCTGCCTCCCGCAGTGCCATCCTGAAATATAACAAAGTAAAAGTAAGTGCCCCCCGTCTGTGCCCATAATGCCCACAGTGCCACCCACAGTGCCACCCACAGTGCCACCCCACAGTGCCACCCCACAGTGCCACCCACAGTGCCACCCACAGTGCCACCCACAGTGCCACCCAATCTGCCTCAAAGGTGCTGCACCCCAGTGCCGCCCATCAGTGCCCAGCAGTGCCGCCCATCAGTGCCCAGCAGTGCCGCCCATCAGTGCCCAGCAGTGCCACCTATCAGAGCCACCTATCAGTGCCACCTATCAGTGCCCATCAGTCCCATCTATCTGTGGTACCTATCAGTGCCCATCCGTGCCACCCATCCGTGCCACTTATCCGTGCCACCCATCCGTGCCATCTTATCTGTGCCCATCTTTGCCCATCAGTGCCGCCTTATCTGTGCCCATCGGTGCCGCCTTATCTGTGCCTATTAGTGCCGCCTTAACTATGCCTATCAGTGCCCACAAGTGCAGCCTATCAGTGCCCACCAATGCAGCCTATCAGTGCCCACCAATGCAGCCCATCAGTGCCCACCAATGCAGCCTATCAGTGCCGCCTTATCAGCGCACTTCAATGAAGGAGAAAAATGACCCGTTTGCAAAATTTTATAACAAACTATTAAAACATGATTTTTTTTTTTTTTTTTTTTGCATCTTTTTTTGTTTGTTTAGCAAAAAATAAAACTCCGAGCTGTAACTAAATACCACCAAAAGAAAGCTCTATTTGTGGGAAAAAAATGATAAAAATTTCATTTGGGTACAGTGTTGTATGCCCGCGCAATTGTCATTCAAAGTGCATCAGCGCTGAAAGCTGAAAATTGGTCTGGGACTGAGGGGGGTTTAAGTGCCCAGTAAGCAAGTGGTTAATATAGGGGGTCAACAATGCCAAGAGTTGGTGAAAGCAGGGGTCTGTCATCTGGAGATAATTCTGAAAATCATCTGGATTATTCTCCTGGAGCTTCCGCAGTAAAGGCATATGACATAATTGGTCACGATTAATAAAGCAACCAATTTTGGGTCCAAGAACTCCTCCTCCTCCTCCTGTTCCTGGACTGGACTTGGGTCAAAGCAATAACTCCAATGCCAATAATAAATAACACGTTATCTCCTCTGATTCAGCAACATGGCTAGTTGACAAACGGCCATTCAGAAACTAACTGAAAATCACGAAATGAAAAGTGTGAAATGGAAAGCGCGAATCAACGCTCACCAAACTTCTACTAACACGAAATTAGCAGAAGGAGCTCAAAGGGTGGCGCCTGACAATTGAACTTCCTCTTTATCGATTCATAGTACTTTTAGTATGTCACTGCATCCATGTTTGTTGGCCGACAATTGTGTACCATTTGTATGCAAGACAAGTTCCTGACACACGCCCTTCGGACAAAAGTCTGACACTATGTTGGCCAACAATCGGATCGTGTGTATGAGGCTTTAGATAGACTGCAAAGCTCCAGAAGACTGGCTTGTCAGGGTTTGGTAATTTCCAATCAGGGTCTGGAGCTTGGAGACTTCGAAGACCATATGACTATAGCATAGCTCCCAACTGTCCCTGATTTCGAGACACTGTCCCTAATTTGTAACAAAATCCCTCCATCCCTCTTTCTGCCTCATTTGTCCCTCATTTTGGTCTGATTTATATAGTTGTATATAAAACACACTTTTGTTATCTTTCAAAATCTTTCAAAAAGTATTTCCCAGTGCAAAGCCATTTATCCAGTTTTCAAATTGCTGTATTTGTAAATGTCAAAAGCGAGAATAAATGAATGGTAGAAGTAAAAAAGCACATGTGGGTTAACAATTTTTTTTTTCTATAATTCTCTTTTAAGGCGGGGGCGTGGAAGGGGGTATGTCCTTTGCCTACATACTTTTGCTAATAGGTGGTATGCCATAGCTCAAGGCTCCCATTTAGAGACAGGGTCCCGTTGGGAGAGAGCTGTGTTCTCCAGCCTGGGGGGGACATGTGGTCCTCCCAAGAAATGGAGGTGCTCCACTCGGGAAACAGAACTCCACATGAGAGGGATTCCTTACCTGCAGGATTGCAAGAGTTGGGACAGCTGAGCTAGTCTGCAGGACTTAGAGAGCTGAGGCAGATAGCAAGTCCAGGGAACTGAAGGGAAGTCTTAAGAGTGAGAAAGCTTGTGGTGTCAGGAGAACCCCTACCGAGAGGCCAGGAATGGGCCCATACTGCTTGGGATGTAACTAAAGGCTGAGTGCAAAACCCAGATCCTGGTCTGAGATACCAGAGAGAAGAGAAGAGCAGAGGCGCAGCTGGAAAGAGATCCAGGTGGTTTGGAATTTTCTGGTATGTTTTTGCTGTGGGAAATGGAAATCCCCTGTGTGAGCAACCTGTGTGTGGAACTTTTATTTTGCTTTTTCATCAGAAGTGGGCTGACACAACTCACTCTAATGCATCTACCATTGAGCTAAGACATCCCCTATATGACACTGGTCTATAGTGAATGGGTAGGCTATCTGCTCACAAATATGAAGTATCAGTGACATCACTGGTCTCTAGTAAATGGATAGGCTGCGTTCTTATGGATATGAAGTGTCAGTGATTTTACTGGTCTCCAGTGATTGAATGGGGTATGTTCTCATGAATATATGACTTCCGACTTCCCGCCAGACTGTCCGCCGGACTTTCTGAACAGGCTACTTGCCCACACACGGCACTTTTTCAGCAGACTAATACGGCGTACTAAGTCCGCCGGACTATCCGCCGTACTTTTGAAATGAACGGACTCGTCCACACACGCGGAGGAATGTCTGCTCATTTTGAGCGCGTCTCCAGGTAGGCGGGGCCTGCAAAGGAAGCGTCGCTGGCCCCGCCACCTGGTATGGACTTAAAGGGGAACCCCAACGCCGATAAAATCGGCGTGGGGGTCCCCCCCAGGTCCACATCAGAGCCTTGCCCGAGCACGCTACCCAGCCGGCCAGAAAAGGGGGGGACGAGCGAGCGCCCCCCCTGAGCCGTACCAGGCCGCGTGCCCTCAACATGGGGGGTGCCTTGGGGAAGGGGGGCCGTGCGGCCCCCCCACCCCAAAGCACCTTGTCCCCATGTTGATGAGGACAAGGGCCTCTTCCCGACAACCCTGGCCGTTGGTTGTCGGGGTCTGCGGGCGGGGGGCTTATCATTATTATACAATGATCTACCTGCCCAGAATGCCAAGTGACCTACCCATGAACATTCAGTACTGACTTGCATGCTGGGTAGGATATAAAAGGCATCTCTTCTGGATGTGTGGCCAGCCTGCAAGAAGCTGTGGGTGTGTGTGTCCCACAGCACTGTGGCCTGCTCAGTGCGAAGCAACATTTGAAGGCAGAGGAGGACTTCACACCACAGCGTGCTGGAGCAGCAGTGTGGTAGGATCATGAAGGACCCAGAGGCACCCCGACGGAGGTAACTGAGGACTCCTGGTGACCTTGTGAAGCGGAACAGCGTGACGGCGTGGCCGCAGCAAATGGACTAAGATCTTGTGAAGCGGAGACATCCATCTGTTTGGACCCAGATTGATGAGAGGGCTGCCGCCCATAATACTTAATGCACTTTTATACACCTAGACTTTTTAACACAGTGTTGCTGGGACCTGTAGTCTTACAGAGGAGATCTTATTAAAAAGGACTGAGTTTAAGTACTTAAGGACCGAGCCTCTTTTTCAAACTCAGTGTTTACATGTTTAAAACAGTTTTTTTTGCTAGAAAATTACTTAGAACACCCAAACATTATGAAGCACTAACCCCCGAAAGAGCTGCTGGTTTTATTTGGGCTTACCGTTACCTCACCTGCTCGCCTCTCCGTTTTAGGAGTCCCATTGCAAAGTAGCCCAAATGATGATGAATCCGACACAAATGCTGCGTACACACGATCAAACAACCCTATGGAAAAGTCCGGCGGACTCGAGTCCTCTTCCCGACAATGTACCCCTACCCAATCACCTGTGAAAAAAAAAAAAAAAAACACAACACAAGGGTTAAAATAGTTTATTGCACAGCTCCGGGGGTCTTCTTACAGCTTTGGGGGTCTTCTCACCGGACTCCACCGCTATCTTCTGCTAGCTCTTTTACTAGCAGAGGAGCCCGGCTTTCTTCTTCACAGCCGCCCTCTTCTTCCGACTTCGGGGGTCTTGTCCCCCTCTTCGGTTCTTCTTGCTGGGCCACCGCGCCTTCTTCTAGCTCTTTTACAAGCAGTGGCCCGGTCTTCTGTCGCCGCCGCCGCCTTCTGTTCTTCTGTTCTTCTCTTCTTCTTTTCTTGAGCTGTTGCCTCGTCGCTGTCTCTGGTCACAATGACAGGCACGCGGCGTGACAGCAACACCTACGGTCAAGTGGGAACCAGTGCAACCCAGCTGGACTGGTACAGAAACCAGAACTTTTAGAGAGAATTAGTCTGAGCCAAACTACAGCTTCAGACAACTAAATTTGAAAAATAATAGCGTCTGCCCATCAGAAGCAGGGCGCTATAATTATATATTGTTTTTTTTCTAACACCCTAGAGAATAAAATTGAGGGCATTGCATTACTTTTTTTCACACTGCATTTGCGCAGCTTTTTTTGGAAAAAAATCACTTTTTCTTAATAAAAATAAGACAACAGTAAAATTAGCCCAATTTTTTTTATATTGTGAAAGATAATGTTACGCTGAATAAATTGATAACCAACATGTTTCGCTTCAAAATTGCACCGCTCGTGGAATGGCGACAAACTTTTACCCTCAAAAATCTCCATAAGCGACATTTAAAAAACTCTACAAGTTGCATGTTTTGCATTACAGAGGAGGTCTCACATGTGTGGTTTGACTACCGTTTTCATATGCGGGCGCTACTCACATATGCGTTCACTTCTGCTTGTCTGGACGGGGAGTTTTAAAAAAAAAAAATCGTATTCATTTTACTTGATTTTATTTAATTTTACACTGTTTAAAAAAAAATTGGATCACTTTTATTCCTATTGCAAGGAATGTAAACATCCCTTGTAATAGAAAAGGGCATGACAGGTCCTCTTGAGATAAGAGATCTGGGATTAAAAAGTCCTCAGATCTCATATTTGGACTTAAATGAAAAAAAAAATTGTCATTTAAAAAAATGACATTGAAAAAATTTGCCTTTAGGAGGTATGGGCGGAAGTGACATTTTGACGTTGCCCTGCTATGGTATAGAGACGGGTGGTGCCATCTTAGCCTCACTCATCTCCATCCACAGACAAGGCAGGTCTCGATCGCCTCTGCCACTACCGACGGCTTCGATAAGCGGCGGAGGTGGCACCTCTCCTACCGCCGATAATGGTGATCTTGTGGTGAACCCGACACAGAGACCACCATTATCGTATACACAACCGGCGCCTGAAGAGATGGATATCTCGGTTGTGGCAGCAGCTGCTGCCATTACCGAGATATCCCTCTTCAAAAAATTCACGTACATCGGCGTGCATCAGTCGTAAAGTGGTTAAACAGGCCTCAAGTTTACCCTTTACTGTACTACTGACACTGCGTTATTCAAAGCCAATTGCACCAGAGGCAGTAACAGGTGCGCTACACTAAAAGAACAGTTCTAGCATTCACTTTACTTTAACCCTTATTTGTTCAACTGTTGGAAAATAATTTCTACAACACAAATAGCTAGCAGAAGACTGAAGACCAAAGACTGCATCTTTCATTGCAAGGCCTTGCATTTATTAATGCTAAGAGGGACTGCATTATAAAGTAGGGGGAGCTCCCTAGTAATTGTGTTGTACTTTACTGAATACTTGCATTTCTTTGGTCACCAGAGTGTGGTGGAAGTGGGAAGGTGCCCAGAGTTAAGGCGTTGTCACTCTGAGCACTAGTCCCAATTGGAGACGCATTCCGTGGGATCATCTAAGACAACTTTGAATGTACAAACTGTAGTGAATACCTATTGTGCTGTTGCATTATGTTTGTGTGACAGTGCAAATACTGTAATTACTATTTTATACCAGTTCCAGTAAACATATGTTTCTGGTTAAGTACAATTGGTGTGCAGTGTTGTTCCTTTTCCAGCAGGTGGAACATCGGATACCCAGGTGATAACAAAGGTATTTTGTTGTGATATTGCACATTGTGGGGTTATCCTTTACTATTAGCTTCACACCAACATTGCCCCACAGCAGTGTCAAGGGGATTGAGCTAAGTTAGTAGGGGTTTAATAGCAGAGTGCAAAAAGGAAAAGAGAGAATTCCCTGTGGGGTTTTCTGGCAGCAACAAAGGACAATCGTTAAATTTATGAAAAAAATCCAATAAGTAAAAAATAATAATACCATTAATCACAGGTACATGGTGAAATACAATATATATCCTTAATATTGTAGATAAAGTTTAAATGGTGATGAATGTGCAAACATATGCAAAAAAACAAAAAAACAACAATTTTTTTTTGCAAAAAACAGCTTATAAAGTGCAATATGCTTCTAAGGTGCCAAAAAATTTCCAAAGTGCAGTCCGTGTTCCACACTAATTAATTGCTCCAATAATGGGACCATCAAATAAAAATAAATTATAAATCAAGTCCCACAATGTAGTAATAAATAATCTTCATATAATAGTTTAAAGTGCAAAACTGAGTGCAATCCACTTCAAGCCATGCAAATCCACCAATCCTCTGTGCTCAGTGCAATCCGGGGTGCGCCCCCTGTTTCCCCCAGCCTCTCACCTCTATTAGCGGCCACTATAGGCCATATGATGCTGTATGAGTGATGGCTATTACTCTCACATCCACTTGCCACAGTTTCAGCCCTCTATATATTATCACATGACATCGATATTCACAGACAGCCATAAAGATTCCAAATATACGGTGAGGGAGAGAAGAATAAGGGGCTCCAACGTGTAGTATGAATAAAATAGTTTTTAATAATCCAAACAAACACTTACAATTAAGCAGAGTTTCAAGCGCTGTAAACAAGGGGTACTTCCGGTTTCGGCCACGGCCCGAAGTGACGAAGATGACACCTGGCTCCTCCCTGATGCGTTGCGTCACCAATCACATGCCTTTTTCAAAGGGTCAAGTTTTTCAAAGGGTCAAGTTTTTTACTTATTGGAATTTTTTCATAAATTTAAGGAGTGTAGTAGATGAGGTAGTGCCACATATCATTTATAAATATCCATAATACTGTGCTGAGATCACTTGTATATGTTGGCAGCTTCCCGGTGTTTGTTTATAGTTATTAGCTACTAGGTTGTGCGCATTAGTATCTTCCATATTTTTGTCTATTAAGAAAGGACAATCACTTTGTAAAAGTCAAATAACTATTTTTATTATCGAAATCACTTGTCAAAACGACATTAGAGTACAAAAAAGTAATTAAAATATGAGCTCTGGTGTACAATAGTGTGGAAAAAATTAAGTGCAGGATAATAAATACATGTACATAATACTTTCAATCCATGAAATGATAGTTTGAATTAAAGTCCCTACAGTATAAATTACATAGCCTGAGACATTATACCCCTATGCATTTCAACCATGGGATTTAATAGTCTTCCTTCTTTTCTTTCTCCTTTCTCCTTCTTTACATCATTCGTCTTCACTTACTACCCACACACTAACCAACCCTCCTTACTTCACTCTCCCCCTCTTCCCATTCCTTCCCCCTTGACTCTCTTCTTTCCCTCCCCTTTCCTTCCCCGCTTCTTTTTTTTCCCCCCTCTCTTTCCTGCCCCCCTCTCCTTTTCTTTTCTTCGTTTTTCATTCTCTTTTTTATTTTTCCATCTGTGTATCTTTGTACATATTTGTGTATTTCTCTTGTTCTTCCATTCTTCTTCCTCCCTTTCCCTCTCTCCCCTCATTTTCACCCCTTTCCCTTTTTTCTTAGAATGCCCCTGCGAATCGCCCACCCTGGTTATTGCGCTTGTCGGTGCTGTGTGGTTGTCCACCTCAGCTCCCGGTTGGAGCTGTTATCTGGACCGCTTGCTTAGTCCCACTGCCACACCATCTACACAGCGAATTCCAGTAAGTTAGCCCTGGTTGGGGTGATCACTTTCTTCCCCCCAACCTTGTCTTCTTAGTAATATTTCTTACACACTTAACTAATCTTTTTTCTCTTTTATTCTATTAATATATTTTTATAGATTTCACACGTGCTTGCTCCTGATGAATGGCGGTTAAGCCACGAAACGCGTAGAGATACCGGTTGCCATGTATTTATCAATTGCATCAAGATTTTTAAGTAATTACAGAATTCTATTTACCCCCTCAGGATTAGTGAGGTCATAGGTCCTGCAAGTATTATCCCTAAAGTACTGTTATATATTATGCCTTTTGAGGCGAATGAGGGATTGTTTTAGTGTTCATATCAAATTAATTTACCATCAAATCTATTATTATTATTATTTTGTCTATTTTTATACCATCAATTTATGTATTTGGATTGTATCTAGTGATCCTATTATCATTATCATTTCATGCTTCCATGTGCTGCATTTAAAGTCCCACCTCCCCTGTAAACTAATTCTTCCTTTCTTTCTGTAGGCAATTGGGATGGATATTCACGACCTTACCAGATCGTGTTATCATTTAAAGTCCCTAGGGATGAAATTATTGGATCTTACCAGGCCATGGTTACCTTAAAGTCCCTATTTTTCATAAAATAAAATGTATACATTAGTAAGATATGTAAATTTAAGTAAGTATACATGTAATTTCACAATTTCACAGATGCTTATTATCAACATTCAGCCTATACTTACAAAAAATGCATAAGCAAGTGTAATAGTAAGCTGAGGATGTGATCACTAATGGCCAGCAAGTCGCACAGCACAGCTGGATGGGCCCAGTGTGGAATAGAGGGATGTGTACAACTTGGAGGAAAGGCATCAGGTGTCTCAACATCGGATGTCTCCGAAGAAGAACCAGTTTAGGTTCGAAACATGTCAGTTGTTTCTAATGCCACGTACACACTATCAGATTATTTGCAGTGGAAGTCCGCCGGACTTTCCGAACGAACGGACTTGCCCACACACGACCGGACTTTTCTGGCAGACTAGGTCCGACGGACAATCCGCCGGACTTTTGGAGCAGGTCCGCCGGACTTTTCAAACGAACGGACTTGCCCACAGATGGAGTAAAGTCCATTCATTTTGAACATGACTCCAGGTAGATGGGACTAGCGAAGGAAGTCAATGTCACCGCCTCCATCGGTGAGATTGAGCCCCTTCACCTGGGGGTCCCCCCAAAATCCATACCAGACCCTTATCAGAGCACGCAGCCTGGCTGGTCTGGAAAGGGGGTGGGGACGATCGAGCGCCCCCCCCCCCGCCTCCCGAACCATACCAGGCCATGTGCCCTCAACATGGGGGGTTGGGTGCTTTGGAGAAGGGGGGCCCCTCACCCTATGTGAATGAGTATAGGATACATGGTACCCCTACCCATTCACCTGAGGGAAAAAGTGTTAATAAAAAAAACACAACACAGGTTTTTAAAGTAGTTTATTAGACAGCTCCAGGGTCTTCTTCCGACTGCTAGAGTGTTCTCACCGGGCTCCTCCACTATCTTCTGCTCTTTTGCCGGTCTTTTGCTAGCGGAGGAGCCTGGCTTTCTTCATCGCCGCCGCTGTCCGGGGGTCTTCTTCTGACTTCGGGGGTCTTCTTACGACTTTGGGGGTCTTGTCCCACTCTTCGGTTCTTCTGACGGCCTCCGTTATCATCTTACAGCTCTTTTAATAGCGTTGGCCTGGTCTTGTCGCTGCCGCTGCCTTCTTCCTCTTCTTCTCTTCTTCTCTTCTTTCCTTTTTCTGATGTTGACACAATGCTCTCTCCGTCCGCAATGCCAGGGATGCGTTGCGCGGCGACTTATATAGGCATAAGGGGCGGGGTCACCGGGGATGTCACATGGTGACCCCGCCCCTTATGCTTATATAAGTCACTGCTCAACGTGTCCCTGGCATTGCGGACGGAGAGAGCGGTGTGTCAACATCGGAAGAAGACAAGAAGAAGGTGCGACAGCGACAAGACCGGGCCAGTGCAAGTAAAAGAGCTGTAAGAAGATAGTGGAGGCCTGGCAGAAGAACCAAAGAGCGGGACAAGACCCTCGAAGTCAGAAGAAGACCCCCGGATGGCAGCGATGATGAAGAAGAAAGCCGGGCTCCTCCGCTAGCAAAAGAGCAGAAGATAGTGGAGGAGCCCGGCGAGAAGACCCCCAAAGTCGGAAGAAGACCCCCGGAGCTGTTTAATAAACTACTTTAAAAACCTGTGTTGTGTTTTTTTTATTAACACTTTTTCCCTCCGATGAATGGATAGGGGTACCATGTACCCCATACTCATTCACATAGGGTGGGGGGCTGGAATCTGGGGGCCCCCTTATTAAAGGACAAGGTGCTTTGGGGTGAGGGGGCCCGCAGGCTCCCCCTTCCCCAAAGCACCCACCCCCCCATGTTGAGGGCACATGGCCTGGTACTGTTCAGGAAGGGGGGGGGCGCTCGCGTTCACCTGACCGGCCGGGCTGCGTGCTCGGATAAGGGTCTGGTATGGACTTTGGGGGGACCCCCACGCTGTTTTTTCGCCGTAAGGGTTCCCCTTTAAATCCATACCAGGCGACGGGGCTAGCAAGGAGTCAATCTCGCCGATGGAGGCGGGGACACTGACTTCCTACGCTAGTCCGGTCTACCTGGAGTCACGTTCAAAATTAACAGACTTCACTAAATGTGTGGGCAAGCCCGTTCATTTGAAAAGTCCGACGGACTAGCACACAGACAGGCGGATTGTCCTCACTTTTTTCCTTTTTTCCAATTTTGAGTCAAGACTTCTTTCTAGTCAGCTGGACTTTTGGGAAGAAAAAGTCAGCCGGAGCCCCCACACGGGCAGATTGTCCGGGGGACTCTGCTCCGCCGGAGTAAGTCCGCTGGATAGTCCGATCGTGTGTATGCGGCATAAGTGTAAAAGGAAGGTACAGAATGGCAAGATCACAGATGAAACTCCTGTGATGGCTAAAATCATTCTGATACCTGAAGAGTCAATGAAAGGTACAGAATAAAGAGATAATAGATGAAACTCTAGTGAGGGCTAAAATCAGTGTGGTTCCTGAATAGTCAAAGAAAGTTAAGCTGGCCATACACCTATAGATTATCTGCAGATTTTCTATGGTTAGATGGAAAAAGTGGGAGATTCCTCCATCCACACAGTTTAACGAACATGGAGAAATCTGTTGCACTTTTTCCATCTAACCATAGAAAATCTGCAGATAATCTATAGGTGTATGGCCAGCTTTACAGAAGGAAGAGGTAATAGATGGAACTCCAGTGATGTCTAACATCAGTCTGTTACCTGAAGAGTCAAAGGGAGGTACTGAACTAAGAAACCATAGATACAACTCAAGTGAGGTCTAAAATGAGTCTGGTACCTGAATCGTCAAAGGAAAGTACAGAAGGAAGGAACCATACATGAAACTCTAGTGAGGGCTAAAATTGGCCTGACACCTTATAAGTCTTAGCCCCCGTACACACGGTCGGAGAATCCGTCGGAATGTGTCCTATCTGACCGTGTTGTCGGATAATCTGACTGTGTGTGGTATGCATCGGACTGTTTCCGTCGGACCAAATTTTCCAACTTGTTGGAAATATTTTCCGACAAACTGGTCCGATAGGACATACTCCGATCATGTGTAGAGAATTCCGATCGGACAAAGTGCCACGCATGCTCAGATCAAATTCCTACATCAAAGCTATTGGCTACTAACCTGAACGTAGTCCCATCGTAACGAAATGACGTCATCACGTTCTGAAAGATCGGATTTTTCGACAACTTTGTCTGACCGTGTGTATGCAACAGTTTCGGACACAATCCGATGGACAAAATCCGACGGACAAAATCCGACGGATTTGGTTGGCAGAATGTCCGACCGTGTGTACAGGGGCTAAGGAAGGTACAGAAGGACTAGACTATAGATGCCATTCTAGCGTGGTCTAAAATTGGTCTAACACCTGATAAGTCAAAGGAAGGTACAAAAGCACAAGACCATTGGTCTGACTGCTAAAAAAAGGAAGGTACAGAAGGAGGGGACCATGAATGAAACTCTAGTAAGGTCTAACATTAGTCTGATACCTGAATAGTCAGACCGCGTACACACGCGGGGACTGTCTGCCGAAACTAAGTTCGTCAAACAGTCCGCTCAAACTTTTGAATGAACGAACACGCCCACACACGGCACTTTTTGAGCGGACAAATACGGCAAACTTTGTTCGTCGTACTAAGTCCGCGCAACTTTTGAAATGAACGGACTCGCCCACACACGAGGCAACAGTCCGCTCATTTCGAGCGCGTGTGCAGGTAGGCGGGGCCCACGACGGAGACGTCGCGGGCTCCGCCGCCTGGAATGTACTTAAAGGGGAACCCCAACGCCGAAAAAAAAATCGGCGTGGGGGTCCCCCCAAAGTCCACAACAGACCCTTGTCCGAGCACGCTACCCGGCCGGCCAGGAAAGGGGGTGAACGAGCGCGCCCCCCCTCCCGAGCCGTACCAGGCCGCGTGCCCTCAACATGGGGGGTGCCTTGGGGAAGGGGGGCCGCGCGGCCCCCCCACCCCAAAGCACCTTGTCCCAATGTTGATGAGGACAAGGGCCTCTTCCCGACAACCCTGGCCGTTGGTTGTCGGGGTCTGCGGGCGGGGGGCTTTAATAAGGGGGCCCCCGGATACCGGCCCCCCACCCTATGTGAATGAGTATGGGGTACAATGTACCCCTACCCATTCACCTGTAAAATAAAAGTACCCAAAAAAAAAAACACAACACACGAGATAAAATACTTTATTGCACAGCTCCGGGGGTCTTCCGTCTTCGGGGTCTTCTCGCCGGACTCCTCCGCTATCTTCTTGTAGCTCTTTTGCTAGCGGAGGAGTCCGGCTTTCTTCCTCCCCGCCGCCGGCCTCTTCTCCCGACTTCGGGGGTCTTGTCCCCCTCTTCGGTTCTTCTGCCGGGCCACCGCGCCTTCTTATAGCTCTTTTAGAGGCGGTGGCCCGGTCTTCTGTCGCCGCTGTCGCCTTCCGGTCGCCTTCCGTTCTTCTTGTTCTTGTTCTTCTTCTTCTCCAGGAGATGTTGACACGTCGCTCTCTCCGGCCGGAATGCCAGAGCCGCGCTGTGCGGCCACTTATATAGTGACTATGGGGCGGTGTCACATGGTATATGTCACATGGGTTGGTCACATGGTGACCCCGCCCCCTTACGATGTCATAGTCCCCATGTGACATCAACCCATGTGACCAACCCATGTGACATATACCATGTGACACCGCCCCATTGTCACTATATAAGTGGCCGCACAGCGCGGCTCTGGCATTCCGGCCGGAGAGAGCGACGTGTCAACATCTCCTGGAGAAGAAGAAGAACGGAAGGCGACCGGAAGGCGACAGCGGCGACAGAAGACCGGGCCACCGCCTCTAAAAGAGCTATAAGAAGGCGCGGTGGCCCGGCAGAAGAACGGAAGGCGGCGGCGACAGAAGACCGGGCCACCGCCTGCAAAAGAGCTATAAGAAGGCGCGGTGGCCCGGCAGAAGAACCGAAGAGGGGGACAAGACCCCCGAAGTCGGGAGAAGAGGCCGGCGGCGGGGAGGAAGAAAGCCGGACTCCTCCGCTAGCAAAAGAGCTACAAGAAGATAGCGGAGGAGTCCGGCGAGAAGACCCCCGAAGACGGAAGACCCCCGGAGCTGTGCAATAAAATATTTTATCTCGTGTGTTGTGTTTTTTTTTTTTGGGTACTTTTATTTTACAGGTGAATGGGTAGGGGTACATTGTACCCCATACTCATTCACATAGGGTGGGGGGCCGGTATCCGGGGGGCCCCCTTATTAAAGGGGGCTCCCGGATTCCGATAAGCCCCCCGCCCGCAGACCCCGACAACCAACGGCCAGGGTTGTCGGGAAGAGGCCCTTGTCCTCATCAACATGGGGACAAGGTGCTTTGGGGTGGGAGGGCCGCGCGGCCCCCCTTCCCCAAGGCACCCCCCATGTTGAGGGCACGCGGCCTGGTACGGCTCGGGAGGGGGGCGCGCTCGCTCGCCCCCCTTTCCTGGCCGGCCGGGTAGCGTGCTCGGACAAGGGTCTGTTGTGGACTTTGGGGGGACCCCCACGCCGATTTTTTTCGGCGTTGGGGTTCCCCTTTAAGTCCATACCAGGTGGCGGGGCCCGCGACGTCTCCTTCACGGGCCCCGCCTACCTGGAGACGCGCTCGAAATGAGCAGACTTTCCTCCGAGCGGGAACAGTTTGCTCATTTCGAAAGTGGCCTACACACGGGCGGACTGTCCGCTCAAACCAAGTTTCAGCGGACAGTTTTTCGGAATTTCCGAAAAACTTTGTTCGTCAAACTGTCCGCTGAAACTGTCCGCTGAAGCCCCACACACGAGCGGACTGTCCGCTGAAACTGTTCAGCGGACAAAGTTGAGCGAACAGTCCGCCCGTGTGTACGCGGCCTCAGAGTAAGGTAAAGAAAGAAAAGACCATGTATGAAAATTAGACTCATACTTGATGAGTCACAGAATGATACACCAGAAAAAGACAGTGGATGAAACTCCAACATGATCTAAAACCATTCTGATGACAGTACTGAATTACTAAATTATGTATGAAACTCCACTGAGAACTCACATCTGTCCGATAACTAAGAAGTCCAAAGAAGGTACAGAAGGGAGAGACTATGTATAAATTCCAGTGTAGACAAAACCAGCCCTGTACCTGTAGAGTTATGCCGCGTACACACGATCAAACAATCCGGTGGAAAAGTCCGGCAAACTCAAGTCCGCCAAACAATCCCCCCGTGTGTAGCCTCCGGCATACTTTTTTGACCCGACAGTACGGCGGACTTAGAATTTCGGTTTGCACAACAATCTGCCCGCCGTACTCGCATTTCGGCGGACAATCCGGCCGTGTGTATGCTAGTCCGCCGTACTTTTGAAATGAGCGGACTTTTCCATCCAGGAGAAAAGTCCGCTCATTTCGAGCGGGTCTCCAGGTAGGCGGGGCCCGCGAAGGAGACGTCGCTGGCCCCGCCGCCTGGTATGGACTTAAAGGGGAACCCCAACGCCGAAAAAAATCGGCGTGGGGGTCCCCCCAAGTCCACAACAGACCCTTGTCCGAGCACGCTACCCGGCCGGCCAGGAAAGGGGGGCGAGCGACCGCCCCCCCCTCCTTAGCCGTACCAGGCCGTGTGCCCTCAACATGGGGGGTGCCTTGGGGAAGGGGGGGCCCCGCGGCCCCCCCACCCCAAAGCACCTTGTCCCCATGTTGATGAGGACAAGGGCCTCTTCCCGACAACCCTGGCCGTTGGTTGTCAGGGTCTGCGGGCGGGGGGCTTATCGGAATCCGGGAGCCCCCTTTAATAAGGGGGCCCCCGGATACCGGCCCCCCACCCTATGTGAATGAGTATGGGGTACAATGTACCCCTACCCATTCACCTGTAAAATAAAAGTACAAAAAAAAACACAACACACGAGATAAAATACTTTATTGCACAGCTCCTGGGGTCTTCCGTCTTCGGGGGTCTTCTCGCCGGACTCCTCCGCTATCTTCTTGTAGCTCTTTTGCTAGTGGAGGAGTCTGGCTTTCTTCCTCGCCGCCGGCCTCTTCTCCCGACTTCGGGGGTCTTGTCCCCCTCTTCGGTTCTTCTGCCGGGCCACCGCGCCTTCTTATAGCTCTTTTACAGGCGGTGGCCCGGTCTTCTGTCGCCGCTGCCGCCTTCCGTTCTTCTTCTTCTTCTTCTTCTTCTTCTCCTTCTTCTCCTGGAGATGTTGATTCGACGCTCTCTCCGGCCACAATGCCAGGGACGCGCTGCGCGGCCACTTATATAGGGACAAGGGGCGGTGTCACATGGCTTTATGTCACATGGGTTGGTGTCACAGGGTGACCCCGCCCCCTTACGATGTCACAGTCCCCATGTGACATCAACCCATGTGACCAACCCATGTGACATAAAGCCATAGTCAGACTAAGTACGTCGGACAGACGGCTACGTGTGTACGCGGCTTTAAAGAGACAGAATTAACAGACCATGGATGAAACTCCAGTAAAGGCTCAAATCAGTTTGATACCTGAAGAGTCAAAGGAAAGTACAGAAGGAGACCATGACTAAAACTCCAAGAGGGCCTAACTTTACAATGGTACCTAAAGAAGCATACACACTTCTTAATGAGGAGGAAAGCTCTGTCCTTCATACTATAATCACACATTATATGTATAAATGTAGGGAGCCAAAAAAAGACACGTAAAGGTAATTTTACAGATTTTTAGAATTGCATAGCAATGCCAACATGCTTATGATGACACTAAGAAAATAACAGCCTTTTCTTTTTGGGCAATATGCTTGCTTACAGCATGGTGATTGTGCACACAATCTTATGAAATATACAGAAACTGGTAAACAAGCTGAATACACTGTTTGCATCTACAAATATAGATTTCCTTCCTTATTGCAGCAAACATTGTGGTTAGTGCATCAGTAGCTTTTGTGTCATGGAAAGTTGTGTGGACAGTGAAATGCAGAGAGCGGTCAGCAAACAGGCAGGTAAACTACAGAAATGGAAAACAATTTACATATAAATAACAAAAAAAAGTCTAATAAAATTTTCTTTCTTTGAACATCTGTGAGAACGCTACCATAAGTAAAAACAAATGAACATTTGTAATGGAGACCTTTATTAAAGAAATATGCACGCCAGACACTGATTGCCTCCTTCTGAAAATGCTAATTGCATGGTTGTCAAGCTGGTCCTCTGAGTTTAATAATTCACCAGTCACCCACTGGGAACTGTAGGCAGGTTTTCAGCTCTTACTTCAATGGCTGCATACCTACTCTGGGTTAGTGACTCCAAATAAATTAAATCTAGGATACCAGAATAACATCCAGGTAGTTAACATTTTCCAAGAAATCACTACTTGTAGCCTAAATACTTTGTTCATCGCACGGTTTCTTTTTTGGACAAGCAGGTAACACATTCTACATCCCGAGTAGTTCATAATTTTCATCAGGGCATACCTCCTTTGCATTTTGCTGCCTATGTATACATATTTTGGTCCCATTCCTCCAACCATTGTAGAGCAACAACTGTTCTATGTGCTCATTGATGGGTGGTGAAGTTCATTCATTGAAGTCAGAGGTTGAAATAGCACCCTTCCCTTTGTACTGGAGACAGCCAGGTCTGCCATGCAATTGCTCAATGGAATTTCATAGTTCTAAAAGAACATGGCAGAGGACAATGCTCTCCAGGAGCAGACACTGTACTGTGGGAAACTTAAAAAAAACTCTTGTGCAGGGGTCTCCAAACTCTCAAAACAAAAAAAATACTTTACTGTGCTTCAGGTTTTAGGGGGGCTGGACTGTGGCCAGTAAGAATAGAAAATACCCCACGTCAGTAGGAGTAGACGGGGTACCAGACTTAATGGTTAGTAGGAATGAAGGAGTGCTGACAACATCTTCTTCGCTGTAAGAGGCTATCTAACCTGCCACGTATATATGCTAAACGCCTTCATTATACTTGGTAACCCATAAGCAAGGGCATGCCAATAGACAAGATGGCTACTCTGGACATACTTCTGTGCACAAGCTAATACATGTTTTTGGGCACTTGCTATTGCGCATGCATTCCAGTGCACGCCAGCACTCATGAGCACTTGTGACAGATGTTTGCACCAAACAGGCTATTTAAACTGGGCCAGTGCTCAGGATCAGTGCTGCTTTGTCTTCAGCCTTCTGTGTATCCTGTGATTTTGTGAATCTGTACCCTGATTCCAGTTGATGACCCAGCTTGTCTTGACTATTCTCTGAACTCCGCCTGCACTGACCTCGGCTTGTCCCCTGACCTCCGCTTCTGTGCGATCCATTGGCTCCTGTTTCACTGATTGGTTCCAGATCTGGCTTGTTTACTGATCCCCTGTGCCTGTGCCCTATACCCGATCCAACCTGTCTGTGTATGACTGACCGGCATGCCTGACTTTTCCACTCTGCCTGCTGTTACTTGTATTCCCCTACCACTCTGCTATACCAGCTAGGGTGACCACATTTCCAAACTGCCATTCAGGGACACCCCTCAACATGCACCAGTCTGTGACATCACAAGGGGGCAGTGCCGCCATGTGACATTGCTGGGTGGCCCCACCCCTTACCTATTTAAGCTTTTTTTCATGTGTTTCAATATTAGCCCAACATTGTAAGAACAATTACACTCTGAGACTCTAATTGTTCTTACAATGTTGGGCTAACATACATGAAAAAAAATGCTTTTTATATCCAAAGCACTACATATGCTTATACTGTATATATACGTACTTATATGTACTTATACTACAAAGGGAATACAAATAACCCAAGGGATCTGGAGTAAAAACTGGACATACACTGACCTACCTGATCCCTACATTGACCTACCGGGGGGCTTGTCACATCCTCAGCTTTGAGGGGGTAATTCTGGGACCTGTAGTCCTTCATTAGGAGGAGGAGGTCAGTGGCAATGGTGGGAGGAGAGAGGGGGTTGGTGAGGGGGGTGGGTGAGGGTGAGAGAGATGGGGTGAAAGAGATGGGGTGAGTGAGAGAGAGAGGGGTGAAGGGGAGAGAGAGGGAGAGAGAGAGAGGGGAGTGGGTGAAAGTAACACCATATCCCCTGCCTGCAGTCCCTCCTGTGCCCCCCTGTCCCAGCCCCTGTCTATGGGTAGGTGTGTGTATGATGCACCTACCTCGCACCCATCCTTGTCCTCTGGGCCCTTGGTCAGCCTGTCTTCCTTCTTGTTGATGACAATGACAGCTAGGAGAGGAGACTGGAGAAGGTGTGCAGGCTCTGGGAGTTTTCCGGGGATGCTGCATCCACTGCTGCTCAGGTGAAGGTGGCTGGCGGTGAGGTCTTCTCCCACTCCCTCCTGGGCTGTTGGTTCTAGCTAGCCCCCCATGCTGCTCACTGGAGCCACCGATTGCTGTTTCAAGATGCTGGAGCTGCTGTCGGCTCCGCTTCCCCTGCCCTGCACCCCGCCGCCACTAGACCAATGGGACTGTCACTCTCCAGGCTCATAGCATGACAAGGGGGAGGGGGCTGCAGGGCTCAGCTCAAAGGGCAGCTGCTTTGGGCCCCAGGAGCACTAGCGCGCGGAGGAGGAGGAGGAAATGAGAGTACAGACCCCCCTCCATTAGTACAGACCCTCCCACAAACCATCTCCCCATTAGTACAGACTCCCCCAGAAACCACCCCCCATTAGTACAGACTCCCCCAGAAACCACCCCCCCATTAGTACAGACTCCCCCACAAACCATTCCCCCATTAGTACAGATTCCCCCAGAAACCACCCCCCCATTAGTACAGCTCCCCCCACAAACCACCCCCCCATTAGTACAGATCCCCCCAGAAACCACCTCCCAATTAGTACAGAGCCCCATTAGTACAGACTCCCCCACAAATCCCCCATTAGTACAGACCCCCCCTCACAAACCACCCCCCATTAGTACAGCCCTCCATTAGTACAGACTCCCCCACAACCCCCCCCATTAGTACAGACCTCCCCACAACCCCTCCATTAGTACAGACTCCCCCACAACCCCCCATTAGTACAGACTCCCCCACAACCCCCCATTAGTACAGACCTCCCCACAACCCCCCCCATTAGTACAGACCCCCCCACAAACCACCCTCCCGTTAGTACAGACCTCCATTAGTACAGACCCCCCCCCCATTAGTAAAGACTCCCTCAGGAAAAACCCCACCCAGGCGGCAGCTGGAGAGGAGGTGGAGAAACGCCGCTCCGATCTCCTCTGACAGGGGGATGGAAGGGGGGCGGACTTGAGCAGGAAATACAGAGGCGGCTGTGACCGGCGGAGAGAGCAGCCTCTGTCTGGACTTGGTCACTGAGTCCGACAAGAAGAGGAGGAGGAGGGAGAGGAGCACTCTAGCGCTTGACCACCCCCACCTCTGTGGTGCCCGGGTGAGCTGCACACACCTAGGATTGGCCCTGGTTCCCAGTGTCAATTTCATTCCGGGACACTGTATTGTCCTGGAAAGAAGGTGCCCGGGACCAGGGACAAAAATGTAAATGACCTGCAGCCTGCTACTGTCTCAACTGCCTGCTGTTGCCAGTACCAGCCTGCCTGAGTCTATTGCCTACCAGCTGCCAACCAGCTTGCCCTCTTACTGGAACCTTATTACAACTTCATCTGCCCAGTAGGGATGAGCCGAACACCCCCCGATTCGGTTCGCACCAGAACTTTCGAACAGACCGAAATTTCGTACGAACATTAGAACCCCATTGAAGTCTATGGGACTCGAACGTTCGAAATAAAAAGTGCTAATTTTAATGGCTAATATGCAAGATATTGTCCTAAAAAGGGTTTGGGGACCTGGCTCCTGCCCCAGGGGACATGGATAAATGCCTTTTTTCTTTTTAAAAACTGCAGTTTTTTCGGGAGCACTGATTTTAATGATGATTAAAGTGAAAAAAAGTGAAATATTCCTTTAAATATCATGCCTTGGGGGGTGGGGGGGGGGGGTGTCTATAGTATGCCTGTGAAGTGCCACATGTTTCCCGTGTTTAGAACAGTCCCTGCACAAAATTACATTTAACGGAAAAAAAGTCATTTAAAACTGATTGCGGTTTTAATGTAATGTCTGGTTCCGGCAATACGGATGAAAATCATTGAGAAAAAAATGGCATGGGTAGCCCCCCTGCCCCTTTCCAGCCCCTTTGGGTCTTGTACAGATATTAAGGGGAACCCCGTACCCAAATTAAAAAAAGGAAAGGCGTGGGGCCCCCAGGCCCTATATACCCAGAACAGTAGTATACAGCCGGTGCAAACAAGACAGGGACTGTGTAGGTTTGTTGTGTTAAGTAGAATCTGTTTGTAATTTTGAACTGGTGCATTTTTAAAGTGTAGCTCCAGTCAAAAAATCTATTTTTAAGCTTTCTGGAAAACAAAGGGAAGGGTTATTACCCCTGTATAATGTTTTGGGCCGTCCGTCTTTTTTCATCTCACTTTCTGTTGTCTCCTTCCGTTTGCAAGTAGGAGATGTTTGTAAGTTGGATGTTTGAAAGTAGGGGCCTGCCCTATATGCTCTGCAGAAATGTGGGCCTAAGGTGTTGGTGTTGCCACAACGCTGTAAGCCCTCAAAGTGACTCTTGGTGGGTGCTGGAGCACCCTGTTGTGAACGATTATATCAATAATTGTAATTACATGTCATTGTTGAACAGTGGTAGAAAAATTGGGCCTTTGGTGGTTGTGGTGGTGGTGGTACTGGTGCCTCACAGTTACTCTTGGGAGGGCGCAGGAACGGGCCTTGCTGTGAAATATTATATCAAGAATTGTAATTACATGCCCCTGTTAAACAGGGGCTGAAAAATTGGGCCTTAGGCACTGGTTGCTGGTGCCGCGACACTGAAACCTCTCCCAGATACTCTAGTTGGAGTGCAGGAATGAGCCCTGCTGCAAAGCATTGCATCAAAAATTTTAATTACATGCCCCTTTTAAACGGGCTGAAAAATTGGCCTTAGGCACTGGTGCTGGTGCCAAGACACTGCAACCTCTCCCAGATACTCTAGTTGGAGTGCAGGAATGAGCCCTGCTGCAAAGCATTGCATCAAAAATTGTAATTACATGCCCCTGTCAAACAGGGGCTGGAAAATTGGGCCTCACCCAGAACCAAAAATGTTCTTCCAAGCTATCAGCAGGATTATTGGGGAGGAAGAGGATAGTCAGTCAACATAACAGGACAGTCACTCAGCATCAGCATAGGCAGTCTTGAAGGGATGTGACATTTAAAAAAAAAAATATTCGGTTACATCAGCTTCAGGTGCTTGGTAACTGGTGGTGATCCAAGACTGATTCATCTTTATGAAGGTCAGACGATCAATTGAGTCGGTGGATAGGCGCACTCTGTGATCAGTTACAAAGCCTCCAGCAGCACTGAAGGTGCGTTCCGAAAGAACGCTGGATGCAGGACAGGCCAGTAGCTCAATTGCATACTGTGCAAGCTCTGGCCAGTGATCCATCCTCAAGACCCAGTAAGCCAGAAGATTTTTGGTGGGAAAGGTGTCCAAGTCTGACCTTGCCCCTAGGTATTCCTGCACCATGTAAATCAGATGCTGGCGATGGTTGCTGGAACCGATCATAGTTTGGGGCTGCGGACTAAAAAATTGTCTGAACGCATCGATCAGACGGCCACCTTCTCCACTGCTCCTTCTGTGACTGACTGAAGCCTCAGCAACACGTCCAGGACCAGGAGTTTGTAACCTCTCAGTCTCTGGGAACGTGTTGCACAGACCTTTCTGCAAGGCCTCCCAGAGATGTCTCATCCTCTGCTCCCTCTGCGATGGCAAGGTAAGGTCCACAGCCTTACCCTTGTACCATGGATCAAGGAGAGAGGCCAGCCAGTAATGGTCCCTCTCCTTGATCCGAAGAATAGGAGGATCCTTCCGCAGGATTTGCAGGATCATGGAGGCCATGCAGCGTAGATTAGCTGAGGCATTTAGTCCGGAGTCCTCTGGGTCACTAAGGACAACATGATTCGCAGCCACCTCCCCCCAGCCACGTACAAGTCCACGGGTTTCTTGGGACTGTAAATCATCCCTAAAAGACTGCTGATGCTGAGTGCCAGGCTCCACCTCCATGCTGAAACAAGCATCCTCCTCCTCCTCGTCCTCTTCCTGTGTGATGGGTGGGACAGACAGCAGGAACACTGTCTGGTCTGGATAAAGGGGGCCTTGAGAGGCAAGGAAGTCCTCCTCTTCCTGCCTCTGTTATGCCTCAAGTGCCCTGTCCATTATTCCACGCAGCATATGCTCCAACAGGTGGACAAGAGATACGGTGTCACTGATGCATGCACTGTCACTACTCGCCATCCTCGTGGCCTCCTCAAATGGTGACAGGACAGTGCATGCATACCTGATCATGTCCCAATGGCGTGGTGAAAAAAAACCGAGCTCCCCTGACCCTGTCCTGCTGCCGTGGTCGCACAGGTACTCATTGATGGCCCTCTGCTGCGTGTGCAGCTGCTGCAGCATGGCCAACGTTGAGTTCCACCTGGTGGGCATTTCACATATAAGGCAGTTCTTGGGCAGGTTCAACTCCTTTTGGAGCTCAGCCAGCCAAGCACTGGCATTAAATGATCAGCGGAAATGCACACAGACTTTCCTGGCCTGCCTCAGGACATCCTGTAAGCCCTTGTACCTGCCCAAGAACCACTGCACCACCACGTTAAGGGCAGACAGGGCACATGGGTCAGATGTCCCTGTCGGAGGGCAGAGAGGAGGTTGGTGCCATTGTCGCAAACCACCATTCCTGGCTTAAGCTGGCATGGTGTCAACCACCTCTAGGCCTGCCCCTGCAGAGCTGACAAAATATCTGCCGCAGTGTGGCTACTGTCCCCCAAACAAACCAACGCAAGCACGGCATGGCATCTTTTTGCCTGCGTAGTTGCGTAGCCCCTTGAACGCCTACGGAGCACCACTGGTTCCAAGAACAAAGCACTGGAAGAGGCCATGGAGGAAGAAGAAGAGGAGGTGGGTGGAGGAGAGAGGTGTGTCACAACCAGTAGTTTTGGAGGCGTGGTGGTGGAACAACCTTGAACAATACTGCACCTTGTCCTGCATCCTTCCCAGCTGCCAGAAGAGTGACTCAATGGGCCATGAAAGATAGGTAACGTCCCTGTGCATGCCTGCTGGACCATGAGTCATGGACAGGCATGGACATTTCCTTCCACATGCCGGTAGAGTGCCGGAATAGCCTTCTGTGAAAAAAAGTGACATTTGGGGACCTGCCACTGAAGAACCGCACATTGCACAAACTCACGGAAGGGGTCCGAGTCTACCAACTGAAAAGGCAGCAGCTGAAGTGCTAGCAATTTAGCCAAGCTAGCATTCAACTGCTGGGCATGTGGAGGGCAGGGAGTGAACTTAATTCGACGGTCCAGCAGCTGGGGCAGGGAAATTTGCCTGGTACAAGCGGACGTCGGTGTACTGCTAGCAGAGTGCCCGCAAGTACTTGGCTGTGACACACCTAATTCTACACCTTCATTCCTCTCAGTGCAGATTTCAGAGAGGACTGAAGGTCTAGTGGGGTTGGAGATCCCAGCTGATAAGGAGCAAGGAAAGGTCTGCTTTGTTCTTTGGTGTCGGTCTTTAAGGTACACTTGCCAACAATATGTCTGGTCAAGCATGTGGTGCCCAAGCGGCTGATGTTTTGGCCACGCGAGATACGCTTGAGACATGTTGCAGATAGCAGCAGTGCGATTTTATGCACCAGTCTCAAAAAAGGCCCACGCCAAAGAACTTTTGGAATAAAGCACAGAGGCAGCGCCCTGCACAGGCAGAGCTCTGCGGTGTGATTCAGTCGGTGTGCTGCCCCTAAGCTGGCCCCCGGAGGGCATCCTGCCTTGTTGGAGATGTGCCTCCTCCTCCTCTCTCATATCAGACACCCACATTGAGTCAGGGACCTCATCATCCCCTCCCTCTTCATCACTGGAGAAAACCTGGCAGTATGCTGCAGCTGGTGGAACATGAATGCCAGATTGCTGTCCTTCTTGAGCATCCCCTTTCTCTGCGCTCACGCTACTGCCTTCCTCTAGCTGGGTATCATCATCAGAGCCTTCAAAACGCTGGGCACCTCCTGGAGCATGTACCCAACACTGCTCAAACAGTTCGGGGGACTCCTCAGGAGGATATGGTCGGTCTAGGGAAGGAGTGACTGATGACATTGAGACGAGGGAAGACGATGCGTTGGCAGCTACTTTGCTAGTACCCTGAGCCTGGGTGAGAGGATGAGGAGGGCTTGGTCATCCACTCTACCAAGTTTTCGGCATGATGTGGCTCAACACATCCAGCTGCCGAAAATAAGAACAAGCGTGTCCCATGGCCACGTGCTGATGACGTTGCACCGCGTCCACGACCAGCACTGTTGTCTCTAGACACAGAGCCTGCTTGCCCTCTTTTATTGGCTCATGACTGTCTGCCTCTCCTTGTTGGCCTTCCAGACAGAGAAATGGCCTGCAGGGAGATGGGAAAACCAGCAATTGGGTAGCTTTAGGTGCACACTGAGCAGATGACACAGTACATCGACTGTAATTACTGCAGCTGCCTGCCTGTGTTACAGAAACAGAACAACACCAGCAATAAGGTGAAGCTTCAGGTGTATGCTGTGCAGGAGGCACACAACACCCACTGTAAATGCTGCAGATGCCTGTATTACAGAACACCAGCAATAAAGGCTATCTTCAGGTGTATACTGTGCTGGAGGCACACAACACCCAATTTAACTGCTGCATATGCTTGTGTTACAGAACATCAGTAATAAAGGGTAGCTTCAGGTGTATACTGTGCTGGAGGCACACAACACCCAATTTAACTGCTGCAGATGCCTGTATTACAGAACACCAGCAATAAGGGGTATCTTCAGGTGTATACTGTGCTGGAGGCACACAACACCCAATTTAACTGCTGCAGATGCCTGTATTACAGAACACCAGTAATAAAGGGTAGCTTCAGGTGTATATTGTGCTGGAGGCACACAACACCCACTTTAACTGCTGCAGATGCCTGTATTACAGAACACCAGCAATGATAGGTATATTCAGGTGTATATTGTGCTGGAGGCACACAACACCCAATTTAACTGCTGAAGATGCCTGTATTACAGAACACCAGTAATAAAGGGTAGATTCAGGTGTATATTGTGCTAGAGGCACACAACAACCACTTTAACTGCTGCAGATGCATGTATTACAGAACAACAGTAAAAAATGGTATCTTCAGGTGTATATTGTGCTGGAGGCACACAGCACCCAATTTAACAGCGCTAGGTTCACAAGAAAAGAACACACTATCCCTGCGACAATGCAGTGTGATGGCGCAGTGCATTGTGGGCCGTGAGCACCACACGAACATGGCGCGAACGGCCCATAACGTTCGGAATTAGCCGCACGGGCGAACAGCCGGTGTTCGAGTCGAACATGCGTTCGACTCGAACACCAAGCTCATCCTTACTGCCCAGCATGGACACCTGCCCTGCTGCTAGCAAGATTTACACACAACCTGCCCCATTGCATTTAGAAATACAAAATAAAGCTACTCATCATGTTCTTAGTGTTGTGAGTGCATTACGCAACACAGTCAGATGATGATGGTTTCAATGAGCCATTACTCATACAGTTTCATCAGCTTCAGAGGTCAGTGAGGGCTTATTTTCAAGTTTGGTTACTGATAGTTAAGAATATAGAAAGAGTTAGATGTCCATAGCCTGGCCACAGTTCTGCAACAGAGAAAAGTCAAGTCTCTAAAGCTGATTATGCTGTCTGGCAGAGCTGTATAAATCTCAAGACCGGATGGACAGAAATACTAATTCTTTAGCAGGAACAGCTCCCATATATGTATATATATATATATATATATATATATATATATATATATATATATATATATATGTATTTCATACGTGTACCGTATTTAGCCATTGACCTGACATCCAGTTTAAATACTTGCAATGTATATAAATAATGAGCTTCACTTTATCAGACATCAGTTTTGAAACTGGCAATCACAAAGCAAAAGTTTGAGAACCAAGATAAGCTCAAAAAAAAATACCCAGAGCTTTCTAAGCTGAAGTGACACATTTCCTTATGATAAGATTTCAATGAATAGTTCATTTTATCATTTTTTTCCTGTGTAGGTGAGGTGTGGGACTTATAACAAAACTATTTTGTGCATCAGAAATACAAAATAAGGTTATTGTTGAAAAAAAGGCAAAAGAGACCGATGCAGAATATTTTTATTTTGGCTCCCCAAAAAGAGATTCCAAAGCCACCCTAAAAAGAGGGAACGTTGCTAACCTTGCTTAGTGTCATATGGATAGGTATGCCTGTGGAGGATCTTCTAAAGCTTTGGTTACATAAGTTGAAAAAGAACCCACTGTTAAACCAAAGTAAGGATGGGGTTCCAGTCCAAGGTAACACATGGTTTGTCACAAACTTTGGATGTTGGCCGTTCACCAAGCAGGCAAACCAAATGCCCTTTTTATTCACCTGCCCAATCAAACCTCTAGCTGGTGGGAAGTCATTCATTCAGTGATGATATTACTACTGCCACTAAATGTGACAGCTTTCCAATCAGAGCCCCCCAGCTCCATTCAGCTGCTGGCTAACATATCCCCCTGTCAAGAACTAAATGTAGACAAAGGTGCTGTCACTGAACAAATATGGCCATTGCAGGAGGCCACCAACATCCTAGCAATTGATGAACCCTGAGCTGGGCTTAACTAGTTGTCCTGAATTTGATTCAGTTTGTATTAACATTCACAGTTTGGCAAGAATTTGCAAACATTTTGGTGTATTCGCCAAATGTGCCCACTAATCAAACCGTCATCATCATCACTAATCCAGAGGAAGGCAAGAAACCTTTAGAAAGGTGTAGAGTAGACGGATAGCTAGCATCTGGCTGCTCAGGTCAGGGGGAAAAGTTCATGTTTTTGTCACCTTTTTCCCTGGTGTGTCTGTGGGCTTTCGCTGGGGTCCAGACTCCCTCCCGTGTTCTACAAAAAGGAAGAGGTCCTGGTTCCTAAGGGGGCTCCAGGGAACACTTGTGGAAACACATAGAGAGCCTATGCTAAAAACCTGCTGGGACCTATGGTCCACTCTGGAACGCTGATTCACCAGAATTAACCCTGAACATGGACTTCTGTGTTAGAACACCGCCAACTTTGGACTCTCCTCTAAGAGACTTCACATGTGCAGATAACCTTGGGCAACCACAGTTAGGAACAGAATGTTATTGCATGTTATACACATTTCCAAGTTTACAGTAAACATTGATTCGACTGCTCAGAGCCTGGTCTGAAGTCATTCAATGGGGTGCAATGTGAGGTTCTGGCATATTATTAAAGAACTTGGGTCTTTAACCACAATATATAATATCACTATGGCAAAGGTTCATGAGCAACTATGAGGAGAAGCACGTGGTACCTGGTTAGGTGACAGGTTCTCCGGTTACAAGGGGGTTGGTGTTTGGACTTCCTCCCTAGCTGTCCACCTCCATTGGTCATCAGGAGTGGACTAGTGTTAAGGAGATCTGTGCCTGGTCACTTGGTACAGAAAAGGAAGAGTTAAGAGAGAGCACATATAAGGTCCACGATATGTCCTCGGCAGGACTCCATTCTGTTATTGGGAGTGAGTTAACAGAGGTATGCTGGCTGGTGGCGTGGGCAGTTGCTCAGCCTGTCCCTCCGAATGCCACACATACATCAAAGCAAGTGTGTAGGACATGGGATGAAGAAGTTTAAGGAGGGTATTGCACACATGTGGCTCATCACTGAGTTAGGAGACTACCTTAATGTTTGTCTTTTCACAGATCCACAGCTTCTGTATGGTCCCTGGGCAATGGTGAGCATGCCTTTGGGTGAAATATTACTCCATGTAAAAGGGTCAGTGATCCTGCTCAATGCCTGGCGTAGCCGACTGAACCCAGCTCAGGGGGGAACTTCTCATGTGACCCAACAAGAGAGGGAAACACGGAGGACGTGACGGACAACCTGACTACCCCCTTACAAGTGTGACCAAGTTTGTTCCAGCTTGGCAAAAAATCCTTCCTGATCACCAAAGTTGTGTAGTGTTTGGCAGAGAGAAATAAAATTAAGTGTATCTAAAGTCAATAATTATGTTTTTTATTTGAATTAAGTGGGGAAGGGTTGGACTTGTTAGGATTCTATTGCTGTCCATGTCCCCGGAGATTCACCCTTTTGATTTGTTGTTGTGACCAATGTGGAAGAAAATCCCAAATTTAGATTTGTCACTCAAACAAGAATAGGAGAGGTCTTCCAAAGGGGACAGTTGTTGCAGTGACAACTGTCTGAGGGAATATTTCCTTTCATTGGGAGAGATCTCCTCTAACTTACTGCCTTTGAGGAATTTATGACCACTGTGTTGTGGTGAAAAGCATTTGAGGTTTGTTTCAAAGAGACAAGATATACATATGTGTGGGACACTTAATGCATTGCTAATTAAAAAAGATAATAAACCAGAGCTTAAGTTTGGAAGAACAAATAAAGCTATTTGTCCATGTACATTGACTTATTAGACCTTCTGCATATCAGCACAAATAAATACACAGAACCTTCAGTTCTTCAGTACCCAAGGCCAGATGCATGGCCAACGCAATCACACCTACAGTACTACATATACACTGTTGCTTACAACTCAATAACTATTTATTTCCTAGAGGTGAGAACATATTCCAACTATATCATACCATTATTCTTTATCACTGCTGTGTCTTGAGATAGGAAGTGAAGCAAAATATCCCCAAAGGGACACAGACAGTCAGTGCCGGGACAAGGTCATCCAGCGCCCAGAGCAAAGATGCCAAAATGCACCCCCTTTCCCTTAGGGTTAGGGTCAGGGTGCCCCCTAGCCTTGCAATAAACCATTGCACCAGGGGCAGCCGACCCTCCTGCCCACCCCTTGTCCCGGCCCTGCAGACAGTATTTAAAAACTGACAGGGGTTTTAAACAATGCCTACCCTATTCAAAATTAGAATTTATTTTCAGCTTTAGATATACTTTGAAGAGACAGTCAACTTGGCCATACAGGGCAAAGTGAAAGTATCTCTTTTCCTGTGCTCCTTCATTCTTTTCTCTGCCACCACCGCTGCTGCAATGAGCGGTTTATGCAACTTAGGGGAGTGCTGACTTCACCAAGGGGTCATGTCAAGTGACACTGCTAGGCACAGGAACCGACACAGTGGAGCAGACACATGTTCTCCTATTCTCAGAAGGGCGAGTAGTAATGCTGGCTGTAACGGTGGCTAGAGCAATGAGGAAGCGCTGGCAGGGTGAGCAAAAGAGATGCAGGAGGCCCTTGCATTTACAATTAGATTGCTGGTTTATATAAATATAATAAAGTACATGAATGTTGTGCTACAGCCTAGCTTCATGCTGGGCTGCATGACCTCCACATTTACAACTAACCATGTGAAAGGAGCGGACATTCACTCTTTAACCCATTTTTGCACAACATAGGTTGGTCCCCTTAGAAACCCCAAGTACTATGGGCACAGAATACTACTATGGGGAACAATATTTGAGCAACTGGGAGGCCCCCAGTCTGGCTCAATCAGTACCACAAGTTTTCCACCCTAAACCTGTTTCAGGTCTTATGCCAATGGACCTCAATAGAAGATTCACCAAGCACCCGTTCACTTCCAGAGGATGTCCCCAACTTTGAGCTGGAAGAACCAGCTGATTTACAGTGGAGTTTGCACATTCCCTTAAAATTTGCAAATGATAAATTGAATAATAACAGTCAAGGAGCCCATACCTTTTAGGGGTTTGCCAGAATCTTGAATCCCATGCAAAGGGATACAAGTAGTCTAAATAGGCCTGTACCTTTCCTTCCTGGCCCCCCTCTAAGGGCAAGCCCCACAAGCTAGAATCTCAAAGATTACATCTTAGCCATGGCTTGTCCCTTGTGCTGCTTCTTATGATGAACTACAACAACATCGGGAACAACTGTGCCCCTGTTCTCCAAAAACATATGAGTTTTTATTATTTATATTTGGTAATACTGACTGAGACTGATTATTAATATATGATGTAATTTGCAATAGTGTGTAGTAGTAATACATAGCATAGTCTGGCATGTCAGCAAAGGGCCAGAACATGAATGGCTCAAGATATGATTTGATGTGGGAACAAGAAGCAATCTTTCTTGGCATGTTATGCTACAAGCTTCACAGCATTTTAATACTAGGTGCCATAGGGAGGGACCCGGCTGCACTGCAGAATCAGGTATTTACTCCTTATTCCAGAACCCCTAGACATACCAAACATTTAAGAAGTGCAGTGCCCCACTAGAAGTGTAGATTATTTCTAATTTCTAGAGTTGGGCATTGGTCCACTGGTGGACCACCCAAATTAGTTGAGTATTACAGCTAACCGTCCTATAAGTCCCAGATTTGTTGAAATATCCCAAATACCAGGTCCAGAATGAAGTGATGGTGTAAACACAGTTCAAAACCAGTAATTCAAATTTCATGTTTAAAATGTTAATAGAATTTAAGAAAAATAAGTGTTATCAAGGTGGGGATTAGGTCTGTTTTAAGCATGGTCAAACTAGGCAGGTTGTGAAGAGCCTGGAAGTCCTGTTTGATGTCCCATGTTAGGAAAGGTCAGCATGGCTCTAGTGAGCTGACGCCCTGTGACATCCATCTTGACTTCTTGGCTTACAAGCTTTCGTATTCAAGTATCTTACATACTGTATTTGGTGTACTGTCCCTATATAAAAACGGAACTTGTCAGATATATATCGTGTGTGTTTATATGTATTTCAAAATATTTTACAATGCTTCTGGTAATTTCCTCATAAAAAAATGAGTCATCTTTCAGCTGGGATTCTTTTATTAAAGTCATGTGTATCAACGTGGTCTATATAAGGTTTTATGTCAGTTCCCCATGGGCCGCTGATGTACAGTGCCTTGCAAATGTATTCACCCCTCTTGGCATTTTTTGTGTTTTGTTGCCTCACAACCTGGAATTAACATGGATTGTTTGAGGATTTGCATCATTTCATTTACAGAACATGCCCACAACTTTAAAGATTTTTTTTTATATTTAATTGTGAAGCAAACAACAAGTGTACAGAAAAGTCAATGTGTATAACTATTCACCCCCCTAAAGTCAATACTTCGTAGAGCCACCTTTTGCGGCTATCACAGCTTCAAGTTGCTTTGGACAAGTCTCTATGAGTTTGCCACATCTTACCACTGGGATTTTTGCCCATTCCTCCTTGCAAAAGTGCTCCAGCTCCTTCAAGTTGGATGGTTTGTGCTTGTGAACAGCAATCTTTAAGTCTGACCACAGATTTTCTATTGGATTGAGGTCTGGGCTTTGACTAGGCCATTCCAACACATTTACATGTTTCCCCTTAAACCACTCAAATGTTGCTTTAGCAGTGACTGGGGTCATTGTCCTGCTGGAAGGTGAACCTCCATCCTAGCCTCAAATCACACACAGAGTGGTACAGGTTCATCTTTCCCTCAACTCTGACCAGTTTCCCAGTCCCGACTGCTGAAAAACATGGTGTTCTTTGGGTGATGGGATATTTTGAGTTTGAGCCAGACATAGCTTTTTCTTTGATGGCCCAAAAGTTCGATTTTAGTCTCATCAGACCAGAGCACCTTCCTCCATACATTTTGGAAGTCTCCCACATGCCTTTTCACAAACTCAAAATGTGCCATTTGTTTTTTTGCTGAAAGTAATGACTTTCTTCTGGCCACTCTGCCATGAAGCCCAACTCTATGGAGCGTACGGCTTATTGTTGTCCTGTGTACATATACATCAGTCTTTTCTGGTGGAACTCTGCAGCTCCTCCAAGGTTACCTTAGGTCTCTGTGCAGCCTCTCTGATTAATGCCCTCCTTGCCCTGTCTGTGAGTTTTGATGTGTGGCCATCTCTTGGCAGGTTTGCTGTTCTGTCATGTTCTTTCCATTTGGTTATGATAGATTTGATGGCGCTCATAGGGATCATCAAAGATTTGGATATTCTTTTATAACCTAACCCTGACTTTTACTTCTCAACAACATTGTCCCTTACTTGTTTGGAGAGTTTCTTGGTCTTCATGGTAGTGTTTGAAGCAACACCTATGCAAGTGGTGCCTCTTGCTTAGGTGTTGCTGCCTCTTGGACCTTTCAAAAAGGAGTATATATGTAATGACAGATCATCTGGCACTTAGATTGCACACAGGTGGACATCATTTCACTAATTATGTGACTTATGAAGGTAATTGGTTGCACCAGAACTTTTTATGGGCTTCATAACAAAGGGGGTGAATACATACCCATATGCCAATTATCCGTTTTTCATTTCTGAAAAATAGTTTTATATATATATTTTTCTAATTTTACTTCATCAACTTAGACTATTGTGTTCTGATCCATCACATATAATTCAGCTTTTAAAAAAAACATTGAACTAAAGGCTGTAATATAACAAAATAAGGCAAGGTGGGTGAATACTTTTGCAAGGCACTGTAACTATGGGTGGCAGAAGGCACGGGGGATCTCTGTGAACGTACTGTGAACTCAAGTCCCTTATAGGTGATAGACAATCCTAGTCTGGTGCCTCGCCTCAGAACTATAGTCTCAACATTGTACATAGGTAATACGACAGTCCCAAAACTTCAGAGAGTAATAATTTCAGTTGGCATCACCCTTGCTCCATACATACCTTTACTTTCAACATACTATAAATACTCTGCTCTATAGGTTAAAGGGGTGGAGTGGCATTAAGATATATGGACAGCTCTAACATTACTAGAACACCCAAGATGAATACACAACAAAAGAAAAAGAATTTGCAGGACTTTGTGTATGCTTCCAAAAGTGCACAAACTCAAATTTAAAAAGTATAACCAAATTATTTTTACAAAATCATACTAAAAACATGATGTTATTTACAACTGTGTGTTAAAAAAATGCATTAGTAACATAAGGACAGGTTGACCCTATAATATGGTTATACTTTTTAATTTGAGTTTATGTACTTTTGTAAGCACCTACACATGCTCTTGTTGTGTATTACATGATTAGGGATGATGCCTCCTTTAGTAATATCATTTTCATAGGCGTGCGCACTGGGTGTGCCGGGTGTGCCTGGGCACACTCTAATCACCCAGAGCTGTCGCCTGAGATCTGCTCTGAAATGTTACATCCAGGCATTGTGTAGCCCACGCTGCCTGTGAAGCAGACTGTCTATGAGTAGATTGGGAGGCAAGAGTCGCTCAGTGTGTGAAACTGTCAGCTAATGTAACAGCTTGCAGAGAGAGAGACCAGCTGTCACAACTCAGCGGTGAAGGAGGAATAGGAACTGAAAAGACAACAAACACCAAACAATAGGATGGGGTCTAGGCAGGCCGCTACATGTAAGTGGCTCCGCCCCTTTCATAAGCAGCCCAATCACTGTCTGGTGTTTGATAGCTGCTCGATCCCACCCACCCCAGGGCCCGCCTCTGCCTTTGGGCCCACTCCAAAGGCAGAGATGTGAGAAAGCAATTTCAGTATTGTTTGGAAGTCTTAGCCCTTGTACACACGGTCGGACATTCTGACAGAAAATGTCCGATCGGACCATGTTGTCGGATAATCCGACAGTGTGTGGGCTCCATCGGACTGTTTTCTTCTGAATATCCGACCGACAAAGTTTTAGAGCTGGGCTATAAAATTTTCCGACAACATGATCCGATCGGACTTTGTCCGATTGTTTGCAGAGAATTCCGATCGGACAAAGTGCCACGCATGGTCAGATCAAATTCCTGGACCAAAGCTATTGGCTACGTCGTAACGAAATTATGTCATCACGTTCCGAACGATTGGATTTTCCGACAACTTTGTCTGACCGTGTGTATGCAACACCAGTTTCAGACAAAATCCGTCGGACAAAATCCAACGGATTTTGTTGTCGGAATGTCCGACCGTGTGTACAAGGGCTTAGGAATACCACTTGCAACACATAGGGGTCTATTTATAGAATATGCCTCAGCATTTGCACAAATGTCGCAAACAATACCCGTAATGTTTGTAATATGTGTGACGTGTAAGTTTCTATTTGCTGCCGTTTTCAGGGCAAAAATAAAAAAAACATTCTTTTTTTTTATATAAATAGTCTTTATTAAGGTATTAACATACATAAAAAGACAAGATACATAGGAAGAAAAAGAAGATACACTTTTCTTGCAAATGACAGATTTCGATCTTCACAACAAGTTAGACACATTGGCAAGAAAGGGAAAAGGAAAAAGGAACAAGAAAACAAAAACAAAAACAGCAGTGTCAGGATATCGGTACAGTGATGTAGGTAAACCAACAAGTACATATTGCGGCAGAGAAGCAGCCAAGGGAGTATTAGGATGTATATCATACATTATATCAACTAATTCGCAAAACTGTCAATCCGACTCCCTTGGGCTGCAGAGGGCTCAATTAAAGAGGGTCTAATACCATATCATTATTTAACTATAAAAGTACACTACCGAGGATTGTGTGAACAAGAAATTGTAATAAAGGGCAAAAAAATTAAAAATTAAAAGAAGGGAATCAGAGAGGGGGCAGGGAGGGTGTAGGTGGTCTGGTCTGGTCCGGAAGACGGGGGCACTGATCAGTCCATATTTTTATACCAAGTTGTCCAACTCTTCCATTTATTATCAAAGTATTTTTTGTTTCCTCCTGCTGCCGCTATTAGTGACTCATATATATATAATGGGTCTGCATAGTAGTAAACACCTCGGCTACATCAGGGGCCTTGTCCAGCTTCCAATGTCTTGTGATCAGGGATCTGGCTACTAGCAATACGTGTGTGACAACCACTCTAAATTCTGGTGGGAAGGAGTCTATGCCTAAGTTTAGTATGGCCAGGGTTGGGCTGGGGGGTGTGATGATGCCCGTGATGCTGGAGAGCGAGCGGAATACGGAATTCCAGTAGCTGGTGAGATTTTTACATGTCCAAAACATATGGAGCAAGTTACCCACCTCTCCACAGTTCCTCCAGCATAGCGGGGAGCCATCCTTACTGAACTTGGCAATCCTATATGGGGTAAGATACCACCTAAGGGCAATCTTTTGTGACAATTCCCAATGGTTAACACATTTTGAGGCTCGATATAGCCACCTGAAAGCTTCCTTCCACTGTGCAATAGTAAAAGTTGTCTTAAGGTCAGCTTCCCATTTTTGATAAGGGGGCGATTTGACAAAGATCATTTTTTGTTGGAATAGGTTATAAAATAAAAAGATACCTTTACAAGATGCAGGGGCAGTATTATAGAATTGCCAGGCCTCCCTTGAAACACGAATGGTGGGCGATGTAATGGATCTGCAAAAGTGATGGACTTGGTTATATTTGTATTTATCGGAGGACGGTAAGTTAAAACGAAGTTGGAGAGCATCAAACGAGATAAGGGAGTTCCCATCATATAAGTCAGTGATGAGTTGTATACCTTTTTCCTGCCAGCTTGTGAGTGAGATATTGGGAATGGCCTGTTGGAGGGTCGATACGGGTAGTGGAATGGCAGTCAGCCTATCAGATGGAAGAGGAAGCTTCAGAAAAGTTCTCCAGGCATCTAGGGAGGCATGCAGAGTGGGAGATTTATGAATAGGGATTGGATGGAGAGCGTCAACCATGAAAAGATGTTTGAGGTCCTTGCTCAGGCTTAAGGCTTGCTCGCCACTGTGCCAGGGAGGGTTCGGTGAGTGATGGATCCACTTCTTAAGCTGTGTAAGGATAGAGGCCCTATAATAGTCCTGCATGTCAACCAGACCCATCCCCCCGGCCGATCTGTGTTTGGTTAGTAAAGGTTTTGCGCATCTAGGCCTCGAATTTTTCCAGATGAAGTTCTTAAGTAAAGAATTCAGAGCTTTGATATGTTTCGATTTTAATGGGATTGGTAGGGTCCGGAAGACATACAGCACTTGAGGGAGAAGTAGCATTTTAAATGTAGCAAGTCTGCCCGACCAAGTCAGTTCAGTGTTGGCTAAGCGTTTGGCTTCCTTGTTAAGTTTGTCTATGAGGGGCACGTAGTTGGCATCTGCTAATCTCTTAATATCAGTAATTTTTAGGCCAAGGTATGTTATACTGTCTTTGCTCCAGGTATAGGGGAAGGCGTTCTGTAGTGATTTACAAAGGGGGGGGGGGAGGCCCAAGTGGAGAATAAGCGATTTCGTACAATTGACCTTATAGTAGGATATATTGCTAAATTCTGTAAGTGTACTATGGGTGTGGGAGAGGGAGGTTCGTGGTGAGGTTAAAAACAGAATGATATCATCTGCGAATAAATTTATAACATGTGAACTATGTGGAAGGTCAAAGCCACAAATATGGGGGTGAGTTCTAATTCTTTCCGCTAGGGGCTTGATGAGTAAGTTAAAGATGGTGGGGGAGAGGGGGCACCCCTGTCTTGTACCATTGGATATAGTAAACGTGGTGGACAGCATATTGGACGTATATACTTGTGCGCAGGGGGACGAGTAGAGGGCCATTATAGCAGAGTAAATAGGGCCCGAGAATCCAAACTTTTTCAAGGTGAGTCTCATGTAACCCTAATGGATCCTGTCGAATGCCTTCTCCGTATCCAAGGAGAGGAGCAGAGAAGGCATCCGACAGGCCCTGGCATATTGCATAATGCCAATAACTCTTCTTGTGGCATCGGAGGCCTGCCTACCCGGAGTAAAGCCCGTCTGGTCAGAGTTGACCAGCCCAGGCAGGATCGGGAGTAGTCTATGTGCAAGGATTTTTGCAAACAACTTAACATCAGAATTAAGCAAAGAAATCGGTCTAAAATTGGCTGGTGAAGTAGGTTCTTTCCCTGGTTTTGGAATGGTGACCACATAAGCTTTAAGCATTTCTGCAGGAAACGAGGCAGAGGACATTGCTGTTGAGTAAACATGCTGAGGTGTTGGTATAAGGTTTTCTTGAAAAGACTAGACATGTGCAGAGTAAAATATTTCGTTTCGGAATTTCGTTTTCGTCCGAAAACTTAATTTATTTAGTTACTCCCGAAATTCGTTTTTATTTATTTAGTTTTTGGTTCAAAAATTGCATTCGTCCGAAAATCCACATGAATTACGGTCGAATCTGTCTTTGAAGGCTTATGGTGTCTGTCGAATGTATAAAGAAGATTCTACGGAGCTAGTATATAGCATACTTTAGAACCCCCGTTAAAGTCTATGGGACTCCAACATTCCAAATCTAAAGTGCTAATTTTAAAGACTAATTTGCAAGTTACTGTCCTAAAAAGTGTTTGGGGACCCGGGTCCTGCCCCAGGGAACATGTATCAATGCAAAAAAAAGTTTTAAAAACTGCAGTTTTTTCAGGAGCAGTGATTTTAATAATGATTAAAGTGAAACAATAAAAGTGTAATATTCCCTTAAATTTCGTAGGGGGGGGGGGGTTGTCTATAGTATGCCTGTGAAGGGGCTCATGTTTCTGGTGCTTAGAACTGTCCCTGCACAAAGTGTCATTTATGCAGGAAAAAAAGTCCTTTAAAATCACTCGCAGCTATTATGAATTGTCGGCTCCGTAATACAGAGAACACTCATTGAAAGTCATTGATAAAAAAAAAAAAAAAAAATTTAAAAAAAGTGTGGGGGTCCCCCAAATTCAATTACCAGGCCTTTCAGGTCTGGTATGGATATTAAGGGGAACCCTGCCTCAAATTTAAGAAAAAATTTGACGTGGGGTTCCCCCTAAATATCCATAACCAGACCCTTCAGGTCTGGTATGGATATTAAGGGGAACCCCGCGTCAAATTTAAAAAAAAATTGACGTGGGGGTCCCCCTAAAAATCCATACCAGACCCTTTATCCGAGCACGCAACCTGGCAGGCCGCAGGAAAAGAGGGGGGGACGAGAGAGCGGCCCCCCCTCCCTCCTGAACCGAACCAGGCCACATGCCCTCAACATCGGGAGGATGCTTTGGGGGTCTGTGACCCCTCAAAGCACCTTGTCCCCATGTTGATGAGGACAAGGGCCTCATCCCCACAACCGTGGCCGGTGGTTGTGGAGGTCTGCGGGCGGGGGGCTTATCAGAATCTGGAAGCCCCCTTTAACAAGGGGACCCCCAGATCCCAGCCCCCCCCTGTTTGAAATGGTAAGGGGGTACAAAAGTACCCCTACCATTTCACAAAGAAAGTGTAAAAAATAGTTAAATAAGACAAACACACTTTTGAAAAATATCTTTATTAAAAAAAAAAAAAAAAAGATTCCAGCGGTGGTAATCCACTCTTGCTATCCAGCGACGGACGGTCATCTCTCCAGCGATGGCTCATCTCATCCAGCACAGCGAACCCATCCTTCTTCTGTCTCCGCTGTGGAGACACTGCAAGGATTCCGGCGGCCTGACGTTTCTTATATACGGAGGGCGGGGCCACCCGTCACCTGACCCCGCCCCCCTCTGACGCAAGGGGAAACCCGGGGTTCCCTGTGACGTATGGGTGACCCCGCACCCCTCTGATGTAACACAGGCAGGTTTCCGTTACATCAGAGGGGGGGCAGGGTCACCCATACATCACAGGGAACCCTGGGTTTCCCCTTGCGTCAGAGGGGGGCGGGGTCAGGTGACGGGTGGCCCCGCCCTCCGTATATAAGAAACGTCAGGCCGCCGGAATCCTTGCAGTGTCTCCACAGCGGAGACAGAAGAAGGATGTATTCGCTGCGCTGGATGAGATGAGACATCGCTGGAGAGATGACCGTCCGTCGCTGGATAGCAAGAGTGGATTACCACCGCTGGAATCTTTTTTTTTAAATTTTTTTATTTTTAATAAAGATATTTTTCAAAAGTGTGTTTGTCTTATTTAACTATTTTTTACACTTTCTTTGTGAAATGGTAGGGGTACTTTTGTACCCCCTTACCATTTCAAACAGGGGGGGGCCGGGATCTGGGGGTCCCCTTGTTAAAGGGGGCTTCCAGATTCTGATAAGCCCCCCGCCCGCAGACCTCCACAACCACCGGCCACGGTTGTGGGGATGAGGCCCTTGTCCTCATCAACATGGGGACAAGGTGCTTTGAGGGGTCACAGACCCCCAAAGCATCCTCTCAATGTTGAGGGCATGTGGCCTGGTACGGTTCAGGAGGGAGGGGGGGCCGCTCTCTCGTCCCCCCCTCTTTTCCTGCGACCTGCCAGGTTGCGTGCTCGGATAAAGGGTCTGGTATGGATTTTTAGGGGGACCCCCACGTCAATTTTTTTTTAATTTGACGCGGGGGTTCCCCTTAATATCCATACCAGACCTGAAGGGCCTGTTAACCACTTGCTTACTGGGCACTTAAACCCCCCTCAGTCCCAGACCAATTTTCAGCTTTCAGCGCTGATGCACTTTGAATGACAATTGCGCGGGCATACAACACTGTACCCAAATGAAATTTTTATCATTTTTTTCCCACAAATAGAGCTTTCTTTTGGTGGTATTTAGTTACAGCTCGGAGTTTTATTTTTTGCTAAACAAACAAAAAAAGATGCAAAAAAAAAAAAAAAAAAAATCATGTTTTAATAGTTTGTTATAAAATTTTGCAAACGGGTCATTTTTCTCCTTCATTGAAGTGCGCTGATTAGGCGGCACTGATAGGCTGCATTGGTGGGCACTGATGGGCTGCATTGGTGGGCACTGATGGGCTGCATTGGTGGGCACTGATAGGCTGCACTGGTGGGCACTGATAGGCATAGTTAAGGCGGCACTAATAGGCACAGATAAGGCGGCACCGATGGGCACAGATAAGGCGGCACTGATGGGCAAAGATGGGCACAGATAAGATGGCACGGATGGGTGGCACGGATAAGTGGCACGGATGGGTGGCACGGATGGGCACTGATAGGTACCACAGATAGATGGGACTGATGGGCACTGATAGGTGGCACTGATAGGTGGCTCTGATAGGTGGCACTGCTGGGCACTGATGGGCGGCACTGCTGGGCACTGATGGGCGGCACTGCTGGGCACTGATGGGCGGCACTGGGGTGAAGCACCTTTGAGGCAGATTTTGGGTGGCACTGTGGGTGGCACTGTGGGTGGCACTGTGGGTGGCACTGTGGGCACTGCTGGGTGGCACTGTGGGCACTGCTGGGTGGCACTGTGGGCACTATGGGCACTGCTGGGTGGCACTGACAGGGGGGCACTTACTTTATTTCAGGATGGCACTGCGGGTGGCAGGTAGGCACTGGCAGGGGGCAGGTGTCCGTTTAAATTGCTGGCCGTGATCGGGACTGATGTCCCGAACACGGCCGCCGGCGATCGGCTTTTTTTTTTTCTCCTCGCGCTGTCAGCGCGAGGAGGAATACTAGCCGATTACCGGCTCCGTTTTATCACATGATCAGCTGTCATTGGCTGACAGCTGATCACGTGATAAGGGGTCGGGATCGACCCCTTACACGGATCGGTGATCAGGCGAGTCTCACGGACTCGCCGATCACAGAGCGCGCCGCGCGCGCCCCTCAGGGGGCGCGCAGGCCGCTCGTAACCGGGACTACGTCAATAGACGTAGTCCTGGAAATGTGGGTCCGCGCTATTGCCGTCATTTTGCAATAGCGCGGTACCCAAGTGGTTAATTGAATTTGGGGGACCCCCACGCTTTTTTTTAAATTTTTTTTTTATTTTTATTTTTTTATCAATGACTTTCAATGAGTGTTCTCTGTATTACGGGAGCCGACAATTCATAATAGCTGCGAGTGATTTTAAAGGACTTTTTTTCCGGCATAAATGACACTTTGTGCAGGGACAGTTCTAAGCACCAGAAACATGAGCCCCTTCACAGGCATACTATAGACAACCCCCCCCCCCCTACGAAATTTAAAAGAATATTACACTTTTATTGTTTCACTTTAATCATTATTAAAATCACTGCTCCCAAAAAAATGGCTGTTTTTAAAACTTTTTTTTGCATTGATCCATGTCCCCTGGGGCAGGACCCGGGTCCCCAAACACTTTTTAGGACAGTAACTTGCAGAATCTTTTCTCTCTGTCAAATCTTTTTTCTCTGTCGAATATTTTCTCTATATAATCTTGGACTAATAGAGGTAAGGTTAGGCACATTCGACCACAGGTTCTATAGACAGATTGTTATTGTCAGAGTCATGTCGAATCTCCTATTCTATATCGAACTGTTGTAACAATGAAAACGAAAATAAAGCATTTATTTATGTCGGATCTTTCGTTTTTTGGGATTTTGTGCTTTCGTTATCGTTTGTCAAAACAAAAACGAAAATAGCTGAAATTCGGACGAAAATGCATTCGGACGAAAACGAATGCACATGTCTAGAAAAGACCTATAGTAATCATTGGGGAGCCCATCCGGGCCTGGAGACTTCCCCAAAGGGAGGGTCCTAATGAGTTTCCTGATCTCAGGCTCCGTAATGGGGGAGTTCAAAGAGTTAAGTTGGTCAGGGGTAGGGGAGGGCAAATTAATTTTTGCTAAGAACTCCTTTATATTCTGCTCATTCGGTTGAGGTGTGTTAGAGTCAGTTTTTAGGTTGTAGAGCGAGGCATAGTACTCAGCAAAGGAGTTCGCTATTTCCTTGGGATTATAAATCTTCCTTTTAGTTGGAGGATGTATAAGGTATGACATTTTTGATTTGATCCTTGCTGCCCTGAGCCTTTGAGCAAGAAATCTGCCTGCCCGATTACCGGAGGCGTAGTGGGACAATTTGAGATATCTGACATGTTTATCATATTGTTCTATCAATAGAAGCCTGAGATCAGAGTGATATTGGGCAAGATTTTGAGCAAGATGTAAAGTATCACATTTTTTATTAAAAGACTAATGATCTAATCTTAGTGAGAAGTTGATCAAGTTTTTGTGCCCTCTGCCTCTTTTCTCTGGCACATATTTGTAACAATACTCCTCTTATATAAGCCTTGTGTGCACACCACAGCATCATTGGATCAGAAACTGACTGGTCATTTAAAGAGAAAAATTCAGAAAGGTTAGCAGCTATATTTGTAGAGTGCGCGTTATTTTGAAAAACGAGCATTTGTCCTCCAAATATATGCAGGGCCTGGGGTGTGCCCCTCCACCACCGTGACAGAGACAGGGGCATGATCAGACCATGTGATATCATGTATGGTGGAGGAGGACACTGCCTGCAGAAGAAGTTTATCAACCAAAATCAAGTCAATTCTAGAGTATGAGTTATGCCTTAAGGAGTGATAGGTATAATCACGCTCGTTTGCGTGCTGACATCTCCAGACATCATACAAGTCCTCTACATGAAGGAGAGGTTGAAGAGAAGGAGGTTGTCATCTAGCTGTAGAGGTAGTGTCTACATTGTATTCTGGTGTCAGATTATGGTCTCCACATATCACCAACGACCCCCATTTGCTGGCAGAGATTTTATTGTGAAGGCGTTTCAGGAAACGCAGTTGGTGAGAATTGGGTGCGTACAAGTTCACCAAGGTGTAGGGTTTGTTGTTAAGTTCACATAGAAGAATAAGATAGCGACCCTCTGGGTCAGCATGTAGTTCCTTCATGGTAAAGGCAACCGAGTCTTTGATAGCGATAAGTACGCCCTTCCTCTTCTTGGCGCAAGATGCCATGAAAATATGCGGAAAGTTTTTGTGGCGAAATTGGGGTGTGCAGTCAACAGCAAAATGGGTCTCCTGGATGCAGAGAACATCAGCTCGCAATTTAACAGCGTCTTTCCAAAGAGAAGACCTCTTGACAGGGTGGTTGAGACCATTGACATTAAACGAGGCTATATTAATAGCCATAAGTAATCAATGAAGAAAAAAGATAATGAGGGTACCTCGGGTATATTTCCAAAATCTCCTGTAAGTTGTCTCCTGGTGTTGCTTGAAGACTTTCTTCCAGAGTAAGGAGTGTGGAGGCATGCGGACAGACCAGACCTTCTAGTAGAGGATTATAGAGGGGGAGAGAGAAGAAAAAAAGAAAGAAAAACAAACAAAGTTCTGTAAAAAGATAAGTGCAATCCTGCACTCAGAGGCATAACATCTGCCCATAGTTGAGGGGGGGGGGGGGAACAGATACACTGAGTGGGGTCCTCAGTGCAACAGGAACATTATTGTTAAAAAAAAAATACAATTGCATCTACTGATGTGTATTCAGTACTGATGTTACTTGTGCTTCTTCTTGCGCACCACCTTTTGCCACTCCATCTGTAGGTGTTCACTGGAGGAGGGGGAGGCACCTTCCGAAGTCAGGGCAGGGAGAATGTCCAATGACCGCAACAGTGCGAGGCCTTCTTCAGTGGAGGTAATAACAGTAGCTTTGCCCTCGTGGGTGACCGTTAATTTAACTGGATAACCCCACCGGTATGGGATATTGTGGTTGCGCAGGGCCTTAGTTACAGACAGAAGGGATTTGCGCTTCTGCATGGTGAACTATGAGAGGTCGGCAAACAGTTGGATGCGAGCGTATTCTGCAGGCGGGTTCTGGTGTTTGCGGAAAGCAGACATGAGTTGCTCCTTCGTTTGAAAAAAGTGAACTCTCATTAAGACATCACGAGGGATGTTATCCGGGAGAAAAGTAGGTTTTGGCAACCTATGAATGCGGTCAATTTGTAATTCTGTTTGGGGCAGGGAGGGGAGAAAGGCCTTCAATAGGTCTTGAGCATACTGCTGAAGTTGTGCAGGGAGAACATCCTCCGGGACCCCCCTCACCTTAATATTATTTCTTTGTGACCTGTCTTCTAAGTCCGCAAATTTAGCCTTAAGCCATGCGACTTCCTCAGCTTGGTCGCTATGGGCATCAATCAGGCTATTGTGTGAGGTGGCAAAGTCCCCCATTTTACATTCAATATGGTCAACTCTCGTTCCCAGCTCTCTAACCTCAGTCTTAAAATTATTAAGGCAATGTAGCATATCATTATGCATGGAGGTGCGGAGGGAGAGAAGCATCTGTTTTAGCGTTGTGTCAGAGATAGGTTTATCTGTGGTGGGGAAGGCAGTGAAGGGGTCAATGAGCTCCCTCGTGTCCTCTAATGGATCCCGGCCTGTGCTCACCTGTGTGGCGTCTGAAGCCATCCTTGGCTTAGATTTGGCCGGGCTGCGAGAGAGTGGTGTGGAGACCTCCGGGGACCGTCGGTAGTCCGTCTCGTGGTTCTCAGGGCTGGATGTTGCAGAGCCGCATGTGAGCAGGGGCCGGCGCCATTTTGCCGCGGATCGCGGCCTTCCCGTCGGAAGAAATCGTCCAATTTCTTTGGAGTCACCGCTCCCCTCCACTTCCTGGACATCTCTCCAAGGTGGCCGGAGCTTCGGATGATCGGCGAAGGGCCGACTGGTCAGCAATGCGGTCTGTAAGTCGTTTGGTTCCCGTTGCTGGAGCGGAGCTGTGTTAGCAGACGTCCATCCAGCAGCGCGGTAGCCACACCCCCCCAAAAAAAAAAAAAAACATTCTTGACCAGCTGATCCTAAAGGAAAAATAGCCATGAGAACATTAGGCCTTGAGAGTTTACATTCACCAATAGATAAATTTTCCTAGCCTTAAAGGCTAAGAACATTCAACCAGTAGGGCAAATAATATGAGAGACATCAGCACCATGTACAGTCTTTGGCAGTGGTCTCCAAACTTTCTAAACAGGCCAGTTTACTGTCCTTTAGGATTTAGGGGGCCAGACCGTGGCCAATGAGAGTAGAAAATGGCCCATCTTTGGTATTAGCGGGAGGAATAGTGCCCCATCAATTGTGTCAGTGGGAGGAATAGTGCCCAATAATTGGTGTCAGTTGGATACCAAGGGCCAAATAAAGGCAAGCAAAGGGCCTCATCTGGCCTCAGGGCTGCAGTTTGAAGACCACTTTTCTGCAAAAGGCCAAACGAACAGGTGGTCAGCCAAGCAAACAGTCAGGAGCAGTGTAAACTGAAACCTTTAGCAGTGGTAATATTATCAACAGGCATCCGGAACACTTCTATGACTGAAGTCCCGTGGCCAGGGCGAATAGTGTTGGGGGCGTGATCAGTGGAGTAGTGATGGATGAGGCATTTTAATATACTTTCCAAGGGCTGGGTGGGAGAGCTGCATTCTACATGCTTGCTATTGATACCGTTTGATGTGTCAGTTTGAATGCTGGCACCCCTATACCTAAGGACCAGGGGGAAAGAGGATATACTCTTCCTTAGAGCAGTGCGGCAAAGTTTTTCAGGTTACAGTGGTATTATTATCACTGCTAAATGTGACAGCTTACTGCTCAGGGCCCTTGTTTGTTAGGGTAATGACACCCACCAGAATCCAAAGCAATCAGTGACTCATCTCTGCCCGACACATTTAGCAGTTAGCCGACCAATCACAGCCTCTACCAAGCTATATTATTTGACTGCATTGGTGAAAGGCTAGTAGTTAAGACCTGGCTATGGTGTCCAGGAAGTAGATGGTGGCCATGGATGATGTCTAAATTAATATGTTTCTGCCCTTCTGGAAAGAAAACAAGCAAGGCATCGTCCAGTGGGTGTGAGAAGTAACGAATAGACTTACACATTACATAGCATGCTGTACTAAACATGTACCATATTTCACAAAAGTGAGTACACCCCTCACATTTTTGTAAATATTTTATTCGATCTTTTCATGTGACAACACTGAAGAAATTACACTTTGCTACAATGTAAAGTAGTGAGTGTACAGCTTGTATAACAGTGTAAATTTGTTGTCCCCTCAAAATAACTCAACACACAGTTATTAATGTTTAAACCGCTGGCAAAAAAAGTGAGTACACCCCTAAGTGAAAATGTCCAAATTGTGCCCAATTAGCTATTTTCTCTCCCTGGTGTCATGTGACTCATTAGTGTTACAAGGTCTCAGGTGTGAATGGGGAACAGGTGTGTTAAATCTGGTGTAATCGCTCTCACTCTCTCATACTGGTCACTGGAAGTTCAACATGGCACCTCATGGCAACGAACTCTCTGAGGATCTGAAAAAAAAGAATTGTTGCTCTACATAAAGATGGCCTAGGCTATAAGAAGATTGCCAAGACCCTGAAACTGAACTGCAGCCCAGTGGCCAAGTCCATACAGCGGTTTAACAGGACAGGTTAAACTCAGAACAGGCCTCGCCAAAGAAGTTGAGTGCACGTGCTCAGCGTCATATCCAGAGATTGTCTTTGGGAAATAGAGGTATGAGTGCTGCCAGCATTGCTGCAGAGGTTGAAGGGGTGGGGGGGTCTGCCTGTCAGTGTGCAGACCATACGCTGCACACTGCATCAAATTGGTCTTCATGGCTGTCGCCCCAGAAGGAAGCCTCTTCTGAAGATGTCCTGTGGTCTGATGAGACCAATTTAAACTTATTTGGTTCAGATGGTGTCAAGCGTGTGTGGCAACAACCAGGTGAGGAGTACAAAGACAAGTGTGTCTTGCCTACAGTCAAGCATGGTGGTGGGAGTATCATGGTCTGGGGCTGCATGAGTGCTGCCGGCACTGGGGAGCTACAGCTCATGGAGGGAACCATGAATGCCAACATGTACTGTGACTGAAGGAGAGCATGATCCCCTCCCTTCGGAGACTGGGCTACAGGGCAGTATTCCAACATGATAATGACCCCAAACACACCTCCAAGATGACCACTGCCTTGCTAAAGGAGCTGAGGGTAAAGGTGATCGACTGGCCAAGCATGTCTCCAGGCCAAAACTATATTGAGCATCTGTGGGGCATCCTCAAACAGAAGGTGGAGGAATGCAAAATCTCTAACATCCACCAGCTTCGTGATGTCTTCATGGAGGAGTGGAAGAGGACTCCAGTGACAACCAGTGAAGCTCTGGTGAACTTCATGCCGAAGAGGGTTAAGGCAGTGCTAGAAAATAATGGCGACCACACAAAATATTGACACTTTGGGCCCAATTTGGACATTTTCACTTAGAGATGTTCTCACTTTTGTTGCCAGCAGTTTAGACATCAATGGCTGTGTGTTGAGTTATTTTGAGGAGGCAGCAAATTTACACTGTTATACAAGCTGTACATTCACTACTTTACATTGTAGCAAAGTGTCATTTCTTCAGGGTTGTCTCATGAAAACATAAAATAATATAGAATAAAATATTTACAAACATGTGATGGGTGTACTTACTTTTGTGAGATACTATATGCTGCACATGTAAACATGGATAAATATGTCTGAAGCTAGGTCCACGCTAGTTGTAAGATACTGTTGTGAAGCTAGATGTAAGATACTGTATGCCCTAAGTATATGTGTATATGTTCTTTGTGCCAGTGTCCCCTCTATCCTCCTAATGATCCTCCTTCCTATCCTCCCTCTTTGGAAGCACCTCTCTGCCTGTGATTAGTATGTAGTCACAGCCTGTTGCACATCAATACTATTTTACCAAATGTCATTGACCTGCTTTGCAATATTAAGTATGTGAAAAAAGGGTAACGATGGTTTAAAGGACAAGTGATCGTTTTTCAGTTCTCTAGACTTTTGCAAATCCCTTAAATATAATAACACGGTATTACAGGAATTACTGGTTGCGGTGTTGGGGAAGTCTGTTCATTCTAAATAAATCATTTGACCTGAATGTTTTTATTGAGTGTGACAAGTCCGCAGGGATTTTCTGGCAACACTTTCATTGACCAAACTTGTTTCCTGTTAGCACTTTGTACCAAAAACGTCTTTATTTCAAAGAAACAACGAATGCGAGCCTCCATAAATTAGCCGAATAACCGGACACGTAATGTAATGCATTTCACGCTACGATGTGGGATGGATTTCATCAGGGGCCCCTCCATAGATTGCAATAAATGACTGTAGTCACATTGATAATTTTTCTTTTATAAAACTTTGTTCAGGCAAGTTTTCAAGTATAACAACGATCGCAGTGATTATTTAACCGTTTAAGGACCGCCTCCTGCACATATACGTCGGCAGAATGGCACGGCTGGGCACAATCACATACCTGTACGTGGCTCTTTAAGTGTCCAGCCGTGGGTCCTGAGCTCCGTGACCGCGGGACCCGATCTCTACTGGTGTCCCGCGATCGGGTCACAGAGCTGAAGAACGAGGAGAGGTCTGTGTAAACAAACCTCTCCCCGTGCTTCCTACTGTGGCTGTCACCGATCGTCTGTTCCCTGTTATAGGGAAAGACGATCAGTGACGTCACATGCCTGGCCACGCCCCCTACAATAAAAAAAGCACATAACGTCACACATAACCCTTTCTCACCCCCTAGTGGTTAACTCCTTCACTGCCAGTGTCATTTACACAGGAATCAGTGCATTTAAATAGCACTGATTGCTGTATAAATGACAATGGTCCCAAAAATGTGTCAAAAATGTCCAATGTGTCCGCCATAATGTCGTAGTCACAATAAAAAATCGCTGATCGCCGCTATCACTAGTAAAAAAAAAAATATTAATAAAAATGCTATAAAACTATACCCCTATTTTGTAAACGCTATAACTTTTGCGCAAACCAATCAATAATCGCTAACTGCAATTTTTTTTACCAAAAATATGTAGAAGAATATGTATCGGCCTAAACTGAAGAAAAAAAATGTTTTTTTATATATTTTTGGGGGATATTTATTATAGCAAAAAAAGTAAAAAAATATTGAATTTTTTTCAAAATTGTCGCTCTATTTTTGTTTATAGCGCAAAAAATAAAAATCGCAGAGGTGATCAAATACCACCAAAAGAAAACTCTATTTGTGGGAAAAAAAGGACGCCAATTTTGTTTGGGAGCCACGTCGCACGACCGCGCAATTGTCAGTTAAAGCGACACAGTGCCGAATTGCAAAAAGGGGCTTGGTCCTTTGGCTGCAATTTGGTCTGGGGTTTAAAGTGGAAGTAAACCCATCGATTTAAACAGTTAAAAAAAAAAAAACGGCATGCCGGGAATGCTAACTGCACATTGGCTGTGCTCTCAACCAAACTATCAAACCATCCAATGGCTGGTGTCATAACGAATCACATGTGCAGCACCATAGCAGTTGAAGATTAAACAGAGGCAAAGATGGCAGCTTCCTTGGCTGAAAACGATAGGGGAGTTTACTTCCACTTTAAGTGGTTAATAGTAATTCTCCTGGGTTAGTCCCAATTTTTTGGATTTTTCTGTTCGGAACTGAAATGGATTCCCACATATGAACAAATGATGAAGGGACAGGGATAGGCAACCCTAGAGAGGTGGAGACCTACTTGAATAACACAAAAGAGATCGAAGGTCACCAGGGTGCAGCAATCTTTCTTTTTAATAAGATAGCCTTGCAAGGAGGTCCCATTTAAAAAGTAGGGAAGATTTTAAGAATTCAGAGGTCAGTAGAATTGTATATAAAACAGAGTTCAGGAGTCAGTGTTAAGTAATGTAGAGTTCTGAGATCAGTGGTATATAAAGCAGAGTGCGGAGGTCGGGAATAAGTAGTGCAGATTACAGGGGTCAATAGTAACACAGAATGCAGAGGTCATGAGTACATAATGCTGAGTGCAGTGGTCAGTGGTAAGTAATGCAGAGTGCAGACATAGTAACGTGTAGCCCAGAGTTTAGAAGTAAGTAGAAGGTAATGTAGCGTGAAGAGGGCATTAGTAAATATTGAAGAGGCAGGGGTCAGGAATAAGTAATGCAAAGTGCAGAGGCCAGTAGTATGTAATACAGAGTGCAGGGGTTAGGTCTAAGTAATTCAGAGGGCAGAGGTCAGTAGTATGTTAGGCAGAGTGCAGAGGTTGGGATTTAGTAATGCAGAATGAAGAGACCAGAAGTATGTAATGCAGAATGCAGTAGTTAGTAGTAGGTAATGCAGAGTGCAGGGGTCAGGAGAAAGTAATCCAGAGTTCAGGGGTTAATAGTAAGTAACGCAGAGTGCAGGGGTCAGTGTGGTAAGTACAGAAAAGTTCTGAGGTCAGCATTATGTAACATAAAGTGCAGAGGTCAGTAGGTTACACGGAGTAGGGGTCAGTAGTATGTAGCAATCCAATAAAGCAAAGTCCAGGGTATAATACTCTTCTTTACTTAGTCATAAATTATGAAGTCTAAAATGAATTAAAACATATTTAGCCGATGAACCTATCTCATGCAAAGCACATACTTTCCCAAGGTACTTGGATTGTTTGGAATCCTTTTGAATTTATGACTATATTAAGAAGAATTATATACTTTGAGTGCCCTGGACTTCATATTCTTTGATTGCTGTATTTGGCTATTTACTTACTAGGATCACCTAAGTCCCCTGCTGTGATTTCACAGAGGTCAGAAGTGTGAAATCTTTAAGGACAATCTTTTTACAATGCTCTCTGAGCTCCCTCCTGAGTTACTAAGGCCGCGTACACACGGGCGGACTGTTCGTCCAACTTTGTCCGCTGAACAGTGTTTGGGCGGACAGTCCGCTCGTGTGTAGGCTTGTTCGTCAAACTAAGTTCCGCGCATGCTCAGAAAGGATTTACACGCCGAAAGTTATAATGCAGTGTATAGGACGTCGTATTTTTCGTCCCGTCGTACGTGCCGTTCACGTCATCGCGCACGGTTTCAGCAAACTGTTCGTCCGTCGTGTGTGGCCATGTCCGTCCATGCTAATTTTGAGCGGACTGTTTGCCGAAACTGTTTGACGGACAAAGTTGGGCGAACAGTCCGCGCGTGTGTACGCGGCCTAATGGTGAATTTAGTTGCAGAGTAGCACAGTGCAGAGGTCCGGAGAAAGTCACGCAGAGTGCAGGTGTAAGGAGCATGTAATGCAGAATGCAAAGGTCAGAAGCAGATAATGGAGTATGTAATGCAGGGTGCAAAGGGCAGGATTAAGTAACGCAGAGAAAAGAGATAACAGTATGTAATGCAGAGTCTAGGGGTCAGGTGTATTTAATGCAGCTTCATAGTTCCCAACTGTCCCTGATTTGGAGCAATGTCCCTCTGTCCCTCATTCCTTCTCATTTGTCCCTCATTTTGGTCTGATCTATATAGATGTATAAAAAATGCACTTTTTATCTATGAAAAAGTGTTTCCCAGCGCTAAACCTTTCATCTGATTTCTAAATTGCTGCATTTGTAAATTCCAAAAGCCAATATAAAGGAAGAGTAGTGGTAAAAAAAGCACTTTTGAGTTGAACCAATATTTTATTTTTTGTACAATTCTCCTTTAAGGGGGCGTGGCAAGGGGTGTCCTATGTCCTATGCCTGCATACTTTTGCTGATATTGGTTCAATATATACTGCGCTGTGGCTATAAACTTTATCAGGCCGCCGACACAGCTTCTAGACAAGAAAGTGTGAATAACAAAAAAAATTAATGTGTAGCACTATAATAAAGGGATAATAAAGGGATAAACTTATACGGATCACCATATAAATCATTCAAACAAGAAATACTATTCCTTAATATTGATTCAACATAAGAACCAAAACCTTATTTAGAGAATTGAATAATCATTGAAATATAAGTGAAAAAAATATATACGTGAAAATATCTAAGTGAAAAAATATTTAAAAAAAGTGCTTATGCCAAACAAGTCCCAAAAATATAATGTCCAATGGTGAATATGTAGACGCTTTTCAACTAAAAAGTCGTCATCTGAAACGCGTCGGTGGATTCCTCTGCAGACACCACTATTTCTGTGTACACCGCTATTTCTGTGTTCATGTATATGTCGCTTTTTTGATACCAACTAAATGTGAGTCTTTTTTATCTTTAATTATTAAAATTTTCTACGTAACAATATTACGCTATGTCGGGTTTCTGCTTTTAGGATTTCCATGTATGAGACTATCATTCCATCTCGCATCGGACAGTAACGATTTGTTGACCTAATTTGATGTGGTTTCACAAGCTGAGTCCAAGGAATATCCATACCATCGGATAGATCCCATATACAAAGCCCATAAGACTTGGGGGACGTATGTCTCACTAAGTCCAAGTCCTCTGGTAAGCCTCCTCTATTCCCACGGTGGTGGCGGTGTTGCATGTTAGAAGAGCACACAGTGTTTTTGAAAGCAACTTTTGGGAAAAATCGATCTCTCTACATATTCACCATTGGACATTATATTTTTGGGACTTGTTTGATACTTTTGCTGATAGGTGTGCCTCATTCCTATCTCTAAAAGTTGGGAGGTATGCAGCTTCCAGAGGTATGTGTTATATAAAGAAGAATGCAGGGGTCAGGAGTATGTAACACAGAGTGCAGACATCAGTGGTATGTAATGCAGAGTGAAAAGGTAAGAAGTAAATATTGCAAAGTGAAGAGGTGTAATGCAGAGTTCAGGGGTCAGTAGTATGTAACACAGAGTGTAGAGGTATGGAAAAAGTAATTCAGATTTCAAAGGTCAGGAGTAAGTAATGCAGAATGCAGAGGTCGGTATCCCTGCAGCCCCCTGTGAAGGAACATGTTGAATACTTACCTGGCATGCAACAAGTCAAATTCTAAGGCATGGGTGCCCAATCTGTGGCCTTCCAGCTGTTGTGGAACTACAAGTCCTATGAGGCATTGCAAGCCGCTGACAGTTACAAGCATGGCTCCCAAGGGCAGAGGCATGATGGGATTTGTAGTTCAGCAACAACTGGAGGGCCACAGGTTGAGCATCCATGTTGTAAGGCATATATGGACATTGCTGCTGTCTAACACTTTCAGGTGTGTCTGATAGCGTGTCCCCAACATCTTGTTGTGCTGCCTTCTACTGGCCACTGTCTCACTACAGGACACAACAGTGATGCAGATGTCTGGGGGAGGAACAACGGCATACAGTACGGGGGCATGCTGTTAGACAGCAGTGGAACCAGTGCTGGTGGCTGGTGCTCAACATTTTGGGGTAGCTGGCAAACCAATGCTACCCTCTCCCCCCCTACGCATGGGAGATCGATGGGAAGGCGGCAGTCAACTCCCCCTCTATGAAAGATGGATGGGAAGGCAGCGATCAGAGGCCTCCTTACCTTAGGAGGCAGATGAGAGTGATCCAGGGTAGGGCTGCTGCTTCTCGCTCCAGCTGCTCCTCGCTCTGGGGCCGTTGCTGCTCCTCCTGGCCGAACAGAAAATGAGTCGTAAGACTCCCGGGCCAATCGAGTCTCTGGACCCTTTTCCTGATTGGCCGGGAAAAGAATCAGGAAGAAAATAGGAAATATTAATTTGCTATTGTCACACAACTGGGTGGGCTTAGGGCGCAGTGCTCTGCACTCCAAGACCACCCTTTATTCAAGCCAATAAGAGCCTCAGACTCTAATCATGTGTTTAAAAAAAAAAACATTGTAATCCATGCGTCTGGCTCCCTGCATGTAGATTAGGGGCCAGGCGCAATGTATTAGGGGGGCGGTGCCCCTTATGGACATGCCGCCACTGAGTGTAACCCATAGTTGTTTAGGACAGCTGGGATTTCACTCAGCACCCTTTGGTTCTAAAGAGTCTCCTGCGGTAACTGGTTAAAAAATTACACGGGTGGCATGCCTTCATCTACATTGACAAATTCCTGTTGCCCTTGGTATCCTGATCTACCAGTGCTCAGAATGTAGCTAGTTAGGATGGAGCCTTCAGGAATTTGGATCCTCCCTGCCTGCCCCTTTACATAGGACTAGCATCCTAGACAGCCAACACGTATGTTTATTTTATTCTATGCCACAAGGCAGCGGCACGGGCCTTCAATGCTTCCCAAGTGTCATCTTTAATTTATAGACAGGTCAGGGAGTAACATTGGTTGGTTCTATTCACCAGGAAAAGCACTGCCAAATATGGTTTAGCGGCGGGCTTCTGAAGAGCATGCGCTATGTGTTTTCAAAATTTAACTTTACCCAAACTACAGTTTGGTTTGGGTCTATTTGCCTAAATTTGACTTCTGTGTCAGTCTGACTGGGCTTTGAGATGTTCAGCCTGGCCACAAGGGGGCGCTGTCTCTGGTGGCAGGCATGGAACTATGGTCTGGTTGGGTGTTTAATTTACTCTCTCTCTGAGTCAGGTCAGTGGGAGTGGCCCTCTCGCTGTGCCCTCTGGGAGAGGGTATTTAAGATGCCGATGTCACATGGTTCGAGGGTTCCAGTCCAGTATGCTGCGCTGATTACATGGTCCTGGTCCTCCTGACCAGCCCCCAGGAAGGCTATGGCCTGGGGTGCGGATCCACCCGACTTTAATTCCTCGGGGCTGGCTAGCCCAAGGCAAGGGAACTAAGGAAGGATTCCAAGGTGGATGGGTGCTGTCTCCGGTTTGGGAGAGACCCATTGAACTTTGAGCATTCCAGGGGAGGACTCTTTAGAAGAACACCATGTACGGGTTGGTTTTCTTAACAAGGGCTGAAGTAACCGAGAGAATTCCGGTCTTGTAGATATCGCCAAGCAGGCTGAAAGATCCAGGTATCCTACAAATGTTCTACAGCTTAGTTTTCCCTACGTGTTCTGCAATAACGTCGGTGATAAAGACTTTGTTCCTGAGTAAGCACCTTGTTGGCTGCTAGGCCTTGTGAGAGAGGAACTGTCCAATCTGAGTGTTCATCCAGCTACGAATAGCTATTTTCTGGATGCAGTCAAAGTAAGCAAGTTCTTTGAAGTTTTTTGGACTTTGACATTGAGAGTACCTTTCCTTTCCAACCCTCTGATCCCAAGTTCAAAGACTGTTCAATAGTTTGAGTTTTTGCAAATAAAATCCATTCAAGTGGATCTATTGTCAGTCTCAAGTTACTGGGCCATCTACCAAGGGACATCCCCTAGACGTGAAACAAGAAGAACTAAAGGTAACGGTAAGCCCAAAAATAACCAGCAGTTCCTTCGGGGGGTTAGTGCTACAATGGTCTGGACAACCGTGCATCAAGACTTCTGGTCACAAGTGGGCGAAAGGTTCTCCTGCAGTTCCATTGTGAAGGCGTTATATTTTCAAATGCTGAGCAGTATGAGTTCACAACAGGGGCAGTCAAGCATAGCTGCCGTACGTGTTATCTTACAGAAGTACATTTTTATACATTGAGCATGTAGGTTGTGTAAGTGGATCATAGTTTTATAAATAATTTCGGCATATAAAATTACAAATTCTTATAAATAACATCAGAAAAAAAAAAAACTATTTAGTGAAAGTCTACTTATATTTATATGTCTGATAAAGAAAAAAAACCTTTGAGTGTCACGTCTAGGTGGACCTCCAGATTACAGTTTTATGGTTAGGTTCCAAGTAAGTACACAAGCAACTGTAAAGAGAAGCACGGATTATGAATGCAATGATATAAGGAGTGCTGGACATGACAGTGTGGATGAGGGACACAGAGGGTTAAGCTTTATGGGTGGAGCTGAGTAAAAAGGTTTGCAGGAAGCAAGTTCAGTGTAGGGGAGGGGTCATATAAAAGGGAGGGGTGTGGCTTTAGGGGATCATTCGGATCCCAGCGTGACACAGAGGAGGCAGTTTTTCTCTGCTCCTCTGTAATGGCCGACCTGGATGGGATTTTCAAGAGGCTGAGACGGGCGGCGGAGGCAAGCGGAGCGGAGTGGCTGCGGGACCGAGCGGGGACCAGGAGGACACCGCGGAGGATGTCGGTGATGCAGGTGAGGCGCTGCTGCATGCGCGGAGGTCTCGGCCTCCGGCGCGTTTTTTCCCCGGGGCCTACCCCTCGTCCACCTCGTGACTGTCGGAGCCCGGGGGCCGACCGCTCGGTCCCCCCGGCGAAGAGGAAGGTGCCTGGCTCTCCCTGGTCTGGGTGGTCATTGCGCCGCCGACCGGAGGGGGGCGGGACCTCGCGGAAAAATGGCGCCGGGTACGGGGGGGGGAACGGGCGGGGGGCTCTGGGTCTAGCCGCCTTGGGGGTGTGGCGGAAGGGGGGATCCTCGGACTGGGGGTTTCAGCGTGGGGACACGCGCGGTGGGGGGCAGGGTTTGGCATGGGGGGGGGGGGTCGCTGCTCCCGGGATGGGGCGGGTGGGATGCAGAGAGCCACCGAGGTGCCTGGCAGGGCTGGTCTTGGACGCCGGCATGCCGGGGGTGGTCGGGGGCCACAGGCACTGCGGGATGCGCCTGACCGCGCTGACCAGGAGGTCTGCGATTCGCCCAGGGGGATGGCGGTGCCCCCGGCGCGCACCGCGGAGGACAAGTCCGAGGGTGAGCTGTCGCAGGAGGAGGAATTTTCACATGCAGCGCACGGAACCATGACTGTCGGCAAGGCCCCGGTGCGGCCAGGTAAGTCACGTGATCCTTTGGTTCTGACGGAAGCCTTGGGGGGATTTCCTGGGGGACCCGGTATCCCAGAACGGCAGGGGATGGGGGCAGAGGGCCAGTCGGCGGGGGTGGGGCATGTCGCCCTGGGGGGGGGCCCACGGACAGCTGCAGGACCTTCTTGGAGGGGCTGCGGGCCCTGGTGGGTAAGTTTGCCGGGGGTTCGGGGGCACCGCAAGTGGGTCCCTGGATGGCTGCGGGCCCAGGGTCGGGGGGTGGGGGGTCCGGGACCACGCCGGTGGTGGACCCCCCGACCGCTGCGGCTTCTGGGGGGGTGGTAGACATGGGGCCTGGGGGCACGGGGGTCCCCCCGGTGGTCACGGAACCTGGGGCGTGGTCCGATGTGGTCAGGGTTGTGGATGCTGCCCGGTGCGCAGCATATGTTGATTCGAGGGCCCGGTGGGGGCGTGCCTGAAGCAGGAGGTGCGGGAGAATATTGGCATGGGTGAGTATGTGGAGATTTTCTCGTTGCTCCCCCTTGAGAAGTTCAACTTGGATAGGGTCAAGCCGGAAGGTTCCAAAAGGACGACGAGGAGAAGCGTAGGTATCGGCTGATTCTGCGCACTTTCTCCATTTGGCTTCAGGCGTTCGCTGGCTTAGCTAGCATGATTGGGGAGACGAACCCCGAGCATGGCTCGGCGTTGTTCTGCTATATGGACGCGATTGGAGGGGCTTATCGGGTGTATGGGGGGGGGTGGCATGGCTGCGTTATGACGAACAGTCCGGGCAGCGGTAAGCGGTGCGGCCGGAACTATGCTGGGACCGCAAGGACATCAGCCGCTGGATGAGGCTTATGTCTGCGGCTCGGACTCCTGCTCCGTTTCTTCAGGGGGGGGCGGGAGTGTGTTGTCCTCAGGGCTGCCGGCCGGGGAAAAGTGGGGTGTGTGCTGGCCCTTTAACGGGGGGCTTGTAAATTCGGGAAAGCGTGCCGATTTAAGCACGAGTGCTCCGGCTGCGGCGGCGCCCTCGCACTGTCCCGCTGTTTCAGGAACGGAAAGCGTTCCGGCGATGTTGCTCACGTAAGGGATGACGCCGGTAACCCTGGGAAGGATGCTTCCTTTCCTGAGTGAGTATCCGGATGGTGAGGCGGCGCTGGGGTTGATTTCGGAGTTTCGGGATGGTTTCAGGATTCCTTGTTCATTGGCGGAGGTGCCGCCAGTGGCCCGGAACTTGCAATCGGCTTTGGTATACCCTGGGGGTGGTAGGCGAAAACTTGGGCAGGGAAGTGGCGTTGGGCCGGATGGGTGGGCCTTTCGAAGTGCAACCGTGGGGCGACCTGGTGGTGTCCCCGCTGGGTGTAGTTCCTGGGAAAGAGCCAGGGAAATTTCGCTTGATTCATCACTGGTCCTTTCCTAAAGGGGGGTCGGTCAATGACGTCATCGGCCCTGATGCGTGTACGGTCTCATACGTGTCTTTTGATGCGGCGGTGAGGTGGGTCAGGCTTTCTGGATGCGGGGCTCTTATGGCCAAGGCAGATGTGGGGTGCCATTGGCGGGGCCAGTTCTATATGAGTAAGTGCCTGCCCATGGGTTGTTCCATTTCCTGCGCCTACTTTGAGGCGTTTAGCTCATTTTGGAGTGGGTGGTGAGTGACGTTTCGGGCCTGGAGTCGGTCGTCCACTATTTGGACGACTTTCTGTGCGTGGGCCCCGCCTGCCTCCAGTGTGGGTGCGATTTTTCTGTCTACGTTGCAGCACATTGCAGGTAAGTTCGGGGTACCGTTGGCGGGGGATAACACGGAGGGACCAGTTACGGACTTGAGTTTTTTTTGGGGATAGTGATCAATTCGAGGGCAATGGAGTGTCGATTGCCCGAGAATGAATTACTTGATCGGAAGATGGAATTGGCGGAGATGCAAGGATAGTAGAAGGTCTGGTTGAGGGCCCTGCAGTCTCTGTTGGGCTAGCTAAATTTTGCTTGCCGGATCATCCCTATGGGGGCGGGTGTTCGGCAGTCGGCTGTCGGCAGCCTCGGCCGGGGTGAGTGTGCCTAACCATTTTGTGCGTCTGCGGGAAGGAACACAGGGAAGATTTGCGGGCGTGGCTTGAATTCCTAGCCTCTTGTAACGGGCGGGACATGTGGATGTCGGGGCCAGTGAGCAATTTCGATGTGGAATTGGTCGCTGCCGCGGCTGGGTCGGCGGGTTATGGGGCGTATTTTCGGGGACGGTGGAGTGCTGAACCTTGGCCGCGATCTTGAGAGGTGGCGGGGTTGTTGGGCAACCTGGTTCTGCTCGAACTATTCCTGGTGGTGTTGGTATTGGAGCTGTGGGGGGAGGAGTTCCGTAATATTAAGTTGCGCATTAGTTGAGACGACATGGGGGTGGTTCAGGTCCTCAACCATTTGGCTGCTACGGCAGCTGGTGTTTCGGTGTTTACGGCTCAATGTTTACGTTTCGGCAGTGCACATACCTAATTATTTGGCTAACTCGCTCTCTCGTTTTCAGTGGGACGAGTTCCGGGATCTGGCGCCGAGAACGGAGGAGTCGAGGGCGTCTTGCCCTGGGTGGATGTGGGGGATGCCCTTGTAGTCGCCGCAGGTTGGATTCAGGGGTCTTTGAGTGGGTCCACGTGGGCGGCCTATTCTGGGGTGTGGTCAGAATGGTTGGGTTGGAGCGGTTGGTCGGGGCTCCGACCAGCGCTGGTTGGTGCTGTATTGGGTGGCAGGGAACATTGAGATGGGATTGGCACCTGCGTCGATTGATCGGAAATTGGCGGGGTTGGCATTTTTGTTTAAGCTGTGGGGAGAGCCGGACGGGAATGTGGATTTTTTGGGTGCGGCAAACCTTGAAGGGGTATAGGAGGGAAAGGAAAGGTCGGGAGGCGCACAGGCTGGTGAAGTGTTATAACTTGGTGGCGATTTGTTCCCGGCTTGTGGAAGTTTGTTCTTCCGCTTACAAGGCCATCCTGTTCACAGCGGCTTTTTCATTGGCGTTTTATGGGGCGTTTGGGACTGGGGAGTTGGTGTGTCGGTCTAAACGGGGTGCTGTGGGGCTGTTGGATCAGGATGTACAGGTGGCTGTTGATCGGGTGAGTATACGGTGGCGGAGGTCCAAGCCTGACCAGCTGGGCAGGGGAGTGGTGATTATACTGTTTGCCTTGACCGGGCTCGGCAGTGGGCCCTGTGGTGGCGGTAAGGGCCTTTCGGGCGGTGCGGCTGGAGGGGGGGGGGGCCTTTTCTTGCTGCATGCGGGGGGCTCTTTTCTCTCTAGGTTGCAATTCGTGTCAGTTTTCAACGGTGCCTGCGGACTGTGGGTTTGGACGACCGGGAGTACTCGTCGCACTCCTTCCGTATTGGGGCGGCCACTGAGGCTGCCCGATGTGGGCTGGCTGAGGCGATTGTTCGCCGGATCGGTCATTGGGAATCTAAGAGGTTCCGTTCGTATGTCCGGCCGCAGTTGATCCTGGGGTGAGCTGGGGCGCGGCTGGGAGTGTTTTGCAGTATGGGGTTGGGAGTTACAGGTGTTATGGTATATTACGTTGGTTGGTTGTTATGTGTTCTGTGTTATGTTTTTCGTTTCAGATGGAGGTTCCTCACGCCTCGTTTGGATCCTAGGGCACTCGGACGTGTGCTGGGGAGCCGGGAGAGGTGATGCTCAGCCGGCAGGCGGGCCGTTGGGAATTCCTGGGGGGAGGCTAGGTTGAGGTGGTTGGGATTCCCGGGCATGCGGTGGGAGCGTGTGATGAAGGAAGTTGAGCGCTTTGCAATGAGGGACAGGCCCCCGGATGTGTTGGTCATTTACGCAGGGGGCAACGACCTGGGCATACGGAAGGAAAGGGACATCTTAGCTGATGTTAGGGCGGATGTTTTGCACTTACGAGTCCGCTTCCCGGGTACCATTTTGGTTTGGTAGGTCATTGCGGGCAGATCGGTGTGGAGGTGGGCTAGGTCCATGGTAAGCATCAACAAAACCAGGATGGGGGTCGGACGTGGGTATTGACCTTTGGTCATTGGGTCTGCAGGAGGGTATACAACATAGCTCTTAGGGTGTGGGGTGGCCCTCAAGGTTGAGGGGGTCACCCTTTCGGGCTGTGGCGGTGTGTTTTCTGGTGGTTTCTGACGGTAGACAGGTACTCAGAAGGGATCTGAGGGTGTGGGGGGCTCATCTAACGATCGGCCCCTCTGGGTATTCCTGAACGTTGGAGGGAATACGGTTATGTTCACTGGCGGAAGTTGTCTCCGACCGGTCACAGGTGGAGGCCTTTGGGAAGTTGGTGAGGTGTACCGCAGTGATTTGGTATTGGCTTAAGTGGGGTCACCGTCAGAGATCACCAGAATGGGCAGTTAATGTTATTTAATGTGGTTTAATGGTAATAAAGTTATTTATATTTATATATCTATATATATTTAGATATTTTCATATTTACAAGTTATTGGAGTGAATTTTGAGTTATGTTTAATAAAGGCTGTTGTGGCCAGTTTACTCCAACCTATGGTGTGGTCTCGTTTCTAATAGGGGAAGGTATGGGTAAGGAATAATATAAGGGGAACATTCAGACTACACTAGTCAAGAGAAGCACGGATTATGAATGCAATGATATAAGGAGTGCTGGACATGACAGTGTGGATGAGGGACACAGAGGGTTAAGCTTTATGGGTGGAGCTGAGTAAAAAGGTTTGCAGGAAGCAAGTTCAGTGTAGGGGAGGGGTCATATAAAAGGGAGGGGTGTGGCTTTAGGGGATCATTCGGATCCCAGCGTGACACAGAGGAGGCAGTTTTTCCCGCCCTCCCGCCCTAATGTTATGTGTTTGTTTTGTTGTGTCGTTCGTTGCTGGTCTTTTCTTCTTTTGCAGGTTTCGTCGGTTGTCACGGCAGCTGAAGGTTTTCCTGTGTTGGCGGTGTGTTTTCTGGTGGTTTCTGACGGTAGACAGGTACTCAGAAGGGATCTGAGGGTGTGGGGGGCTCATCTAACGATCGGCCCCTCTGGGTATTCCTGAACGTTGGAGGGAATACGGTTATGTTCACTGGCGGAAGTTGTCTCCGACCGGTCACAGGTGGAGGCCTTTGGGAAGTTGGTGAGGTGTACCGCAGTGATTTGGTATTGGCTTAAGTGGGGTCACCGTCAGAGATCACCAGAATGGGCAGTTAATGTTATTTAATGTGGTTTAATGGTAATAAAGTTATTTATATTTATATATCTATATATATTTAGATATTTTCATATTTACAAGTTATTGGAGTGAATTTTGAGTTATGTTTAATAAAGGCTGTTGTGGCCAGTTTACTCCAACCTATGGTGTGGTCTCGTTTCTAATAGGGGAAGGTATGGGTAAGGAATAATATAAGGGGAACATTCAGACTACACTAGTCATGTTTACAGAAAAAAAAGATATGTTAAAAAATTTACAAGGCAAATATAGCAAAGACTTGATTTGTCAGGGCACAATAAAAATAGAATATTCAAGGGCCTAGTCTTACGTTGTCGATCTGGTGTGTTGCAGTAACTTCAAATTTTTTAAAATGAAATAAAATCCGTTAAATACACATATACCTTTATTGGAAGATTTTTTGTTTAAATGACTGGTCTGGTCTCTTTAAAAGCCATGTCCCATAGTATCACACCTTTCCTTTTTTCCCCAAGTCACTCTATTGGGAACACTTGAAATACCTGGTACTTCTAGGTATGAAGGAGCAGGTGAGTCACCCCATGTGACAGCACCACTGCTTAGTGATTGGCTCAGTGCTCTTACATGGGTGGGATTGGGGAGAAATCCACCCCTTAGTAAGCTTTGACTGTTATTCCAACTAGGAGCTTACACAGGGCTATGTTCCCTTATTCCCCATAACTGAAGGGGAGAGCGAAAGGAAGGGTAAAGTGACACTAATCTCTGATTTAAAAAATAAAATTCTATTCAAATATATATTCTTAACTCAAATACTTTATATGTGATGGAACATCAAAAGTCCATAACAGTTTATGAAACCTTCCAATTCGTGAAGTTTGTTAGATATCAAAAAGTCCCAGTAAGGCAATGAGAATAATAAAAATCTAGTTACACTAGAGGCTGCTCCAGTTTGAGGTTGAACTGATCTCTTAAAAAACATAGTAAAGGACAACCAGGGGCACCAACTAAGTGTAGAAAATCTGTACTTTTAGTGTAAAAGTTGGCTTGAGAAAGGAGCTCTGATGCGCCGAAATGCATAGCCACACCCCGTTGCTGTTGTGCACTCCAGGGTGCTGTCAGAGGACCTATAATCTCAGAGCTACAGCTAATGCTCATTCTTGCACAGCTAATGCTCATTTCCGTGCAGCTAATGCTCGTGCACATGTACCAGCACACAGACGAGCTCGGACTAATATCCACTCTAGCCGTACACTGACATGTAGGCGCATCTGTGTATGCCAGCATGCATGGCCATGCACATAGGCACCAAGCTTTCCCTGTGTGTGTGCTAATCGCTGTATGTTCTTCAGCTTTCCCATAACTCATGCTAATTGTTGGTTGTTCTTCAGCTGTCCCCTAATCCATGTTTTTGCTGACTGCTCTTCCATTGCTGACCCTCTCCTGACTTTGCTCTGTGGATTTTGGTTACCAACCTTGACTTGCCTCTGATTATTCTCTGCCTGCTCCCCTGGTACTGACCTCAGTCTGCTATTGGACATTGCTCTGCCTGCTCCCCTGGTACTGACCTCAGCCTGCTATTGGACATTGCTCTGCCTGCTTCCCCGGTACTGACTTCAGCCTACTTCCTGACTATGCTGCTGCTTCACTATGTATGACCCTGGCTCACCTTGACTATGTCTCTGTCCGTGGCAATCACCTTCCTCCAAGTTACAGGCACCCATGCTTCTTTGAGCCTTGTACCTTACCACATTCAGGTGTACTCAGACCAGAGCCTCAAGGGAAGCCCTCTTGTTAACTCAGCCTCCAACCAAAGTACATGATAGGTGCTTTCCGGACTTCCGGGTCCAGCTCACCGGTATTTTGTGATCCATCTGGTGGCTTCACCAGCGTCCTACCCTGCAAATTCTTGCCACTAGGCTAATCAGCAACACTGGCATATTGTATCAGATGAGCGATTCTTAAAGCGGACCATCAGTAATTTTTTCAACTTTCCACCTATTAAATCTTCTGCCCTTGTTGTTTAAGCTTCGGATAGTAAAACAATTTTTTTTTGCTAGTAAATATCTAATACAGCCCACTTCCCATTTCTTGTCTGGTCATTAGCCTAGGCTTATGAGATCATGCACAGCTCTCTCACTCTCTTGAGAGTTTGCCAGGAATGGAGGGGGATGAGAGGGATGAGAGATGGGAGGGGGTGAGTCATAAGAGGGCTAATGAGAGCTGCAGAGCTGGAGGTGTGCCTCTGTGTGTCTATGTAAATCCAGGAAGGGAACAGGCAGCAGCTTCAGATGCCCACAGTTAAAATGGTTGCGGCCAGACTCAGTGGAGGGAGATTTCTGCAGAATATTTGGCAAGTACAGGATCACAGTATATATAAAATAATATGCGAAGTGGTTGGAGAGAAGCTCCAGAATGGCAAAGATGTTTTTTATTACATATTATGTAGGAACTTTATATGTATTACATATAAAGTTCCTCTTTAATGTTTTACAAGTTAGTTGCCATTTGTTTTTTTTTTTAATGCAAGTACTGATATACTACACTTAGTTGGCACCCCCTGTTGTCCTTTTCTATAACAAGGAAAATAATTCTTTGTATTGACCATCCACCATGGTTGCTCCTACTGCTGCTCATGCTTCTGTCTTCTGCTGCTATCTACCACCAACAGAGAACACATACTTTTCCCCAGGCTCTAGGTCACCCTTTCTCAACCAGGGTTCTTCCAGAGGTTGCTAGGAGTTCCTTGAACTGTCTCTGATCGACCTTCCATAGTCATGGTCCAAAGCAACCTGGCAAAGGACATCAAAAATATTTTTAGCTCTCTGTAAGGGTGGCCTTCGGACCACCATTGTAAGGAGTGCATTCTTTCCACAGCCCACCAATGTAAGGGGTGTTTTTTCTGCTGACCCCCAATTAATTGGTTTTATCAGGCGTTCCCCAAGACCTAAAGGGTGACCTTCGAATCACCACTGTAAGTGGTGCATTCTTTCCACAGGCCACCAACATAAGGGGTTGTTTTTCTCACTAATTGGTTTTAGCAGGGGTTCTCCAAGACCTAAAGGGTGACCTTCGAATCACCACTGTAAGGGGTGCATTCTTTCCACAGGCCACCAACATAAGGGGTTGTTTTTCTCACTAATTGGTTTTAGCAGGGGTTCTCCAAGACCTAAAGGGTGACCTTCGAAATCACCACTGTAAGGGGTGCATTCTTTCCACAGGCCACCAACATAAGGGGTTGTTTTTCTCACTAATTGGTTTTAGCAGGGGTTCTCCAAGACCTAAAATCGATTTCAATTGTTCCTTTAAGGCAGGGATATGCAATTCGCGGACCTCCAACTGTTGCAGAACTACAAGTCCCATGAGGCATAGCAAGACTCTGACAGCCGCAAGCATTACACCCCGAGGCAGAGGCATGATGGGACTTGTAGTTTTGCAACAGCTGGAGGTCCACTAATTACATATCCCTGCTTTAAGGTAAAAAAAAAATGTTGTGAAAGGCTGCTCTAAAGTTTTCCTTAATTAAAAAAGGTACATTTTCACCAAGATAAAGCTGGCTACAATGCAGCATAAACAGCATACTTCCACACACAAAAAATACCCTAGAATGCCTTATAGATACATTTTGAAATGTGATGATTCAGCAAGAGGAGTTCAGTCACGTGGAGCGAGTTTTGGTCACACAATTCTACAGCTGGCAGCAGAGAAAAGGTTTCATGAGGTGTGACTGTGAAACACTTTAAGTGTCACATCTCACTGTGGGGCAACAGTGTTAAAAAAAAAAAGCGAAAGGACGGGCCATGACACCCTACGCTGCCTTCATTTGTATTACAATGTTTTTTATCAGTTTTTTTGGTAATGGCAGATGAAAGCGAAATTAAATTCTGTTTTTAAAAAAACATATAATCAAGTATATATTTGTAACTCAAAAAAGTATCTCCTATTGCTGTCAGTCTCCTCAAAATCTCTGAAAACTTTTTTTATTGTTGATGCTTCCATCTGACTTTCTGTTATGCCGCGTACACATGACCGGTTTTTCCGTCAGAATCAATTCTGACGGTCTTTCCGACGGAGTTCTCCTGAAACGGACTTGCCTACACACGATCACATCAAAGTCCGTTCGTTTAGAACGCGAAGACGTACGACGGGACTAGAAAAAGGAAGTTCAATAGCCAGTAGCCAATAGCTGCCCTTGCGTCGTTTTTGGTCCGTCGGAATAGCATACAAATGGTTTTCCCGATAGGAATTGATTCAGTCGTTAAGATTTAAAACGTGTTCTATTTCTAGGTCCGTCAGAATTCTTGAAAAAAAAAGTCAGATGAAGTCCACACATGATCGGAATATCTGATGAAATGATTCCGTTGGACGTTTTCTGCTGGAAAGTCCGGTTGTGTGTACGCCACACCCATCGTTAGAGATAATTCATTCTTCCAAAGTAAATACACTTATGCAAACTGGTACTGACTAGTATTCCCATGTTTCTTTTCTCCCTCGGTTTTTGTCCATCACTTAGCTAATGAGACCCCAGGAGAGAGGCAAGGGAAGGTCAAACAAGGATGATATGCAGGCAACTGACACGCTCCTTATCAACTGATGATGTTATTGGTCGTCAGGAGGTTGGCAGCTACAAGGTTTTAATGGTGTTCAATGAAAACCTGTGGCTTTGTGTTACTAAATGGCAGGTTTCATCCATCCACTGGCTTGTAAACTCTCCTAATTTTGTCCCAATATAGGCTTCAATCTATAAGCAGTATAGGCCACTAACCACTGATGCCCAAGTTAAAATTGTACCTTCGTTTGCACGTTGGCGCTTGCGCTACTCCGTCCTCGGCTCACACATCGTACATGCGATGCACGCGTGTTATGCTTTATATACACTGCGCATGAGTGAAACTCTGCCTCTGAGCTAATTTCTAGTTTATTCCCCACCCCTTCTCTTTTGGCTCAGTGGGAGAGCACATGGCGGAGACACAGCAGGTGCGTGATAATAGCAGCAACAACGAAAGCCCAGAGCCAAAAACGTCCTGATCCAGGAGGAGATATAAGGCCTCAAATATGTCCTTAGCAGAGATGGTGGAGATGGTGGACATCTTGAAGAGGGCAGACTATGATGGGAAGTATGGACCGTACAGCAACCCTAATGTGAGAAAGGCCAAGATCATGACTAAAATTGTGAGAAGTCTGCAAAGGAATTTTGGGGTATGACGATCCAAAGACCAATTGAGGAAATGCTGGTCAGACCTGAAGTTGAGGAAGCACGATCAGTACAGAAGGATTAGGAAAGTGCTTCTAAAATTGTAGTATTTGTCCTGTGTTCCTATTATTATTATTACTTGTATGCTGCTCCATGTGCTTTTCTTTACTGTTGTACAGTTTAAAATGGCAAGTTTGAGGTTCGTGGGCACAGTAATCATTCGTAGTAAACATCGTTCGTTCGGCTACTAATACCAGGTTTTTGGCAGATGCAGGTTAACTACATTTGTTCATGCCTATTTGTATTAAAATAAGTTTAGCACATTGTTGTCTAGATGGGTTTGTAACTAGAATGAAATGCAAACTTGATTGAGTGTAAGGAGAGGACACTCAGCAGCTGTTTACACATCTGGACACAGGAGCACTAGTGTGGGACACCAGAACACCCTTTTTAGGTGCTCCAGTGGATACTAGGGGTCTCTCCATGTGTGAAACTTTAACAAAAAAAGGTAAGTATTCCAGTTTAAGAAAGGGAAAAAATCATGTCTTCAGATTGGAACTCTGCCAAAACAGACAATTGTATGACACTTCCAAGCAATGTTTCATATTCCTATTTCTTGCCTTAAATATCTGTGTGCTAAGTATACCTTTTTGTATTCACATAGGGGAGAAAATTATCGGGACATATGAAGACACCAGGAACCCCACACCTACTGAAGAATGGGAAATCCCCACACACCATGAAGAAGATGTGGAGGGAGAGGTTCATGAAGTGGGACGAAATAGTGACCACAACAGGTCAGTGTGTGAGACCACAGTTTCGGGTAATAGATGTATGCCTGCATATTTATAATACATGGGGGGTTATTTACTAAAGGCAAATCCACTTTGCACTGAAAGTGCACTTGGAAGTAAAGTCGCTGTAGATCCGTGGGGGACATGCAAGGAAAATAAAAAACACATTTTAGCTTGCACATGATTGGATGATAAAATCAGCAGAGCTTCCACTCATTTCAGATCTACCCCTTAGATTTAGAGCGACTTTCGTAAATAATCCCCATGGTGTGTTTTTTTAGGTGATGTGGATATTGTTGAAGAAGAAACTAATTTCAACTGGAGATGGTGGTGTGCAATCGTGATTTAGAGATGGTCAAGCAAAATATCACTGATGTACAACAAAAAAAAAAGAACATCATTGATGTTTTAGGCAGAATCTAAAACCCCCAAAAATTGAACAGTTTGTCGTTGAATTTTTTATTTTGATTAAAGTTTTAAAGTAATTTGAAAGCCAAATTTTGAAGATGCACACAGTGTGTCAACATGTGCTATCTGCCATCACGGGATATCAATGTACGCGTTTTGTGGGTGCAACCCCTTCCTCGCAACTAAAGTAGATGAGAAGAAGATGGGTTGCACCCCCAAAACAGGTCCATTGATCCCCCATGATGGGAGCTAGCACATGTTTACATTAGGCATTGGATCAGGAGCGAAATCCACATTTTGACTCCCAATTTCTGTTCATCTTCAAAATTTGGATTTTACAAGGGTGATATCACCCCATCTGATGAAGACAAGATCAACACAGTTTTGACACTATAATGTCTCATATTGCCTTCACTTTATCAAAGTTTAACTTTGTAAGTTCCTGAGTTGTGTATGTTATGGTTTTAAACATGCCTGTTTAATGAAAAAAAGGCTATTTCTACTGTCAAACATAAATGTTATACACCAAAGATGTTGGTTTGTTAAAAAATCCTTTTGTAACACACATGTGAATGTGCACGGAGTAAAATGTTTTATACTCACCAATAGGGGTTATTTATGAAAGGCAAATCCACTTTGCACTGCAAGTGCACTTGGAAGTGCAGTCGCTCTAAATCTAAGGGGTAGATCTGAAATGAGTGGAAGCTCTGCTGATTTTATCATCCAATCATATGCAAGCTAAAATGCTGTTTTTTTTATTTTCCTTGCATGCCCCCTTGGAATCTACAGCAACTTTACTTCCAAGTGCACTTTCAGTGCAAAGTGGATTTTCCTTTAGTAAATAACCCCAAATGTATGGTTTCTTCTTTCAATGCTCAATACCAGTTTTTGGAGTAAGTTGGTATAGTTACAGTGACAATGGGGGTATTTACTAAAGGCAAATCCACTTTGCACTACAAGTGCACTTTCAGTGCAGTTTCAGTGCACTTGTAGTGCAAAGTGGATTTTCCTTTAGTAAATAACCCCCACAGTGCTCTAAAATTTGACCCAATCAGGCCATTTTAGGGACTCGAAGCAATTAATTCATGGAGCTGAAAAGGATGATTGTTTTTATCATTAATGCATTATATACATTAACAAACACAACAATGTGCGTGTGTGTGTAGCAGACCCACAACATAATAGTTAGCTGAAGAAGAGATTGTCATCTCATTTATCAAATAAATTACGTTTGCACTATTGAATAAAATGGCCAAAAATAAAAGGACATTGGAGAACCTAGGAGACAGATAAGAAACACAAGCAGTAAATCAAATGACATATGAGTTCAGTTTCTAAAAAATGTTTTAAATTCAAAACATGTTTTACACATTGCCTGGCATATCAATTCCCCCCTCCCACCCGTAAAATACTCTACATACTTTTGTCAAACTTCACGGGCGCTTTGGGGGGGCAAGCCAGAACAGCCAGCTTCAAGTGCCATCAGGGTTGAAGGATCAGGAAAGCCGGCCTCAGTCCCAACTGAGGCCACATACTTTGATGCATTTTTCCTTAAGAAATGATGTAGTATGCAGCATGCAAGGACAATATGACCTATTTTATATTCCGCCATGTTGATCGCTGTGAGAAATAGGCGGAACCGGCTGGCCATTATTCCAAAAAGGCATCCTCCACCACTCTATTGGCTCTGGCCAGCCAGTAATTAAAAACCCTCTGGTCCGGGGTGAGGGTCCTCATTGGGAGCGGGCGCATCAGATTGTCACCCAGCCCAAAAGCTTCATCAGCAATGAAGACAAATGCCACATTGTCTGCCACAGGTGGCAAGCCCAAGCCGCCATTATAGAGATGTCTGAAGAACTACGTCTGGACAATGACTCCACCACCCGACATCCGCCCATTTTTCCCATGTCCAAATACAGGAACTCGTATGTCACCGACACCACCGCCAACAACACAATACTATTAAACCACTTATTAATGTAATAGTATGACCCCGAGTTGGGGGGTGGAACTATGTGGATGTGTTTTCCATCTATTGCCCCTCTGCAGTTGGGAAAGTCCCACTGCTGGGCAAACTGGGAGGTCACAGTCTGCCATTCCTGTGGGTTTGAAGGGAACTGTGGAGTCCACCAAAAAAAAATTTTGCACTTTTGCACATAACATTACAAGCAGATTAGACACAAAAATTCTTGGCCAACATGAGTATAACATTTATTTTAAGGAGTATTTAAAGACAATAGTATAAGGTACACTTATCAGATTCCTTACCCCCTCTGATGGCCCATTGTAAAAATTTTAGGGTGGGGGGGGGAGATGTTTTGGACAGGTAACCCTCTCCACTTCATTGAGAGCTGAATGCATAAATAATGTGTGTTACTTTGGCCAGCCCCTCCTTACACTATTGGCAGCCCATTGGACAGGTAAGAAGTGTCATAATACAAAAATATGAATACACACTGTATAAATTGAAGCACATTTTTACATTCTGCAATTACCTATCAAGATAATAGGCAAACAAAACTTTAAACAGTACCATTTTAAAGTATTCAGGCAGGCACTTGCACTACATGCTTTGGTGAATTCATCCATAAATCTGATCACAAAAGAGGTAGGTATAGTGTGTATGGGTTTGGAAAAGTCAGCAGATAGAGTGTTGGTATCGGTTGACTTAGCAGTTGGGGGGGAAAGAGGGAGGGTTCCAAATGATTTTTGGCAAAAAAAAACAATACATTGTTAAGTGACTAGGCTAGGTGTGTATGGGCCCAGGATAGCATGCTCGGGAGGTTAGTGAAGGCAAATATGCATGAGGGACAAAAAAGGAACATTAAAAGATTCCAGCATGCATGCGGATAAAGAGGACATTCACAGCATATTACATTCATGGTAATTAGGGAATGAATATAGAAATACAATAGATTAGCATACATTAAATACATAGAATGTGATGTTAAAGGAGAAAACTTACCTTAATAAAGTCATTCTGCAGGACCTAAATGATGGCAGAACAGGTCTATGGGGGGAGATTGCAGTCGTGAACTTGATATTCTGGAGACTTCTCCCCGTTGCCAAGTACTGCAAGGTGACGACAAGCCTCTGCTTGGGAGTGATGGCGTGCCGCATGCAGGTGTCCTTCTTCGTAATATAAGGGGACAGCAAAGCTAACAGACGGTGCAAAACGGGGTCTATAATCCTGTGATAATTCCTGAAATCATCAGGATTATTCTCCCGCATCTCCCACAGCAAAGGCATGTGCGAGAATTGGTCACGCTGGAGCAACCAATTCTTCATCCATGAACTCCTCCTTGCCCTGTTCATGGGCTGGACTTGGGTCAAAGCAAGAGCTCCAACACCAAGCCCTTGCATAGCACGAACACTACAAAAAGTACGTACCCACAAACATGGCTAGAAAACGGTCGGCTGGTCAGAACGAACTAACAGAATGCACTGGAAATCAGAGAGGCCTGAGAAGAGTGAGCTGAAAATCAGAAACGAGCAGACAAGAACGCACTGAGAAACAGATACGTACTATTAAATAGAACGCACTGAAAGACAGGAACGTACTGATATGATCCCACAAGCACAAACTGACAAGCAGTAACGAACTGAAAAGCACGAATCGTCTCTCACCAAACTTCTATTAATACGAGATAAACACAAGATTAGCAGAAGGAGCCCAAAGGGTGGCGCACTGGCTACTGAACTTCCTTTTTATACTGCCGTCGTATGTGTTGTACTTCACTGCATTCTTGATGTTCAGAATTTCCAACAACATTTGTGTGACCGTGTGTATGCAAGGCAAGTTTGAGCCAACATCCTTCGGAAAAAAATCCACGGTTTTGTTGTCGGAATGTCCGATCATGTGTACGCAGCATAAGTGTTTGTTAACCCTACCTCCCAACCATTTTCAACTGTGTTCCGGGGTCCCACAGTTCTGGGTTAGAGTCCCGGAAAACACCCCACAAACCTGCACTTAGTACGTAGTGCACCCCGTAACCCTGCACTTAGTATGTAGCGCAACACTACACTCTGTATGTAGCGTGCCCCACAACCCTGCACTCTGTACGTAGTGTGTTTCGCAACCCTGCACTCTGTACAGAGCATGCCCTGCGACCCTGCACTCTGTACGTAGCATGCCCAGCAACCCTGTACTCTGTAGGTAGCGCATATATGTAGGCAAGTATAACATGTTTTTTTTTTGATGAAACTTTAAAATCACTTTAAGGACCAAGCCTTTTTCTGACACTGGTTGTTGCTAACAAGTTAAAATCAGTATTTTTTTGCTAGAAGATTACTTAGAACCCTAAGAAGATTACTTACAAACATTACAGTAAAACCTTGGATTGCGAGCATAATTTGTTCTGAAAACGTGCTTGTAATCCAAAGCACTTGTATATCAAAGCGAATTTCCCTATAAGAAATAATGTAAACTCAGGTGATTCATTCCACAACCATTTATTCATAAGCCCTTCAGTCTATAGTCCATATAAAAAGATTATAGCAATGTGATAGGTTGTGTAACCATAAAATGTCCATCCACAAATGGAAGCCTCCACAAGGGGATTAGAAGAAAAATCCAACAGGAGCTACAGAGTATAAAAGAGAAGAGAGGCGCCTCTAAGTGTAGCAATATGATTACATTTAATGAAGGTACAATATTTAGCAACTCACTTGGTTGATGATTAAAACAGGCACATCTAAGTATGCAGGCATCCGGGGTAAAGCGGTCCACATAGACCATCTTCCGCACCACTGGCTCTCACCGCTATCAGTCATCAATCGTGACTGGGAAGACTACCCTGCAGTTGAGTGATCTGAAAGCGAGGCTTGAAGCGCTCGTAGAGCGCAGTGTGGAAGGGATAACAGCAATAGCGGTTAATCATCAACCATGTGAGTCGCTAAATTTGGTACCTTCATTTAATGTTAGAGGCACCTCTCTTCTCTTTTATACCTAGTTGTGACGTGACGTTACTTGTATATCAAGACATTACTTGTATGTCAAGTCCAAATTTATTAAAAAATGTTGCTTGTCTTTCAAAATACTCTTAAACCAAGTTACTCTCAAAAAACGCTCCCTCAAAGCGACGTACAAACCGCTGTAAAGCCATTTCCGAAAAAGTGCAGGAATGTGCCCTATTGCCCCACCAAATAAAGAGGACCTATCACAGCCCATCTTAGTACCTCTCACAGATACTGGTGACAGGTACTCAGATGCTGGTAACAGGTACTCTGGGGCTGGTGACAGGTATGACGTTTTGCCAGAAATGGTTAAGTTATGATGTATGTAACAAATTTTGAATATGACTCATGTACCTTCATTATATTATAGATATGATACTCCTTATACCTCTGATGAAGGAGACGTGAACTCTCCAAAATGCGTTGGTTGGCAGAAGATTCATCATATTTTCATACCTTTCACAGTTGGTGTAATAGTAGCCTAGTTAGCCATGTCTCTTCTTTTTATATGTTGATGTACCAATAAATTCTGTTTTTATGTGTTTCACTTCTCATATATATTTTTGTAATACAGATGCCTTAAAAGTCCCACAAAAATAGCAGAATTTCTCTGTCTGTATGCATTTAACTATAGAGATGTGGCACTTTGCCAAGGGTTGTCACCTTAAGTCTATATATAATATTGGTTCTTTCAACGTGGCTGTCTGTGTCCAATCACAGCTGGTCACATGTTTTCTGCTCCTGTTTGCCCCTTGTGCGTGACCCTCAGGGCATGCAGCGCAGCAATTGGGGAAGAGGCATGTCCCTCGACACAGCCCATCCTAGATCAGGGTAAAGAGCCAATGAATTTGTCTCTTTACCACTTAACCAGCTGTGTCCAATCACAGCCAGTCACAAATGTCAATAAACTGCTGTAGGGCCGTTTCCGGGTTCTCCTCCTCAGTGTGTGAAGAGGAGACCTGGCTGAAAAAGTGCAGGAATGTGCCCGATTGCCCCCACCAAATAAAGAGGACCTGTCACAGCCCATCTGAGTTCCTGTCTCAGATGCTAGTGACAGGTACTCAGATGCTGGTAACAGGTACTCTGGGGCTGGTGACAGGTACTGTAGGGCTGGTGACAGGTACTCAGATGGACTGAGTACCCGTCACCAGCCCTAGAGTACCCAACACCAGTCCCAGAGTACCCATCACTAGCATTAGAGTACCTGTCACAGCCCATCTGAGTACATGTCACCAGCTCATCAGAGTATCAGAGTACCCGAGTACCTGTCCCCAACCCATCAGAGTACCCGAGTACCTGTCACCAGCCCATCAGAGTACCCAAGTACCTGAGTACCTGTCACCAGTCCATCAGAGTACCCGAGTACCTGTCACCAGTTGGGGAGTTTAATTTTCAAAATGGGGTCATTTTGTGGGTAATTCCATTGTCCTGGTGCTCCAGGACCTTTAAAAGTATGATAGGTAGTCAGGAAACTGAATGTGTAATTTATGTTCCTAGAATGCCTGATGGTGCTCCCTGCATGTTGGACCTCTCTATGTGGCCTGGCTGTGTAAAAGTCTCGCACATGTGGTATCGCCATACTTAGCAGAAGTAGCAGAATATTTTTGGGGGTGTAATTTTTGCTATGTACAGGCTATGTGTTAGAAAAATCTAATAAATTGACAACTTTGTGTAAAACAAAGTAAACATTCCTTTTCTTTCCGCGTTTCCAAAAACTTTTGGGAAAAAATCAACTGTTCAAAAAACTCATAATGCCTCATAGATTATATGTTGGGGTGTTTGTCCTGGTGCTCCAGGGCCTTCAAAAATGTAATATGTCATTAGGAAATTTTATGTGTCATTTATGCTCCTAGAACCCCTGATGGTGCTCCCTGCATGTTGGACCTCTCTGTGTGGCCAGGCTGTGAAAAAGTCTCACGCATGTGGTATCGCCATACTCGGGACGAGTAGCAGAATGTATCTGGGGTGTCATTTTTGCTATGTACATGCTGTGTGTTAGAAATCTCTTATAAATTGACCACTTTGTGTAAAAAAAAAAAATGTTTTCTTTCCACGTTTTTCGAAGACTTTTGGAGAAAAAAAAACTGTTCAAAAGACTCATTATGCCTCATAGAATATACGTTGGGGTGTTTGCTTTCTAAAATTGGGTAATTTTGTGGGCAATTCCACTGTCCTGGTGCTCCAGAGCCTTCAAAAGTGGGATAGGTCGTTAGGAAATTAGATGTGTAATTTATGTTTCTAGGACACCTGATGGTGCTCCTTGCATGTTGGACCTCTCTATGTGACCAGGCTGTGAAAAAGTCCCACACGTGGTATCGCCATACTTAGGATGGGTAGCAGAATGTATTTTTGGGTGTAATTGGAAGTATGCATATGCTGTGTGTGAGAAATAACTTGTTATTGTGATAATTTTGTGTAAATACATTTTTTTTCACAAGAATTGTGGGAAAAAAATTACAACTTCAAAAAACACACCATGCCTCTTACTAAATACTTTGGACTGTCTACTTTTCAAAAAGGGGTCTTTTTTTTGTACTTTCCTAAGCAGGAAAATCTTTTCACCATGTGGGATCTGAGAGTGTAATTCGTCATGTTCTTGTGCTGCCAGACAAAGCTGTGCTGTGTGGCAGAGCTGTTTAAATCTCAGGACTGGGTGGGCAGAAATGCATATCCTTTGGTGGGTAAAACACCTCCCTTATTTGCATTTCATCTGTGTATTTAGTGGTTGACCTAAGCTTTAAATGTCTAACACTTCCCTAAAAAAAATTCCAGCGCCAACTCTTCACCCAGACAGTCCTGCATTGTTGGCAAGTTTGGTTATGGTTTGAAAATTGTCAGCTTACTATTTACTTATTTTATTTTTGAAGCCCTATGAATAGTTTCCCATTTTCTGTTTCCCTTCTACTCCTTTTGCCTTTTAATCTCCTCCTACCTCCCATGTGACCATTACATTTGTTGTTCTTGCCGGTTCTCCCACATCATTCTTTCGAAACCCTCTTGTTAAAAGGCTGCAAGCCATTGCATGACAAACATTACAGGAGGCTTTCCGCTTTCACTCTGACAGATCTGTGACTTTCCAATTGTTTGGGTTGTGAAGGCAGCAAAGGAAATTTGACAGAAGTGTCACTATGTTGGATTTTTGGAGGGGATGCATTCAATTCCTCTAATCTTGTCTTCAAATAGCTGGATAGAAAGTGATTGCAGGTGCTTCCAGAATTATGAGAAATCTCACACACTAAAAATACATGTATGGTCACATGGTAGGATTTTTTTTTTCCAGAATTTTTTTTTATTTTTTATTTAATTGTCAGTAAAACAAAGAAATTATCCAGCCCATTTACTCTCACCACCTACTCCATGCATCCTGGGACCTCCCCCCATCTCCTGTGCATCCTACGCAATTAAAAGTAAATAGGATAATATAATGTAAAATAGAATAATATTTATTAATAATAATTATTACATAAACAAAAGTAAATTTAAACTAAATAAATACAATTAAATATGTTAAATATGTTAAAGTAAAAAAATACAAATAAACTGATTAAATAAAACTAAAATAACAAAATGAATAATAATAAATAAATAAGATAGGATCTTATAATATAATATCAAAACTTGCAAGCAACGTGTTTTTATCAGACATCACAAGCCAACAAGATCCATACCCATTGGGAGTATGGAAACCCAACAATTGAGGTATGGGAAACAAATGGTGGGGGTATAGGAACCAAATAATGGGGATATAGTTACCAAATGATGGGGGTATGAGACTGAATCGCTAGATGAGGGTTTCTCAACCAGTATTTAGTGGAACCAGGGGCGTAACTATAGGGGGTGCAGCAGTTGCGACCGCAACTGGGCCCTGTGCTGCAGGGGGCCCATGCAGCCCCCTCTACATATGGCCGGCAGCAGCATAGGCAGCTAGGGGTACCAGTGCACCATGCACACGGGTGGCTGGAGGTGGAGGGTGACTAGCAGAACTCCATGCTCGACTATCGCACTGGCTGCTCTTTAGTTGTGCATTCCCCGCATTACCTGTGTCCTCGGCCAGCTCCTCAGAGTACCCCCCTCCTGCTCCATGCATTGCCGCTCAGTCCAATGTCTGTTCTCCCCAGCCAGAGTCCCCCCCCCCCGAGTCCGACCCACACTGCACTGCATACTTCTCCCGGGTAAACAAACTTTAAGTACACAGATGCAGTGCAGCCCTATGAGAGCCGGCTCCCCGGAGGACACTGCAGGCTTGTCTGCCAGCCCCCCTCCTCCCCCGTCATACACAGATGATGAAAGGTCTTTCTGGGAGATATGCTGATCGCCCGTCCAGCACACTGGATGGAGCCCAGGCCAACATGGATGAGTGTGCAGCCTTCAGCTTGGTCATGGTGAGTGAGAGGACCCCATCCCCCACACACTATTACATACCCCCTCCATCTCCCCCTGGGGACAGGGGCCCCTTCTCACGTGGGGACAGGGACCCCCATCTCCCTTGGGGACAGGGACACCTTCTCACCTGGGGGCAGTAACTTCATCTGCCCTGGAGAAAAGGACCTCATCTCTTCTGGGGACGGGGACCCCATCCTGCCTAAGGACAGTCCCCCAATAGGGCACCTAAAAATTAAAAAAAAAACTAATAAAAAAAACTACTGATGCCAGTGGTGGAACTACAGGGCTCACAAAGGTCATACCTGTGACCACGCCCTGGAGTTCCACCACCGAACTCGGAGGGAAGGGCCCTGGCTGGGGTTCAGGGGGGCCCTTCATGGTTTCTTGCATCGGAGCCTTGAAGGTTCTAGTTACGCCACTGAGTGGAACCCTAGTTGCTAGAGGTTCCTTGAACAATAAGAGATTTCTGCTTCTCAGATGAGAAACCACTGACACCATTGATCTTTTTAGCAATCTGTAATAGTGATTCTTCCTAATGACCACAGCTATAAGAAGCATTCTTCCCACCAGTGGTGGCCCATCCATTAGGGGCACCTGGGCACAGCCCCCTCTCTCCTCGCCACCCCCTATATGCAGTGGATAGATTCATGCATCCGGCCCCTTTAACGGCACCGGGCACATGAATTACAGTAGCCAGGGTTTTTTTTTGAAGCACCAGATTATAGCCAGAGGCTTCAAAATAGGGTGGGCTCGGGGTCGCAGAGGCTGTGTCCGGAGCCCACCCAGGTGTGTTGCAACAGCGAATGAATATTTGCTGTTGCAACACTGATCATCCTCCCAGTCACTGGGGAAGCAAGTATGAAACCCGTAAATGTGCCAATTTGTCGAAACAGCCAAAACGATCCTATTGGACGCCTAGCGCCAGGAGGAGCAGAGAGGAGGCACACAGCGGAAGCTGTTCCAGGAGAGGAGACCGGAGCAACTTTCCCCAAGCCTGCCACGCTGGAAGATGGCCGCATCATCACTGCCCGCATTCAGGGTAAGAACAGTGGGTGGTGGGGTGGGTGTTAATGCCGTGCCGCGGGGGAGGGGGTAAGTGGCAGTTGTGGCAGTGCTGCTCCGCCGGCGGCCTGGGGGGGAAGGGGTCGTTTGCCACCCAAAAAAAGAAACACCAGCTGCCACTGCTTCCCACTGATCATCACAATAATGTACATATAATAATTATTAGCAGGGGTTCCCTGAAGACAAAAAAGCTATTTTAAGAGTTCCTCTATGTTAAAAAGGTTGAAAAAGGCTGCTCTAGGTAGTAAAAAAATGAACCAAATCATAGAAGTATGGGAACACAATGATGGGGTTATGGGGATCAAATGATATGGGTATAGGAGTCGAATTATTGGGATATATACACAGATCAGCCATAACATTATGACCACCCACCATAGCTCCTTCAAGCATGGACTCCACTAGACCTCTGAAGACATGCTGTAGTATATGGCACCAGTAGCAGATCCTTTAAGTCATCTGGATGCTGGATCAGATTGAGATCTGGAGAATTTGAAGGCAAAGTCAACGCTTCAATCTATTCGTAGTGCTTCTCAAACCATTCTTGAATTCAACAGACTGTGCCACTTTCTTCCATTGCTCCTTGGTCCAGTTCTGATGCCCATTGTAGGTTCTTTTGGCTGTGGACACGGGTCAGCATGGGTACCCTGACTGCTCTGCAGCTATGCAGCCCGATACTAAATAAACTGCGATGCACTCTGTGTTCTGACACTTTTCTAGGAAACAGCATTAATTTTTTTTTTTAACAATTTGAGCTACAGTAGCTCAAGGGTTGCTGAATGTAATGGTTCACCTGTCACCCTGCCCAACATGACATCCATCTCTCAGACACTCAAAGACATACAACAGTCCATAAGCTTTATTAAAGTGGTTGTAAACCCTTACAAACCACTTTGACCTATAGGTAAGCCTAGATTAAGGCTTACCTGTAGGTCCAAGAAATATCTCCTAAACCTACACAGTTTAGGAGGTATTTACAAAAAGACAAGCACCGCTGTCTACGGCGCATGCGCCATAGACAGTGGCGTGCAGGCGCACTGGGCATGCCGCTTCTACCAGCGATATGCCGTTAGTGGCGGCTCCCGTGTGCATGCGCGGGATTGACGTCATCGTTGCTCCAGCACTGTGAGTGGCCGAAGCAGCAATACCCAGAAGAAGATGGACGCTCCGTGCTACAGGGGACAGCAGTGGCATCATTGGCTCCTGTGTCAGGTAAGTGACACATAATGGGCTATGGGCGATGCATAGTAGCCCATTATGCTTTACCCTTGCAGGAAGACAAAGAGGAAGTAAACCCATCAGGGTTTGCTTCCTCTTTAAGCATAAGCTTTATTTATTTTTTATTTATTTTTTTTATTGAGGGTATTGAACTTGGATGTAGGACATTATGGGATGCCCAGCAATATTCAGTGCAACTGGCTTGGGACTTCTATATACAGTGGATATAAAAAGTCTACACACCCCTATTAAAATGTCAGGTTTCTGTGATGTAAAAAACTAAGGCAAATATAAATAATTTCAGAACATATTCCAGCTTTTTAATGTGACTTATAAACTATACAACTCAGTTGTTCAACAAACTGAAATGTTTTAGGTGGATGGAAGGAAAAATAAAAACTAAAATAATATGGTTGCATAAGTGGGCACACCATTAAACTAATACTTTGTTGAAGCAACGTTTGATTTTATTACAGCACTCAATCTTTTTGGGTATGAGTCTATCAGCATGGCACATCTTGACTTGGCAATATTTGCCCGCTCTTCTTTGCAAAAACACTCCAAATCTCTCAGATTGCGAGGGCATCTCCTGTGCACAGCCCTCTTCAAATCACCCCAAAGATTTTCAATGGGATTCAGGTCTGGGCTCTGGCTGGGCCATTCCAAAACTTGAATCTTCTTCTGGTTAAGCCATTCCTTTGTTGATTTGGATGTATGCTTTGGGTCATTGTCATGCTCAAAGATGAAGTTCCTCTTCATGTTCAGCTTTCTAGCAGAAGCCTGAAGGTTTTGTGCCAACATTGACTGGTATTTGCAACTGTTCATAATTCCCTCTACCTTGACTAAGGCCCCTGTTCCAGCTGAAGAAAAACAGCCCCAAAGCATGATGCTGCCACCACCATGCTTCATGGTGGGTATGGTGATCTTTTGGTGATGTGCAGTGTTGTTTTTGCGCCAAACATATCTTTTGGAATTATGGCCAAAAAGTTCAACCTTGGTTTTATCAGACCATAACACATTTTCCCACATGCTTTTGGGAGACATCAGATGTGTTTTTACAACATTTAGCTGGGCTTGGATGTTTTTCTTCGCAAGAAAAGGCTTCTGTCTTAGCACTCTACCCCTCTAGCCCAGATATATGAAGAATACGGGAGATTGGTGTGACATATACCACACAGCCAGTACTTGCCAGATATTCCTGCAGCTCCTACATATTGCTGTAGGCCTCTTGGCAGCCTCCCTGACCAGTTTTCTTCTCATTTTTCATACATATTAGAGGGACGTCCAGTTCTTGGTAATGTCACTGATGTGTCATATTTTCTCCACTTGATGACTGCCTTCACTGTGTTCCATGGTATATCGAAAGCCTTGGAAATTCTTTTGTACCCTTCTCCTGACTGATACCTTTTAACAGTGTGATGCTTTGGAAGCTCTCTACGGACCATGGCTTTTGATGTATGGTGTGACTAAGAAAATGTCAGGAAAGACCTACTAGAAGAGCTGAACTTTATTTGAGGCACTTTAAATGATGGCAGGTGTGTACTGACTCCTATTTAACATGAGTTTGAATGTAATTGCTTAATTCTGAACACAGCTACATCCCCAGTTATAAGAGGGTGTGAACACTTATGCAACCACGTTATTTTAGGTTTTTTTAGTTTTACTCCCCCCCTTAAAGATTTCAGTTTGTTGTTCAACTGAGTTGTACAGTTTATAGGTCACATTAAAGGTGGAAACATTTCTGAAATTATTTCTTTGTATCATTTTTATTTTACATCACAGAAACCTGACATTTTAACAGCAGTGTGTAGACTTTTTATATTCACTGTACACTGCAGTATTTACACTCCAGTCTTCTCTCCAGCACAAACTTGCTTAAGATTAGACATGTGCATTGGCAAAAAAACTGTTTGCTTTTGTTTTTTTAGTAAATTTGTAAATTCGGAAATTCAGAATTCGTAAACATTTAAATTTGAAAATTCGAAAAAATTTGATCATTCGCAAATACAAAAATTCAGAAAATTCGAAAATTCGGAAATTCGAAAATTCGGTTATTTCAAAAATGTGAAAATCCGAAAATAAGAAAGAAAATCTGAAAATTAGAAAAAATAACTATCCAACTAACTAATAGTAAACAACTATTAAATTATACATATTGTAATTTCCTGTCAAATTTGGCTGATAGTGAATGAATGCAAATTTATCTGAAGTTATGAATTATCTGAAATGATGAATGCCACATCTAAACAAATTAATAATAACTAATAATAATAATAACAAGTAATTTGTTATGTATCCGTTCGTTTAGATACTGCATTTGTTATCTCGGATAATTCCAAACTTCAGATAAATTCGTATTAATTACATTCACTAATAGCCAAATTTGAAAGGAAATTCCAATACCTACCATTTAATAGTTTAGTAATAGTTAAGTTATTATTGGTTTTTTAACATTTTCAGGTTTTAGAATTTTTGGACTTTCCTTCTTATTTTTGGATTTCTGAATTTCTGGATTTTTGGATTTTCAAATTTCCGAATTTTCAAAATGTTAATTTTTTTTAGTTTCTGAATATTCGAATTTCTGAATTTTCGAACATTTGGAAAAATTAATTAATCGAGTTTTTGTTAATTCGGATATTGGCGAATTAAGTAATTTGTCAATATTCGTTAAAAAAACTAATTCGGAATGAAACAAATTGCACATGTCTACTTAAGATCTCTTATTCTTCACTCAAGTACTTCACTTGCTTCATGCCGTCACTCCTCCAGACTAGCTAGCACCACAGGTAGATCTGACATTAATTCAGCCAGGCCTCAGTGAACTGCCTTTTGCGGGCAGGGACCTCGCCCCCTGTGGTGTAGAAATAGTTCAGGTGCTAACTGTCCTTTGCTTAGCTACCAGTCCCAGATAGCTCACTTCAGGCCCTGCCAGCCAGCCGGGCTGCATTTACCTCTCTCCACTGCCCTTTCCACAGTCTCACAGTCTTCTCTTCTGGTTCTGCACCCGTCTCAAAACTGCAATCTCCCAGTTCTCTCAGGCATGCCTCCCCAGTCCTCCCAACTGTGCTCCACTCACCAGCCCTCCTGGCTGTGACCAGTAGTCCTCAATGGAGTCTCTTAGCAGTGTTCTCTCCTACTGTCATCTCCTTGCTCTCTCATGTGCCTCACCTCCAGGATCTCTTCTCTCCTCCTGGATGCACCCGAGTCCAGGCCCAGGGTAATCCCCCCCAGACTGGGGAGCTCCCCATGGGCCCCAACAGCCTCCACACTCTCTCACTCCAGCTCTTCCACCTGACAACTCCTCCCCAGATGGGCTGACTCCGGGTATTTCAAAGAGGCCTGCCCCCTGCCAATCCAAGTTGGAGATTGGTCAAGGCTCCTCAAAATACCCCAAACAGCTCCACCAGCTAGGTCTGCCTAAATGTTCCTACTCTATCAGAAAAAAAAACACTATAGCACCTACCTAACTAGAGGGTGCTACAATAAGTTCAGTCATTCTATCACCAAGCTGCCTGTGGCTTAATTTATGTGCCCTTTTATGTAGTGATAGTGTATTAACACTTAAAGTGGGGTGCCCCCTAAAAAAAAAGTCAGCAGCTACTGATAATACTAATACTAATACTAATACTAATACTGCAGCTGCTGACTTTTAATAATCGGACACTTACCTATCCCAGGGACCAGCGATGCAGGGGAACGAACCCCCCCCCCTCGTTCCCCACTCTGCTCGCAGCGCCGCCATTCTTACTGTGGGCACCTGGCTGTGGCTTCACAGCCGGGCACCCACTGCACATGCGCGAGCTGCGCCACGCGCAGTAATACGCCGCACAGTCATCTGGGACATGTGACAGGTCCCAGGTGACTGTGCGGTGCCGAGGGGAAGTGATGTCAGTGCCCGGGGGCTGAAGGAGGCAGACTACGAGGGACCCCCTAGCAACAGTCATTTAGAGGTGGGTAAAAAATTTTTTTTCCCAACTATTTATTTTTTTATGAATTTTAAGCAATTTTTTTTTTTGGGTGGAAACACCACTTTAAGTCACACAGGTGTAACTGACTTTTAGTCTACGATTAAGTGTATTAGTGGGGACTGAGTAGAGAGTCGTGGAAAAGCAGAGGACACGCCTCCTGCGGGGGTAAACATGGGGGTAAATGCTACAATAAATAGACCCCTTTGATTATTAATATCCAGCCTATACTATCCTATTCCAATTACAATGGTTCTACAAGTATTTTTCAATCACAGGCACATGAAGTAAGAGAAAATATTCCCAGAGGACAAAAATTCTTCCCAACTTTTTTCAAAAAGCCTAAAAAACAGGCCGGAGTTCAGCTTTAAACATATACCAAAAACTTGTGTGAATGTTCTTTTACTTACAAAATTATATAAAGAAAGTAAATAATTGTTTTTTTTTTTCATGTTGCATTAACTAAAGGGCTATGGGTTGCATAATAGTCTTCATCGAGAGCATATTTCAAACCACTAAGTGCCTTTACACCTGATATTTCAAGCTTAGTTTGGGTCTTCGCTGAGAGTTTCAGTTCACACTCGGCAAGCTATGTGTCATCAAAGGGAGGCCATAGAATGCTGGATTTTCCTCTGGTCATATGTCTGTGTGGGAAGAGAGAAAAAAACAGCTTTGTGCAGTGTAATCAAAGGAAGTACCTGAAACATGTGTATGTTGCATTTGTTGGAGAAGAGAAAAATGAACTATTTTTACTTTCATCGAGAAAATAAAGTTACACCTGGACTAGTACACCCAAGCATAGCCAAATTCCTCTTTTATACAAGTGCTAAAATCTTCTTTCTAGTATAACGCTACCCCTAAAAGGGCTGCTGATTGTTGATGATGGAATATAATAAAAGCACAGCCTAAATCTGGGTAGACACTACAGTTTTTTTTTTTTTTTTGTGCAAAACACTCTGATCAGCACTCTCTGCCATTGACTGAGAGCCCTGATCGGGAGTTGGTCGGTTGCTGGTCTTCCAGGTGGACATACACACGGACCGAATGTCGGTCATTTTTTTTAAACTGGTCTCCCGACATTCGGCCTGTGTATACTAGGCTTTAGCCCATCCCTTGATAACAGCTGTACAAGTGATGATGACTTGAAGGACCCCATACTTTTATGCCGCGTACACACGACCGGACTTTTTGACAGCAATCGGTCGGACAATTCGATCATGTGTGGGCCTTTGCTTGTCCAAAATCCGACGGACTTTAGAAATAGAGCATGTTTTAAATTTTCCCACTGGAACTAGCGGGAAACCCGTTCGTCTGTATGCTGGACCAAATACGACGTGTGGGCAGCTACAGCACCTGCCCGCGAGAATGTTTCCAGCGCGATCCTATCGCGCTGGTTCTCGGCGACAGGTTACTGTACATCTCGCGCTCGCTGCAGTAGGAAAAACACATTTTCTTATCGCAGCGAGCGTGAGGGGGAATGCCCCTCCAGAGGCATAACAGGCCCTTAGGTCTGGTACAGATTTTAAGGGGAACCCCCTACGCCCAAAAAAATCCCCCCAAAATCCATACCAGACCCTTATCCGAGCAACGGTGACGAAGGAGAAAGCCAGGCCACCGCTAGCAAAAGAGTGGCAAAAGAGCAGAAGATAGCGGAGGAGACAGTAGAAGAACCAGAGAGTTAGAGAAGAGGCTAGAGAGTGGGAGAAGAACCGAAAAGCGCAGAGAGGTCAGAAGAAGATCTCCGAAGTCGGAAGAAGACCCCGGAGCTGTCTAATAAACTACTTTAAAAACCTGTGTAGTGTGTTTTTTTGTTGACACTTTTTCCCCCAGGTGAATGGCTAGGGGTACGATGTACCCCATACTTATTCACATAGGGTGGGGGGTCGGGATCTGGGGGCCCCCTTATTAAAGGGGGCTCCCGGATTCCAATAAGCCCCCCGCCCGCAGACCCTGACAACCAACAGTCAGGGTTGTCGGGAAGAGGCCCTTGTCCTCATCAACATGGGGACAAGGTGCTTTGGGGTGGGGGGCACGCAGGTGTCCCCCCTTCCTCAAAGCACCCACCCCCCATGTTGAGGACATGTGACCTGGTACGGCTTAGGAGAGGGGGATACTTGTACATTTCCACTCCCATTCCTGATCGGCCGGGCTGGATAAGGGTCTGGTATGGATTTTTGGGGGTCTCCATGCCGTTTTTTCGGCGTAGGGGGTTCTCCTTAAAATCCATACCAGACGACGGGGCTCGCAAGGTGTCAATCTCGCCGATAAAAGCATCGAGATTTACTTCCTTGTCTAGTCCTGTCGTAAACTCATCACGCTCAAAATGAACGGACTTTAGTCCGTGTGTGGGCAAGTCCGTTCATTTGGAAGTCCTCCGGAACTTTGGCGGAACTCCGTCGGGAAGTCCGGAGGACCTAGTCTACCGGAAAGTCCGGTCATGTGAGGGCAAGTCTGCTGGAATTCCATCGGAAGACCGACGGACCCTAGTCTGCTGTAAAGTCCAGTCGTGTGTACAGGGCATTACTGGTAATGAGGTAGCAGTGATACACTGGGCAGGTGGATGTGGGCAAGGTTCAGCGTGTCCCTCCTACATGCAAATTACAGCGGTGTGCATTGACACGGGGACCCGAGAGTTAGCTGGTGCAAGTGTAAACAGTGTACATACATCAAAAAAGAAGTAAAGGTACCTCATGTGTAGTCAAGTGATCCTGGTTCAGGTGCCTAGCATAGTCCAGAAAAACCCACCCTGGGGTACGCCTCTCATGTGACCCTTGCTTGGTGCCCAGCTAGGAAGGAAGCATGGAGGATGTGACGATCATGATCTACCCACACACTGACCCAGTAACCAGTCTAGGGGATGTCTTTTCAGTTTTTAATGCTGAAAAACTCGTAACTGGGGAGGGGTGTAGGGCATGCGATACTCTGATTAATGCTAGCTCCAAAGCAGAGGACACTGTGGGAGTTATGCCCTGTAAAGCTGCAAAGGCTCTTATATCCTTAAAGCACTAAACATCACCCGGATCAGAAAACAGTCTTTTACTCACAAGGCCACCGAAAAACTGTCCAGACTTAGCTTTCTGTTGCCTTCTAGTGAGGTGGTAGTAAACTGGATCATCAAGGGTGACGTCTCAGGGGTGTCTTTGTAGTTGCAGGTATGGGCTCTCCTGATGAGCCTCAAAAAAGTTCAGCGGCAATGCCTTCAAAGATAGCAGCTTTCCCAGCTGGTAAATCTCCTAGGCCAAAAGCGTAGGGTTGTCCCCAAAGCACTAGACATGGGCGCCGTCAATAAATTTGTTTTGTTCTGTTCCATTACGGTTCGTATTAAAATTAATTAGTACTTCGTATTTCTTGTCCAAAATTCAATTTCAATTCGTACGAAATACGAATTGTCGTTAGGTTCGTTAACTTGTACGAACTTTTGTTACAATGAATTTAAAGCAGAGGTCCACCCTAAAGTGGACCTTCCGCTCATCGGAACCCTCCCCCCCTCCGGCGCCACAATTGGCACCTTTCAGGGGGAGGGGGGTGCAGGTACCTGTACAGTACAGGTATCTGCACCCACTTCCGGGATAGCTCTCTGCGGAAAGGAGCGTAGATTACGCCCCTTTCTGAAAGTCCCCCGCTGCCTGCTGGGAAACACACAGATCCCAGAGGCAGCGGGTCCATCCTTATTGCGCAGCGAGACTTGCGCATGCGCAATAGGGAACCGGGAAATGAAGCCGAAAGGCTCAACTTCCTGATTCCCATACCCAAGATGGCGGCGGCAGCACCCAAGAGACGATCGAGAGATCGGCTTCGGGTGCCGACATCACGGGCGCACTGGACAGGTAAGTGTCACTATTTTAAAAGTCAGCAGCTGCAGTATTTGTAGCTGCTGGCTTTAAAAAAAAAAAAAACGCGGAGTCCCGGCGGACTCCCGGCGGACTCCCGCTTTAAAGGCAAAAATATACCTCAATATGACAGTAGATGCTGATGGAAGTTTGGTTTTTATCGGAAATACGAAATTCCGTTGAAGAATTTCCTATCCGAAATACAAATTTTCATTAGATGAGGGGCTCCCACCATCCCTGTGCTGTGCTGACTTCCTCCTTCGGAATCGTAAACAAAAGTACGTATTTCGTACAAAATTCGGACGCATGGCAATTCATATTCCCACCATCCCTGTGCTGTGCTGACTTCCTCCTTCGGAATCGTAAACAAAAGTACGTATTTCGTACAAAATTCGGACGCATGGCAATTCGTATTTCGGACCCTCCCGAACGTACAAATTTAGGGAAATTCGTACGAATTTGAGATTCGTACGAAACAAATCGCACATGTCTACAAAGCACAGGCTAGGCTCCATTGTGACTTCTTGGCCCAGCAGCATAAACAGTTCCCCAACCTTCCAAGCCTCAGCTGGAGGCAAGAGAGCTAGAACATGGCATTCCCAAATGTTTATACCCATCCCCATCCTGCCCCACTTGCCTGAAGCTCCAACTGGGATGGCTAGGAGGGATATGGATATTCATAACTCAGCCTGACAGGGAGACCTAATGCTGTAGCCAGTGGCACAAGTGACACCCACTGGCAACAGTGAGAAATCACAACCCCACTGAGCCTAGTAAGAAAAAAAGTGCAGAACTATGCTAATCAAAACTGGGCTAACTACCACCCAGTCAAATAAATATGCATTTTCCTATCACTTAGCAATTTAATTAGGAAGGTGCTACACTAGTAAAGACGACCGTAACATTATTTATAAATGATATAATTTTTTTACCATTTCAATCATTTATTTTTAAAGGAGCTCTGCAAAATGACTGAGCAAAATGGTTAAAAATAAAAAAGTCTAAATATAACGGTAAAAAGGGGGGGCGTGGCCAACGAGCGGAGCGGATGGACGTGTGAGTGAGAAGCTCCGCTGTACCCTGAGCTAAAAAGGCGAATAACAGCGTTTCCAGCCCTCGTTTTCGGACGAAATTGCTGCCAGTACCTGCGGGCAATATCCCTGATGCCATCGAGGAAAAGAAAGGGACATACCAAACCGAACAAAATGCTGGATTTCTTTGTCCAGCAGCGGCAGAGGCCCGTCCAAGATGGCGGCGGCGCACGAGGCCTACAGTCACAGCGGGAATGGACGGCCCATCACACAGAACAGGGCGCCCAACATGCAGCGATGCAGGCTTTCCACTCTGCCTCCTCCTCTGCATCCACCAGCCCGGCGAAAAACAAGCAGAGAACAGAGGAGCGATTGAATGATACAGGGGAGGTGAGTGCTCTTAATTCTTCCTTGGAGGATACCAGAGAGCTGCAGGACTCTATCACTGAATTTCCCACATTAAATCAACCTGTGCTGGATACTACTCTAAAGGACATGTTAGTCTCACTAAGGTCCACTTTGCATGCGGACATACTAGCTATCACTCAGCAGTTTAAATATGAAGTGCAGGCAGTAACTAGCAGAGTGTCCCATGTTGAAACGAAAATGGGGGAATTTGCCCAAACCTTTAATGAGCTTGTGGATGCCCACAATGATAGAGAAGAGGACATGGCGGCCATTCAGGCTAAATTAGCGGACCTCGAGGACCGCTCACGGCGCAATAATATCAGAATCCGTGGAATTCCAGAGACTGTACAGCTTCAGGAGTTGCGGGAGTTTTTTATCAATTTAATGAAAGCTGCACTTCCAGACATTCCTGTGGAAGAATTAGTGGTGGACCGCATTCACAGGTTGCCCAGACCTAAGAGCATTCCCTCGCATCTGCCCAGAGATACGATAGTGAGGATTCACTTCTATCATATCAAAGAGAATTTCGTCCGTGCGACAAGAAAGCGGGAGGAACTGCCTCCGGAATTTAAAGATCTGTCTTTTTTTCGCCGACTTTTCGGCGTACACTATGCAACGGCGAAAACAACTGGTCACCATAACGAAACCTCTAAATAACCATCGAATCCCATACAGATGGATATATCCGGCCAAGCTGCTAATCACATTTGAAGGGAAGTCGCATGTCGTGGCCAAGGTCGCAGAGGGCATCCGCCTCCTGGAAGAGTGGCAAATTCTATCACCACAAACCGCTGGTCCACAGAGAACGGAATCACCTCCCTCTACTCGAACAAGTTCGGATGCTGAAACCGGCTGAAAGCATACTTTGACGGTAATACCTCATTCGCCTTTACGCTCAGGAATTGTTATGAAGAGTTTAACTTCTGTTTTGTTGTTTTTTTGGCTGTTCGTTTTTTGAAGAGTGTTGTCTCTCCACTGATCGGTTGTCGTCACAGACACCCTTCTATACCCCCAAAATCTAGCGGCTTTTCGCCAGCACAGATTCCATAGGGAATCGTTACTTTTTATTTTCTTTCTTGTCTATTCCTTTTTTGTATTTTTTTTTCTTGTTTTTTTTTTCTTTTTTTTTTCCTTTTTTGTATTCAGTGCCTGGCCTTTTCCAGAATACTGTTGAAGGTTTTATTTGCACATACCATCGAAGGCTGAGTTTTGATCTGGTTTGCTTACCTTTTTTTTCAATATGGCTTTTACCATTTCGTCGCTTAATGTTAAAGGACTTAATAGCCCCTTCAAACGTCAAATGGCGTGGAAGGAGGCGAACAAACTGCACAGTGACATAATTTGTTATCAGGAATCTCATTTCATGGCAGGAAATCACCCCTCATTTTCCAATCGCAAGTTTCCACAGGTGTTCTTAGCGAATGGCCCCAAGAAGAAGGCTGGAGTGATTATAGCAGTTAAGAACACTATTCCTTTCCGTCTTATGGACTCTCACCTGGATGGGTCGGGTCGCTTTATTATTCTTATTTGCGAGATTGCCCGGGTGACTTACACTCTAGTAAATATAACGGTAAAAAAAAGTAAAAAAAAAAAAAAAAGCTAAAGGAAGAAAGGAGAAAGGCAATAAGAACTAATTAGTGTTAAAGAGACCCTGTCACCATTTACAAGAAAAGTAATTAAGAAAAACAGGTAAATATTCACCTGCTCCACTGTCCACTACTGTGGTAACGTGATACCACTGGAGAATCTTTTGCATCTGACAAATGTCCAGGGGTGTTGGATGCAGGCACTCCCTTTTTAATGCAGTTTTTTTATTTTATTTCACTTAGGTGATTATAGAATCTCTTACTAATGCCTTCTTCCCATTCCCCTATAGCCCTCTGTGGTTCAATTTGCTGGTCCCTACATCGTTATAGGACACACTAGTGACATAGTGGTGGGTGATTAGTGGGGAGAGAAGCATCCAATACTCCTGGATGTGTGTCTCCAATGCCGAAGATTCTTTAGGTAATGGTATCTTCCACACAATGAACATCGGTGATGTGGGCAAAGGAATAGATTAGTATTTCAATGTTTTCCTTTTTTGATTTCAATTAGATGGCAGAAGTCTCTTCATCTAAAGCATAAACAGCTAACCTTTCAGCAACAAAAGCTATAAGTGCATCACAGGTGCTCCGTGCCTTCTCAGCCTAAATATGAAGACCTTTCCCCCACACTTCTATAAAACATAGTGAACTGGTAAGCAAGCATAGGTTATGGTCTGTGGTGGCCTCTGGGTAAAAATTGTGTTGGTAACCCTAACCTCTTTGGATTTAGATGTTTCCTGGTATGCTCCAACTGACTGGTGAGCTAATCTTTCAAAATTGTATTTGGCTTGCTGCTTACCTCCTGGCAAGACAATGGAGGAGAAGGAGAAGTGCTTGTATGGAGGCAAATGCTGGAGGCAAATGAGAAGCACAGTATAGGGGAGGTCATCAAGATGGAGGCACAGTATGAATATGGATGCAGCCTCATCCTATCCCAGAGATACAGGCTCTGAAGGCATGCTGGCATGTCGCCCTCCCACACAGAAGCTGTTATTGGAGAGGCCTCAGGTGGGCAACTTGAGGGGAGGAATGCTGAGACCCAGGTGCTTAGAAGAAGCTGAATGAGGGCAGCTATCTGCCAAAGATCTGCCTGGTATCACTGAAGAGTATCGTTTGGAAGATTGGAAGGAGGCTACCATCTGTCCATGGGCCTTATGAGTACAGACATTGAGAGATCTTGGGGACCTTGTAACTAGCTACCCCTCCGTGCCTTATAGTCAGCTGTAGGTCTGTTAGAGGGGACACCGGCTGGTGTTCTGAAGAGCTGTGTCCAGATAATCTCCTATTTTAGAGGGACTTTGCTCTTGTGGCTCTAACTACTACTACTTAAGCTGAAGTCTACTGTTTGTTTCAAGCTTGGACTTCATTATAGTTTGCTCAGAATGGAAAATCAAGTCCTTGAGTTGTACATTGTTCTTATCTTTGGAGTATCCCACTACAATACTACTGTAGTGAACAAGTCCCACAAGGCTGAAACGCGTTTACACCCACTGTCTGTTACCGTGTCTTTTATGGAGAATCAATACATTTTAAAGATTTTAAAATGAGTTGCTGACTATTTTTTTCCCAGTATTCCACTACTTCCCTCAACCCTAACCAAGTTCTCTAAAATAAAAATCACAAAAGACCATCCTCTAGACTGATCCTTGAAGAAACAGTGAATGAGCCTGTTGTGTGCCTGGCTGAGGGGCAGAAGACCTGGACAGTAATCCTACGGCTCCTACAGGATTATTTAATGCATCAGTGCAAGTGGCAGAATTCGACTTGATATCAGCCTCTAGCGATCCCCTGTACAGCAGAGCTCAGATTTTGAGCTGGAGAAGCAACACAAGAAGCCATTCAGTTGTGTCGTGGTGCTCATATGCTAACAAGGGGCTAGCTGATAGCAGAAGAGAGCAGAATGACAGTGGGATAAGCTCATCACTCTGCTGCTTCTCCGTCAGGGCCCAGTCACAGGCTGGGAGTTGGACCTTGAAGTGTTACTTAATGCAACAAGGAAAAAATCAGGTCTCATGTCCTGCCAGAGAGGGCTGTGCCGCGTGATGGGGCTGTATAAATAACAGAACAGGATGGACAGAAATACAACCAAGCATACATATTTGCTAGCACACCATGGATTGGCAATTTTCGTCCAAAAGGTTTTAATGGAAAGGATCGCATAACAAAGGCAGGAAGCGATGGAATGGCCAATATATTGGCAGGATCAATAGGAAGTTAAATTCATACTTTAAGTAAAATACATAAAATACATAGCATACTGGATTAGATCAAAACCAAATAAATGTAATATATATAATGCAGCTTATCGATCATTAGATGTGGTGGCTACATTGCTTTTCTTTGGCTCTTTTTATTTTAGATTCAAATACACTAAGAAATTGAAGTTAAACTCTAGCTCACACTTCATAACCAGTTACAACAAACAGTTTTTACATGAATAAATAAAAACGGATCATTTTAACCACTTCACTGGCAGAAGATTTTCCCCCTATCCTGACCAGGCCATTTTTTGCGATATGGCACTGCGTTACATTAACTGACAATTGCGCGATCGTGTGGCTCTGTACCCAAAAAAAATCTGTCCTTTTTTTCCCACAAATAGAGCTTTCTTTTGGTGGTATTTGATCACCTCTGCGGTTTTTATTTTTTGTGCTTTAACCACTTCTGCCCCAGAAGAATTTACCCTCTTCCTGACCAGAATACTTTTTGTGATTCAGCACTGTGTCGCTTTAACTGACAATTGCATGGTCATGTGACATTGCACCCAAACAAAATTGCCGCCCTTTTTTCCCCACAAATAGAGCTTTCTTCTGGTGGCATTTGATCACCAATGCGGTTTTTATTTTTTGCGCCCGAGCCGCTGCTCTATGTGTCCATTTAGACACGGAGCCGCGGCTTGGCCCCACCCCCTCTCTCTCCTCATTGGCTCATTGACTTTGAGAGCCAATCAGGAGGGAGAGTCTTGAACAGCGAGGCTCTTGTGCAACATCGTTGAATCAAGATGGGGCTCAGGTAAGTATTATGGGGGCTGAGGGGGCTGCTGAACACTGAAGGTTTTTTATTTTTGAAGGCCGAAGTGGAGAAGGGTTCCATGTAAACAGAATGCATTAAGATAAAAAAAAACAAAAAAAACTTCTGCCTTTAGAACCACTTTAATTTTAGCATTATTTGTAACTCTTTCTAACTTTTGTGAAGCTGCAATAATTCCAGGATAGCATTGTTTGGTTTGATTGAACTTGTTTCCTGGAATCACTCTTAAAAATATGTAGAAAATGCAAGTTTATCTTTCTTAGAAAATCTCTCTGCCGGCAGTACTTCTTCATAAACCTTGCCTGGTACAGATATGAAATTAAAGCTTTTTATTGATTTCTTGTAGTAAATTACCAGAATTTTATTGATGTCATTAATACATTTACAAATTGTAAATTTAAGAGAAAGTTTAGTCAAAAAAAAGAATAACTTTAATTTCATCTATCACATTAATTCCAATGCATTTAGCCTAAAATCTCCAGAATTTTACCAAAATTTTAGGAAATAAAAACTCCAAGGTTCACTCAACTATACTGGTGACAGTAATAAGCGGTTTAACAAAATGGTAACATAAGCCTAAAATCTCCAGCATTTTACCAAAATCTGGGGAAAGGAAGACTCTAAAGCCTCGTACACCTGATATAATTGTTAGCGTCAGACTTTTGTCCGAAGGGAGTGTGCATGGAATTTCAACTCTTGCGCTCCACCCTTTGGGCACCTTCTGCTAATGTCGTGTTTGGTGAGCATTGATTCCGAGCAATCGCGTTTGTACTTTGGACTTTTGTGTGACGGACTTGTATACAGACGAGACGAAAATCTGGCAACAGACCGCTGTCTGCCAGAAAAATTTATAAGCCTGCCAACCAACATTTGTTGGCCGAAAGTTTGACAACAATTGTCTTATGGAGCGTACTAACGGTCAGATTTTAGGCATGTCTGTCATCACACAATTCCCTGCCGAAAATCCGATCGTGTGTACAAGGCTTTAGGCTCGGTTCGTACTGCATGCCGATGCAGCTGACAGCAGGAATCCTGTGCATTCTGGTTCACTGTTTCAGGTCCGATTTCAGCCCAAATTTTGGGCTGAATTCGGACCTGAAACGGACCAAAAGACGCAAAGGACTGCTGTGCAAATTCGCACAGGAGCTGCATCGGAGATATGTGAACGGGCTCCATAGAGAGCCAATCACAATCTCCTGCTATTGCGAGGGGATCCCGCATCCCAATTCACAATAGAGTGAACCCGAGCTCAAAGTCATTCATCCATACTGTTGACAATAGTTGATCTCCCCAACAGATAATAAAAACCTGATAGGGGTGCTAACCCTTCTGGAGTTCTATTTTAACAGCTTCCTGAAGTCCTGGTATATAGGTTATGAAGGACCTTAACCACTTCATCTCCATTAGCTTTATGAGCAGGCCATTTTTTTACTGGCAATTGCACGGTCATGCAATTCTGTGCCCAAACAAAAATATTTTTGCACCCCTGGGTTTTTTATTTTTTATTATCTAAACGAAAAAAGACCAATTTTGAAAATAATATATATTTTTTAATTTCTGTTATAAAACATATCCCATAAAAAATTGAAAAAAAAAATCTAATCTCTTTATACATTTTGGCCAAAATGTATACTGCTACATGTCTTTGATAAAAAAAATCCCAATAAGTGTATACGAATTGGTTTGCGTGAAAGTTATAGCATCTACAAACTATGGGATATGCAGTATACTGAAATGGAATTATATTTTTATACTAGCAACGGCGGCGATCAGCGACTTAACAGGACTGCAATATTGCAATGGAATTCAGACACTAACTGATGCTGGGGGGAACTAACCCCAGGCAAACTGTAGCTGGGAATCCACAAAAAGTGCTTGCAGTTCCAGACCTCTGCTCTGGGCCATAGCCCATTTATGCCTCCCTCAGCCCCCTACTGGCCACCTGCATATTCACCAGGGATTGGCTGGGGGGATATTAAAGCGGTGTTCCAGTCAGCTGCTGACTTTTAATAAGGGAACTTACCTATCCAGGCCGATCCATCCATCGGATCGGGTGCCAGAACCGCCATCTTAACAAAGGGAAACAGGCACTGGAGCAATGCGGCTTCAATGCCCGTTTCCTAGTGCACATGCATGAGTGGTGTAGCGCTTTGTGAATGGCCCTGTTATTTTCTGGGACACACACATGTCCCAGAAGGTAACAGGACAGCTCACCAAAGAGGAGGAAGCGCTGCGGAATAGGAAGAGGGCTCACTGTGGAACCTAAGGGGTTAATCCTACACGTTGTGTACAAAGGCTGTCTGATACTGTCTTCTCTGATCCTCCTCTTTTCCACTGTCCCCAATGCATATCGTATATAGCAGTGGTCATCAACCCTGTCCTCAGGGCCCACAAACAGGCCAGGTTTTTTGTATTACCTTGGGGAGATACAGACTAGAATACATCGCTGGACGGGAAGCGATTAAAGGCTAAGTACACCTTTTCAGGCAGAATTTCACTTTTCATAATAAATAGAAACCTTTTGTAGTATCCTTTCTGTCCAAGCCAGCCCAACGTGCTTATCTCTCACTCACCTAGTCCATGGCAGCTTTCAATCTTCACTTTTCTGTTTGAGATTTTTAAAAAAATGCATTCTGCTTCCATCACTTCCTGTATGTAGATCATGTGACCAGCCAGGAAGTTTAACCGAGCCTCTTTTTGAGATTTGTTGTTTACGAGTTAAAAACTGTTTTTCTTTGCTAGAAAATTACTTAGAACATCTAAACATTATACATTTTTTTCCCAACACCCTAGAGAATAAAATGGCAGTCGTTGCAATACTTTCTGTCACACCGTATTTGCGCAGCAATCTTACAAGCGCACTTTTTTTGGAAAAAATCCACTTTAAAATTAAAAAATTAAAAATTAAAAAATAAGACAACAGTAAAGTTAGCCCATTTTTTTTATTTTGTGAAAGATAATGTTACGCTGAGTAAATTGATGCCCAACATGTCACGCTTCAAAATTGTGCCCACTCATGGAATGGTGGCAAACTATTACCCTTAAAAATCTCCATAATCAACGTTTAAAAAAATTCTACAGGTTGCATGTTTTGAGTTACAGAGGAGGTCTAGGGCTAGAATTATAGCAGAGACATCAGTGTGGGTTTCTGCACAGATTTCAATGGAAATTGCACTCCAAAATCGCCAAAAGTAATACAGAAATTACTTTTGGGAATCGATGCGACGCCGCAAATGCGGCATTGCACCGATTTGGACGATGCCATTGCCGGCAATTGCCACCAATTTGACATGCGATTTGACACGTCAAATTGCATGCCAAATCACATCAATGTGAGCCAGGGCAAAAGGAGTGCTTCTAATCTTAGCTTTTTACCTTTATAAAAGACACCTGTCCACAGAAGCAATCAATTAGATTCCAATCTCTCTACTAAGGCCAATGCCAAAGAGCTGCCAAGGATGTCAGGGGCAAGATTGTAGACCTACACAAGGCTGGAATGGGCTACAAGACCATCACCAAGCAGCTTGGTGAGAGGGTGACAACAGTTGGTGCGATTATTCGCAAATGGAAGAAACACAAAATAACTGTCAATCTCCCTTGATCTAGGGCTCCATGCAAGATCTCACCTCGTGGAGTTTCAATGAGAATGAGGACGGTGAGGAATAAGTACAGAACTACATGGGAGAAACTTGTCAATGATCTCAAGAAGCAGGGTCCAAAGTCACCAAGAAAACAATTGATGACACACTACATCATGAAGAACTGAAATCCTGCAGCGCCCACAAGGTCCCCCTGCTTAAGAAACCACATGTACAGACCCTAGACAAAGAGATTACCTCTCCAACCTCCCAGATCCACAATAAAGTGCTCACCCTAATGGAACTCGCAGGTGCTGGCTCTGCTCAAGATTGAAGAGAAAAAGAATTCCTGGATGACCGCCCATCAAAAAAGCCATCCTTATTTGCAAACAATTACAATCCAAGTACAGTCACCGCATAAAAATAGGGAAAACCGGACAAATATCTAACACGTTTCAAGCCCCATCATGACGCTTATTCATAGCTAAGCTATTTTTTCTGAAATTTTGGTTGATATTCTGTCTCTATCATTGAAAATACACCTATGACAAAAATTATAGACCCTTTATTTCTTTGTAAGTGGTCAAATTGACAAAATCTGAAGGGGACCAAATCATTATTTTCACCAGTGTATGTGAATACAGAGGGGGGTGAGAGCAATCTCCTAGAGGGGGAGGACAGGCGCAGAGTGTGAGTTACTGAGGTCAGCTGGTGAACTCTTTCCTGTGTCTTAACGGTTTTCCCAACCTAAGGCCGGATAGCAGGAAAGTAATGGAGGAGTTTTTTAATCATAGGTTGAGGTGACGCCTGGCTTAGAAAACAGAGAAAGCTTTTTCTTTTCTGCAAAACAGAGCAATTAATTATATACCGGCACATCTAGAAGCTGGAATTTAGAAATAAAAAAATAAAGTAAGGTGACCTTAGCCTTTAAATACAAGTCTTTGTACAAAATATTAAGCAAATTGTGTAAAAAAAAAATAAAAAAAAAAAGTGCTAATGCAGCAAAGCAAAATACAAATAAGAATGAAAAAAAAAATGAGAAAACAGTATTTCAAATAGGGCTAAAAAAAAGCATTGACAAACCAATTAGCTCTGACAGGCACTTCTCTAAAATGTAAGTAACATAAATAGCTTTCAACACCAGTATTGCTGTATTGCTTGAAAGGTGTGGACAAGAAACCGGCTCAAGGAAGACACCTGGTGGTAAAAAGCCAACATGCATGATCAGAACAGCACAGCGTCAGCAGCAGGAAATTGTTGTAGAGCTAAACTTCAAGGAGAAAAGGCTACATACTACATCTGCATTTTACTGTGTTAAAATGAATGTGTAGGAAACTGAAAATACAGAGTAATATTAAACTGGTTGTAAACTCTTACAAACACTGCAGTGAGTAGCCTCAGGTGATACAAAGATGTAGCGGCCATAACCATGGCAGGGCGGCCTTGACTTTTGGGCTTACCGGTTACCTCCGCTTGGCTTGTTCTTCCACGTCTAGGGGTTCCCAGGGTTAGCACCCAACAACTTTGAACGCTGACACCATAAAAGTCCTTTAGAAAAGGTTTTTATTTGCAGGGGTAACATCCAACAAACACAGTCTCGTATGAGAACAGAGGGCAGGAGTGAAGAAACTCAGGCACCTTGAACTGCTAGTTATCAGAAAGTCTCTAATACCACCCAGAGAGAAGCCACTCGCAGCTGGGTGCTTCAAAGCTGAACAAATCTCTAGCCAGAGATTATGGCAATCAGCACTTTGATCCAGAACTTGTGAAATCTTTGAGTAATTTGTAACAGAAGTGAACAGGAACCTTTTGCTTTCCCTGTACCTAGAACATTCTCTGTCTCCTTGGCAGTACAGGAAAAACGTGGATTCGCTGATGTCCTTGACAACCCAGCAACCAGGCACTTCTCGGGATGCCAGCTTGTTGGCCCTCCTCCGAAGAGCCCTTCCCCAGTCGCTTACACGAGCTGCGGTGCCCCTCCAAGCCGAGAGCACACCCGGTCGCCTTGAATGCTCCCTCAGTTACTGCTCCTCGGACCAGCCAGTTCAGAGACTCAGGAACAGACGAATCCTTACCCCAGACCAGGCGGGTCTATTGGGGTTAGCCAACCGAAGCATGACTATGACCGGGACCCCTCGCGGGGCTATCCCAGTCCAGAACCAGGAACAGGCAGCTATGGCCTCACGAACAAACCCTGAACACGTGACTTCAATATCTTAAGTACCCTTCCCCAGACTCCTCAGCAGGGCCAGGCGCACCCATTGATTGGCCCCCAGGGAAGCTGATACCTAAAGCGTCCAACCAGGCCTGGGTCTGAGCCTGTCATGTGTACCTAACTGTACACATGACCAGGCAGAACTCTAACACAGCCCAGCCAAACTGATGTCAAAGTTAAAGCTACATAATTAACCCTCAGAACCCCTTTAGGGCCGGTTCACACTGCGACGCGAGGCGAGGCGACACGGCTCGCCTCGCCTCGCTCCCGCAAGTCGCCCCCATTCAGTACTATGGAACCGTTCTGAGAGGAGCGACTCGAGTCGCTCCGACTCAGAAAAAAGGTTCCTGTACTACTTCGGGGCGACTTCGGGGGCGACTTGCATTGACTTCTATGCAGAAGTCCTCTGCAAGTCGCCGCTGAGGTCCCCGCAAGTCGCGGCGAGGTAAGTCGGAGACGCCTCGCCGCGGCTCGCAGTGTGAACCGGCCCTTACTGTTCTGAGGCAAAAACTAAATTTGTACATGACAGACACCTTGTCCAAAGCGTCATCGCTACACATCCCCCCAGTTATTTAGACGATGTCCCCATCGTCTAGGCAACAACCATGGTAAAAATCCTATCCTATTCTCAAAAAATAAAAATAAATATACGGTGCCTGAGTTTTTATTTTTTATGGGTGTTGGGGAAAGGAAGGAAACATATTTAAACATTAGCGTTTTCAAAACAACACATTCAATGCTGTACATATACCACCCACCTAAACTGACTAACCCACCCAATCTCCGATGAGCTTGACAGTCGATCTCGGTGCATCCTGAAAGAGAAAACACAATATACAAGACAACACTGTACACTATACATTTCGCGTTGAAGAGCGAAATTCCACTGTTAATTCAATCTTCCTTCTTCAAAGACACATGCAATTTCTCTGTAACATTTTCTAACGGCTGTGAAAAGGAAATTCTTGCCTATTACTGCTCCTTTCCTGCCGACTCACACCACCTAGTGGTCAGAGCCACTGTAACTACAAGTCTCTCAGTAACCAGAGCGCTGTGGGCTAAAGCCTGTAGAACTTGACATATATTTCCCTGTAGTAACCACGTGCCTAACTACCCCACAGTCCTTGTAACTTGCAGAAAAACATAAAAAAACTGAAGACACAAGGAAGTCCTTTTTCTTTTCTGCAAAATATTCAAAGACTTGACTCCAGGAACAGTTCACCAATAAAACCTCGGATCAGGCAAAGTCAGGTCTTTTCCTTGTGCATCTATGGTAGTGATGAAGTATATGGCACTTTCTTTATCTGATCTGCATATCACAACCTTGTCACAATAGATATGCCGACCATGGCTCCAATGCAACAAACAACCCTGGAATCGGTCATAGAGCTCTGGTTAACAGGCCTTTTTCCCGAGTGGCTTTGGTACTTTTAGGTAGCTCCAAATATCATCCTCGTACCAGGCCTCACGATTCTCCTCGATAACAGTCATAACATCCCTGGGGACATAGGGAAACTCCAACCCGTACTCGGTAGCTACTCTCTTGTGAAGAATCCTCTGTGACCTTGCAACCCAGCAACCAGGCACTTCTCGGGATGCCAGCTTGTTGGCCCTCCTCCGAAGATTCCTCCCCCGATCACTTACACGAGCTGCGGTGCCCCTCCAAGCCGAGAGCACGCCTTGAATCCTCCCTCAGTTACTGTGCCTTGGACCACCTATGGCCTCACGAACGAACCCTGAACACGTGACTTCAACATCTTAAGTACCCTTCCCCAGACTCCTCAGCGGGGCCAGGCACACCCATTGATTGGCCTCGGGGAAGCTGATACCTAAAGCATCCAACCAGGCCTGGTTCTGAGCGTGTCATTTGCACCTAACTGTACACATGACTAAGCAGAACTCTAACAAATCCCAGCCAAACTGATGTCAAAGTTAAACCTACAATAAATAACCCTCAGAACCCCTTCACTGTTCTGAGGCAAAAACTAAATTTGTACATGACAGACACCTTGTCCAAAGTGTCATGGCTACACTGATGAAACAAATACTCCTACATAAGTTTTACCAGTTTATCTGCAGTGATCTCTTCTCTTCATCCGTTCAAAGTCCAGAATTTTTAAAGCTTTTCTGAGCTATCAGAAAGGAGGGAATGGAGAGTTGAGTTGAAGCAGAGCTCAGTGAGGAAAACTCTAATGCACTGTACACAAAAACAGTCCGATCCGATTATATTGTCAGAAAATCCAATTGTGTGCGGGCTCTATCGGACTTTTTCCGTTGGAAATTTCGACGGAAAAAATTTGAGAGCAGGATCTCAAATTTTCAGACAACAAAATCTGATCGGATTTTGTCTGATCGTTTGTAGAGAATAGGACAAAGTGCCACGCATGCTCAGATCAAATTACAAGACCAAAGCTATTGGCTACTAGTCTGGACGTAGTCCCGTCATAATGAACGAACGTCATCACGTTCCAAACGATCGGATTTTCCGACAACTTTGTCCAACCGTGTGTATGCAACACCAGTTTCGAACAAAATCCGTTGGAAAAATCCGACGGATTTTGTGGTCGGAATGTCCGATCGCGTGTACAAGGCATAAGAGCTGATTGGAGGGAAGGGACATACCTCTCTTCACACGGCATAGAGGAATAGAGCTGAGACTGTCAATGACGAGATTTGTGTTGGAGCTCCCTCCCCTGTCACCATTTTTTTTCTTGGTGTCAGAAAAAATTGTCAGAAGTGACTCATGCATGCATTTATGTAACTAGAAATAGAGTAGCTTACAAAAAAGTGCACTTAGAATCAGTGCACACACACTATCAGATTTTCTGCTGATTTTTGTCTTCAGATTTACCAAAACCATGTAGTGCAAGGGCCTGCCTGATTGAATACACATTGAAACTCCTAAGGTTTGACCTCATATTATATTGTTTTTTGTAAATCTAAAGGAAAAAAACAGCAGAAAATCTGATAGTTTGTATGGGGCTTTAAAGAAAGCTGATGCCAGAAGATGCAAAGAGGCGCGTCACCAAAAACAATGTATTTTAGGAACACCCATCATTCAACCTGCTCTCTGTGTGTGGTACACCAATACACATTCTTTAACCCATAGGAATGTGTTCCTACCATGATTTTGCCCTCAGGATGTGTTTGCCTTAGGAGTACCAGTTCTTAGTGCTCCCATGGATGAATTGAGAATCACTGGTCCAGAGTCACATGATAGAGTAGGTTGTCTACTCTGGAAGAGGTAAAGGGAAAGACCTTTTTGTGTTATAAATTTGTGAATATGACGTGTTGGTGATGTCACTGATCTCTAGTGAATGGATAGGCTGTGTTCTCATGAATATGAAGTGTCAGTGTTGCCACTGGTCTCTACCAAATGGACATATAAAGTGTTTATGATGACACTGGTGTCTAGTGCAACCATCTTCAACCAGGGTTCCATGGAATTCTAGGGTTCCTCCTGAGGTTGATATGGGTTTCTTGAGCTGTGGCTGCTTGACCTCCCATCTGATGGTGCCTGCATAGTTCTGGGTCCAACCCTACTTGGCAGAGCCAGCTCCATGTCACCAATGTTCTTTTTAGCTATCTGTTAGGACAGCATTCTGTCCACCAATGTAAGGGACATTATTGCCACTGACTCAATTAAAGTGGTTGTAAAGCCTTAATGTGATTGTAGAGGCAGAAGGTTTTTATCTTAATGCATTCTATGCATTAAGATAAAAGACTTTCTGTGTGTAGCAGCCCTACTCAGCCCCCCTAATACTTATCTGAGCCCCATCTCTATTCATTGATGTACACAAGTGCCTCGGCTGTCTGGGACTCCCCTCCTGATACAATCACTTGAAGGTTTTTCACCTTAGAGCATCCCCCCCTTTTCTTACCTGAGCCTGATCTGATCCAGCGGTGTGCACGAGCGCAGCAGCTCCATCCACTGTCACTCTCCTCAATGGACAGATTGATAGTGACAGGAGCCATTGGCTCTTGCTGCTGTCAATCAAAAGCTGTGACAGCGGGGAGCCGGTGGCGAGGCCGAGTCCCACTGTCTGTGTCAAAGGACACAGCAGCAGGACTCAGGAATGAGCCCACATGGGTGCACTCATGGAAAGGGACTTTCCGTGGGGGCACCTGATAAAGAGGAGGGGCCTGGCGGGGGACCCCTGAAGAAGAGGATCAAGGTTTTGCACAGAGCAGGTAAGTATAGGCATGTGTCAGAAACCACGAATCAGACTGAGACAGAAGTACAGTTAAATCACAATAGTTGAATAATAATAATAAAAAGGTAAACAGAGTAAACATAGTCAAAACATAGCCAGAGTTCAGGAACCGGAATGCATAGTCAGACAAGCCAAAATTTCAGGGAGCCAGAGATGAGCGTAATAGAACAGCAAGCAGGATCTGGAAGGAATGTCAGCCAAGCAATTCTTTAACAGGAACACAGGAGAGCGTCTCTAGAGATGTGACCAAGGTGAAAGCAGAGATCATCTGGGCTGGACGGCTTAAGTAGGCAGGACTGACAAGCAGGATAGCATCAACAGGTGAGTCACTGTGGAGAAAAAGGAGCTAGCAATTAGCTGACAGCTATGCGGCCAGCTTTGAGAAGGAAGGGCTGAGCCAAGCACTGACAGTACCCCCTCTTCAATGACCCCTCCCGCTCGGAGGACCACCAAGCTTGAGGGGAAAACTTCTATCACGGAGGAGGACAGGGGCATGTACATCTGAGGATGTGACCCAAGAGCGTTCCTCTGGACGGTACCCTTTCCAATGCACCAGGTACTGTATGCGCCCATGTAACCTACGGGATTCAACAATGAACTGTACTTCATACTCCTCATGGTTCTCAACCTGTACAGGGTGAGGATGAGGCACCAAGGTGGTAAAGTGGTTGCAAACCAAAGGTTGTAATAAGGAGACATGAAATACATTCGAGATATGCATATTAGAAGGAAGGTCTAATGCGTAAGCCACTGGGTTAATCCTGTGAAGAATCCGGAAAGGCCCAATAAACCGAGGTGCAAACTTCAGAGAGGCAACACGAAGTCGAAGGTTGCGAGATGACAGCCAGACCCTGTCCCCAACCTGGTAGGAAGGCACAGGCAGGCGTCTGCGGCCAGAATGGGGTCTGTACCTATCATTAGCATGTCGCAAAGCTTCCTGGACTTGTGCCCAAGTGGAACGAAGAACACGGAGATGCTCCTCTAACATAGGAATGCTCTGCAGAACAAATGATTCAGACAACAGGGAAGGTTGGAAACCATAGTTTGCCAAAAACGGGGACAATCGGGAAGCAGAATTCAAGGCTCTATTGTGAGCAAACTCCGCCCAGGTTAAGAGGTCTGACCAGTTGTTATGGTAAGAAATATAGCAATGTAGAAATTGCTCCAAGGACTGATTGGCTCGTTCTGCTGCCCCATTAGACTGCGGGAGATACGCAGAGGAGAAAGCAAGTTGAATTCCCAACTGTGCACAAAAGGCTCACCAGAATCGGGACACAAACTGACTACCCCTGCCCAAGACAATCACCTTGGGTAGCCCATGTAAGCGAAAGATCTCCCGAGCAAAAATGGATCACAGTTCCTTAGAAGTGGGCAACTTCTTAAGTGGAATACAATGGGACATTTTCCAGAACCGGCCAACCACCATAAGGATAACTATGTTGCCCTGGGAGTTGGGTAACTCCACAATTAAATCCATAGACAGGTTGCTCTAGGGCCTCTCTCCATTGGGTATGGGTTGTAGGAGGCCCACTGGAAGGCGCCGTGGAGTCTTACCCTGAGCACACACAGAACAGGCGGCTACGAAGGTGGTTACATCAGCACATAGACTAGGCCACCAGAATTGTTGGGAAAGGGCCCAAAAGAGTTGATTCTTCATAGGGTGGCCAGCAGCCTTGTGAGAATGGTAAGTCTGAAGCACAGCAGTACGGAGACTCTCTGTAACAAAGCAGCGGTCACAAGGTTTCTCAGGAGGAGCATGGACCTGAGCGGCAAGAATTTTGTCACCCAATGGAGAAGTGAGACTGGTACGAACTGTAGCAAGAATCGCGCCCCCCTTCTGGGTGCATGTGTGAGATTCTTATGGTCAGTAAGAATGAGAACCAGCACAGTGGTAACTTTGAGGAGATGTCTCCATTCTTTCATGACTAAAATGATCGCTAACAGCTCTCTGTCACCAATCTCATAATTGCACTCTGCAGGTGACAATTTCTTGGAAAAGTAGCCACAAGGATGCATAGTGCTCTCAGAGGTAGGACGTTGAGACAGATGGCGCCAACTCCAGTCTCAGAAGCATCAACCTCAAGGATAAAAGGTAACATAGGATCAGGATGTGCCAACACAGGAGCAGAAACAAAGGCAGCCTTGAGACTCTCATAGGCCTTAATGGACTCCGGAGACCAACTCTGTGGGTTACTGTCCTTTTCTGGTCATATCAGTAGGGGGCTTGACCAGAGACGAGACGTTACAAATAAATTTCTGATAATAATTGGCAAAGCCAAGAAAACACTACAGAGGGCGTAAACTCACGGGTTGAGGCCACTGTAGGACTGCTGAAAGTTTCTCTGTGTTCATCGAAAAACCAGCAGTGGAAATGACATCCAGGAATTTAACCTGTTCAAGATGGAATTCGCACATCTCCAATTTACAATAGAGATTGTTCTCTCTTTGTTTCTGAAGCACACGACAGACATTTGTGTGGTGGCTCTACAGGGACTTCAATGGCGTAATCGGCAACAGTTCTCGTACTCTGTTTGATGGACATGAGGCGCTTGGCTGCAGAAGCGGAGCGTGTGGGAACGTTAAATACCCTTTTAAAAGAAGCCACAAACTCTGGGTAACTCAAGACAACAGGTTTTGCGTCTCCCGTAGAGGGTTTGCCCAGGCCAAAGCCCTTTCAGAAAGCAAAGATATATCACAAAACCTACTTTGCTTCTGTCAATGGGAAATGCCTGGGACAGCATCTCAAAAGCATATCTCATCCTGGTTGAGAAACCCTCTGCATTGAAATGGATCACCACCAAATCGCTGGGGAAGGGGAACAGAACCAGGCATACCTCTTATAGAGTTAATATTTGAGGTGGTTGCCCGCACAGAGACTGAAGCAGCAGCAGGGATGGCCTGCAACACAGGTTGTACCCAAGCAGCCACAGTGGGAGGTTCTTGCTAGTGTTTTGTAATGCCATGATCCATGCAGTGATCCTGCTTAGCCTGCTATCAGAAATCATGAATCAGACTAAGACAGAAGTACAGTTAAATCACACTAGTTTAATAATAATAATAAAAAGTTAAACAAAGTAAACGTAGTCAAAACATAGCCAGAGTTCAGGAACCGGAATGGATAGTCAGACAAGACAAAACATCAGGCAGCCAGAGATGAGCGTAGTAGAACAGCAAACAGGATCTGGAGCCAGAAGGAATGTCAGCCAAGCAAGTCTTTAACAGGAACACAGGAGATCGTCTCTAGAGATCTGATCAAGGCGAAGACAGAGATCAACTGTGCTGGACGGCTTAAGTAGTCAGGACTGATGAGCGGGATATCATCAACAGTTGAGTCACTGTGGAGAGAAAGGAGTTGGCAATTAGCCGACAGCTGAGCAGTCAGCTTTGAGAAGGAAGGGCTGAGCCCTTGAAGGTTTAGTAGCACTTTAAGGTACTTTAAGTAATTGTAGCACCATCCTAGATCAGTGCTAGGATGTATATAGATCAGCATAGTGTGATCTCCTGCTTAACATATCAGCTTAATAGAAAGCTTCAATTGCTTAGAGCATGTATCCTGTGTGACTCACAGTGCTGCTGCTGCAATTGGCTCCTCTGTATCCAGGCAGCTTTGGAAAGTGCTGGATGAACATAAGTTACCAATGCATAGCAGAAGCATGAATATGAATGCCCTCTCAGCCAATTACAGGGAGTGGTGCCCCTGAGCATGCTGGGTGCTGGTATTTTTATTTAGTGAGCACAAGGAATCTGGGTCTTTTTCCATAGAGGATAAGTCCAGTTGGGGAGGGGCTGCTGCCTTTCTCTAGCACAGGCTACAATGCAGCCTCTGGTGAGCAAGCCGAGGGAATACTGAAAGCTGAAACCCAGGGTTCTCCTGAGAGCCGACTGAGGGAGGATGGCCATGGATCCTGTCTGGCATCATAGAGGAAGGTGACCTGCGACCAGGGCCTTGTGAGCACAGACCCCCAAAACGGGATCCTAAAGACTGCTGTCAAATCCCCTTTTGAATGCTGGATGTCAGCTGCTGGGTGTAGGCTAACGGGGACACCGGCGGGCATTCTGAAGTGCGGGATCCACACAATCCCTTCTACTTAAAAAGCGGTTTTGTACCTAAAATTGCATCTTCTTCTTATCTGAATCGCATGGTAACTAGGGATGAGCTTCGAGTTCGAGTCGAACTCATGTTCTACTCGAACATTGCCTGTTCGCCTGTTCAGCGAACAGTGAACAATTTGGGCTGTTCGCAGCAAATTCGAAAAGCCGGAACACCCTATACAAGTCTATGGGAGAAATCTAAAGTGCTCATTTTAAAGGGTAATATGCAGGTTACTGTCCTAAAAAGTGTTTGGGGACCTGGGTCCTGCCCCAGGGGACATGGATCAATGCAAAAAAAAGTTTTAAAAACGGCCGTTTTTTCAGGAGCAGTGATTTTAATAATGATTAAAGTGAAACAATAAAAGTGTAATATTCCTTTAAATTTCGTAGCTGGGGGGTATCTATAGTATGCCTGTGAAGGGGCGCATGTTTCTGGTGCTTAGAACTGTCGCTGCACAAAGTGTCATTTGTGCAGGAAAAAAAGTCTTTTAAAATCACTTGCGGCTAAATTGTCGGGTCTCCGTAATACAGAGAACACTCAATGAGTGTTCTCTGTATTAGCCGACAATTCATTCATTCATTGATTAAAAAAAAAAAAAAAAAAAAAACGTGGGGGTTCCCCTAAATTCAATCAAAAGGCCCTTCAGGTCTGACATGGATATTAAGGGGAACCCCCGTGTCAAATTTAAAAAAAAAATTGACGTGGGGGTCCCCCCAAATATCCATACCAGACCCTTCAGGTCTGATATGGATATTAAGGGGAACCCCGCATCAAATTTTAAAAAAAAATTGACGTGGGGGTCCCCCTAAATATCCATACCAGACCCTTTATCCGAGCACGCAACCTGGCAGGCCGCAGGAAAAGAGGGGGGGACGAGAGAGCGGCCCCCCCTCCCTCCTGAACCGTACCAGGCCACATACCCTCAACATTGGGAGGATGCTTTGGGGGTCTGTGACCCCTCAAAGCACCTTGTTCCCATGTTGATAAGGACAAGGGCCTCATCCTCACAACCCTGGCCGTTGGTTGTGAGGGTCTGCGGGCGGGGGGCTTATCAGAATCTGGAAGCCCCCTTTAACAAGGGGACCCCCAGATCCCGCCCCCCCCCTGTTTGAAATGGTAAGGGGGTACAAAAGTACCCCTACCATTTCACAAAGAAAGTGTCAAAATGGTTAAATAAGACAAACACACTTTTGAAAAATTCCTTTATTAAAAATAAAAAAAATAAAAAAAAAATTCCAGCGGTGCTAATCCACTCTTGCTCATGCTATTGCAGGTTTCCGTTACATCAGAGGGGGCGGGGTCACCCACACGTCACTGGGGAACCCCTGGCTTCCCTCTCCTGCGTCAGAGGGGCGGGGTCAGGTGACGGGTGGCCCCGCCCTCCCAATATAAGAAATGTCAGCGCTCGGCTCTCTGCAGTGTCTCCGGAGAGGAGACAGAAGAAGGAGGTATGGACAGCGCTGGACTGAGAGATCCCCCGTCGCTGGATATGATCATCCATCGCTGGACCCCGGAGACCCGTCGCTGGATAGCAAGAGTGGATTAGCACCGCTGGAATTTTTTTTTTATTTTTTTTTTTTTTAATAAAGGAATTTTTCAAAAGTGTGTTTGTCTTATTTAACCATTTTGACACTTTCTTTGTGAAATGGTAGGGGTACTTTTGTACCCCCTTACCATTTCAAACAGGGGGGGGGCCGGGATCTGGGGGTCCCCTTGTTAAAGGGGGCTTCCAGATTCTGATAAGCCCCCCGCCCGCAGACCCTCACAACCAACGGCCAGGGTTGTGAGGATGAGGCCCTTGTCCTTATCAACATGGGGACAAGGTGCTTTGAGGGGTCACAGACCCCCAAAGCATCCTCCCAATGTTGAGGGTATGTGGCCTGGTACGGTTCAGGAGGGAGGGGGGGCCGCTCTCTCGTCCCCCCCTCTTTTCCTGCGGCCTGCCAGGTTGCGTGCTCGGATAAAGGGTCTGGTATGGATATTTAGGGGGACCCCCACGTCAATTTTTTTTTTAAATTTGATGCGGGGTTCCCCTTAATATCCATATCAGACCTGAAGGGTCTGGTATGGATATTTGGGGGGACCCCCACGTCAATTTTTTTTTTTAATTTGACACGGGGTTCCCCTTAATATCCATGTCAGACCTGAAGGGCCTTTTGATTGAATTTAGGGGAACCCCCACGCTTTTTTTTTTTTTTTTTTTTTTTTAATCAATGAATGAATGAATTGTCGGCTAATACAGAGAACACTCATTGAGTGTTCTCTGTATTACGGAGACCCGACAATTTAGCCGCAAGTGATTTTAAAAGACTTTTTTTCCTGCACAAATGACACTTTGTGCAGCGACAGTTCTAAGCACCAGAAACATGCGCCCCTTCACAGGCATACTATAGATACCCCCCAGCTACGAAATTTAAAGGAATATTACACTTTTATTGTTTCACTTTAATCATTATTAAAATCACTGCTCCTGAAAAAACGGCCGTTTTTAAAACTTTTTTTTGCATTGATCCATGTCCCCTGGGGCAGGACCCGGGTCCCCAAACACTTTTTAGGACAGTAACTTTCATATTACCCTTTAAAATGAGCACTTTAGATTGTGAACGTTCGAGTCCCATAGACTTTAATAGGGTTCTAAAGTTCACACGAAGTTTAGGTCTGTTCGCAGGTTCTGGTGCGAACCGAACAGGGGGGTGTTCGGCTCATCCCTAATGGTAACATAGTTACAGTAATGAACATTGAAATAAAATATTATTCAGTACTTACCTTATATTTGTGATGTTTGTGCCGACTTCCGGGCTGTCCTCCCGTGGGAGTAGGCGTGGTTATCGGCCTCGCAATGGTCCCTGGGAAATTTCTTAGCTATTTCCCAAGAATCCATGGGGGACATAGTAAAGCCGATGAAGCGGTGGATGCTGGGAGCTCAGCCTCATCGCATACAGGAAGTAAATGCCTGTGGGCTTCAGACACCCACAGTAAAAATTGAAACTGCCGGACTGCTTTTTTAAAAGTTTTCCTCTGCAATAAAATCGTCACGCCGGGGGTCAAAAACACGCCGATCGTGACTGCTAAGACACGGTAGGAATCGCCCACCAGTGACACAGGTAAAAAAATAAAATAAACCGCAGCGGAATCCCGCTTTAAAGTGGACTTTGCTTCTCTTTGCACAATTGGCTACACAGTTATACTGGGAAAGCTGTCTTCAAATATGAATAGTTAATTTGGAGTATCCTACTTTATCCCTTTGATAGACAAAGTTCCTAAATTAAAATAAACAACAAAATTAAACCCTAGACTAGTCATTGGCGTAACGAGCAGAAGTTGTGCGCCTGGCTGTTGAAAATAATGTTTGTCTGACTGCAGGTCTGAAATAACGGATAATACTAGTGACTGTTACAGGGGTGGCGCTACATCCTTTTATAGGTGTTCCCTGAGACTTGAAAATTATTTCAAGAGTTCCTCTGGGGTAAAAAGTTTGAGAAAGGCTGCTTTAGTGAATGGATCAGCTATGTTCTCATTCATATGAAGTGTCAATGATGACACTGGTCTTTAGTGCTGCCATTCTCAACCATGGTTTCATTGGATCCTAGAGTTTCCCCTTAGTTTGCTAGGGGTTTCTTGAGCTGGGTTAATTGATCTCCCATCTGAAGATGCCTGCAGCGTTCTGGGCTCAATGACACTTGGCAGAGTAAGCGCCATGACACCAATGATCTTTTTAGCTGTCTGTAAGGGTTGGCATTCTGACCAGCGCTATAAGGGCACTGCATTCCTCAAATTGATTATCCAATTAAATAATTTTGGGTAAGGTTCTGTAAGACCTGAAAATTATTTCAAGGGTTCCCCTGGGGTCAAGAGGTTGAGAAAGGCTAATTTAGCTAATTGACAGGCTGCGTTCTCATGAATATGAAGTGTCATTAATGTCACTGGTCTCTATTGCATGATATGGTTGTGTTTCCATGAATATGAAGGGTCGTTGATATCACCGTTCTCTAGTGAATGGACAAGTTGTGTTCTCTTGAATCTGAAGCATCAGTGATGTCACTGGTCTCTATTGATTGGATTGGCTGCATTCTCATGATAATGAAGTATCGATGATGTCACTGGTCTCTAGAAAATGGATAGACTGCCTTCAAATTACTATGACTGTACATTTTTTAATTGATTGGAAAACTCTTTTATGCTCATCAAATGATTACTTCATAGCAACAAAAAGTCTACTGTTAAATTCCATCGAGGCAAGACTCGTGTTGCTCTTTGAAATGTTTTGTGGTATTTTCTGTCTACAGACCGGAACAATGAGCAGAGCACAGACTCTGATGAAGCTTTATCTTAGTACTCCTAGCTGTGCCCTATCTGCTACTCATAAACCTTTGTGGCTGCTTCATTTCTAAAGATAACTTTTACTTTGCTTTGTGGTGAGCTCCAGACGAGTGTTGAGGCGAAAAGGGGTAGAGAAGGAGGAGGAGTAGGAAGATGAGGGGGGTGAAGCTTCACTAAAATGACTCAACCTGAACAATTGCTGAACTGACAATAAAGTAGCACTTTTAGTCAAAGAGATCTAAATTATGACTTAGTAGGTTTCACATTCATTTAGTAATAGGTTATATGGTGTTATCCATATCTCTGGGGGGGAAGGATTGTGTGTAGGTGGGGTGCAGCGTGGTGTGGCAGCAATAATTCACACAGTCAGGTGCAAAAATAAACTTGTGACAAAGCAGTGCAGCAACAGTTAACAAAAATCCTGGTGGGAAGACTGGCCAACCAGCAACATGAACGGAGCGGGTCCAGCCAGAGTGACAGCATCTGTAGAGAGGGGCAGAATGCAGGCTGGCCGTCTCATGCCCAATCAGGAAGATGTCCAGAAGAGATGCGACCCTACACTTTTACTCTTCATCAGAAATCTTTCTCTACCACTAGTACTGTCCCCAGGGGAGGACTGACCATTTGGCCACTCGGTGTGAGGGCTTACCTAGGTTGGAGTCCATGGTGCAGAGATGTACGCTCACCCTTGCAAATAGACATAGCCCACGGTAACAAAGAGATAAGCTACCTGGGCTGTGAATCTGTGCACGGGGGCTTGACAGGAAAAGCCAAGGGGTCGTCGAAGTAAAGCCATTGTCCGGGATTCCAGAAGTCAGCATAAACGATATACAAGCCAGGGTCAGTCTTGGAACACTAACTTTGAACACAGGTACCTTAGGTGACAAGAGACAATGAACTGACCCAGCCCTCAGAGTGAGACAGGGTTTTATACCCAGCTAATTAGGTAACCTGCCACAGCTGATCCAAGAGTGACGGGTACAAACAGAATTGCCCACAGTACTTTATGCAAAACTAGGCATGGCTGGAAAGCAGGCAGAATAGAACTGAGGTGAGGCTCAGAGGTAAAGAAACAGGAGTAAGAACAAACCTAGAGCCACTTGGGGCGTGACCACGCCTGGCCATCTAAAAGACACGGTAGGGACCGTGACACTCAGGCACTGCCCAAGGGCCCCATGCCACTAGGGGGCCCCATCAGGGTTGCCAGCCTCAGTAAAACCAGGAACAGTATGTAAAAATATGTGTTTTTATTAAATCTGTCTCTGAAATGTCCCTTACCGACATCCTTTTGGTCTAAAAATCCCAAGATTATAGCTGCCCCTCCTCTCCAGTACCTTCTCAGCCAATAGAAACATGTCTGTGTATACTGTGTGTGTGTGTTTGTGTATACTGTGTGGCCCCATAATCTCTGATTGCCTGGGGTCCCCATAATCTACTATTGCCCAGGGGCCCCATGAGTTGTCAGTCCGCCCCTGACTGTCCCTAACAGACAGGGTCCTTTTCTTTGCACTACCCACTCGCCAAAATCCGGGATTCAGGGCCTTAAGTAGGCTCTGCCTGACCCATGATGGCTGCCAGACCCAATATGGGGCAACGGAATCCAACCAGATCACTTCCCCAGTGACCCAGGAAACCATAGAGGAACCAGATTCCACCTAAATTCCTCTCCAACTGCAGAGCTGCTGAGGTTGAGTGCCACCTGCAGTGGAGAAAATAAACTTCACATGCCTACATGTGAATGGGTGTATGGGTGCCATAATGTACTATGAAAAATGATAGCACTCCTTGAATACAGGAAATATACAACCTTGTGGCATGAGCTGTCACTGGAAAAATATATTGTGGAACCTTATGGTGCCTATTGTACAAAGGAAGTCCTATTTACCTTAATTAGTAGGTTATTTTTTAGAGAGTCATTTATCTTACTCATTACTCATACTTATATCAGTTTGCTCTTTTTACAAGTCTGGGCAAAGTACTGCACACACACTGACAAGGTTGTATCATTGACTTTGGTGTTCATTCATCGACTCATGGATGGATTGATGGGCCGCCCATTGAGGTTTATGCTGCTCCGTCATATATTTTCTGTACTGCGCCATAGGTATGCGTAGCCTATTGCATTAGGATGTGCAACCCAAAGCTCAAACACGCATGCCTTTCTCTGCAGCCTCAGCTGCATGGGTCAGTGAATGAATGGGAAGTGCTCTGTGCTGAGCAGCTTCCTGTTCATTTACAAATAGAAGCATAGTAAACACCCTTTCCCAAACTCTCCATCCTAAAACATTCCCCTGCAGTAGCTGAGGGGAGAGGAGAGTAGAGGAGGAAAGCCAGCAGCACTACGGGGCAGGGGGAAGGGGGTGCGACATGAGGGGGGGAGGCCAGGCAGCAGGGGAAGTCTGCACTGCACAGAGTAATTAGAGTGTGCCCAGGCACACCTGGTACACCCCCTGTGCATGTCTATGCACTGCGCCTAGCCATGAAAAAATTAAATTGGAGCACTGCACATCTTCTAACTGGTAGAATGAAATCTGCTGACGTAATGTCTGCATTTTTACATATTCTAAGGCCGCGTACACACGGGCGGACTGTCTGACGGACTTGGTCCGCTGAAACGTGTTTCAGCGGACAGTCCGCTCGTGTGTGGGCTTCAGCTGACTTTTTCAGCGGACAGTCTGGCGGACTAAGTCTTTCGGAATTTCCGTAATATTGTCCGTCCAAACTTGGTTTCAGCGGACAGTCCGCTCGTGAGTAGGCTAGTTCGACGGACTAAGTATGGCGCATGCTCAGAAAGGATTTACACGGCGAAAGGTTGCATTGCAGTGTATTGGACGTCGTATTTCTAGTCCCGTCGTACGTGCTGTACACGTCATCGCGCAAGCTTTCGGTGGACTGTCTGTTCATCGTGTGTGGTCAAGTCCGTTCATTCGAAAGTAGGACGGACTGTCTGTCGGATTGTCTGACGGACTTAGTTGGGCAGACAGTCCGCCCGTGTGTACGCGGCCTAAGTGTTGGGGAGGGCAGGAAATATTTCTCATTATTCCATTTCCATGTTTAGTTTATCCATGATGGCACTGGGCAATGAGGTCACCATATAATCTCTTTTTTCCGTGGCTGGTCTTAATTACGTAACTTTTTTTACTTATGGTGTGACCCAAAGCTTCCTCTTTCTATTTATTACATGTTTATTCAAAATGAAAGGTTGTATTTGACTTCTGTATAATATAATCTGTCCTTATTAGAGTGGTGATGTCATACAAGGGGTGCCCCCACCCATGTGACATTATCATCCCAATAAGGAAGTGTTCTGCCCCACTTTCATGCACTTTTTCTGTGTTGCATTGAACTACATTTGTTCTTGTATTTGTATGGAATATCTTTAACAGAAACAACACGGAACACAAATAAATAACTCTTTAATAAAACAAAAAAGTAGGCCAATCACACCCACATTTCAAGTAAAAGAAAAAAGAACCAGCTTACATTAGGTGTCCCCATCAGAGTGTCCCCTTACATCAAAGTGTCCCCTTATATCAAAGTGTCCCCTTACATTAGGTGTCCCCTTACATCAGAGTGTCCCCTTACATCAGAGTATCCCCTTATATCAAAGTGTCCCCTTACATCAGGTGTCCCCATCAGAGTGTCCCCTTACATCAGGCCTCTCCATCAGAGTCCTACCTTACATCAGGTGTCCCTATCGGACTATCCCCTTACATCAGGTGTCCCCATCAGAGTGTTCTCTTACATCGGGTGTCCTTATTGGACTGTCCTCTTACATCAGATTTCCCCATCAGAGTGTCCCCTTACATCAGGTATTGCCATCAGAGTGACTCTTACATCATGTGTCCCCATCAGAGTTTCCCCTTACATCAGGTGTTCCCATCAGAGTGTCCCTTTACACCAAGTGTCCCTATCAGCATGTCCCAGTACAACAGGCGTCCATATCAGAGTGTCCCCGTACATCATTGTCCCCATCAGTGTGTCCCTTTACATCAGGCATCCCCATCAGAGTGTCCCCTTACATCCAGGTGTCCCCAGCAGAGTTCCCCCCTTACATCAGGTATTACAATCCCCCTTACATCTGGTGTTGACAGCAGAGTGCTCCCTATATCAGGTGTCCCCAGCAGAGTGACCCTCTCACATCGGCTGTCCCCATCAGAGTGCCCCCCTTACATCAGGTATCCACATCAGAGTGCTCTCTTACAACAGGTGTCCCCATCAGAGTTCCCCCTTAATCAACTGTCCCCATCAGAGTGAAAACCTTCAAATTTCATCAAATTTCACTCTTACATCACTGTCCCCAGCAGATTGTCCCCTTACGTCACTGTCCCCAGCAGAGCGCCCCCTTATTTCAGGTGTCTCCATCAAAGTGACCCTCTTACAAAGTTGTTCCCATCAGAGTACCCCCTTACATCAGGTGTCCCTAACAGTGTTTCCCCCTTACATCAGATGTCCCCAGAGTGACCCTCTTATATCAGTTGTCCTATTATTGTCCCCTTACATCAAGTGTCTGCATCAGATTGACACCCTTACATCAGGTGTCCCCGTGAGAGTGACCCGCTTACATCAGGAGTTCCTGACAGAGTGACCCCCTTACATCAGGTGTCCCTGTCAGAGTGACTCCCTTACATAAAGTGTCCCCATCAGAGGGAACTCCTTAGATCAGGTGTCCCTTCAAAGTGACCCCCTTATATCAGTTGTTCCCATCAGTGATCCCTAACATCAGGTGTCCCTGTCAGAGTGACTCCCTTACAGCAGGTGTCCCCAACAGAGTGCCATAATGTCCCCCTTACATTAAGTGCCCCTGTCAGAGTGACCCCCTTACATCATATGTCCCCATAAGAGGGATCCCCTTACATCAGATGTCCCTATCAGAATCATAAATTTTTTTTATATACATTTTGCAAAATAAAACAAAAATGTGTATTTTATTGATTGTTTTAAATAGAATACTGTTTTAGAAAACAGACAACCAGATCTTTTTACATTAATATGAACAGAACAGTATGTAATAAAGAGATAAAACAGAGACAGATAGATTCTAGAACCATGAAGCAGATCTACTTTCTGTGCATACATAAGCATTGCTCATTGAAGACAATGAACAAGAAACAAGACTTGTACACATATAGTAATAGTAACCGATAAGGTGGAGCGTGACGGTGTGTATACAGAGATGGACCAGTTGGGCATAGCTCCCAACTGTCCATCTTTCGGAGAATTTTTCCCTCTTTTTATACCAAATCCCTCTGTCCCTCTTTCTTTCTCCCTTCCTTCTCGTCAACACGTATGGACCTTGTTAAACACTGTGATACTGAACTTAAACACTGTGATATTTAACTACCATATACTCTGATAAACCTTTTATCATTCTCCCTGCTGATTTGGGGCAGTATTGAGCCATTTTACTTTTTTTTTTTTTTTTTAATCAGAAAGAATTTTAATTTCAAACGAATTTCAATTGTTTGGGTCAATTTATCTTTTTTTTTATTTCATGATTTTTCTTTTTTTATTATTAATATTTTAGATATGTTTTATATATATATCTTTGTCGCTGCTCTGATCCATTCAACTTCATGTGCAAACTTCTTCTTGAGCTACTGAGCTCTATGAACAACAGACTTTTTACAACAAAGGTGCTAAGGAGAACCAGCACAACATATAAAATATGAGCGTAAAGGCTCAAAAGGAGAATACAAAATATTAATGAGCAATATTTAATATGTAGAAAATACCAGGCATTCTCTTTAAGGGAGTTGAAATGAGGTCCCAGGAGTATCCAATAGGCTTAAGTACATTAACCCTTCTGGTACATACACTAAAAATTGCTAACATGCTAGTCCAGGGCCCCTAGCAACACTCCTTTTGGCGTTTGTACAGTGGAAGGATGGTTCCATTTTTTTCTCAAAAGAGCAATAATCAAAATATTGATGATATAATATCTCTTCAGTTGGCCACACATTCAGGTCAGTTGCCCTACCTCCTGTACCAGTTATCAGTAATAGCACTCCTTCTATAGCTGTCAGCACTGATCATTGCATTCTGCCAGTGGGAAAATCTCCCCAATGGCAGAATACAAAAGCTCAGCGGGAGTGATTCCCCCATCCACACTGAGAGTGTAGATGGGGGATTCAATACATTTTTATTTTCATTCAACTCACTGGTTAAATTAAAGAAAAAAAAAAGAGATCAATGTATGGGAAGCCTAGGTATTACTCGCAGAAGATCTATATCCCTCCCTTCTAGATTGTAAGCTCTAACGAACAGGGCCTTCCTGGTCCCTCCTGTATTGATTTGTATTGTAAGTGTACTGTCCACCCTCATGTTGTAAAGCTGCGCAAACTGTTGGCACTATATAAATCCTGTATAATAATAATAATAATATATATTTATTTTTTTTTTTTGAGAACATCATTGATTTTTAAAGTAGTAAATTCCTATGGAATATTTTATATTACCAAATTGAAAAAAAAAATAGGACCAGACAGAAATAAATAACAGAGATAAAAGAAAAATAAACTTTCTTTAAAAAAAATAAAATATTTCTTTGAACAATAGTCATTATCCAGTATTATAACAATGTTTATATTCAATTAGAGCCTAAAACTGGCCATAGTAGACCTCTAAACGAATTTTTGTACAAACATTTGTGCGACAATTCCGATCAGTCCATGCAATGACTTGACAAATGTCGTTCCCATGTATTTTAAAGGGTTGTTTGCTTTTAACATTCATTTTTGGAACTAATGATCTTTCCCAAATGAAAACCACATAGACTGTTAAGCCCCATACACACTATCAGGTTTTCTGCTAATTTTTTTCCTTCAGATTTACCAAAACCAAATAATATGAGGTCAAACCTTAGGAATTTCAATGTGTATGCAATCAGGCAGGCCCTTGCATTACATGGTTTTGGTAAATCTGAAGACAAAAATCAGCAGAACATCTGATAGTGTGTATGAAGCTTCAGAAATTCATTTGCCCAAGAAAATTTTTCCATCCTGCCCCTTCGAATTTTCTTTTTGAATGTCGATTTGACCCCACTAATGATTAGAAAACTGAACAAAGGTTCTAAAATTTACGGAATTCAAAGAATTTATCATCAGCTTAGCTACAGGCAGTGATGAAATTATTAAAAGTACCCCACAGCTGATCAAGAATATATTGCTCGTTTTGCCTAGGGGATGTTCTAACACTGAGTTACGTTTACCATGGTCTACCCTGTTTCACAATAGTTGGCAGTCTTGTCCTTCTCTATTCCAGTTCTAGTCGCCAGTCCACAGGAGGGATGTGCTAGAGCTGGAGAGAGTCCAGAGAAGAGCGAACAAAGCTAATAAGGGGACTGGAGGACCTCGGACAACGTTGACACATTTTTGGGACCATTGGCATTAATACAGCGATCAGTGCGAAAATGCATTGATCACTGTAAAAATATCACTGGCAGTGAAAGGGTTAACACTAGGGGGCAGTGAAGGGGTTAATGTGTGTCCTAGGAAGTGTTCTAACTGAAGGGGGATGTGGACTGTGCAGGGAAACTAACAGAGGATCTGTCTGTTCTCCCCTCAGAGACCTGGAAACTGTGTGTTTACAGTTTGTTTACAGTTTGTTTACACACACATTTCAAGGTTCTCCGTGTGCCCAGAACGATCACCGGAGTCCAGAGGTGAACGAGACCAAAACTGTCACAATCGGAACTGGCCAAAAAATTGTGGGACTATCGGTTAATCTGTGTTAACCTGTTGCATGGAAAAACAGGCAATATATTGTAGCTTGGTGGAGGTGGGGGGTGCAATATTGGTTTTGTTTTATCATTGCTGTTAGACTTCATATTTGCCTCCTAGTAGTTGTGCTTTCTCAAAGGACCAAATGCATGCACTAATCAAAGATATGAGGGTGTAGTCATGCTGTCACCATACTGTTGATACTCTTATGCCATTTACACACAACCAGACTTTTCGACAGCAACAAATCCGTCGGACAATTCGGTCATGTGTGGGCTTCATTGGACCTTTTCTGTCAAAAAAACTATGATGGACTTTAGAAATAGAACAGGTTTCAACTCTTTCCGCCGGAACTCTGCTGCAACCAGTTCCTATCGAGAAAAACGCTCGTCTGTATGGAGGTCCAACGGATCAACAACGACACAAGGGCAGTGATTGACTACTGGCTATTGAACTTCCTTTTTCTAGTCCCGTCATACGTCATTGCGTTAAACGATCCGACTTTGGTGTGATCGTGTGTAGGCAAGTCCGTTTCAGCGGAACTCCGCCGAAAAGGCAGTCGAAAAGTCTGTCAGAGTTCATGCCGATGGAAAGTCCGGCCGTGTGTACGTGGCATTAGGGTTTGATTTACTAAAACCGGAAAGTGCAAAATCTGCTTCAGCAGTGCATGGTAGCCAATCCACTTCTCACTTTACCCAATTCAATTAAGCTTTGACATAAAATCCTGGAAGCTGATTGGTTTCTATGCAGTGCTGCACCAGATTTTGCACTGTTCAGTTTTAGTAAATCAATCACTTAGTATTCTACTAGGAGTTCTTATGTGATCATCAAAAAAAAAAAAAAGATATATTTGTAGGAGGACTAAAAGTAGGTCCATGCTCATGATTTTGTTAATGTTAGTGAGTTCATCTCAATTGAGTTCTCTACAACATAAAAAGTCCAAAGAAGGTTGTGCTTTGTAGCTGGGCCCGTATGAGGCTTCTGTGAGACATATTGACAAAAATTTCATCCCCCTCTTCTAGCAGGAAGCTGGATCCCAGAAAGCTGCTTCTCTTCCATATTGGAGAACCTTGAGTATCACAGAACCCTCCAGTGTTCGCCATTAATTGAGTGACGGAACCCATTGTTCTTATGTTTACTGAATGGGTAAATAGTAAAGAAGGGTCCACTGTTGCACAAACTACTCCCAATTGCAGCTTGGAGTACACAAAATATAGTCCGGATTTTTTGCATCGAATTGATCCATCACTGTACTCCATTTCATGGAGGAATGCCAAGCCATGTGTAGATTCCCATTGAAGTGGTTTGCCTAGCGAAGTGTTCTTAACTGTTAGACCTAAAGGTAATTGAAACAGATGCTGTAAATGCTTAGTTATCTATATTTACCAAACTAATGTTGTTTAAAGCTCAACTTTCTGCACCCCTACTTTCCCATAGGACCACCCTCACACACTTATGGCCCGCAACTGAAAAAATAGCCTACATTTGAGTTTTAAAGAAAAGATCCACTTTCGTCCAAAAAAAAAAAGATATATAATAAATAGATTTAAAACAAGCATTTTGTTCTTTCAACAGGGACATAGACAAAAACAAGTTTTCTTATGAAGGGGAGAGGGGGGGTCAAAAGCGGTAGGTATAAGGTTCTTTTTTTCAGAATGTAAATAAAAAATGTTAATTGTAGCTATTGGAACTAGCTATTCAATGAGAAGTGACTCCTGTGTGGACTGTGCCTCTCCTATGGCCTGCTGCTATCCCCTCGGAGATTCTATAGGTGCTTGCAGTACCATTTAATAACCATTGTATGATGATTTCTGAACACTCCTGGTAAGAGGCTCTCCAAGGTAACCGATGTATATACAATAAAGATATGTAATAAAACTTTTATATGTTATTTTGATTAAATACATGTGTAAATTATTTTGTTTTTTTCCTAGTGGTATGAATGTGAAGTACTCCTAAGACTCCCGAGGAAGCCAGCAATTGGCGAAACATGTTGAGCTGAAGTACCTGCATGCACAATAAGCCAGTTGGATGTTTCTTGATGATTTTTATATGAAAAATGGAAGACGTATTGTTGTCTTTGATACATTTTATAATAAATTTGAATATTTTATTATAACTACCTTGTTATTTTTGGCACACTTAAAATCCCGCTTTCCTTTTTTGGTTTACTAGTATTAAATATGAAGATGAATATGCAGTGATGGCACTTGATACATTCCATATCCATCTGCATGTGGACTACTATGAACAATAAAAGGAGCTTTCCTAAAATGGCTTTTCTCTTCTTATAAGTGCTTTTAATCTAAGGTGGTAAATTTAGCTACTTTAATTGGAATATTTTTTTGTAAAGAAAAAAAAAAACAGTTTTTCATATAATTGTACAAATGTTGTTGCGTTACTTTTTTTTTTTTTATAAAAGTCTCATTTGACAGCAATGTATCCTCAAATTAGTCACATTAGCACTTTCACCTAGCAGCACGTTGGTTCAAATCTCAACCATGGCACTACCTGCCTGGAGTCTGCCTGGAGTTTGCATGTTCACCCTGTGCTTACGTGGTTTTCCTCCCACACTTCTGGTACGTTAATTGGCTCCTGTCTAAATTGGCCTTAGTATGTATATGTTTGAATGTGAGAATTTAGATTGTAAGCTCCTTGAGCGCAGGGGCTGAAGTGAATGTACAATATATAGTATATATAAAGAGCTACGTAAACTACGATATATAAACACCTGCAAACAATAAATTCATATACAGTGCATCCGAAAAGTATTCACAGCACTTCACTTTTTTCCACATTTTGTTATGTTACAGCCTTATTCTAAAATGGATTAAATTCATTATTTTCCTCAAAATTCTACAGATAATACTCCCTAATGACAATGTTAAAGAAGTTTGTTTGAAATCTTTGCAAATTTAATAAAAATAAAAAATGGACAAAAAAAAAATCACATTTACATAAGTATTCACAGCCTTTGCCATGACACGCCAAATTGAGCTCAGGTGTATCCTGTTTCCACTGATTGTCCTTGAGATGTTTCTACAACTTGATTGGAGTTCACGTGTGGTAAATTCAGTTGATTGGACATGATATGGAAAGGCACACACCTGTCTATATAAAGGCCCCACAGTTAACAATGCATTTCAGGGCACAAACCAAGCCATGAAATCCAAGAAATTGTCTGTAGACCTCCGAGACCGGATTGTATTGAAGAACAGATCTGGGGAAGGGTATAGAAACATTTCTGCAGCATTGAAGGTAGACATGTGCAAAAGGAAAAAAAAATGTTTAGTTTAGTTTCGTTTTAATTCGTTAATTCATTAATTTAGTTTAGTTATATTCGTTAACTTCCTTAAATTCGTTTTCGGATTTCGTTTAGTTTTCTACCGAATTCGAAAAATCGGCCACATTCGAAAATATTTCAACGAAATTCGAAAATATTTCTACCGGATTCGAAATTATTTCAACATGATTCGACATTATTTCAACCGCATTCGAAAATATTTTGTGACCCGACTTTAGGGCCATGTATCTCGGGGTCACTTGGTGCTCAACACTTCAAATTTTTCGTAACGAATTGAAATTCGGCCGAATTTTGCATCTTTCGAACATTCGGATGCATCCAAATGTCCGAATAAAAAAAATAACAAATTACAACGAATACGAAAGAAATATAATGAATGAATTCGAATGAATTCGACATGATTCGAAATTATTTCAACCGCATTCAAAATTATTTCAACATGATTCGACATTATTTCAACCGCATTTGAAAATATTTTGTGACCCGACTTTAGGACCATGTATCTCGGGGTCACTTGGTGCTAGACACTTCAAATTTGGATATGTTGTAGAGCTAGTATTATTTTGTTTGCATACCAAATTTGGGGTTTCTAGCTATAAGTGACCCCGAGATATGTAGCCCCAAAATCGGGTCGCAAAATGTTATTAGTTAATAGAGCAGAGAATGACATTTTGCGACCCGATTTTGTGGCCACATATCTCGGGGTCACTTATAGCTAGAAACCCCAAATTTGGTATGCAACCACAATAATACTAGCTCTACAACATATCCAAATTTGAAGTGTCTAGCACCAAGTGACCCCGAGATACATGGTCCTAAAGTTGGGTCACAAAATATTTTCAAATGCGGTTGAAATAATGTCGAATCATGTTGAAATAATTTCGAATGCGGTTGAAATAATTTCGAATCATGTCGAATTCATTCGAATTCATTCATTATATTTCTTTCGTATTCGTTGTAATTTGTTATGTTTTTATTCAGACATTTGGATGCATCCGAATGTTCGAAAGATGCAAAATTCGGCCGAATTTCAATTCGTTACGAAACGAATTGCACAAGCCTAATTGAAGGTCCCAATGAGCACAGTGGCCTCCATCATCCATAAATGAAAGAAGTTTTGGAACCACCAGGACCCTTCCTAGATGTCATGGTTATGCAGTGATCTTCCTGTGTTTGCTTACCTCCCCTCATGTGTTCAGACTAAGAGGCCAGCCACTTCCACCTGGTGGTTTTTATAACCTCTCCTCTAAGCATGGCTCCACCCCAGGCCCTATCAGGGAGCCCTATATTAACCTGTGCACTGCAGGCCATCAGTGCTGATCAACCATTGTGTATTCCTTTGTGTGTTTGGCTTCCTGTTACCTGCCGTGTGCTCTTCTGTTGTTCCGTTACCGACTTTGGCGTGTCTTTGACTATCCATGTTTGCCTGGGATCCTGACCTTTTGGCGTGTCCCTGACTATTTCCGTCTGCTTGTGGCCCCGACCTTAGCTTTGTCCCTCACCATCCCTATCCTCCTGTTGCCTACTGTGGGTGTGAGCTGGGGGACCCTGGGGGTCGCGACCTGGAGCCAGTTGCAGCCAAGTCCATCCTCACCACTCGAGGCTCTGGTGAACACCTGCTGGCTCTTAGACTCCGCGCCCCAGGGAATCTTACGCTCTAACCCCGGTGGGACCTGTCTCCCGTCTGCAGCAGTCAGCCGTAGGGTCCACAACTTTGCGGTGCACTCCTGATCCCTACGGTGTGCATCTGTCACCTCGCCTCAAGGTGACCTGACACTAGAGTGGGTCACCCGGGTCAACTGAGCGATCAAGGAGAAGAGCCTTAGTCAGGGAGGTGACCAAGAACCCAATGGTCACAATGACACAATGACAGAGCTGCAGTGTTTCTCTGTAGAGAGAGGAGAAACTTCTAGAAGAACAATCATCTCTGCAGCACTCCACCAATCAGGCCTCTATGGTGGAGTGGCCAGATGGAAGCCACTCCTCAGTAGAAGATACATGACAGCCCGCCTGGAGTTTGATAAAAGGCACCTGAAGGACTCTCAGACCATGAGAAACAAAATTCTCTGGTCTGATGAAACAAAGATTTAACTCTTCGGCCTGAATGGCAAGCATCATGTCTGAAGGAAAACATCACCTGACCAATACCATCCCTACAGTGAAACATGGAGGTAACAGCATCATGCTGTGGGGATGTTTTTCAGCAGCAGGAACTGGGAGATTAGTCAGGATCGAGGGAAGGATAAATGCAGCAATGTACAGAGACATCCTTGATGAAAACCTGCTCCAGAGTGCTCTGGACCTTAGACTGTGGGCGAAGGTTCCATCTTCCAACAGAACAATGACCCTCAGCACACAGCCAAGATAACAAAAGGAGTGGCTACAGGACAACTCTGTGAATGTGCTTGAGTGGCTCAGCCAGAGCCCAGACTTGAACCCGATTGAACATCTCTGGGGAGATCTGTTGTGCATAGAAGCTGCCCTTCCAAGCTGATGATCTTGAGAGGTCCTGCAAAGAATATTTGAAAAGACTCCCCAAAAATAGGTGTGCTCAAAAAGACTTGAGGCTGTAATTGGTGGCAAAGGTACTTCAACAAAGTATTGAGCAAAGGCTGTGAATACTTATGTACATGGGATTTCTTTTTGTTTTTTCTTTTTAATACATTTGTATGGATTGCAAATAAACTTCTTTCACGTTGTCATTATGGGGTATTGTTTTGTAGAATTTTGAGAAAAATAATGAATTTAATCCATTTTGGAATAAGGCCGTAACATAACAAAATGTGTAAAAAATGAAGAGCTGTGAATACTTTCCAGATGCACTGTATATATATATTAAAAAGCATTACCTCCCTGTGTGATTAGAGCAGACAGATGCTTTGACTTAACATATAGAATCGATCTACTGATCCGAAACCAAACATACCTGTGACGTGAGCAGATGGAAATAACTGACCATCCCGGAATGCTGAAAAAGAAAACCAAAAAAAAGTTATATAACAGTCCAGACTCAACTGACTTAAAAGCCCTTTTGGACAAGTGGAACACTTACCACTCTCTGAAAAGTGATCCTCTGTGAGAATAGGTTTTTAGAGGCTGGTACAGGCACGCCTTCTGACACCTATTTTTTTTTTTACCTTTTTTAATTATTGAATGGCAATTTTATCTTGCTTTGCCGCACTTTAACTGCAATCTAAGTATTTGGCTCACGCTTGCAGTAAAGCCCCATTGGTCTCAATGGGGCGGTGCCGTCTTTCAGCCCGAGCTTTGTGACCGTGACATGTGTACAGCCCTGTCAGGCTGTAATGTTAAAATTCTGTAGCTCATTTGCCTTTTTTTTATCACCCCGTGGCAGCCAGTACGCAGCCTTGTTTAGACTTAGCTGCAAAAAGCAGCGGACAGAGATGTTTACATGCCCTGACCACAATGCTTTGCTTTGCAGCAAATTTGACGCGACATGTAGCAAGCGGCCAGCGGCAGGCCTGCCAAATGCTACACATTTAAGTCAATAGGAAAGCAATGCAAAAACCCTGCAACTGCAGGCATTGCTGCATGTTAATTGGCAAAAATGTGGTTAAAACAGGTGGTGATGAAGTGTTGCATCACTTCCTTACCACCTGTCAGTAGCCTCTGGAGCGCATTTGTTCATCAGAGGCAAGAGAGCTTTAGAGGCATGTCTAAATCTACTCTGAAGGAGCCCTTAGGCTATCATCCTTGGCTTGGGAAGATAAAAGGGCTTTAGGGAAGTTGGTGTATGTAGTGGAGGCAATGCTGGAACAAGGTCATCTCGTACCCAAGGGGATGATGCCAACGGTGAAAATACCAAGGTCAGCTAGCACCTAAGAGCAACAGGTGAATAACTGCTACAACCCCCCACTGGATTCCAAAGCTCTTGGCTGAGTGCTTACTCAGGCGGAAAGACTTCCATCCACCCACAAAGCTGAGCACATGCAAGGAAAAGCCTAAACTCCCTATCCGAATAAACAATCTTTTTTTAATATGAGACAGTAAAATACAGCTGAAAAAACAGCATTTCAGCCGTTACGCCTTAACCGTGGCCATGATTAAGGCTTAATGGCTGAAAAACATTGGCTGTTTTTTGGCTGTATTTTACCATCTTAAACTAAAGAAAGTCTGTTTATGCTGATATACTGGAGTGCTAACTTTTTCTTGCATGCATCTATCACCCAAGGGATATATACCAAAGATTAAGATACCAGGTCATCTTTCACCGAAGGGGAAAATGTCAAAGGTGAAGATATCAAGGTCATCTAGCACCCAAGGAGAAGATGCCAAAGGTGAAGATACCAAGGTCATCTAGCACCCAAGGGGAAGATGCCAAAGGTGAAGATACCAAGGTCATCTAGCACCCAAGGGGAAGATGCCAAAGGTGAAGATACCAAGGTCATCTAGCACCCAAGGGGAAGATGCCAAAAGTGAAGATACCAAGGTCATCTATCACCAAAGGGGAAGATATCAAAGGTGAAAATACCAAAGGTTATCTATCATCGAAGGGGAAGATGTCAACAATGGTGAAGATAACCAAGGTCATCTAGCACCCAAGGGGATGATGCCAAAGGTGAAGATAACCAAGGTCATCTAGCACCTAAGGGAAAGATGCCAATGTGCTCCCCTCCCAAGCTGAGATAAGGGGAGTTTTTAAATCCACACTTTTATTGGTATGGCCAGTGCAGGGTACCAAAATTACATGTCCACTGGCCCTAGGGTTACCAGGTTGTGTTGAAGGACAACTGAGTAAAATGGAGGGGATGTTGCAACATGGTTAAACCAGCATAATTAAATCATAATTATCAGTGAATTCCTAAAAGCTTCAGTTAGTTGTGGTTCATTGTCCCAAGTCCCCATGAAGTCAATGGAAATCTAAACAAGGCCCTGAAATAAGTGTGTCTTACAGAGGAGCAAAAACGTGGCCATGCTTTTATATGGTCTTACCTGATTTCATTCTTATTTGCTGTGCCTCGACTTTCATGTTCACCTTAAAGACACAAGAAGTACATTTTTTTAGTGAAAAAAAGTGAATTTTAAACACTTACAGTAGAATTTAACAGCATTCTGAGTTTGACTACTTAGCATGGGAATATTTAACGTGACTCTGTAATAAAAGAAGGTTTTTGCTTACCTTTCATTTAAAACAAATACACCAGGAAGATTCACCTGCAGTGAGTGTTTGTTGCATGCCAGATTCACTGCCTTATAAATATACCCCTAACTTCAATGATGGCCCCACTAGTTACTCATGCACATCTTTACTCCCCCCACGGTTCCATTCACTGCCAAAAATGAAGAGACATACCCAGCATATCTGGGTACAGAGAAACAGTGGAAAATGAGGGGTTCTGTTGAAACCAAACCATGGTCAGGTAGACCAACTAAAATTTCAGCCACAACTGCCAGGAAAATTGTTTGGGATACAAAGAAAAACCCACAAATAACTTCAGGTGAAATACAGGACTCCCTGAAAACATGTGCTGTGGCTGTTTCAAGATGCATAATAAGGAGGCATTTACATAGTAGGCGAGGTTGAAAAAAGACACAAGTCCATCAAGTCCAACCTATGTGTATGATTATATGTCAATATTACATTGTATATCCCTGTATGTTGTGGTTGTCCAGGTGCTTATTTAATAGTTTTTTGACATTTTCGATGCTCCCCGCTGAAACCACCGCCTGTGGAAGGGAATTCCACAACCTTACCGCTTTTACAGTAAAGAACCCTCTACGCAGTTCAGGGTTAAACCGGTTTTCTTCTAATTTTAGTGAATGGCCGCGTGTCTTATTAAATTCCCCTGCGCTGAAAAGTTTTATCCCAATTGTGGGGTCACCAGTACGGTATTTGTACATTGAAATTATATCCCCTCTTAAGCATTTCTTCTCCAAAGAGAACAAGTTCAGTGCTCACAACCTTTCCTCATAACTAATGTCCTCCAGTCCCTTTATTAGCTTAGTTGCCCTTCTCTGGACTCTCTCCAGTTCCAGTACATCCTTCCTGAGGACTGGTGCCCAGAACGGGACAGCATACTCCAGGTGCGGCCAGACCAGAGTCTTGTAGAGTGGGAGAATTATCGTTTTATTTCTGGAGGTAATCCCCTTTTTAATACATGCCAATATTCTGTTTGCTTTGCTTGCAGCAGCTTGGCATTGCATGCCATTGCTGAGCCTATCATCTACTAGGACCCCCAGGTCGTTTCCCATCCTAGATTCCCCCAGAGGTTCTCCCCCAGTGTATAGGTTACATTCATATTTTTTGCCACCCAAATGCATTATTTTACATTTTTCCACATTAAACCTCATTTGCCATGTAGTTGCCCACCCCATTAATTTGTTCAGATCTTCTTGCAAGGTTTCCACATCATGTGGAGAAGTTATTGCCCTGCTTAGCTTAGTATTGTCTGCAAATACAGAGATTGAACTGTTTATGAATAAATTAAATAGAATTGGTCCCAGGAAAGATGGGCTGCATGGTCGAGTCGCAGAAGAAAGCCATTACTACGCAAAAGCCACAAAGTATCCCGCTTACAATACACCAAACAGCACAGAGACGAGCCTCAAACCTTCTGGCACAAAGTCATTTGGAGTGATGAGACCAAAATTTAGCTTTATGGCCACAACCATAAACACTACATTTGGAGAGGCGTCAACAAGGCCTATGATGAAAGGTACACCATTCCTACTGTGAAACACGGCAGTGGATCGCTGATGTTTTGGGGATGTGTGAATTACAAATGCACAGGAAATGTGGTCAAAATTGATGGCAAGATGAATGCAGTATGTTATCAAAAAATACTGGAGGAACATTTGCATTCATCAGCCATGAATCTGCGCATGGGACTTACATTTCAGCATGACAATGATCCAAAACACAAGGCCAAGTCAACCTGTCATTGGCTACAGCAGAATAAAGTGAAGGTTCTGGAGTGGCCATCTCAGTCTCCTGACCTCAATATCATTGAGCCACTCTGGAGAGATCTCAAACGTGCCGTTCATGCAAGACAGCCCAAGAATTTACAGGAACTGGAGGCTTTTTGCCAAGAGGAATGGGCAGCTTTACCATCTGAGAAGATAAAGAGCCTCATCCACAAATACCACAAAAGACTTCAAGCTGTCATTGATGTTAAAGGGAGCAATACACGGTATTAAAGTGGAGTTTCACCCAAAAATGGAACTTCTGCTTTAAGTGTTGGTGACCCCCTGACATGCCACATTTGGCATTACTTTTTTTGGGGGGGGGGAGCGGGTACACTGTTTTTACAGGCACCCAGTTCCCACTTCCTCCCTTGGTGCCGCAACGCCGGAAAGAAGATCACCTCTCTCACTTCCCTCCCTGCATTCTTCTGGGACACGTCACAAGTCCCAGAAGATTGCCCGGCCAATCACAGTGCACAGCATGGCTCGTGCATGCGCAATGCATGCCCGGATGTGAAGCCACAGCCGGGCGCCCATCGTTAGAATGTCGGCGCCGCAAAGAGGTGGGGGAGAGGAGCAGGGCTTCTTACGCCCGCATCGCTCGACCGTGGGACAGGTGAGTGTCCGATTTTCTTGATCATACATCACGGGACACAGAACCTTCATTACATAGTGGGTTAGATAGGCACCTTCGGTGATTGGACACTGGTAAACCCCAATTAAGGAGAATTCCACCCCTATATAACCCCTCCACTACGGGGAGCACCTCCATTTTTTCGCCAGTGTCTAAGGTGGTTGGTCACGTAAAACATGTGCTGTGAAGAAAGCTTTAATCAGGTCCCTGCTGGGGCTTAAAGTGCTATGCTGACCAGATCCTTATCTCGGGCCGATATTTTGACTCCCAAGATGGTATGGTACCCGGGCCTCGTCATCTCGAAGAAACAAGGTTTTGCCTGTAAGTCTCTCCTTGGAGGACTGGGCTCTGAGAAAACCAGGCTTGGTTTACAATTAAAACAGTGGCACAAAAGTTCTGGCAGTCTTTTACCGATCCAGGTAAGAGGTTCCTCTGAGTAGGAACCTAAAAAAACCCTGAAGGTTGGCACAACGCATACTTGGCATACTTTTTGTAGCTGCTGACTTTTAAATGGGTGGAACTCAGCTTTAAAAACTGGGGTATGTAAACTTTTAAACAGGGTAATTGGGGTAGTTTCTGTTGCCATTATGATTTAAAAAGAGTAAATCCAGTTGATGGATAATAAATGGCTTCAGCCAAACACTAACCACGAGTGAAAGAAAGGTTTTTGTGTTATTTTAGCAGATGATCAAAGCTCGCCACAGCGCCTAAAGGTGATTCAGTTCGCATTGTGCGCTATACAAGTATTTTATTCATTCATTTATATTCCCTGAAAAATGGTCAAGAAATCATAAATTCTGAAGGTTGGCACAACGCATACTTGGCATACATTTTGTAGGTACTGACTTTTAAATTGGTGGAACTCCACTTTAAAAACTCGTCGTTAATCAATCACTGTCACCTAAAACAGATTCACCTGCAGTGGATGTTTGGTAAATGTCAGTATAACTGTTTAAAATATTCCCCTTACAGAGGAACTAACCTCTAAACATTTACCTTAGCGTCAATATTACCATGAGGTCCCTCACCAGTGCTGACATCTTCTCTCTAGCTTCTTCTGCCATGTGTGCATTCACAGGAGTTCAGCCATCCTGGCACACAAGCACAGAGCCGGAATGTATACTGAACTGTGCATGCACAGTGCCGGAATGTATACTGAACTGTGCATGCACAGTTCCGGAATGTATACTGAGCTGTGCATGCACAGTGCCCAAATGTATACTGAGCTGTGAATGGACAGTGCAGCAACATATACTGAGCTGTACATACAAAGTGCAGGAATGTGTACTGAGCAGTGCATGCACAGTGCTGGAATGTTTACTGAGCTGTGCATGCACAGTGCCGGAATATATCCTGAGCTGTGCAGGCACAGTGCAGGAATGTATACTGAGCTGTGCATGCACAGTGCTGGAATGTATACTGAGCTGTGCATGCACAGTGCCAGAATGTATACTGAGCTGTGCATGCACAGTGCTGGAATGTATACTGAGCTGTGCATGCACAGTGCTGGAATGTATACTGAGCTGTGCATGCAAACTGTAGGAATGTATACTGAGCTGTGCATGCACAGTGCAGGAATGTATACTGAGTTTTGTGTGCAAAGTGCAGGAATGTATACTGAGCTGTGCATGCACAGTGCCGAAATGTATACTGAGCTACGCATGCACAGTACCGGAATGTATGCCGAGGGGTGCATGCACAGTGCCAGACTGCATATTGAGCGGTGCATGCACAGTGCAGGAATGTATACTGAGCTGTGCATGTACAGTCCCCAAATGTATACTTAGCTGTGCATGCACGGTGTCCGAATGTATACTGAGCTGTTCATGCACGGTGCAGGAATGTATACTAAGCTGAGCATGCACAGTGCCGGAATGAATACTGAGCTGTGCATGCACAGTGCTGGAATGTATACTGAGCTGTGCATGCAAAGTGCAGGAATGTGTACTGAGCTGTGCATGCACAGTGCCGGAATGTATACTGAGCTGTGCATGCAAAGTGCAGGAATATATACTGAGCTGTGCATGCAAAGTGCAGGAATATATACTGAGCTGTGCATGCACAGTGCCGGAATGTATACTGAGCTGTGCATGCAAAGTGCAGGAGTGTATACTGAGCTGTGCATGCATAGTGCCAGAATGTATAGTGAGCTGTGCATGCACAGTGCCGGAATGTGTGCTGAGCTGTGCATGCACAGTGCCGGAATGTATAGTAAACTGTGCATGCACAGTGCCGGAATGTATACTGAGCTGTGCATGCACAGTGCTGGAATGTTTACTGAGCTGTGCATGCACAGTGCCAGAATGTATACTGAGCTGTGCATGCACAGTGCTGGAATGTATACTGAGCTGTGCATGCACAGTGCTGGAATGTATACTGAGCTGTGCATGCAAACTGTAGGAATGTATACTGAGCTGTGCATGCACAGTGCAGGAATGTATACTGAGTTTTGTGTGCAAAGTGCAGGAATGTATACTGAGCTGTGCATGCACAGTGCCGAAATGTATACTGAGCTACGCATGCACAGTACCGGAATGTATGCCGAGGGGTGCATGCACAGTGCCAGACTGCATATTGAGCGGTGCATGCACAGTGCAGGAATGTATACTGAGCTGTGCATGTACAGTCCCCAAATGTATACTTAGCTGTGCATGCACGGTGTCCGAATGTATACTGAGCTGTTCATGCACGGTGCAGGAATGTATACTAAGCTGAGCATGCACAGTGCCGGAATGAATACTGAGCTGTGCATGCACAGTGCTGGAATGTATACTGAGCTGTGCATGCAAAGTGCAGGAATGTGTACTGAGCTGTGCATGCACAGTGCCGGAATGTATACTGAGCTGTGCATGCAAAGTGCAGGAATATATACTGAGCTGTGCATGCAAAGTGCAGGAATATATACTGAGCTGTGCATGCACAGTGCCGGAATGTATACTGAGCTGTGCATGCAAAGTGCAGGAGTGTATACTGAGCTGTGCATGCATAGTGCCAGAATGTATAGTGAGCTGTGCATGCACAGTGCCGGAATGTGTGCTGAGCTGTGCATGCACAGTGCCGGAATGTATAGTAAACTGTGCATGCACAGTGCCGGAATGTATACTGAGCTGTGCATGCACAGTGCTGGAATGTTTACTGAGCTGTGCATGCACAGTGCCGGAATATATACTGAGCTGTGCATGCACAGTGCAGGAATGTATACTGAGCTGTGCATGCACAGTGCCGGAATGTATACTGAGCTGTGAATGGACAGTGCAGCAACATATACTGAGCTGTACATACAAAGTGCAGGAATGTGTACTGAGCAGTGCATGCACAGTGCTGGAATGTTTACTGAGCTGTGCATGCACAGTGCCGGAATATATACTGAGCTGTGCATGCACAGTGCAGGAATGTATACTGAGCTGTGCATGCACAGTGCCGGAATGTATACTGAGCTGTGCATGCACAGTGCTGGAATGTATACTGAGCTGTGCATGCAAACTGTAGAAATGTATACTGAGCTGTGCATGCACAGTGCAGGAATGTATACTGAGTTTTGAATGCAAAGTGCAGGAATGTATACTGAGCTGTGCATGCACAGTGCCGAAATGTATACTGAGCTGCGCATGCACAGTGCCATAATGTATGCTGAGGGGTGCATGCACAGTGCAAGACTGCATATTGAGCGGTGCATGCACAGTGCAGGAATGTATACTGAGCTGTGCATGCACAGTCCCCAAATGTATACTTAGCTGTGCATGCACGGTGTCCGAATGTATACTGAGCTGTTCATGCATGGTGCAGGAATGTATACCGAGCTGAGCATGCACAGTGCCGGAATGAATACTGAGCTGTGCATGCACAGTGCTGGAATGTATACTGAGCTGTGCATGCAAAGTGCAGGAATGTATACTGAGCTGTGCATGCACAGTGCCGGAATGTATACTGAGCTGAGCATGCAAAGTGCAGGAATATATACTGAGCTGTGCATGCACAGTGCCGGAATGTATACTGAGCTGTGCATGCACAGTGCCGGAATGTATACTGAGCAGTGCATGCACAGTGCAGGAATGTATACTGAGCTGTGTATGGACAGTGCAGGAATGTATATTGAGCTGTGCATGCACAGTGCTGGAATGTATACTGAGCTGTGCATGCAAAGTGCAGGAGTGTATACTGAGCTGTGCATGCAAAGTGCAGGAGTGTATACTGAGCTGTGCATGCACAGTGCCAGAATGTATAGTGAGCTGTGCATGCACAGTGCCAGAGTGTGTGCTGAGCTGTGCATGCACAGTGCCGGAATGTATAGTTGACTGTGCATGCACAGTGCCGGAATGTATACTGAGTGGTGCATGCACAGTGCCGGAATGTATACGGAGCTTTGCAGGCACAGTGCAGGAATGTATACTGAGCAGTGAATGCACAGCTCTGTGTACATTATAAGGAAGGCTGTAGGCAGGCAGGTCAGTCTATTATCATTTCTGCATGTTTATTCTGCAATTAACATCCTGCGTGCCATAGGTGTGCACAGCCTATTGCATTAGGGTGGGCACCCAAAGTGTATTAAAACATGGAGGTGTTAGTAGGGCAATGGACAGTGTCAATAGTTTCTCATTTATATATTTTTTCATGTTTGTTTTTTTGGAGCTCTGTGCGGGGGCATTCGTGCAATATCAGCAGGGGTAATCTGCGCCTCCCGGGGTGATTAGGGTGTGCCCAGGGACATCCGACACACCCCTTAAGAACGCCTATGCTGCCTGCTCCTAGATTATTTTTTTTAAAGAGAAGCACGGATTAAGAATGAAATGATATAAGGAGTGCTGGACATGACAGTGTGGATGAGGGACACAGAGGGTTAAGCTTTATGGGTGGAGTTCAGGAAAAGGTTTGCAGGAAACAAGTTCAGGGTAGGGGAGGGGTCACATAAAAGGGAGAGGTGTGGCTTTAAGGAATCATTCGGAGCCCAGTGTGACACAGAGGAGGCAGTTTTTTCGCTGCTCCTCTGCTATGGCGGACCTCGAGGGACTCTTCGCGCGGCTGCGACGGGCGGCGGAGGTGCACGGTGCGGACTGGCTGCGGGAACGTGTGGGTGACCTGGCGGACGGTGATGTGGACGGCGGCGGGACAGGTGAGGTTCCACTGCGCGCGCGGAGGTCTCGGCCTCCGGCGCGTTTTTCTCCTGGGCCTACTCCTCGGCCGCCTCGTGACTCCCGGAGCCCGGGGGTGGACCGATCGGTCCCCCCGGCAAAACGGCAGGTTATCGGCTCCCCCCGGTCCGGGCGGTCGTTGCGCGGCCGACCGGAGGGGGGCGGGGCTTCGCGGCCGCATGGTAATGGCGCCGGGACCGCACGGGGCCCGGTGGAGGTGGGGGGGAGTGTGGATGGCTCTGGGTCGGCAGGCCAAGGGGGGGTGCACGTGGCGGGGGATCTGCGGCATGCTGGGTCTGGGGCCAGCATCCGCGCGGTGGGGGGGAGGGGGGCGCTCCGGGGGGGTCGCATGCTGGAGGGGGGGGAGGGAGGGTCGCAGAAGGCTGCCAAGGTGCCTGGCAGGGCTGGTTTTAGACGCCGGCATGCCGGGGGCGGCGGGGGGAGGAGGACATTGCCTGCAGTCCCGGATCGCAGGGACCGGATGGACCGCGCGGAGCACAGGGGGATGGCCGCGTCCCCGGTGCGCGCTGGAGAGGTCGGTTCAGAGAGCGAGCTGTCCCAGGAGGAGGAGGGGTCCTTTTCTGCACCCGGACCGGTACCGGTCGCCGAGGCCCCTGGGGGCCCGGGTAAGTTGCGGGAGTCTACATTGCTGGCGGATGCCTTGCGGGATCTGATAGGGGTGGCGCAGGGGGGTGCGGTACCCACGGGATCCCGGGACGTATTGGGGGGGGTTGCGGCAGGTTCAGCGCAGGGGGCGGGGCCTGTGGCCCCGGGGGGGCCGTCAGGTCAGTTGCAGGAGCTGTTGGGGGGGCTGCAGGCCCTGGTTGGTAAGTTTGCTGGGGGCTCCGGGTCGCCTCAGGTGGCCCCCTGGATGGGTACTGTGGGGGGGGCCGGGGGGGCGGAGGCATTCCTGCGTGGGATGCACCGCCTGCTGCGGTGTCGGGGAGCATGGATGCGGGGGCTGTGGGCTCGGGGGTCCCCCCGGTGCCCGCGGACCCGGGGGCGCGGTCTGACCTGGTTAGGATCGCGGATGCTGCCCGGTGCGAAGTCTATGTTTGTTTCGAAGGCCCATTGGGGGCGCATTTGAAGCAGGAGGTGCGGGACAAGATCGGCAAGGGTGAGTATGTGGAGATTTTCTCTTTGCTCCCCCTCGAGAAATTTAATTTGGACAGGGTTAAGCCGGACAGTTCCAAGAAGGACGACGAGGAGAAACGTAGGTATCGGCTGATCCCGCGCACATTTGCAAATTGGCTTCAGGCGTTCGCTATCTTGGCTAGCGTGATAGGGGAAAAGAACCCCGAGCATTGCTCGGCGTTATTTTGTTACCTGGACGCGATTGGGGAGGCTCACCGAGTGTATGGAGGGCTGGCTTGGCTGCGCTATGATGAGCAGTTTCGTCAGCGTAAGGCAGTGCGGGCTGACCTGCGGTGGGATCACAAGGACATAAGCCTCTGGATGAGGCTTATGTCTGCTCCGCGGGCGCCCACTCCGTTTCTTCAGGGGGGGGCCGGGAGTGCGTCTTCCTCGGGACTGCCGGCCGGAAAGAAGTGGGGGGTGTGCTGGCCCTTTAATGAAGGGGCTTGTAAATTCGGAGGCGCGTGCCGCTTCAAGCATGAGTGCTCCGGGTGCGGCGGCACCCACCCCCTGTCCCGCTGTTTCAAAAAAGGTCAGCGTGCCGGTGCCGCCGGTCACAAAAGGGATGACGCCGGTGAACCTGGGAAGGATGCTTCCTTTCCTAAATAGGTATCCGGATGGTGCGGCGGCGCGGGGGTTAATTCTGGGTTTTCGGGACGGTTTTAGGATTCCCTGTTCTTTGGGAGGGGTGCCGCCGTTGGCCAGGAATTTGCGATCGGCTTTAGATCACCCGGGGGTTGTGGATGACAAATTGGGTAAAGAGGTGGCGCTGGGCCGGATGGGTGGTCCTTTCGAAGTGCAGCCGTGGGGGGACCTGGTGGTCTCCCCGTTGGGTGTGGTTCCTAAGAAGGAGCCGGGGAAGTTTCGCTTGATTCATCACCTGTCTTTTCCGAAAGGGGGGTCGGTCAATGATTTCATTGACCCGGAGGCATGTACGGTTTCCTACACGTCTTTTGACGCGGCGGTACGGTGGGTCAGGCGGTATGGTCGTGGGGCTCTCATGGCCAAGGCGGATGTGGAATCGGCGTTTCGCCTTCTGCCGGTCCACCCGGACAGCTTCCGGCTGTTGGGATGCCATTGGCGGGGCAAGTTTTATGTGGACTTGTGCCTGCCCATGGGTTGTTCCATTTCATGCGCCTATTTTGAAGCTTTTAGTTCATTTTTGGAAGGGGTGGTGAGAGATGTTTCGGGCCTGGAGTCGGTCATCCACTATTTGGATGACTTTCTGTGCGTGGGCCCGCCTGCCTCCAATGTGTGTGCGATTCTTCTGTCCACGTTGCAGCACATTGCGGGCAGGTTCGGGGTGCCGTTGGCGGGGGATAAGACGGAAGGCCCGGTGACGGAATTGAGTTTTTTGGGAATCGTGATTGATTCTATGGCAATGGAGTGTCGCTTGCCAGAGAATAAATTACGGGATCTGCAGGCGGAGTTGGCAGGCAGGCAGGGCCGGCCGAAGGTTCAGCTTCGGGCCCTGCAGTCCCTGTTGGGCAAGCTGAATTTCGCTTGCCGGATCATCCCTATGGGCCGTGTGTTCTGCCGACGGCTGTCGGGGGCCACTGCCGGGGTAACCGCCCCTACCCACTTTGTGCGTTTGCGAAGGGAACACCGGGAGGACCTGCGGGCTTGGCATGAATTTTTGGAGTCGTATAATGGGCGGGCTATGTGGATGTCGGGGCCAGTGAGCAACTTCGATGTGGAGTTGGTTACTGACGCGGCTGGCTCAACGGGTTATGGGGCATTTTTCCGGGGTCGGTGGAGTGCGGAACCTTGGCCACGCTCATGGGAGGTTGCGGGGTTGTTGGGCAATTTGGTTTTGCTAGAATTGTTCCCGATAGTGGTGGCATTGGAGCTGTGGGGGGCGGAGTTTCGTAATTTGAAGTTGCGCATCAATTGCGATAACATGGGGGTGGTCCAGGTCCTCAATCGGATGACTGCTTCCTCCCCCCCGGTCATCCGGCTGCTGCGACACCTGGTCTTTCGCTGTTTGCGGCTCAATGTTTACGTTTATGCTGTGCACATACCTGGGGTGGAGAATTCTTTGGCTGACTCGCTCTCTCGTTTTCAGTGGGACAAGTTCCGGCAGCTGGCGCCGGGAGCGGAGGAGTCGGGGGCGCCATGCCCCGGGTGGATGTGGGAACTTCCCTTGGAATCGCCGCAGGTTGGTTAAAAAGGTCGTTGAGTGAGGCTACATGGTCCGCTTATTCTAGAGTGTGGGCGGAATGGTGGGCGTTCCTGCGGGAGGTTGGAGTGGCTGGTCGGGGCTCCGACCGGCGCTGGGTGGTATTGTACTGGGTTGCCCGGAACATTGAGACGGGCCTGTCTCCCGCGTCTATTGAGCGGAAGCTGGCGGGGTTGGCCTTTTTGTTCAAACTGTGGGGGGAGCCGGATGGGACGAAGGATTTTTGGGTGAGGCAAACGTTGAAGGGGTACAGGAGGGATTGGAAGGGTAGGGATGCGCGCCGGCCGGTGTCATTTGACAATTTGGTGGCAATTTGTTCTCGGCTGGTGGACGTTTGCTCGTCTGCTTACGAGACCGTTCTGTTTACGGCAGCGTTTTCGTTGGCGTTTTATGGGGCTTTTAGGATTGGGGAGTTGGTGTGTCGCTCAAAACGGGTGGCTGGGGGTCTGTTGGATCAGGATATGCAGGTGGTTGCGGATCGGGTGAGTATACGGTTGCGTAGGTCTAAGACTGATCAACGGGGCAAGGGAGTGGCGATTACGCTGCTCGCCCTGCCGGGCTCGGTAGTGTGCCCGGTGGCGGCGGTACGGGCTTTCCGGGCGGTACGGCCTGTGGGGGCGGGCCCCTTTTTGGTGCACGAGGAGGGCTCTTTTCTATCCCGTTTTCAGTTTGTGTCGGTCTTTCGGCAATGCCTGAGGGCGGTGGGTTTGGATGAGCGGGACTACGCGTCCCACTCTTTTCGGATTGGGGCGGCCATGGAAGCGGCTCGATGTGGGCTGGAGGAGGCGGTGGTTCGCCGGATTGGTAGATGGGAGTCCCGGAGGTTCTGGTCCTATGTCCGGCCGCAGTTGCTACTGGGGTAAGGAGGGTGCGGCTGGGGGTTGTTTGCTGTGGATTTATGGGGGGGAGGACTGTGCTTGTAACATTCCTTTGGTTGTTGTGTTATTTCTCTTGTTTTCATTCCAGATGGAGGTTCTCAACGCCTCGTTTGGATCCTGGGGCATTCGTACGTCTGCTGGGGGGCCAGGAGAGGTGATTCTCTACCAGCAGGCAGGCAATTGGGTATCCCCAGGGAGGTAGCTAGGGTGATGTGGTTGGGTTTCCCGGGCATGAGGTGGGAGCGTGTCATGAGGGAGGTGGAGCGCTTCGCTTTGAGGGATAGGCCCCCGGATGTGCTGGTTGTTCATGCGGGGGGCAATGACCTGGGAGTTCGGAAAGTGAAGGACATTTTGGCGGATATCAAGGCTGATGTGTTGCGCATGCGAGTCCTTTTCCCGGGCACCATTTTGGTGTGGTCGGACATTGTGGCCAGAACGGTGTGGCGGGGGGCCAGGTCTTTAGCCAGCCTTGAGAAAACTAGGATTAGGGTTAATAAGGTTGTTGGGCGGTTTGTAGTGCAGAACGGGGGCATTGTGGTAAGACACAGGGAATTGGAGGTGAATGTAGGGCTTTATCTTAGGCGGGATGGCATTCATCTATCGGATGTGGGGATTGACCTCTGGTCCTTTGGCTTACAGGAGGGCATACAGAAAGCTCTTCGGGTGTGGGGCGGCCCTCAAGGTTGAGGGGGTCACCCTTTCGGGCTGTGGCGGTGTGTTTTCTGGTGGTTTCTGACGGTAGACAGGTACTCAGAAGGGATCTGAGGGTGTGGGGGGCTCATCTAACGATCGGCCCCTCTGGGTATTCCTGAACGTTGGAGGGAATACGGTTATGTTCACTGGCGGAAGTTGTCTCCGACCGGTCACAGGTGGAGGCCTTTGGGAAGTTGGTCAGGTGTACCGCAGTGATTTGGTATTGGCTTAAGTGTGGTCACCGTCAGAGATCACCAGAATGGGCAGTTAATGTTAATTAAAATGTGGTTTAATGTTAATAAAGTTATTTATATTTATATATTTATATATATTTATATATTTATATATTTTCATATTTACAAGTTATTGGAGTGAATTTGAGTTATGTTTAATAAAGGCTGTTGTGGCCAGTTTACTCCAACCTATGGTGTGGTCTCGTTTCTAATAGGTAAGGAATAGTATAAGGGGAACATTCAGACTACACTAGTCAAGAGAAGCACGGATTAAGAATGAAATGATATAAGGAGTGCTGGACATGACAGTGTGGATGAGGGACACAGAGGGTTAAGCTTTATGGGTGGAGTTCAGGAAAAGGTTTGCAGGAAACAAGTTCAGGGTAGGGGAGGGGTCACATAAAAGGGAGAGGTGTGGCTTTAAGGAATCATTCGGAGCCCAGTGTGACACAGAGGAGGCAGTTTTTCCCACCCTCCCGCCCTATTGTTATGTGTTTGTTTTGTGGTGTTTTGTTGCTGGTCTTTTCTTCTTTTGCAGGTTTCATCGGTTGTCACGGCAGCTGAAAGTTTTTCGTGTTGGCGGTGTGTTTTCTGGTGGTTTCTGACGGTAGACAGGTACTCAGAAGGGATCTGAGGGTGTGGGGGGCTCATCTAACGATCGGCCCCTCTGGGTATTCCTGAACGTTGGAGGGAATACGGTTATGTTCACTGGCGGAAGTTGTCTCCGACCGGTCACAGGTGGAGGCCTTTGGGAAGTTGGTCAGGTGTACCGCAGTGATTTGGTATTGGCTTAAGTGTGGTCACCGTCAGAGATCACCAGAATGGGCAGTTAATGTTAATTAAAATGTGGTTTAATGTTAATAAAGTTATTTATATTTATATATTTATATATATTTATATATTTATATATTTTCATATTTACAAGTTATTGGAGTGAATTTGAGTTATGTTTAATAAAGGCTGTTGTGGCCAGTTTACTCCAACCTATGGTGTGGTCTCGTTTCTAATAGGTAAGGAATAGTATAAGGGGAACATTCAGACTACACTAGTCAAGTGTTTAGTTCTGCTTTATTGACCCCGATTTGCCCTACGTAATTCATATTAAAGATGGCACAGACCTGAGAGGAGGATGATTCACCGACATTAAATGTGATTAGTGCCAGGCCAGGAGAGGTTCACACCGCAAAACATCTCAGATAAACTCAGCAATATTATATCTGTAGATGTTGGCACTTTGAAGAGGAATATCGGTGTTATGGCAGCAACTAGCTACCATAACCCTGGTGTCTTCTTCTTCAGCGGGTGGTCCGCTTTTAGATAAATGTGGTCTCTGTGGCAGATTTGCCGCAAGATCACTTTTATCGGCCCCACCCCCCCTCTCGCCGCGCTCCGATGCCCTTCGCCGTTTACTGGAGCCGCCGTAAGCAGTGGAGGTGATCGTGTCCTCTTCCCTCTGGGGTATGGAGATGAGTGAGGGGAAGATGGCCCCCATCCGTCTCCATATCATTGCAGTGCCGAAGCAACTTCAAAACGTCACTTCCGCCCATAGCTCTTAAAGGGACATTTATTTTATTTTATTTTTTTATTGCATTTTAGTGTAAATATGTGATCTGAGGTCTTTTTGACTCCGGATCTCATATTTAAGAGGCTCTGTCATGCTTTTTTTCTATTACAAGGCACATTTACATTCCTTGCAATAGGCATAAAAATTACCCATTTTTTTTTTTAAAAGAACAATGTAAAAAGAAAAAAGAAAAGGTAAAATAAATAAGAATTTTTTTTTTTAAACGTGCCCCGTCCCGCCGAGCTCGTGTAGTAGGTAGCGTGAGTAGCGCCCGCATATGAAAACGGTGTTCAAACCACACATGTGAAGTATCACTGCGCTGTTAGAGTGGGCGCAATAATTCTAGTCCTGGACCTCCTCTGTAACTCAAAACATGCAACGTTTAGAATTTTTTCAACTTCGCATATGGAGATTTTTAAGGGTAAAAGTCTGTCGCCATTTCACGAGCGGACTCAACTTTGAAGTGTGACATGTTGGGTATCAATTTACTTGGAGTAACATTATCATTCACAATATAAAAAGAAATTGGGGCTATCTTTACTGATTTCTTATTTTTTTATTCAAAAACTTGTATTTAAAAAAAAAAAAGTGCACTTGTAAGATCGCTGCGCAAATACGGTGTGACATAAAGTATTGCAAGGACTGTCATTTTATTCTCTAGGATATATATATATATATAATGTTTAGGGGTTCTAAGTAATTTTCTAGCAAAAAAAACAACTGCTTTTAACCACTTTGCTGGTCAAAGACCAGACCCCTTTTTGCGATTCGGCACTGCGTCGCTTTAACTGACAATTGCGCGGTCGTGCGACGTGGCTCCCAAACAAAATTGACGTCCTTTTTTTCCCACAAATAGAGCTTTCTTTTGGTGGTATTTGATCACCCCTGCGGTTTTTATTTTTTGCGCTATAAACAAAAATAGAGCGACAATTTTGAAAAAAACGCATTATTTTTTACTTTTTGTTATAATAAATATCCCCCAAAAATATATAAAAAAACATTTTTTTCCCTCAGTTTAGGCCGATACGTATTCTTCTACATATTTTTGGTTAAAAAAAATCGCAATTAGCGATTATTGATTGGTTTGCGCAAAAGTTATAGCGTTTACAAAATAGGGATAGTTTTATAGCATTTTTATTAATAATTTTTTATTATTTTTTTTTTTACTAGTAATGGCGGCGATCAGCGATTTTTATTGTGACTGCGGCATTATGGCAGACACATCGGACATTTTTGACACATTTTTGGGACCATTGTCATTTATACAGTAATCACTGCTATATAAATGCAGTGATTCCTGTGTAAATGACACTGGCAGTGAAAGGGTTAACCAGTGGGTGGCAGTGTAGGGGTTAAGTGTTCCTAGGGGAGTGTTACTGACTGTGGGGGGGTTGGGCTTTCATTTAGTGTACACTGATCTCTGCTCCAATCACATGGAGCAGAGATCAGCGTCACTAGTTGCTAGGCAGAATGGAAAAATGTTGTTTACACAGCATTTCCTCCATTCGGCTGCTCCGTGAGACGGTCGCGGGGATGCCCGCGGCGATCGAGTCCGCGGGTCCCGCGACCGGACTCACGGGGGTCCCGACCAGCGCGGCATCGAATATTGGACGTACCTGTACGCCAATATGCCTGCCCGTGCCATTCTGTCGACGTACATCGTCGTGCGCTGGTCGGGAAGTGGTTAATATGTAAACATCAAGTGTATAAAACAGGCCTGGTGGCTAAGTGGTTAAAAAAGGTCAAAGCATCAACATGACAACTGGAGTATTAGCATTTTCAGAAAAAGATCAGCAAAACGTCAGCCTGCATATTCACCCTCAGTACAGGTTTGCTGTGAGCTAGGCCTGTTTGTTTTGATCTGGGGGCAGGGGAGTGGTTTAGCGTAGCAGTAGGTGACTGACATTTGCCTCAGCTCTTGGGTGCCTCCTCTGTTTCCAGGAAGAACGTTCTGGAAAAGGGGCAGGGCAGAGAGCTGGAGTGAGATGGGGTGCATGTGAGGAGCACAACAGCGTGTCTTTTTATTTTCACAAGAAGATTATATAGATGTAAAATAATCAAAGCTGATGACTGTAAGCATCTTAAGCAGTGTTTTGTGGTTTACCCCAACCCCTGTAATTGTGGCTTTTGCTGGACAGCTTGGCCTGTTTGTAAATGTAGAGAATGTAGAGAAAAATAAAACTAAAGATGTGAAATTGGTAAAAAACCTTCTGTGTGCAGCAGCCCCCATCCCCCCCCCTCCCACCCCCAATACTTACCCGAGCCCCTTCTTGATCCAGCGATGTCCACGAGAGCCTTATCTCTCTCTTCATATAGGCAGCAGCGGAAGCCATTGGCTGTCAATCCCAGCCAGCGAGCCAATCAGGAGATGGAGGAGGTGGGGCTGAACCACAGCTCTTTGTGGGAATGGACACACAGAGCAGTGGCTCGGCTCCAGTGCCCCCATAGCCCCCACCTCTGCCTTTTTTTGATCTTTTGCGCTATCAACAAAACAAAAAAAATAATACCGACAATTTTGAAAATAAAACAATATTTTTTTACTTACTGCTATAAAACCTTTCCAATGAAACAGTTGAAAAAAATCTAATTTCTAAATCAATTTAGGCCAATATGTATTCTGCTGCATATTTTTGGTTACAAAAAAATCACAATGAGCGTATATTGATTAGTTGGGGGGGGGGGGGGGGGGGCAGCTCTGATAAGAAGAAGAAGCACCCTGCTCCTCTACCAAGATGGCCACCTCCACACAGAGACACTGTGCAGAACAAGGCATAGTAAGTCAGTAAAGATCAGCTGCAGGGGGATCACAGCCAATACTGTTGACTATTCCTTTGCTCTCTTCTTATATTTTTTGGCCACAGTTTTCATAGCACAGGTCCCCTTTAACCACTTGCCAACCGCTGCACGCTGATATACATCGGCACAATGGCAACGGTGGGCAAATGTACCTGTACGTCCCCTTTAACTGGCGGGGCTAGTGGACGCGCCCGCCATGTACAGCATGACCGTGCCTGTGGGACCCGTGGACTCCATCTCCCCCGCCCTCCCGGCGATCGTGTCACAGAGCCGCAGAACGGGGAAGTGTCTATGTAAACAAGGCATTTCCCCATTCTGCCTTGTGACATGACAGAGATCACCGCTCCCTGAAATCTGGAGCAGTGATCACTGTCATGTGAGTTGTAGCCCATCCTCCCCCACAATTACAGTGGTGTGAAAAAGTGTTTGCCCCCTTCCTCATTTCCTGTTCCTTTGCATGTTTGTCACACTTAAGTGTTTCGGAACATCAAACCAATTTAAACAATAGTCAAGGACAACACAAGTAAACACAAAATGCAATTTGTAAATGAAGGTGTTTATTATTAAAGGTGAAAAAAAATCCAAACCATCATGGCCCTGTGTGAAAAAGTGATTGCCCCCCTTGTTAAAACATACTATAACTGTGGTTGTCCACACCTGAGTTCAATTTCTCTAGCCACACCCAGGCCTGATTATTGCCACACCTGTTCACAATCAAGGCATCACTTAAATAGGAGCTGCTTGACACAGTAAGGTCCACCAGAAGATCCTTAAAAGCTACACATCATGCCGAGACCCAAAGAAATTCAGGAACAATTGAGAAAGAAAGTAATTGAGATCTATCAGTCTGGAAAGGGTTATAAAGCCATTTCCAAAGCTTTGGGAATCCAGCGAACCACAGTGAGAGCCATTATCCACAAATGGCGAAGACATGGAACAGTGGTGAACCTTCCCAGGAGTGGCCGGCCGCCCAAAATTACCCCAAGAGCGCAGCGACGACTCATCCAAGAGGTCACAAAAGACCCCACAACAACGTCCAAGGAACTGCAGGCCTCACTTGCCTCAGTTAAGGTCAGCGTTCATGCCTCCACCATCAGGAAAAGACTGGGCAAAAATGGCCTGCATGGCAGAGTTCCAAGGAGAAAACCACTGCTGAGCAAAAAGAACATCAAAGCTCGTCTCAATTTCTCCACAACACATCTTGATGATCCCCAAGACTTTTGGGACAACATTCTGTGGACCGATGAGACAAAAGTGGAACTCTTTGGAAGGTGTGTGTCCAAGTATATCTGGCGTAGAAGGAACACTGTGCATTTCAGAAAAAGAACATTATACCAACAGTAAAATATGGTGGTGGTAGTGTGATGGTCTGGGGCTGTTTTGCTGCTTCAGGACCTGGAAGACTTGCCGTGATAAAAGGAACTATGAATTCTGCTGTCTACCAAGAGATCCTGAAGGAGAATGTCCGACCATCTGTTCGTGTACTCAAGCTGAAACGAACTTGGGTTCTGCAGCAGGACAATGATCCTAAACACACCAGCAAGTCCACCACCGAATGGCTGAAGAAAAACAAAATGAAGACTTTGGAGTGGCCTAGCCGAAGTCCTGACCTGAATCTTATTGAGATGTTGTGGTATGACCTTAAAAAGGCCGTTCATGCTCGAAAACCCTCTAATGTAACTGAATTAGGACAATTCTGCAAAGATGAGTGGGCCAAAATTCCTCCAGGACGCTGTAAAAGCCTCATTGCACGTTATCGCAAACGCTTGGTTGCAGTTGTTGCTGCTAAGGGTGGCCCAACCAGTTATTAGGTTTAGGGGGCAATCACTTTTTCACACAGGGCCATGATGGTTTGGATTTTTTTTCACCTTTAATAATAAACACCTTCATTTACAAATTGCATTTTGTGTTTACTTGTGTTGTCCTTGACTATTGTTTAAATTGGTTTGATGTTCCGAAACACTTAAGTGTGACAAACATGCAAAGGAACAGGAAATGAGGAAGGGGGCAAACACTTTTTCACACCACTGTAGAATCACTCCCTAGGACACGCTTAACTCCTTGATAGCCCCCTAGTGTTTAACCCCTTCCCTGCCATTGTCATTTACACAGCAATAATTTTTATAGCACTGATCACTGTATAAATGCCAATGGTCCCAAAATAGTGTCAAAAGTGTCAGATGTGTCTGCCATGTCGCAGTCACAATAAAAAAAATCGCAGATCACCACCATTACTAATAAAAAAATAATAATAATAAAAATTACATAAATTTATGCCCTATTTTGTAGACGTATAACTTTTGCACAAACCAATCAATATGCGCTTATTGCGATTTTTTTACCAAAAATATGTAGAATAATACATATCGGACTAAACTGAGGAAAAAAATAGCTTTTTATATATTTTGGAGGATATTTATTAAAGCAAAATGTATAAAATAATGTTTTTTTTTTTCAAAATTATCGCTATTTTTTGTTTATAGCGCAAAAAATAAAAAACCCAAAAGATCAAATACAACAATAAGAAAGCTCTATTTGTGGTAGAAAAAAAGGACGTCAATTTTGTTTGGGTGCAACGTCGCACAGCTGTGCAATTGTCAGTTTAAGCGACGCAGTGACAAATAGCAAAAAGTGCTCTGGTCAGGAAGGGGGTAAAATCTTCCGGGGCTGAAGCGGTTAAATGAATCTGGTTGTCTACCCCTGCCTTCGACTTTTGTAGCACCAATTCTTGTTATGAAGCAAATGTCACAGTTCTCAGACAATTCGCCATATCTCTTTCTAACCACTACAAAGAAACACAAGGTCATTTCTTAGTATTCTTCACCAGTTACAAAAACTAACAGGAACAGGAAGTCAGAGTTAGATGTTCTGTGATTATGATAACAAAGAAGTAAATAATGTCCTTCATGTCTAAAAGAAGACTTGTCTCTGTTGCCCAAAAGCAAACCAAGATAAATCCACTTATTATTATTAATACTGAGTCTCCATAATCGGAAGAGCTTCCACTCATCCTTCTGCTCCCTCCCTACGCTATTTAAATTAGTATTATTTTTTTTTACCCATTTCCACAATTTTCGCTGAGGTGAGAATTACGTAATCTTGGCCTGCCCACAACCTCCATGGACAAGTCACACACACAAGGAGGCTGTAGGACCAGTGCTGTGTGATCTCGCACATGTGCAGTAGGGGAGCCCGCTGTGACCCCTCAGGGAATCATAGCTGGCTCCCAAATCCAAGATGGTGGTGTTAGGGTCCTATGCGGTGAGAGGAGTTGGCTATGGGAAGATGGCACTGGACTCCATGGACTGGTAAGTACCTAGTTATTTCACAAAGTTTTTATTGGGTTTTTAGGTTTTGTTTTAAAGTTGTGAAATATTTGTCTGCACAATGATACACTGTAATGCCGCGTACACACGACCAGACTTATGTCCGACAGACTTTCGAAGGAGTTCTGCCGGAGTTCTGACAGAGTTCTGACGGACTTTCCGAATGAGCGGACTTGGCCACACACAATCACACCAAACTCCGACGGATTCGAACGTGATGACATACGACTGGACTCGAATAAGGAAGTTCATAGCCAGTAGCCAATAGCTGCCCTAGCGTCAGTTTTAGTCCGTCGGAATAGCATACACACGAGTGAATTTTTCGGTAGGAACTGGATCCGGCAGAGTTCTGGCGGAAAAATTTGAAGCATGTTCCATTTCTAAAGTCTGTCAGACTTTTGCGAATCAAAAGTCCGTTGCAGCCCACACACGATCGAATAGTCTGCCGGAATCATTCCGTCAGACTTTGGATGTTGAAAAGTCCGCTCGTGTGTACGGGGCTTAAAAGAAGTAACAAAGGCAAGAACATAACACCAATTCCACCAAATGTTGGGAGGCAGTCCTTAAGAATCACTTATCGAACTATAAAAGGTACAGATAAGCGTAACTTATAGACCAATGGTTTGACTTATGCCGCATACACACGTCCAAACTTTCCAGCAGACTAGGTCCTACTGAATCAGTCCATCGGACAAATCCGATTGTATGTGGGCTAATCTGATCGTTTTTCATTAAAAAAATCAGATGGATCTAGAAATAGAATATGTTAAAAATCTGTCCGACGGACTCAATTCCTATCGGGAAAACCGTTCGTCTGTATGCTGGTCCGATGGATCAAATATGACGCAAGGGAAGCTATTGGCTACTGGCTATTGAACTTCCTTTTTTAGTCCTGTCTTACGCCATCATGTTCAAAATGAATGGACTTAGTCCATTCGTGTGTGGCCAAGTCCGTTCATTGGCAAAGTCCATCAGAACTCCGCCGAAAGTCCGTCGGGAAGACCGTCGCACCTAGTCGGCCGGAAAGTCTGGTCGTGTGTACGCGGCATTAGAAGGCAGTCCAGTGGTAATGCAGTCTACCAGTAAAGACATTTGCCTCTGCGAGGATGAAAAATAAAAAGGAGGAATGCTCTGAGCCTGAAGAAGAGCACAGTGTTAGAAGAGAGGAAGTGAGGAAAGGAAAATGGCTGCTTAAGCCCCGTACACACGAGAGGACTTATGTCCGACAGACTTCCGAAGGAGTTCCGTCGGAGTTCTGCTGGAATTCCGACGGAGTTCTGACAGACTTTTCGGCTGAGCGGACTTGGCCACACACGATCACACTAAACTCCGACGGATTCGAACGTGATGACGTACGACTGGACTCGAATAAGGAAGTTCATAGCCAGTAGCCAATAGCTGCCCTAGCGTCGGTTTTAGTCTGTCGGAGTAGCATACACAGGAGCGGATTTTTCGAAGGGACCGGGTCCGGCGGAGTTCCTTTGGAAAAATTTGAAGCATGTTCCATATTCTAAAGTCCTTCGGACTCTGGCGAGTCAAAAGTCCGTTGCAGCCCACACACGATCGGATAGTCTGACGGACTCAGTCCTTCGGACTTTGGATGTTGAAAAGTCCGCTCGTGTGTACGCGGCATTAGAGGCCTCAACGGATGAGGGGAAGAGAGGAGCGGAAGGAGAGTGCCTAAAGCTACTTTCACCCTGAGGAGGTGCCGGCTTTAGCGGTAAAGTGCCGTTCGTTTTTAGCACACTTTATTGCTGTTATATTGGAGCTTTGGCGCTGCATTGCGGGCGTTAAAGGGGTTAAAAAAGCGCCCATCATGCGGCGCTTCCGAAGTGCTTTGGAATCGATGTCCATTCTTTCCAATGGGCAGGGGCGGTGTATACAGCGCTCCCACACCGCCCCGAAGATGCTGCTTTTTATTCCCGTCCTGCAAGCGTACCACCCCAGTGTGAAAGCACTGGGGCTTTTACACTCGGGAGACAAGAGAGGCATTTTTCACTTGCTTTACAGGCGCTATTTTTAGTGCTAAAACGCCTGAAAACTGCCTCAGTGTGAAAGGGGTCTATAAGGAGGAAGGGGGTCTGGGGAAGATCCTGCGCTGTCCAACCTGCCACACAGCACCAGAATGGGCTAGCTATCTATATGATCATATAGAGCAGGGGTCTGCAAACTTTTTTAGTAAAGGACCAGATTACTGTCCTTTAGAATTTAGGGGGGACCAGATTGGGGCCAGCGGGAGCTGTAAATGTTCTGGTGTCAGTGGGATTAAATAATGCCTCAGGCTTGGTGTTCAGAGGGTCCCTGTGGTCAGTAGGAGAAAGAATAGAGCCCTATGATTGGTGTCAGTTGGAGGAATAGTGCTCCATTGTTTGTGTCAGTGAGAGGAATGGTGCCCCATCATCGGTGTCAGTGGGAGGAACAGTACCCCTTCATTGGTGTCAGTGGGAGGAATAGTGCCCCATCATTGATATTATTGAGAGGAATAGTGCCCCATCATTGGTGTCAGTGGGAGGTATAGTGTCCCATCATTGGTGCCATTGAGAGGAATAGTGCCCCATTATTGGTTTCAGTGGGAATAAAAGGTGCGTCATTATTGGTGTAAGTGGGTAGGAATAGTGCCTCATCTTTGGTGTCAGTACAACTAATGCCCCTGGGGCTGGATAAAGCCAAACAAAGAGCCGCATCTGGCCCACGGGCCACAGTTTGGGGGCCACTGATACAGGGAGTAAAGAACGGTTGAGATTTAGATGGTCGTTGTAAGTCATCAATGGGTTCCAAATCTTCAAAATATTGGCGTATCTGTAAATATAGAGGTGCGCTACTCCTAAATCATGGTTCCCTTGAGCCACAATGCTGCTTAACGGCTCGCGGACCAGCCGCCGTCATTATACGGCGGCAGGTCGGCACGATCCCGCAAGCTGTCGTAGCTGTGTGTGTGTGTGTGTGTGTGTGTGTGTGTAAACACACAAATCCCTGTTCTGTGAGGAGAGATGGATCGTGAGTTCCTAATAGCTAGGAACCACGATCTGTCATCTCTTCTATTCAAAAATGTGTCAAAAGTGTCCGATGTGTCCGCTATAATATCGCACTCCTGATACAAATCTCAGATCGCCACCATTACTAGTTAAAAAAAAATAAATAAAAATGCTATAAATCTATCCCCTATTTTGTAGACACTATAACTTTTGCGCAAACCAATCAATGTACGCTTATTGCGATTTTTTAGCGTGGGGGCGTGCAGTGTGGCGATCGTGACCGCACCGTGTTGCTTGGACACAGCGCAACGCCAATCTGTGGAAAGAGCCTCGGTTTTGACTTTGACAGCAAAGGTCCAACGGAACAAATCTGTTGGAGAATTCGACCATGTGTGAACTTCATCGGACCTTTGCTGTCGAAAAATCAGACTAACTTTAGATTTAGAACATGTTTAAACTCTTTCCGACGGACTCGTGTCCGGTCGAAAAATCAGTTTATCTGTAAGCTAGTCCTACGGACTAGCGTCATCATGGTCAAATCCATTGGACTTTGGTGTGCTTGTGTGTAGACAAGTCCGATTCAACGGAAGTCTGTCGAAAGTCCATCGAAAAATCTGACGGAATTCAGTCCGTTGAAAAGTCCGGTTCTGTGTACATGGCATTAGAATATGGAGCAGTAGTTGAAGTTCTGGCCTCCTGGGGCTTTTACATTTTAAGAATAGTCTGACAACTCTTGGGCCTGATGCTTTAGGTGCTGTTGTGAGGATCAATTCAGTGATATGAATAAGCTTAAGTTTTACTGTAAATTAGTATAATGGATAATGGTATACGAATCACTGTTGAGGTTAGGCTTTAGGGTTTTAAAGTGGAACTCCATTTTCATTTATTATTATGGTGAGGGGTTGTGCCCAAACCAGTCTAGTTGAATGGAGTTTTGCTGTAGGTTATATTTTAAAGTGGACCCAGAATCATCAAGTTAACTGCTAGGTCGGTTAGGTTTTATGGATAGGGTTAAGCATTAGATTAATGCCGCGTACAGACGATCTGAATTTCTGATAACAAATGTTCGATGTGAGATTGTTGTCGGAAATTCCGGCCATGTGTAGGCTCCATTGGACATTTTCCATTGGAATTTTCGACAAAAATTTGAGAGCTGGATCTCAAATTTTCCGACAACAAAATCTGTTGTCTGAAATTCCGATTGTGTGTACACAATTCCGAAGCACAAAATTCCACGCATGCTCGGAATCAAGCAGAAGAGCCGCACTGACTATTGAACTTCCTTTTTATAGTCCCGTCGTATGCGTTGTACGTCACCGCGTTCTTGACGTTCCGAATTTCCCACAACATTTGTGTGACCCTGTGTATGCAAGACAAGTTTTAGCCAACATTTGAAGGGAAATAAATCCACGGTTTTGTTGTCGGAATGTCCGATCGTCTGTACGTGGCATTAGTGTTAGGGTTGAGTAAAGGGGGAATAAGTGTTTTGGGTTTTCTTTACACATAGGAATAGGTGCCAATCTTCTAAATGCTGCAACAAAACATACCACACCAGTAGGACAGATCAATATAAACCCTTATCCAATAATCAAAGATTCATTCACCTTTAAGAGAACTTTAACATTTTATGTTCCTCAATAAGAAGTTCAGCTCTCAATAATTTATAACAGGGTCATTGTTATATTTCATGGCACTGATCAATTCTAAACATTCAGTGTTGTCTACAGGTCATTCATTGATCCCATTAGTGATTGGACAGAGCTATTTGGAACACCCGGAATTGTTACAAAGCAGCACTCGCAGCCTACCAGACAGTTACATTTTCAACATGTTCTTTAGAAGGTTCTTCTGTTTACATTTTGCTATACTAAGTAATGGTAAACTGATAACCCATTAAACCATCAACCCCATCCACTATTTTGTAGCATTGACCATGTTCTTTAACATTAACCTGCCACTAAACTAAATTTAGCATTCTACCATATCTACCCTACATGTCTTCTCATAGACATTCCCAGATATACCAGGAGTCCACAAACCAATGCAGACCCCGATGTCAGCTCTGCATCAGGGATCTATAGAGAGATGCAAACATTGCTGGTAGACATGTCAGATTGGTAAGGGGGTTTCTCCTCAACAGTAGATGTGGAAAGCCCCTCTGCTGATACTCTGATAAGGGTTGGTAAAGTTGCCTGGAAAACCCCTTTAAAGGTTAACCTCGTTTGAAGCTAAAATTTTGTGTGGTTGATGATAAGTGGTATCACACGTTGGCTTTTTATATCGTTCACTACTTTAAGTGGATTTTCCACTGGAGTTCCCAATTGCGCCCAACTACCAGTTAATAGTGGTTCAGTGAAGTAAAGACAAAATTGAGCAGCTTGGCGGGAGAGAGAAAAGCCAGGACAAAGGTCAGGCAGAAGGGGCAGGTGGTCTGTAAGTTAAAGGGAAGGAGGGGGGATTGTACTGGGGACACAATGGGGGAATGGGGGCAGGATTCATGGTAGGAGGGGGGATTTAAATGAGGCATTTGACAGGCAGTGACGGGAATTTTTGTGCTAGGAGGGGGGATTTGGGTAGGAGATAGAATTTGTGCTAGGAGAGCGAATTTCAGGGGAGAGGGTTTATGCTAGGAGGGGTGTTTTATACGGGAGTAATTTGTGCTTGGAGGGGGGTAATTAGAGTTGGGAGGGGGGGATTTTTGAGTCTTTTACAGAATATTGGCTTGCAGAGGGAAATTATGCTTGGAGGGGGAAGTGAGTGTGCAGATCAGTGGTGGATTTTTTTTTTTAGGGGAAAAAGGGAGGGAATTTTTGGTGAGACATGATGCTCACACTTTGCAGGGGGGCAGGAGAGAGTGGCTTTGAGAAACAAACTACTAGAAACTAGGGCTGAGCTTGGGTTCAGCTCCAGGTTTTGTCCAAACCCAGAAGGCAGCTCTCAGTACTGGGCCAATGAGCTGTGGGTCAGGGATCCCATGTACACAAGGGTGCAGGAACGCTCTTGACATCATTGACCTAATATGGCCACAAAGTGTTGATGATAGGTTGTCTTGATTTAGTTGACTTTGCAAATGAAAGCTAGTTGAAAGTGGTTAAAATTGCCTGGAGATTGTCATGTGTAGCCATTAGAAAATTCAATGAATCAATAAAACAGTGAGCCTAAAATCTTAGTCTCATGCCACGTACACATGACTGGACTTTCCTGCAGAAAAGGCAAGACGGAATCATTCCGTCAGATATTACGATCGTATGTGGGCTTCATCTGACTTTTTTCTTCAAAAATTCAGATGGACCTAGAAATAGAACATGTTTCAAATCTGTCTGACGGAATCAATTTCTATTGGGAAAATCGTTCGTCTGTATGCTAGTCCGACAGACCAAATACGACGCATGGGCAGCTATTGGCTGCTGACTATTGAACTTCCTTTTTCTAGGCCCGTCGTACTTCATCACATTCAAAACTAATGGACTTTGGTCTGTTCGTGTGTGGGCAAGTCTGTTCGGGTGGAAGTCCGTCTGGAACTCCGTCGGGGAGACAGTTGGACCTTTTTTGCCGGAAAGTCCGGTCATGTGTACGCGGCATCAGAGTTATATCTTTGTGCTTCCAAGGTATGGTCTGTGGCCATCAACCGCCCCACACTTCCCAAGTCATAAGAACACTTACCATTTCTTGAGTGGCATCCAGATTGGCACGCAAAGGTGTCATAAATGTCCAGCGAATGTCTGGCAAGTCCTCTAATATGGAGTATAATGACTATCTACAGTGGGCACGGGGGCATGAATTTCATAACTGCAATCCAAAGGGGTAGATTTTCAAACTGGTCGTGACTCAAAAGGGTGAATGGCCACAAATTGTGTTTATGACCTTTATAGGTCCCTTACGACCTTTATATATATAGGTTCCCTAGCTTAACGCTGGCATAAGTGTAAAGCAATCAATTAGGCAATGGTTCCTTCTATCAAGGACGGATTACAAAGGAGGTTTGTTGGTCTCTTTAATTCACTCGTAAGTGGATGAATTTATTGGGCACAGTCATAATTTTTTTTATAAGCAGACCAACAAATTTCACTAATTATGATCTGAAAATTTAATTCTTAAAAACTTTTTAATTCGTCATTCAAAATGAGAAAAGTGTATTGCACCTTTTTTTTTAAGTTTTGGCACAAAGGTTGCCTAAAAATTATACTCTGATTTTCTCAAAGTCTTGAAAACTGTTACCAGAAATCAAAAGAGGACACTAGAAAATTTGGGAAACAGTTCAAGGACCCCGAGATTGGGGCAAAGTGAAGGGACATCCTACACACCCCAGATTGAGTGCTTAAGGCAATCTGACTCAATACAGACCAGTTATGCCACATACACACAACCAAACTTTCCGGCAGAAAAGGTCAGACGGAATCATTCCATCGGATATTATGATCGTGTGTGGGCATCATCAGACTTTTTTCTTCAAAGATTCAGATGGACCTAGAAATAGAACATGTTTCAAATCTGTCGGACGGAATCAATTTCTATCAGGAAAACCGTTCGTCTGTATGCTGGACAGACGGACCAAATATGACACTAGGGCAGCCATTGGCTACTGGCTATTACATTTCCTTTTCTAGTCCCGACGTATGTCATCACGTTCAAATTAACAAACTTTGGTCCGTTCGTGTGTAGCAAAGTCCACCATAACTCAGAACTCCGTCGGGAAGACCGTCTGACCTTTTCTGCCGGAAAGTCCGGTCGTGTGCACGCAGCATAAGCCCTTGTACAAACAGTCGGACATTCCGACAGAAAATGTCCGATCGGACCATGTTGTCGGATAATCCGACCATGTGTGGGCTACATCGGACTGTTTCCGTCGGAATATCCGACCGACAACATTTCCAACAACATGATCCGATCGAACTTCGTCTGATCGTTTGTAGAGAATTCCGATCGGGCAAAGTGCCACGCATGCTCAGATCAAATTCCTAGACCAAAGCTATTGGCTACTAGCCTGAACGTAGTCCCATCGTAACGAAATAATGCCATCACGTTACGAACGATCGGATTTTCCGACAACTTTGTCCAACCGCGTGTATGCAGCACCAGTTTCGGACAAAATCCGTCTGACAAAATCTGACGGATTTTGTTGTCGGATTGCCCGACCGTGTGCACAAGGGCTTAGAGTTATCTGCAGTGAACCTGTACACTATAATTCTAGATTCCTAAGACTCATAAATTGTACTAAATATCGTGGACCACACAAAATATTATTCTTATATTAGAGAAAAATGTATCCCTGCAGTTCCTCTGCACTGAATTTACTTCAGTTCCCCTATTTTGTAGCAGAAAACATGCTGCCTACACAGAAGCCATGCTTCGGTCAAATTCTACCACTTTCAACCTGATGTTGATTTCAAAAATTACCACATGGATAAAAAATAGCTTATCACCAACAATGTTTATCCAACCAAAAGCAGCCATTCCCAACCAGGGTTCTTCCAGAGGTTGCTAGGGGTTCCTTAAGCTGTGGCTAACTGACCTACCATCGGAAAGTGCCTGCAGAATTCTTGGTCCAATGACACTTGGTTGTTCCTTTTAGCTGTCAGATCACTCGCCCCCCACCCTCCATTAATTAGTTTTAGCAGGGGTTCCTTCTTGAGACCTGAAAATGACTTCAGGGGTTCCTCTGGGGTAAAACTTTTGAGAAAGCCTTATCTAAAGTGTTAGTGGTAGAATGCCCTGATTCCTTGCTGTTTGAAAATAATTGAAATTGCATGTAGGCTGATGTATGTGTGTCCATCATAAAACAGGCAAACTCTAAGCCCTTGTACACACGGTCGGAGAATCCGTCGGAATGTGTCCTATCGGACCGTGTCGTCGGATAATCCGACTGTGTGTGGTATGCATCGGACTGATTCTGTCGGAATATCCGTCGGACCCAATTTTCCAACATGTTGGAAATATTTCCCGACCAACTGGGCCAATCGGACATACTCCGATCATGTGTAGGGAATTTTGATCGGACCAAGTGCCACGCATGCTCAGATCAAATTCCTACATCAAAGCTATTGGCTACTAGCCTGAATATAGTCCCATCGTAACGAAATTACGTCATCACGTTCTGAAAGATCGGATTTTTTCGCCAACTTTGTCCGATCGTGTGTATGCAACAGTTTCGGACAAGATGCGACGGACAAAATCCGATGGGCAAAATCCGACGGATTTGGTTGTGGAAATCTCCGACCGTGTGTACAGGGGCTTACACTTCCAACTACTTTCCACCACTTTCAATTCTATCAAATCCTCCTGGTAAATTCCTCCACTTTCAGCCATATTTTAATTGCAAAAGAATAACCATGTGGATCAAAGGCAACCTATGATCAACAATTTCTACTAATCATAACTAATCATAAATGTTGACTTTTGTTGACTTTGCAAATGAAAGCTGGTTGAAAGGGGAAAAAAATGGCCTGGAGATTGTCATGTGTGGCAAATTCAATGAATAAATAAAACAGTGAACCTAAAATCTTGGAGTCTCGGGGTTATATCTTTGTGCTTCCCAGGTATGGTCTGTGCCCACCATCCCCCCCACACTTTCTAAATCACAAGCAAGAACACTTACCATTTCTTGAGCAGCATCCAGATTGGCCTGCACCTTTGAAAGGTAGTAGATCTGTAACGCTACCCCGCACAGTGCCAGCAGGGCAAACAGTAGCAAAATCAGCTGTATCAGCAAGTTGCAACTTGTCCTTTTTCTCTCTGGAGGTGGACAGGAGGCAGCACCGTATCCAGGCTCCTCCACCGTGAACACTGACATTGGAGAAGTCACATACCTGTCCATTGTCAGAGCAGCAGTAGTAGCAGGGTCCTGTGTGAGAATGGGGAAACAGAAGCGACTCGTAGCAGAGGGAGGAGAAGCTATGTGGTAGGGCGTTTCAGATGTGACCACAAAGAGGGAAAGTCATTTAGACACAAGAGATATGCACTTTAACCAATTAATTGCATAGTCATTGGTGCCTTAAAAAATGACTTGTTTCCTGTATCAAAGGAAAAGCAGTGCCTTGTTAGAGAAAAATATAGTCACACATCATCACCATCACTATGTTTAGACTCTGCTCACATGTAACATGTAGATACCACGAAGCAGAAGTAGCAAGGACAGGACAAAACACCACAGATCATTTGAAGTTAAAGTATATCTAAACCCTCATCTTGTAACACAACCCATTCTGTTTAAAATAGAAATGAAAGGCAAAACATTTGTGTAAAAATCTAAAAAACCTAAACCCTTTTTTCCCCCTTCTTTGTAAGTGATCACATTCCCTCTGTTCTCCGATACATAAGAGCCAGGGAAGGAGAAACAGCTGCACACTGAGCTTCCCAGTGAAAGGCTTTGTGGGAGAGGGGGCATGTCAGGACATGTATAATCATTAGAGGAGAGCAGGAAACTGACTGCACTGTGCTCTCATGCCTAGTGCAATCAGTTTTTAATAGGAAAGCAGAGGGACTGGCAGGAACACCAGGGATTTCACACAAAGGAAGTAATACAAAGAGAACAGGATACCGTTTTCATACAAGCACATGGTACAGCATATGGCACATATCAGAAATATGAAATGTTGGGTTTAACTTGTGTCCACTAGAGAATTTAGTAAGGCACCAAGGTGGTTTGATTCAGGAGGGCCAGTAAAGTAATTTATCGGCATACACAGAGCTCAAATTGAGTCTTAACCTCTTACATATGAAATCCCAGGAAGGTGTGCCCTCCTTAAAGTGGAAGAAAACCCTAATGCCTACACACGACTGGACTTTCCGGCAGAAAAGGTCAGACGGAATCATTTCATCCGATATTCTGATCGTGTGTGGGTTCATCTGACTTTTTTTTTTTTTTTCCAAAATTCAGACGGACCTAAAAATAGAACATGTTTTAAATCTTTCCGACGGAATCAATTCCTATCGGGAAAACCGTTCGTCATTCGTCCATTCCAACGGACCAAAAACGACGCAAGGGCAACTATTGGCTACTGAACTTCCTTTTCTAGTCCCGTCATACGTCATCACGTTCTAAGCGAATGGACTTTAGTGTGATCGTAGGCAAGTCCGTTTCAGCGGAACTCCGTCGGAACTCAGTCGGAAAGACCTTCAGAGTTTGTTCTGAACACCCGATCGGATTGTTGGCCAACAAAACCGTGGAATTTTGTCCAAAGGGCGTTGGCCCAAACTTGTCTTGCACACACAAGGCCACACAATTGTTGGCCAACAATTACGAACGTAGTGATGCCACCCTTTGGGCTCCTTCTGCTAATGTTGTGTTGGTAGATGTTTGGTGAGTGTTGATTCGCGATTTTCTTTTCGCATTTTTAATTTAGCGCTTTTCAGTTCATTACTGAATGGCCGTTCATCAACCAGACATGTTGCGGAATCGGAGGAGATAACGTATTATTTATTATTGGCCTTGGAGTTATTGCTTTGACATTATCTTTTTGGTTGAATAATAATTTGATTTGTTATATTTTCTATATTTTTGGATGCATAGAATGCACTTCTTGGTTAAGTTCTATTGGCAGATAGCATGTCTAATTTAATTTTTTTTTTTAATGCACAATAAAAAAAAATTGTGGAGAATAATACTTGGCTATGTGTTTTACTTCAAATGACAGTTTGGGAGTAGGCAGTTACATTTTAAAAAATACAATGTAAAATTGACAAGGGACACCAACATAGTTGTATCTTTGATCTTAAAAACGACGGGATAATGGTGTTGTGGTAACTTGCCCAAATAATACAAAAAAAAAAGCATAATAATATTATTATTGGCATCACTAGAAAAAAAAGCCTTTGTAAATTAGTTTGCAATAACTCCATCAGTATCACCAGCAAAGCAGCTTTATTATTATCCCATTAAAGAAGAAGAGAATTGTGCGCTGCATTGGAGATTTCATAATTTGCCACGTAACGAATGTTCTTTCTCTATTATGAAGGCTAGTTTACAAGAACGACCGCTTCTGCCTCATCCTTGCATGCGTTTTTGTACTTTGGACTTGTGTACACACGCTCGGAAAATCCGACAACAGACATTTGTAAACCTGCTAGCCAACATTTGCTGGCGGAAAGTCAGACAACAATTGTGTGATGGAGCATACACACGGTCGGATTTACCGCCAACAGCCTGTCATCGAACATTTCCCGTTGTAAAGTCTGATCGTGTGTACGCAGCGCAAGGCTTGTTTTTAGTGGACAGGATCAGATGTTGGCGGGTGTCAAAGGTCACATGACATCTGCTACACCATAGAAAGCAAAGGATGGTTTCATCGGGTCCGCCTGAAAAACTGACAGGTAGGCCCAAACGGTCTGTCCTTTCAATCCACCCTAGTCTACTCTAACTAAGGGAGCCCTCAGCAATGCTGTGTGAGTTGCGGGAGCCGTGACGTCACCCATAGGCTCCCATGGCCCAGCCTTTTTCTGAGCTCTCTACTTTCCCTTGCAGTAGCTGCTCACTGACACAGGGAAGCTGGAGCTATGGAATCACGTCACCAGACCAAAACGGATTAAAAATAGGTGAGTACACACATCTTTTGTATACAGGTTAGGTATGAGTAGGGGGAGGATACATTTTTAAGAATAGTTACAGTTAGGCTTTTCTTCCACATTAAAGTGATAGTAAACAATCACCTTGTAATACAATCCAGTCAATTTAAAGTAGAGATAAAAGGGAAAACATTTGTGCATAGATATTAAAAAGCATTATACAGTATGTAGCACCCTGATGCTACAAGTAAATACATTTTGCCTTTTTTTTTAAGTGATCACATTCCCTCTGTTCTCAGCTGCATAAGAGCTTGGGGAGGAGAAGCAGCAGTACACTGAGCTTGCCATTGAATGGCTGTGCAGCAGGAGGGGGGGAGGGGGTCAGTCCGATCATTGGAGGAGAGCAGGCTGAGTTCTCCGGAACAGCGAGAGAACTGACTGTGCCATGTTCTCCTTCTTAGTGTGGTCAGTTTTTAAAAGGAAAGCAGAGGGACAGGCAGGAACACCAGGAAGGTCACATAAAGGAAGCAATAAAAAGAGAGCAGGATACTTTCTCATACAAGTACAGCAGGCACATATCAGGAAAATGAAATGTTGGGGTAACAAACGCTTTAAGCTATGAGTTAGTTTGCTAACAGACCACAAAATTAACCGCTTAAAGTGGTTGTAAACCCTTACAAACCACTTTGACCTACAGGTAAGCCTAGATTAAGGCTTACCTGTAGGTCCAAGCAATATCTCCTAAACCTATATGGTTTAGGAGATATTCGCCCGAAAACGGGCACCGCTGTCTATGGCGCATGCGCCGTAGACAGCGGCGCGCAGGCGCACTGAGCGCGGCAGTTCCAAGAATGGAGCTGCCGCATTTGTCGACTCTCGTGCACATGCGCGGGAGTGACGTCATCGCGGCTTCGCCGAATGACAGCGGCGGAGCTGCGAGACGCCACCAGCAAGATGAATGCGGCGGACTACAGGGGACAGCGGCGACTTCGCTGGCTCCTGTGTCAGGTAAGTGACACATAATGGGCTACTATGTGATGCATAGTAGTCCATTATGCTTTACCTTTGCAGGGAAAAAAAGAGGAAGTAAACTCATCAGGGTTTACTTCCTCTTTAAGGCCTGCCCACAGTACATATACTGCGGACGGGCAGCCCCACTGCGTTGGATCATATACATGTACGTGATACAGCATTTCATGGCTTGGGGCAGGTGCACATGCCCTCAACCCAATTATTTATGGCCAGGGCCTGCTGATCGGCTAGCGAAGTACAGAGCCCTGTGTTTACTAACAAGCACTATCACTGTCCCACTATACGTCGCTGATCACCGCCAATGCTAGTATAAAATAAACATAAATAAAAATTCCAGTATACAGTATATTTGCAATAACACACACACAGTCCAAGTGTGATGGAATAACTTGTTAAGGAAATAATGCAAAGACAGTTCATAAATAACCTGGTGGGAAGACAGCCCAACCTGGAACACTCACAAGTCCAACAGCGTGTAGAGAGCAGGATTCAGCAAAACTGACAGCACCGGTTGAGAGGGACAGAATGTGGCCTGGCCATCTTGTGTCCAAGTAGGAAGATGTTCAGAGAAATTGTGAGCCCTATGCTTCCCCTCCTCGTCAGGAGCCTTTCCCTGCCACTAGTTCTGTCCCTACCAGGCGTGGAACCTGTCCCTACTCTACCAATTTGCAGCATGCACGCCAAACCTGCTAGTCATGGCCTTAAAAGGATCTGCCTGACCCAAGATGGCTGCCAGGGTCACATGGGGCAGTAGCAACCAATGAGATAGCTTCCCTAGTGAGCCAGAAAACCATTTCATAAATAGTTTCATTTCTCATAAATATAAGCAATGCTTTGTTATTTTCATGTTTTAGATGTGTTAAAAGCACTCATGTGCATGATATATATTCTTTTTTGTGCTTACCGTTCCTAAAAGCTTACAGCTAATCTGAAGTAAGTGCAAAGCTAGATTTCTACATAGGCAGTATAGACCATAGTCCAGGGTGGTAGTGCTGACAGTGGTGGCACATGACGTGTCAAAAACCCATTCACTGTACAGTTATTTGGGTCATTTTGGATGGTCTTTTGAAAATGGCTTACTTCAAATGGCTATAAAAGTTGTTCCTTCAGCTTCCATGTCAGACAAAATTTCTGTCCCTATGGTCACCTCTCACATTGTCTTAGCCCACATACACACGGTTGGAGATTTCCACAACCAAATCCGTCGGATTTTGCCCGTCGGATTTTGTCCGTCGGATCTTGTCCGAAACTGTTGCATACACACGGTCGGGCCAAGTTGGCGAAAAATCCGATCTTTCAGAACGTGATGACATTATTTCGTTACGATGGGACTACATTCAGGCTAGTAGCCAATAGCTTTGATGTAGGAATTTGATCTGAGCATGCGTGGCACTTGGTCCGATCAAAATTCTACACATGATCGGAATATGTCCGACCGGCCCAGTTGGTCGGGAAATATTTCCAACATGTTGGAAAATTGGGTCCGACGGAGATTCGGACGAAATCAATCCAATGCATACCACACACACACAGTCGGTTTATCTGACGACGTGGTCCGATAAGACGCATTCCCACAGATTATCCGACTGTGTGTACAAGGGCTAAGAGGGGTGCATTTCACTTTCTTTAGCATGTCATCTGATGTCTAATGGGCAAACATGGGTAAGTCTTTTTCCTGTTGCCAGTGTAGGCCAATGTAGTCCACAATAAAGAGGCTGCAAGCACACATGCGTTTTCATTTTATATTAAATCAAAACCTTCAACCCAGCATATCCTCTACTTAAATAGAAATAGTATAATTTTAAAAATTGATGCCCAACTCCATGATTAACCCATAAGGATACAGTCTGGCTCTCCACCAAATATACGCAACTCTATACTCCTTGGAGTCAAGCAAGCCCCTCATTATATTGTCCTTTACTGGCATTTTGCTCCAAGCCAATTGAGTTTATGTGTATAGCACTTACTCCTTTTATGTGTGTAGCACTTACTCCTGTAGGAGCTGCTGGAATTTTACCCAGCTTCTTCCCCAGTGGATTGCTCCATGGCCAGGCACACAATCTCAGTCACACTTTTATTCAATAACAAGTCTAGGGGTGTTGTTTTTATTTTTGGAGAACTTGGATAGGGTTGAAGGAATTAAAGGGATTGTAAAGTAAATTTTTTTTTTTTTTTAAAACAACAAACATGTTATACTTACCTCCACTGTACAGCTCGTTTTGCACAGAGTGGCCCCGAACCTGCTCTTCTAGGGTCCCTCGGCGGCTGTCTCGGCTTCTTCCCGCAGGTACTTCTCACGTTCATACGAGCTCCCTCGCATGGTGAGAAGCACCTGCGGGCGCGCTCCTGTGATACAGCCGGCGGTTATAGCCGCTCGCTGTATCACACGGCCCTGCCCCCCAGCGGGCCGCGTCATTGGATGTGATTGACAGCAGCGCGAGCCAATGGCTGCACTGCCTTCAATCCATCCACTCCAGCCAATCAGCGGCCAGGCTGAGCGGTGAAGATGATGGCGGGGGCGAGCGCGGGACTTTCGAGGGGTGAGGTAAGTAAAACGGGGGGACTGGGGGCACCGGCAGTGTGAGATGTTTTTTCACCTTAATGCATAGAATGCATTAAGGTGAAAAAACATTTACCTTTACAACCCCTTTAAGTGATGTACTCCAAAAATAGATCTATGTACAAGTTGAGGACAGTCGAGGACAGTCGACAGGCAAAGCAAAAGTCCTTGCAAATAGCAAACTGTGGGCTTGGCTTAGAAACAGTTAAATGTATAGCTGAAGCAGAAGTCTTTGCACATAGCAAACTGGACTTGGCCTTGTACTAAAGCAGTTACTAGCACAGGAGCTTCTTACTTTAGAGCAATAAGAGCAGAGTCCCTTCACAAGGAATTACAGTAGATAAACAAAGCTTCTCAGAACACCAGCCGATCTCCCATTTAGCAAACACCCAGCTAACCTTCTAGCACAAGATTGGTGGCAGCAGCCCAAAAATCTCTAGGATCTCTCAGCAGTCTGTACAAGGAAAAGTTGATTCCCTCCTTCCAACTTGCATGCAACACCTTTCTCCAGATATATCAGACTAGATATTCAGCAGACAGATCCTCAGTCAGCTCTGTGTAGCTTCAGCATCCAGACCCCCAGGTCACTCAAACAGCAAGCACATGGTAGCTTTGCCCTTCAGGGCAGCAACCCCACCAGGCTGGACTGATTCTCTCCAGCAAAAGACCCCAAGCTCAGTGTGCTCGGAGAATATATATATATATATATATATATATATATATATATATATATATATATATAGTCTCCCAGCATAGGGTGACCAGACATCCCCGGTTTCCAGGGACAGTCCCCGGATTGAGGGCACTGTCCCCGGAGCCAGTCTGTCCCCGGATTTGTCCATTTGATTGCAGTGGTATGGAGGGGGGGGCATCTGTTAATCTTACCCTGAGTGAAACATTTGGGGGGGTGCACAATCATTACTGTGCCCCCCCAAGTGTGCTATGTTGCCCCCCCCTGCTCAGGGACTCCTGTAGCCTAGCCTGTCCCCCATGATCCCTCTGGTGAGGATGGCCCATGTGTGTGTGAGAACAGCGCAGGGGAGGAGCAGTGCAGAGCATACGGCGGCTATTGGAGAAGCTCTTGGCAGGGGATACTGATGAGCAGCTGGGTGTTGGGAACAGTACCTGGTGCTGGGGAGAGGCCTGGCCCGATCCACGCCGAGGGAGCTGACATGCTCCCTCTGAGTTTCTTCCGGGTATCGCGGCTCCGGAACTGTGAGTGGCCGGAGCCTCGATATCGTCACTCCCGCGCATGCGCGCGGGAGAATTCATCCCGGCCAGTCGGCCACTGCCGGATTTTCAGCCGAGAATCCCCCTTGTGCGCATGCTCCGCTGCAGTCAGTGGCGCATACCGAGGGGAATATCTCCTAAACCGTACAGGTTTAGGAGATATTTTTTTTACCTACAGGTAAGCCTTATTATAGGCTTTCCTGTAGGTAAAAGTGAAAAAAAAAAGAGTATACAACCACTTTAAGAGGGCTTGGCTGAAAGAGAGCATGTGCCTTTTAGATATGCCCCCTTCTATGACACTGCAGTGAGAGGTGTGCCTCCACTGCAGCATTTTTATTGGACAGCTGGGGCTAATGGTACTTTACCATTGGTCCAAGGCTCCAAGCTGTCCATTGAGCTCAGTGCGTCTGACAAGAAGTGAAAGGCATTGTGAGCTCATCCACTCAGTCTGCTGCAAACATAATGTGTCAGCTTGTATTTAACCACTTCAGCCCTGGAAGATTTGGCTGCTCAATGACCAGGCCATTTTTTTGCGATTCATCACTGTGTCACTTTAATTGACAATTGCACGGTCATGCGATGCTGTACCCAAACAAAATTGACGTCCTTTTGTTCCCACAAATAGAGCTTTCTTTTGGTGGTATTTGATCACTTCTGCAGTTTTTACTTTTTGCGCTATAAACAAAAGATAAAGATAAAAAAAAACAATATTTTTTATTTTTGCTATAAAAAAATAAAAATAAAATAAATATCCCGATTTAAAAAAATCAAGTTTAGGCCGATATGTATTTTTTAACATATTTTTGGTAAAAAAAAAAAAATTATGGCATTTTTATTGTTATTATTTTTATTTTTTTTACTACTAATGGCGATGATCAGTGATTTTACTTAGGACTGCGATATTGCGGCAGACACATCGGACACATTTGTGGGACCAGTGACAATTATACAGCGATCAGTGCTATAAAAATGCACTGATTACTGTATAAATGTCACTGGCATGGAAGGGGTTAACACTAGGGGGCTATCAAAGGGTTAATTGTGTTCCCTAACTGTGTTCTAACTGTGGGGGGAGTGGGACTGACTAGGAGGAGACAGAGATTGGTGTTCATACTTAGTATGAACACACAATCTGTCTCCTCTCCCCTGAGAGAACCAGGATCTTTGTGTCTACACACACAGATCCCGGTTCTAGCTCTGTCACGAGCGATCGCGGGTGCCTGGCGGTCATCAACCCAGCCGGGCACTCGCATTGGCTCAGTGGCGCAGTGGCCAGAAGGCAAAGCAACATAAAGTAACGTCGTTTCGCCCCGGGGGAAACAACCTGCCTCAGTACAACTGCGGCGGCTGGTCAGAAAGAGGTTAAACTGGCCTCTCTGTATGTAGCTTCTGACAGGCTGTGCAAGGGGCCCTGTATCTCCGGAAGCATAGGTCCTAGGAGCCCCAAATTTCGACCAGTGGTGTCGTTGGTCTTCAGCTACTTACCCCCCAAATTTCTCTATGACCCTCAAAACTTGATCTTTTTTTCTTTTTTTTGTGTTTTTTTTTTTTAGCAAATGGGCCTATCCTACGGTAAGGGGCCCGGAGCTGCATCTCCAATAGCCCCTATGTTATTCCGGCACTAGGTAGGGAATTAATTTACAGTGTCAGGTGGCAACTCCTGCAAAACATGTCAGTGATCGAATTTGAGTCACGACCCATAGTTTAGAGAACTCTGGTTTAGAGACCTGATAGGGTATTTTCAAGAGTTGGGGTTTAGTGTGGAATGCCATCAAAAACATGGCGTTTAATATACTTCAGGTAAACCGGTTGAAAATGCATCTTGGAAAACAAGGTATTCACATGTGCGAGACTGTAAAAATTGTGTTAGCAGCTGTCAATGTTGCTATTACATGAAATGTGGGAACAAACACCTTTCTTTTTATAACATAAACGTGGCGTGAGAAATGATCATTTATTATCACCCCGAGAGAGGCAGGAAGTGGAACACAGTGGAGAGAGTTTGTGGCTTAATATTGTACTGTGTGATTTTCATATGTGCCTTTCATCTGTATGTAATGAGGTTATATTCAATGTATTAAGCACATTTGCAGGCGATGTGGTAGGGTAAACATGATGAACATGAGCAGGGGTCAAGTCCTGGGGAAAAAAGTGTGGGAACTCCCACCCAAGATCCACTCGCCCACCAAAAAAAAATAAAACGATACGCTCATATGCACGAACACTTCAAATTGGTATTTTTCATCCAATTTTCGTATTGAGTGTATGAAGCTTAACTGTTAGTACATAAAAAAAAACACCCTCAATAAACATAAATACGGTAATTCTCTGAATAATCAGCATTCATTCCATTGTGCTTCCATGCAAATGTGAACATCATGTTCTGATCTTTATTGGGGAATGTTATTTTGTATATAGAGTGTTTATGTGGTGAGTTTACACTTTTCATTGAACAGAGTTTGGATAACACAGGGTTAAACGGAAAGGTCATAAATTACCTGCACCTTATCTGGACAGAATGCTTGGGGAGATAGTGATGTGTTCCTGCTTAGGAGATGTATGTTAGCTTGGGGGCTGCAAACTGTGCAGGGCTCCAACACACACTCGCTGCTATTCCAACCCTTCACATATTTCCACATAAACTTCCCTTCTGGGATTAAACTTTGCCAGGTATTGTGCCCAGCTTACCACCCCAAACTGATGTTCCTCCCTCAGCTCACCTCTCTCCCTGCATGTCCTGTGAGCAGAATAGCTGTGCTCCTCCTCTGGGTTCTCTCATCATATGGCACTGAAGATAGAGGAGGGGGGGATTCAGCGGGACAGACAGAGCAAGTATGCAGGAGACGGGGGGGGGGGGGGAGGGGATGGATGAGGAGACAGAAAATCAGGAGGGGGCGGCGGGGAGGAGCGCATCATGAGAGGTCTGACTAAATACAATCTCTTAGCAGCAGGGACCTGATCTACCTGTCAGCTAGCTGTGATTGACAGGTAGATCGTGGGGCCCCCTACTGGCAATGCCTGAATGGTCAGGTGTGCGGCACTTACTATTGCGAGCTGTGTCGGCAGTTGCTGGGGTAGCACCTACCAACCAGCTCACATACTTCAAAGTCTTGCAGGACGCGGCTGCTAACGGGAACTGAGTTCCTGTTGTGGAAAAAGTACAGAAACTCCGTTCCCATGCGTTCCTGCAGGACTTGAGCCCTGAACATGAGTCTCTTTTGAGCTTATTATCTATGTACCTATACATTTTTATTACATATTACTACCGCTTTTAACCAAAATGGTTTGAACCAATAAAAGTCTATTCACATGATAGGAATCAAAGTCTAAAGCCTCAACCTCCTTCATACACTCTGATAGGTCAACCGTTAAAGTGTATTGTATTTGGGATAATTAAGAGCTGCTTTATCATAGACCAGTTAAAGCTGAACTCCAGGTATATTAGATGTAGCACCCTGATGTTTAGGCAGGGTTACTATTAAATTTTTTGGCCAAGTGATAGTTGCCTTGGTCAGTTGTTAGGAGGTCAATTTGATTTTGCCCTAATTCTGTAATTGCTGCACTTCTCTCTTCTGTCGCTATGGCCGGGTATCTGGTGACAAGACAAGGGCATTGCAAGGGAAGATTAGGAATGAATGGGGTGTCTGAGCCAAATGGGCAGGGATTTTCTTGGGTCCCTTGGTGTGCTGATGCTTTCCCACATCCCCGGCTGGCGAGAAGTCTGCTCTGGTACTGGCCTATTTATTTGGGTGGAGTCAGGTGATCTGAGTTAAGTGCCACCTGGACAGCTGTCTGGGTGGACGTGTGTCGTATTGCCCCGGGATGCTATGCCAGAAATCTAAGGCCTATCCTGGGGACATCTGGCTGCTAGGCTATCTGTTAGCCTATCCAGATGTAGTGCTTGTAGTCCAACCAGAAGTAATGGTTGCACCGGCCAGGAAACCAGTCATGGTCGGAGGTAGAGGGGAAGCTGTCGCCACAAAGGGACCCTCCACCTTGCTACCGGAGACCATAGTGAGTAAGCTGAGGCCAGTACCAGAGCAGACTTTTTGCCAGCCAGGGACAGTGAAGAAGTGGGAAAGCATCAGCAAGTGCCAAGTCAGGGATCCAGCGGGACAGCAGAGGTGACGCTTGTGGTCCTTCAATCCAATGGCTTTCTGCCCACCGGCATCAGATCTTCCCCCAGGGCTCTCACAGGTTGCGTACCCCAGGCTACACTGGACTTTTGTGAAGACTCCAGAGCCGGGGCATTCACACCTTATGGTGCAAGACAGCTCAGCACTCCCTCTTTCTCCCCTCAAGGAATACAGCAGGCTGTTCATACCAGGCCTCACCATACCCCTATGTGGGCTCTGGAAGTGTGGCGCCCATAGCGCCTTGCCAGTGACACCATCATTCTACAAGGCAGGACACATCTCTTCCTCAATTAGGACACTCCAGCAGAGATTGATGCCCCGCTTTTTGGACTAACTCCATACCTTAGGTGTCCTTGCACTCTCTGTTGGGGAGTTTCCCCTGGGGGATTGTAAGCCTGGCACTCGTGACCCATTCTGGATCAGGCATTGGCACAGAACATTGGCAATCTGCTCCCTGAAGGTTTTTAAAGTATTTTAAATGGATGTAGTAACATAGGATGCTCCCAAGCAATACTATATAGTTAGTACTCACCTGAATATATCTGATACTTGGATGACTTTAGATATATACTTATGTTAATCAATTTCCCTTTGCTGTTATATATTGTACTCATGACTGTATTTTCAATTATAGACATTTTTTTTTGTGCTGGTCTTAATCATACACCCTTGAAGAAAAGTAACACTCAAAACGCGTCGGTTACTCCCCAAATGTGTGTTCCATATGCAACGGAGTTAATGATTGCAACCTTATGTAATGTATTGCATATCTACTGTGTCACGTATCCTGTATTTTCCTTTTGTGTTTTCTATTTGCATTGTAGATATGTGTACAGCTACACACTTTGTTAATAAAACCTTACATTTATGATCACCGCAGAGTAGCTTTTTCCCTTCAAAGTGACGCTTGAGGAAGATACTGAGTGCTACAGTGAAAGAGCACAAGGGATCCAGAGGCTAGTGGATCTAAAGAGAGAGAGACTGGGAGCCCGTTGAGTGAAGACCCACAGTGAGTGAGTGTGTGGTAAAGAGAACTGTTCGTGTTGCAGATAGTTGAATACCTTTACCATTAGTAACAGCTGCAAGATTGTTGCCATAGGAGACAGCGGTCCTACCTATACAGAAATGGTGTCTGGCTGGAGGCCTTCACCTGTAAAGCTGTCTACCTATAGAAGTCTCGGTGTCTGCCAATTAGCATTGCATCTACGTAAGGGTGTCCTGGTCCTCACCCTCTCTCCCACAGTTCTGTTTAAGAGACAGTAAATCTCTTTGCATTCAAAGAATGTCGGGCGCCCACCATTTCATCTTGCATTACACCCAACATGCTTGTAACCCACTCTACATTGAAGGATGTCAGCTTTCCCTGACTCTGGAGGTAACCATTAGAGCCGTCACACAGGGGTGACTTGTCAGGTGACTTAGCCACCTGACAAGTCGCGTGCCGTTCTGTACTATGGAACCATTCTAATAGGAGCGACTCAAGTCGCTCCGACTTAGACAAAGGTTCCTGTACTACTTATGGGGTGACTTCAGGCGACTTGCAAGCCGTCGCTGAAGTCGTCAGCAGGTCGTCTGAGGCTGTCGCGCTGCAAGTCGTGCTGCCCCAGTGTGGACCGAGTCTTAGGCCTCAGGGGCCCCGGTAATTTGCTACATATGTATTGCATACTTACATTGGTCCAGCTTGGAAAAATGTAAGTGTGCATTACTCATACCCGATAGACAAGAGCGGTAAGAGCGGAAAGGATGTGGAATTCTCTTCCACAAGCAGTGGTTTCAGCAGGGATCATTGATAATTTCAAAAAAATATTGGATAGGCACCTAAACGACCACAACATACAGGGGTATACAATGTAATATTGACATAAAACCATAAATGCACACACAGAGTTCTGACTTGGTGGACTAAACTATCGATGCTTCCCGCTGAAACCATCGCCTGTGGAAGGGAATTGCACATCCTTGCCGCTCTAACAGTAAAGAACTCTCTACATAGTTTAAGGTTAAACATCTTTTCTTCTCATTTTAATGAGTGGCCACAAGTCTTGTTAATCTCCCTTCTGATAATTTTTTTTATCCCTATTGTGGAGTCGCATCCCTATTGTTCAGGTCTGGTATGGATATTAAGGGGGAAACCTGCGCCAAAATGTAAAAAAAATTGTGTGGGGTCCCCCCAAAAATCCATACCAGACCCTTATCCGAGCATGCAACCTGGCAGGACACAGGGAAGGAGGGGGGGATGAGAGAGCGCCCTCCCCTCCTGAACCGTACCTCATGCCCTCAACATTGGGAGGGGGCTTTTGGGTAGCGACCCCCCAAAAGCACCTTGTCCCCATGTTGATGGGGTTGATGGGGACAAGGGCCTCATCTCCACAACCCTTGCCCAGTGGTTGTGGGGGTCTGCGGGTGGGGGGCTTGTCGGAATCTGGAAGCCCCCTTTAACAAGGGAACCCCCATATCCCGGCCCCCTCAATGTGTGAATTGGTAATGGGGTACAAATGTACCCCTACCATTTTACAAAAAAAAGTATCAAAAGGGTTAAAAAACAAAACAAAGATACAGTTTTTGACAAGTCCTTTATTAATTTCTTCTTCTTTCCACTTCTTCTTCCATCTTCTTTCTTCTGGTCTTCCTTCGGTGTTCTTCCTCCATCTTTTTCTTCTTCATCTTCTTCTTCTTCTTCTTCTTCTTCTTCTTCTTCTTCTTCTTCATCTTCTTCTTCCTCCGCTCTTCTCGTCCCGCATCTTGCCCTGGCTTCTTCTCTGATCCATCCGCATGATCCGCCTCGGTGAGAGTCTTCTGCTGTGTGACGTTTCTGTTCTGACACTTCTTGTATAATGAAGGGCGGGGGCCACCCGGTGACGGGGACTTCGCTATGGCTTTCCCCGTGATGTCAGAGCAGGCAGGGTCACCCCGTTAAATCGGGTGACCCCGCCCCCCTCTGACAACACGGGGAAAGCCATAGGGAAGTCCCCGTGCATAAGAGGGGGCGGGGTCACCAGGTGGCCCTGCCCTCCATTATATAAGAAGTGTCAGAAGAACTGAAGCGTCACACGGCGGAAGACTCCCACTGAGGCGGATAATGCAAATGGAGCAGAGAAGAATTTCCACATCCGTGATCAGGTCTGTATTGTTGGGAATCAGTAGATCTAGTAACGCTTTATTTCTAGTTGGTGCGTCTACCATCTGACCCATGAAAATTGTCCTGCAAGACATTTAGGAACTGGCGAGCCTTATGGGGCATAAGGCTCGCCAGTTCCTAAATGTCTTGCAGGACAATTTCATGGGTCAGTTTTTCCTTCAGATTTACCAAAACCATATAATATGAGGTAAAACCTTAGGCGTTTCAATTTGTATGCAATCAGGGAGGCCCTTGCACTACGTGGTTTTAGTAAACCTGAAGGGAAAAAAAATCAGCAGAAAAACTGATAGTGTGTATGGGGCTTTAGACCAATACGTGGTTCCTTCCGCCCAGTCTATGTCTGGATATTTAAAACCAAAACCATAGTAGGGTAACACTTATTTGCACATATTACATTACATTTCATCTTCTGTCATCTGTGAAGGTTAGCATCCTTTTTTGACAATGCCCTTATTTTAATCATTGTGGGGTAAATTTGGTGACTATTTTTTATTTTTTTTTATATTATATTAAATAGTAAATAAATGAAATTTGCTATCACACTAAAGACCTTCTTTTTTTCTTTATTAAATGGATTTTAGTACAGAACTCTTTTCATTAATAACTATTTTGCATTACTTCAGCTACCCAGTCCTTTGCTATGTGAGAAAGTACCCCTTATACACTTGGTTGATTTATAAAGAATTTGCATAGCCATACCCCAAGTGAAGGTGTATGTACATTTGTTGTGTGGGAATGGGGCAAACAAATGGAACTAGGCTATATATCCTGTGCTGTCTGAATGTAAATCATTGATTTAAAACTGAGAATATCACATTTCGCCTCTAGATGGAGCGTCTTATAATACGTAGTTCAATCTAGTGGCCAAATGCAATATTTTCCATTTAACATCAATGGTTTCCATTTGAACTGCACAGGCTATGGTCTATTATAGCCCTTAACTTTTTTTACACCTGTACACTTTACACATAATCTTACTCTAAATCGCACCCCTTATGAAAAGGATTTTGAATTGAGTAGATAATGGCTTTAACCCTGTTTTTTTTTTTTTTGCCCTCTGTTTTCACACATGATTTTGAACCTCCATGATTTAAAGAACTGAAATCCAATAAAAGAAAGTAGTGGGCCAGAGACAGTCAGGCACGGGGGTAAAAGAGCTAGATGATGCTGGCCGTCCTCCAGCCATGAAATGAGGCAGGCTCTTATCTAACTTGCTGCAGCTTCTAAAGCATATCGTGGGAAGCTCACAGTGTGCAGTGAAATCAAAGTAAGCAATTTCAGCATAGGAGAGGATCCTGTACAACTGTGCAAGACTGAAGGAAAGGAGGTAAGCTTTATCCATTTACATGCCCCTTAAAACTCTTCCTCCCTCTATCTCTTAGGGGGTCTAATAAAAAAACATTTGTTGGATGAATGTCACATGCTTTTATCCAGGCTGAACGAATTATAGTACTATTATTTCCTACGATCTTTAGTGCAATCTAGTGACCAAAAGGCGAGATATTTCTCAGAGCTACCTCATTCAGAAAAAATACTTAATTTGGCCACTGGATGGAGCTGATGGTAGTTACATAGTTACATAGTCAAGTTGAAAAAAGACACAAGTCCATCTAGTTCAACCAAAAAAAAAACATACAATCCCATATACACAAGCTTATACTCACACACAGTTGATTCAGAAAAAAACAAAAAAACGGGAAAAAAATCCTTCCTGATCCCCTGAGAAGCAATCAGATTTTCCCTGGATCAAATTTACCTATAAATGTTAGCATACTTGCCAACAGTCCCGATTTTCCTGGAACGATCCCGATAATTGGACCCTCATCCCAATTGGAGCTCGTCATAAGGAAGGACCCTGCTGGGGGCACCTGATGTAAGGACGGACTCTGCTGGGAATGCCTGATGTAAGCACAGACTCTGTGGGGGGCACCTGATGTAAGGACGGACTCTGCTGGGAATGCCTGATGTAAGGACAGACTCTGTGGGGGGCACCTGATGTAAGGAGTGACTCCGCTGGGCACACCTGATGTAAGGAGCGGAGTGACTCCGCTGGAGGCACCTGATGTAAGGGGGGACTCCACTGGGCACACCTTATGTAAGGAGCGGAGGGACTCCACTGGGCAAACCTGATGTAAGGATGGACTCTGCTGGGGGTACCTGATGTAAGGACGGACTCTGCTGGGGGCACCTTATGTAAGGACGGACCCTGCTGGAAATGCCTGGTGTAAGGATGGACTATGCTGGGGACACCTGATTGCATCTGGTGGCAGGTGACGTGGCAAGTGACATACTCAGGGCGCCCACTGATTCTGTATTATGGTGAGTTGAATGATTTAATTTTATATTATTATGTAATAATAGAAATAATGTGCTTCAATCATCCTGACACCATACCAACCATGGTATTGTGATGATTGAAGCACTAACACCAGGTGTTTGGAGTATCTTTATCTGATGATTGTTAAACTTTCTGGAATACACATATTTCTATTGTGGTGTAGGATCTGGGCCTGCTGTCCCTCCATCCCCCTTTCTTTCCTTCCTTTTCTCTCCTTCCCTCCCTATCTCTTTCTTTCTCTCTCTCTCCCTCCCTCTTTATCCCTTTCTTTCCCCATCCGTCCCTTGTTTATCTCAGACTCTAACCACACCCAATTCAGCCACGTCCCATTTAAGCCACACCCAACATTATTTTTAAACCACGCCCATTTTTGCTCCGCACACCACATTTTTGTATGCCACGCCTACAAATTAATGCCCCACTCCCTAATTATAATAAGACTTTGGGAGTCTATTCCACATTTTCACAGCTATTACTGTAAAGCAGGGGTGCCCAACCTTTTGAGGAGCGAGGGCCACTTTATCGACTTGGTAACCTGTCGTGGGCCACAATGAACGTAAAAAGGGGATGGCAGGTCTGTGTCCACTCTGCATATGTAGAGCAGACACAGATGCAACCCGCTCTACCCTAAGGGCCCTCCGATCTGCCCAGACAGAAGGGGACAGATCCCCTTCTGTTTTTTTTTAAAGGAGATCGGATTGTAGATAGGCGGGTGTAAGCATACACATTCTGTTTACATCTGCCACTCTATAGAGGTGAATGGAGAGTCCATTTGAGTCCACCTGAAAAATTGACAGGCGGACCTGATCGGACTGATCGTGTGAAAGGGGCATAAGGCTGCTTTCACACTGATGCACAGCAGTTTACCTGCTCCTCAACTGACCTCAATCTTCACTTCTTCCTCAGGATTAATGCAGCTGGCTGGTACTGCTGGCTGGTACTGCCGGTGGGTACAGCTGACAGGTGCTGGTACTGCTGGTGGGTACTGTTGGCTGGTACTGGTACTGCTGGCTCGTACTTGTACTGCTGACTGGTACTACTGGCGGGCGCTGGTACTGCTGGTGGGTACTGCTGACCAGTGGCGGCTGGTGAAGTTTTTGGATGGGGGGGCGCTAGACCCCGCCCATAATGACCCCACCCATCATTTTGGCCCCTCCCGCTTCTCATAAACCACGCCCCTTATGTAATCTGAAAAAAAAATTGGCGTGGGTTCCCCCCTCTGAGAGCATACCAGGCCCTTAGGTCTGGTATGGATTCCAAGGGGAACCCCCTACGCCGAAAAAACGGCGTGGGGGTCCCCCCCAGATCCACACCAGACCCTTATCCGAGCACGCTACCCGGCCGGCCAGGAAAGGGGGTGGGGACGAGCGGGCGGCCCCCCCCCTCCTGAGCCGTACCAGGCCGTGTGCCCTCAACATGGGGGGGGTGCCTTGGGGGAGGGGGGCGGGCGCCCCCCCCACCCCAAAGCACCTTGTCCCCATGTTGATGAGGACAAGGGCCTCTTCCCGACAACCCTGGCCGTTGGTTGTCGGGGTCTGCGGGCGGGGGGCTTATCGGAATCCGGGAGCCCCCTTTAATAAGGGGACCCCAGATACCGGCCCCCCACCCTATGTGAATGAGTATGGGGTACAATGTACCCCTACCCATTCACCTGTGAAAAAAAGTACAAAAAAAACACAACACAGGGTTAAAATATTTTATTGCACAGCTCCGGGGGTCTTCCGTCTTCGGGGGTCTTCTCGCCGGACTCCTCCGCTATCTTCTTGTAGCTCTTTTGCTAACGGAGGAGCCCGGCTTTCTTCCTCGCCGCCGGCCTCTTCTTCCGACTTTGGGGGTCTTGTCCCCCTCTTCGGTTCTTCTGCCGGGCCACCCCGCCTTCTCATAGCTCTTTTACAGGCGGTGGCCCGGTCTTCTGTCGCCGCCGCCGCCACCTGTTCTTCTTCTTCTTCTCCAGGAGATGTTGACTCGACGATCTCTCCGGCCGGAATGCCAGGGACGTGCTGCGCTGCCACTTATATAGGGACAATGGGGCGGTGTCACATGGGTTGATGTCACATGGGTTGGTCACATGGGTTGATGGCACATGGCGACAGTCCCAGCATCCTCCGGGACTGTGACATCGTAAGGAGGCGGGGTCACCATGTGACATCAACCCATGTGACCAACCCATGTGACATCAACCCATGTGACACCGCCCCATTGTCCCTATATAAGTGGCAGCGCAGCGCGTCCCTGGCATTCCGGCCGGAGAGATCGTCAAGTCAACATCTCCTGGAGAAGAAGAAGAAGAAGAAGAACGGGCGGCGGCAGCGGCGACAGAAGACCGGGCCACCGCCTGTAAAAGAGCTATAAGAAGGCGCTGTGGCCCGGCAGAAGAACCGAAGAGGGGGACAAGACCCCCGAAGTCGGAAGAAGAGGCCGGCGGCGAGGAAGAAAGCCAGGCTCCTCCGCTAGCAAAAGAGCTACAAGAAGATAGCGGAGGAGTCCGGCGAGAAGACCCCCGAAGACGGAAGACCCCCGGAGCTGTGCAATAAAATATTTTAGCCCTGTGTTGTGTTTTTTTTGTACTTTTTTTCACAGGTGAATGGGTAGGGGTACATTGTACCCCATACTCATTCACATAGGGTGGAGGGCTGGTATCCGGGGCCCCCTTATTAAAGGGGGCTCCCGGATTCCGATAAGCCCCCCGCCCGCAGACCCCGACAACCAACGGCCAGGGTTGTCGGGAAGAGGCCCTTGTCCTCATCAACATGGGGACAAGGTGCTTTGAGGTGGGGGGGCCGCCCGCCCCCCCTCCCCCAAGGCACCCCCCATGTTGAGGGCACACGGCCTGGTACGGCTCAGGAGGGGGTGGCCGCCCGCTCGTCCCCACCCCCTTTCCTGGCCGGCCGGGTAGCGTGCTCGGATAAGGGTCTGGTGTGGATCTGGGGGGGACCCCCACGCAGTTTTTTCGGCGTAGGGGGTTCCCCTTGGAATCCATACCAGACCTAAGGGCCTGGTATGCTCTCGGAGGGGGAACCCACGTCAAATTTTTTTTCAGAAATTTGCCGTGGAGTTCCCCCTTCAGAGCTCATTCTCTGATTGGCCACGGCAAAAGTCGCCTGGCCTGGGGAAACCTTTCTGGCTGTGAAAGCTTTTTTTCCATTCATTCAGCTAAATGCATGAACATTCTCAACAAAGTAGAAACTAGAAAGCCTTTATGCGGTGACTCACCTCCTGCCTCACTGTCTTGCAGCTCCGCTCGGGCTGAGGAACGGAGCTGCCGACGTCACTTCCGGGTTTCGTGAAGCAGCCGAAAGCCGGAAGTGACCTGCCTGTCTAAGATTGACAATGCTCCCGCCCGTAGAATCACAGTGATTTTACGGGCGGAAGCTAGTCGGCGTTCTGCAGTGCGCCGCAAGGCGGGTTTTTAACCTGCAAATTAAGCGCCATGGATGCAGTCTTGTGATTGCATCGACGTGGCGCTTCTCATAGTGCACTGTGACCGGCGCCACAGTACACTATGTTAAATAGTTAAATGACATTTATTTATTTTTTTAAATGTCTTAAAGGGCCCGTTTTTTTTTTTTTACGTTTTTTTTTTACACCTAGGGAGAGGGGGGGCGGCGCCCGGGCGCCCCCTATGGGCGGGCCACCACTGCTGCTGACTGGTAATGCTGGTGGGTACTGTTGGCTGGTACTGGAACTGCTGACTGGTACTGGTAATGCTGACTGGTACTGCTGGCGGGTACTGGTACTGCTGGTTGGTACTAGTACTGCTGATGGGTACTGCTGACTGGTACTGCTGGCTAGTACTGCTGGCTGGTACTGGTACTGATGACTGGTACTGCTGGCGGGTACTTCTGGTTTATACTGCTGGCTGGAACTGATGACTGGTATGGATGGTGGTTACTGGTACTGCTGGCGAGTACTTCTGGTGGGTAGACTTGTGCACAAAGGAAAATTGTGTTTAGTTTCGGTTCTTTGTCATTCGTAAAATATATCATTTCGTTCTGTTATATTCGTTATGTTACGTTAATACGAGTGTCGATATTCGTTATACTGAATCTCGAATCCTGTCAAATTCATTCGTTATATGCACTATAATTTTGTTTGTATTCGTTGAAATTCGATATTTATGTATGTATATACATTCGTGATAATGATTCGTAGTTTGGAAAGTTGTTTGTTTATTGAATCTTTTAACACACACAATGACAACGTCTCTTCTCCTTGGCTCAAATACAATACGACACCCTTCTAACTCAGTTCTCAGGAATGCACTTTGCCAGTAATCCATCCTCCGGCACAAAATGAATCAGCTGATTAGAACATTTACTTTGAGCTGACCTTTTGTTTCATTAGATCTTTAAAGAATCATGTCGAATTCATTCGTTATATCCGCTATAATTTCTTTCGTATTCGTTGTAATTTGTTATTTTTTTATTCAGACATTCGGATGCATCTGAATGTCCGAAAGATGCAAAATTTGGCCGAATTTCGATTTGTTATGAAACGAATTGCACAAGCCTACTGGCGGGTAATGGTACTGATAACTGGTACTACCGGCTGGTACTGGTACTGCTGGTTGGTACTGATAATGGTACTGCTGGCTGGTACTGGTATTGCTGGTTGGTACTGGTACTGTTGGTTGGTACTGATACTACTGGCTGATTCTGGTACTGATGGTTGGTACTGATACTGGTGGCTGGTACTGGTGGCTGCTGTCCCAGATCGCGGGTTCCTGTGTCCCGAAACCACCAGCCCCACACATAATTGTGACAGAAGCATGCAGCTGCAGTAGAGAGCAGAACCGATGCTTCCCGTCACAGGCGGAGTACATTTGGTATCGCTCTGCCTGTGAAGGAGCCAGCGCTATACAGGAAGCATTGGCTCTGCTTCCTCTAGCCACGGCTCCGTTCCTCGCACTAATGCTCGGAGATGGAGGGTACCTGGGCTTGCTGACTCGCCATATCAAAGCAAGACATGGCGGGCACGGACCAGCGGTTGGGCACCCCTGCTGTAAAGCAACCTTTCTGCATTTGGAGATGAAATCTTTTTTCCTCCAGATGTAAAGAGTGCCCCTGTAGCTCAACACCAAGTTCACTATATGGACTCCTTATATAATTCTACACGTTGATCATATCCCCCTTAATCTCCTCTTCTCAAGAGAGAATACATTCAGTTCCTCTAATCTTTCCTCATAGCTGAGCTTCTCTATGCCTCTTATCAGTTTGGTTGCCCTTCTCTGCACTTTCATGATCATAGGCAATCAAAGTATTAGAGAAAAAAGGGACATTGATAAGGCAGTACAGCCAGCCCTCCTGTACCTGACCCAGGCCCCATCAGTTCAAAAGGGGGGCCCGTGCCCTGCTGAGCAGGAGGACCAACTGTACTGCCTTATTGCTGACTCTTGTGCCTCTGCCTGCAGCTCTTCAGGCTTCTCCTCCTTTTTCTCCGTCCTGCTGTGCTGCAGAGGAATCGGTGTCTGCTCCCCACCCCCCTGCTGTCCGGGGCCCCCTGTATGCCCCCCTCCCCTGCAGTGCTGTTGGCTTCTACCCTCTACTATCCCACCGGCAGCTGCTGTGGTCACACAATGGGTTATTTCAGGAAGCAGAGCTGGGGCCAGTAAATATGTCTTATTTACCGGCCCCTTCCTTTCCTGAATGAGCACAGTAAGTGATTGGTACCAATCCCTCCTGTGTCAATTCATCACTGAAGCATAGTAAACTGTGTTCAGTTTTGTAAATTAATGGGAAGTCTCAGAGCACCTCCCATTCATTTACTGGCCAGTGCAACTGAGGCTGCAGAGAAAGGGACTGATGAATGCCTGTCCCCATTTCCATTCTCTGTCTTAAAAGAAAGACATCAGGGGTCTGTTTGGACCCCTGATATTTAAACAAAGAAAAAAAATCCTAACTTTTTTTTTTTTATTAAAATTCGAAAAAATTATTTGATAAATAATTAAGGATTTGTTCAAATGTGCTTTGCTCTATGAAGAACAGGCAGCATTTGAATCACTCTTCAAATAATATTTCACACCTTTAACCTTGTACTAGCACACCGCAGAGCATTGCTATTCACCTGAATGGATCTTGTTCGGTGAGGGTATATTTTCTGCATAGCAAAGCATAGCATTACGTCCGTGGCATTTTAGCAAAAATTGAGAGAAAATACGAGTACAATTTGAGCAGTCTGGACGAAAGTTTGTGACATTTGTCTAATTAGCACCAATATTTAAAAAAGGGCCAAGATAAATCCCTAGGAATTACAGACCAGTTAGCCTAACATCAATAGTATGCAAGCTTTTGGAGGGGATGATAAGGGACAGATTTTAGTAATGAAAGCGGTATCATTAGCAGTAATCAGCATGGATTCATGAAGAGTCGTTCTTGCCAAACCAGTCTATTAACCTTCTATGAGGAGGTGAGTTGCCATCTAGATAAAGAAAGGCCCGTAGACGTGGTGTATCTGGAATTTGCAAAAGCATTTGACACAGTTCCCCATAAATGTTTACTGTACAAAGTAAGGTCTGTTGGCATGGGCCATAGGGTGAGTACATGGATTGAAAACTGGCTACAAGGGTGAGTTCAGACAGTGGTGATAAATGGGGAGTATTTGGAATGGTCCGGTGCGGAAAGTGGGGTACCCCAGGGTTCTGCCCTGGGACCAATCCTATTTAACCTCCTCGCGCCCGCCCTATAGCCGGCCGTAGGGCAGGCACGTTCGTCCGGGAGGCCGTCCCTGGACGGCCTATTGTTTACTTCTGCAATGCGCGCCGCCTCGGGCGCGCATCGCGGAAGTTCTGTGTTCGCCGTGTCCCCCAGGGACAGGCAAACACAGATCGCTGTAAACGGCCAATCACAGCGGCCGTTTACAGCGTGATCGGCGTGTCCAATGGGAGATGATCTCAAATGTAAACATATGAGATCATCTCTCAGCGCCGCTCTCCCTCCTCACACAGAGTGTGAGAAGGGAGAGATGAACGGCTGCAGCGGCAGCCGTTCTGCTTCGATCTTAAAAAAAAAAAAAAAATTTAAAAAAAAGTGCCATCCATCCTCCCCCAGCAGTGCCATCCATCCTCCCCCAGCAGTGTCATCCATCCTCTCCCAGGAGTGCCATCCATCCTCCCCAGCAGTGCCATCCATCCTTCCCCAGCAGTGCCATCCATCCTCCCCCAGCAGTGTCATCCATCCTCCCCCAGCAGTGCCATCCATCCTCCCCCAGCAGTGCCATCCTCCCCCAGCAGTGCCATCCTGCCCCAGTGCTACCTGCCCCCAGTGCCATCCACCCCAGTGCTACCTGCCCCCAGTGCCATCCACCCCAGTGCTACCTGCCCCTAGTGCCATCCACCCCAGTGCTACCTGCCCCCAGTACCACCTGCCCCCAGTGCCACCTGCCCCCAGTGCCATCTGTCATCAGTGCCACGTATAAGTGCCATCTGTCATCAGTGCCACATAGTGCCATCTGTCATCAGTGCCACGTATTAGTGCCATCTGTCATCAGTGCCACGTATCAGTGCCATTTGTCATCAGTGCCACCTGTCAGTGTCACGTGCCATCTGTTGTCAGTGTCACGTGTCATCAATGCCACTTATCAGTGCCATCTGTCATCAGTGTCACGCGTCATCGGTGCCATGTATTAGTGCCATCTGTCATCGGTGGCATGTATTAGTGCCACGTATTAGTGCCATCTGTCAATAGTGCCACGTATTAGTGCCACGTGTCTTCAGTGCCACGTATTAGTGCCACGTGTCATCAGTGCCACGTATAAGTGCCACGTGTCATCAGTGCCACATATTAGTGCCATCTGTCATCAGTGCCACGTGTCATCAGTGCCACGTATAAGTGTCATCATTGCCACGTATCAGTGCCATCTGTCATCGGTGTCACGTGTCATTGTCCTGGTGCTTCAAAAGTGTAATAAATAGTCAACAAGTTAGATGTGTAATTTATGTTCCTAGAACACATGATGGCACTACCTGCATGTTGGGCCTCTATGTAGCCAGGTTGTGAAAAAGTCCCACACATGTGGTATTGTAATACTCAGGAGGAGTAGCAGAATTTTTTGTGGGGTGTCATTTGTGGTATACACATGCCATGTGAGAGAAATAACCTATTACAATGACAATTTTGTGGAGAAAAAAAAATGAAAAATCTTAATTTTGCAAAGAATTGTGGGAAAAATATGACAACATCAAAAAGCTCACCATGCCTCTTACTAAATACCTTGGAATGTCTACTTTCCAAAAAGGGGTCATTTGGGGGGTATTTGTACTTTCCTGGCTTGTTCGGGTCACAAGAAGTGAGATAGTCCACCAGTACATCAGATGTGATCAATTTTGTGCGATTCGCACCACAGCTTGTAGACTCTCTAACTTTCACAAAGACCAAATAATATCCACTAATTTGGGTTATTTTTACCAAAGATATGTAGCAGTATAAATTGTGGCCAAAATTTATGAAAAAAAAATTATAATTTGCAAAATTCTGTCACAGAAACAAAGAAATATGCGTTTTTTTTCAAAATTTTCGGTCTTTTTTCATTTATAGCGCAAAAAATAAAAACCCCAGAGGTGATCAAATACCACCAAAAGAAAGCTCTATTTGTGGGAAAAAAAGGACACAAAATTCATTTGGGTACAGTGTTGCATGACTGAGTAATTGTCATTCAAAGTGTGAAAGCACCGAAAGCTGAAAATTGGTCTGGGCAGAATGGTGTTTAAGTGCCCAGTAAGCAAGTGGTTAATTTATTTATAAACGACCTGGAGGATGTGGTAAACAGTTCAATCTCTGTATTTGCAGATGATACTAAGCTAAGCAGGGCAATAACTTCTCCGCAGGATGTGGAAACTTTGCAAGAAGATCTCAACAAATGAATGTAGTGGGCAACTACATGGAAAATGAGGTTTGATGTAGAAAAATTTACAATAATGCATTTGGGTGGCAAAAACATGAATGAAATCTATACACTGGGGGGAGAACCTCTGGGGAAATCTAGGATGGAAAAGGACCTGGGGGTCCTAGTAGATGATAGGCTCAGCAATGACATGCAATGCCAAGCTGCTGCAAACAAAGCAAACAGAATATTGGCATGTATTAAAAAGAGGATCAACTCCAGAGATAAAACGATAATTCTCCAGCTCTAGAAGACTCTGGTCCGGCCGCACCTGGAGTATGTTGTCCAGTTCTGGGCACCAGTCCTCAGGAAGGATGTACTGGAACTGGAGAGAGAGTCCAGAGAAGGGCAACAAAACTAATAAAGGGTCTGGAGGATATTAGTTTGAGGAAAGGTTACAAGTACTGAACTTATTCTCTCTGGAGAAGAGACGCTTGAGAGGGGATATGATTTTAATGTACAAATACCGTACTGGTGGCCCCACAGTAGGAAAAAAAAATTCCACGTAATAAGACTCGTGGCCATTCACTAAAATTAGAAAAAAAGCGGTTTAACCTTAAACTGTGCAGATGGTTCTTTACTGTAAGAGCGTCAAGGATGTGGAATTCCCTTCCACAGGCAGTGGTTTTAGTGGGGAGAATCAATAATTTCAAAAAACTATTAGATAATCACCTGAACGACAACAACATACAGGGATATACAATGTAATACTGACATAAAATCACACACATAGGTTGGATTTGATGGACTTGTGTTTTTTTTCCAACCTCACCTACTATGTAACTATGTAATTTATGTTTTATAACTAGACCCCTTAAAGTGTTTCTAAAGTTCACTTTTGTTTTAGTTTTGAACAAAGCAGGGAAGGGTTAGAACCTTTGCCAAAGTTTATTGTTAGCTGTATCCAAGGGGGAGATTTTGCCTCTCTGTGACAATGGCCACCAGGACAGAAAGTAGAAAACCCATAATTTTACAGAAACAGGAATAGAAGAGAAAATTTTCTAAAGCGTTCGCCTGTCCTGGTGACATCATGAGGTACGCATGGGGGCCTGTGTGCATTAGCATTATTGCTCTGTGTGCCAATAGGCATATGGGAAAGGTCTCCCTCTGACCAGATCTGCTGTAACTGTGCCAACGGGGAGATCAGTGTGTTGGCGCAATACATATATATATTTATATATATATATATATAAAATTAGATAGATAGATAGATAGATATTAGATATACATACACACACACTATATTGTCAAAAGTAGTTGGGCGCCTGCCTTTACACACACATGAACTTTAATGGCATCCCAGTCTTAGCCCGTAGGGTTCAATATTGAGTTGGCCCACCCTTTGCATTTATAACAGCTTCAACTCTTCTGGGAAGACTGTCCACAAGGTTTAGGAGTGTGTCTATGGGAATGTTTCACCATTCTTCCAGAAGCGCATGTGTGAGGTCAGGCACCGATGTTGGGCAAGAAGGTCTGGCTCACAGTCTCTGCTCTAATTCAAGGATGAGCAAGTTTGGGGTTGGAGGAACTTGATGGACCTCAACCTGACAGAACACCTTTGGGATGAATTAGAGCAGAGACTGTGAGCCAGGCCTCCTCATCCAACATCAGTGCCTAACCTCACACAATGAAGAATGGTCAAACACTCCCATGGACATATTCCTAAACCTCGCGGACATCCTTCCTAGAACAGCTGAAGCTGTTATAGCTGCAAAGGGTGGGCCAACTCAATATTGAACCCTACGGACTGGGATCCCATTAAAGTACATGTGTGTGTAAAGGCAGGCATCCCAATATTTTTGGCAATATAGTATAGGTGTATATATATATATACAGTATATATATGTGTGTGTGTATATGTATATATGTATATATATATATATATATATATATATACACACACACACACACACACACATACTGTATGTGCTTGAGCTTTGGGGTGCACACCCTAATGCAAAAGGCTGCACCAGGCCTACGGGTGACATACTGTACTGTATATCTAAGAGGGGATATCCCCACACTTTCTTCTCACTTTCTGTTGTGTCTACAGGACAAAAATTGAAAGAAAGTCCCCCCAATGTCACAAACACAACAATAAAAATAATTTTTTTTTCCATATTTTGAGAACACAACTGTGTCTAGTGTTGCTCAGAAATATATTAGACTTTGATAAAAGGAGATGGTTCAAGTCGGACGGCAGGAAACGCAGTATACACAGAAGTATTGTGAAGAATGTTTTTGGTTTACCACCCCCTCGCTTTCCGTAAACAACACAAAATAAAGCAGGTCAGGTTTTGAGACCTGAGCTTCATCTCAGCTCTTCTGAAAAAAAGAAAAAAAAAAAAAGTTCCCCATCTGAGTTCTCTTTCCTTTCGCCCTCCTACGCCTCTCTCCTCTGCTGTGTCACCGATACGAAGACTTGGCTGCCCAAACACGCTTTCTCTTCCACTCTAAGAGGGATCGCTGATCTTTCATATGTGGAAACGGTGCACAGCGGCATCACTGAGAGCTCTGAAAACCACAAGTTTCCTTGGCCGGTAGTAAACTCTCAGGCCCGCAATTAATACTGCATATCAACCCCCACTCAACCGGGTGTACACTGAGCTTCAGAGAAGATTGGAATTTAGTAAAAACATCTAGAAAGTGACCACTTTGTCTCCGACTCAGAACAAAAGCCTGCGGAACCTGATTTTTGTATATTACGGAAAAAGCTGGTCTCTCAATAAGTCTGGGAAGGTTCTCGTTTTTCCAATTTATGGTTTATGTATTAGTAGTTGGTCACGCTCAACTAGACTTATGCTGTAGTGTTGAAGATGTTTCCTAACTTGCCCACAGCTACTTGGTCAGTTCTAAACTGAAAGCCGAGCTCCAGCTGGTTCCGTGTTTATTAAAAGTCAGCAGCTACAAAAAGTGTAGCTGCTGACTTTTAATAAATACACACTTGCCTATCCCATGATCCAGCAATGCAGCTGCCCGAAGCTTTGGTTCTCTCCCTCGCCTCTCCATGATGCTGGCATTACATGTGTGCGCACCCGGCTGTGATAGCTTGTGGCTTCAATGGTCGGGCAATCTTCTGGGACCTGTGAGGTGCCCCAGAAGATTTCAAGGAGGGGGAGAGAAGAACTTCCGCTTGAGCCACCTAGGCGGCGCCAGCGGAAGTGGGAGCTGGGTACCCGCCAAAACTAGGTACCCCACCCCCCCCAACAAAATAACATGCCAAATGTGGCATGTCAGGGGATAAGGAGTACTTAAAGTGGAAGTTCCACTTTTGGGTAACACTTCGCTTTAAAGTGGATGTAAACCACAAGACATGTTTTAATTAAGGCTTTCACTTTGTACAGTATAGGATTTCATGTCATCTGTGCCCAGTCTTGCCATGAAGAGTTAACCCAGCTCTGAGCAATCCTCTTATATTTTTTCAGTGAGTTAAAAACTGACACACAGAAAAATAAGAGTCAGTTCTTCCCCACTGCTGTGAGGCACAGGTGATTTACATGTCTCATGCACGAGCCTGAGAGAGGCATTCTGTGTACTTCCCATCCCCTCCTCCTTTCTTCTCCAGATCTCCCAGGATTGGCTGTTCCACACCTCAGGATAATTGGACATGCTGAAGTCCTGTGGTGACTTTTCTGGGTTTTGACTGGATGTTAGTGATCATAGCAGAAGTTCAGCATAAGAAATACACAGGAAAAAATGCATGTTGACAAGTGGAGTGTAGAAGTGAGCGGGGAGATTACCGACATCATGACTCCACCAACCAAGCTCCGGACAACAGACCCACCCACAGAATCTGCAGTTTTTCGGGTCTCGTAACAGACAGAGGGGAGACATTTGACAGGTAAAGATGCATGCAGGAGGCATGTATATCCTTATAGATAACCACTATGGCAGTAGTTTAGAAAGGATGGGAATGGGTTTACATCTACTTTAAAGCTTAGCTTTGGCTTTGTGATTACTTTAAGGGTTTGTATACACTTACTTCAACTTTAACACACATTAAAATGACTACCCTTTTAACCACTTCAACACTGGGCACTTATACACCCTTCCTACCCAGACCAATTTTCAGCTTTCAGCGCTCTCGCACTTTGCCAATTACTCAGTCATGCAACACTGTACCTAAACAACATTTTTTTTCACACAGATAGAGCTTTCTTTTGGTGGTATTTAATCACCACTTTTTTTTTTTTTTTTTGCGACCAAAAGTCTTCGAAAAACGTGGAAAGAAAATGAAAACTTATTTTGTTTTACAGAAAGTGGTCAATTTATCAGATAATTCTAACATATAACATGTACATAGCAAAAATTACACCCCAAAATACATTCTGCTACTCGTCCTGAGTATGGTGATACCACATGTGTGAGACTTTTACACAGCCTGGCCACATACAGAGGCCTCACATTGAAGTAGTACCTTCAGGCGTTCTAAGAGCATAAATTAAACATCTATTTTTATTCCTTCCTATCACACTTTTGAAGGTTCCTGGAGCACCAGGACAATGTAATTACCCACAAAATTACTCCATTTTGTAAAGCAAAAACCTCACTGTATATTCTAATAGGCATGGGCTGCAGATAAGTACTGGGGTATTCTGATGGGCCGCATATAGATACTCAGGTACTCTGATGGGCTGGTGACAGGTACTCGGGTACTCAGATGGGTTGGTGACAGGTACTTGGGTACTCTGATGGGCTGGTGACAGGTACTCAGGCACTCTGATGGGCTGGTGACAGGTACTCGGGTACTCAGATGGGTTGGTGACAGGTACTCGGGTACTCTGATGGGCTGGTGACAGGTACTCGGATACTCAGATGGGCTGGTGATAGGTACTCGGGTACTCTGATGGGCTGGTGACAGGTACTCAGGTACTGTCAACAAAAGAACACCGCTCTAGGCAGACATCTCATAATGTATCCCACCTGCTGATGGAAACAGGTGCTGGCTCTGAATGTAGGAATGAATCGAAGAAAAGGCTGGACGGCCACACTCTTAACACCTTTATTGAAGATGGTTTCAGAATTCTTCTGGTACAAAGACATCAGAGGCACACAATCAATGAAAAGGTTTCACACCACTATGGGGTGCTTAGTCATAGTACTTTTTTGAATTTTTTTTTGAATCTTTAATGAAGATTGGCAAATGCCCTGTTTGTCTTGAATTTCTATTTAAAGGGGCCTAGTAGAACTCTGCTGATCCTCTGGTTTGCTAATCCTCCAATCCTAACTCACCCGCCACTATATTGCTCCCATGCTGCTCACCACATGTGACATCTGCTAGTTTCTCCTGCCGCAGTCCCCTAGCTCTGCAGATCCTCTGACACTCAGTCTTCTCTCTCCTGTCCCCATTCACCTTCTGCTATAGCATTCCCATTTTGCACACCATGTGTGATGTCTGCTAGGTGCCCCACTCACCTTTCTGCTGCTCCACTCTGCATACCAGATTTGACTTCTGCCCCAGACACTCCTAGAATATGTACACATGAACTGGAAGTGACTACTGACAATGTCTTTCTGTTTTGCTTGCTGGTTTCCCAGTGCATTCTGGAATATCTCATATCTGCAATATTTCCAAAACAAAGAGAAGCTAACTCTGAATAAAAGCCCTTCAAGTGCTGTAAGAAAGCTTTGTTCAGGGCCGTTTTTAAGACAGGGCAAAAGGGGCAGCTGCCCTGGTCCCTGTCATTGCTGGGGGGCCCAAAGCAGCTGCCTCATACCTGACAACTATCCTGGTTTAAATTCCCTCTTCCCTTGAGGTTTTAGTCCCGTGCTGTGTCCCAATATCTCAATGTGAAGTGCTGCTACTAATGCTGCCCAGCTCTGCCCTTTTGTTGTGTACAGATGACCCTGTGTTTACATGTAAATTACCGGCATTCATATGTAAATAGTGGCGGCCGGCGGCATTGATATGTATATCTTTCCCCCCTGAGGTCATATCCACAGTAATCTCTAGCAGCCAATCAACAGGCAGAAATCATGTGCTGTAACCTTTAGCAACTAATCAGTGAGCCTTAATGTGTGCTGTAACTTCTAGCAACCAGTCAGTGAGCGGTAATGATACATTGTAACCTCTTGCAACCAATCGCAATAGCTGCCTGATCTGATTCAGTAAACTGATTTTGAGTCTAGCTGCTATTTATTATATGTCTCAGAGCAGGTGGAGAGCGAAACTGCTTGGGGGCCCCAAGAAAAGTTTTGCCCAGGGTCCAATCAATATTAAAGACAGCCCTGTTTGTTATGCAGGCTTTGGAGACCAAAAAAGCATCATGGGGCATAATTGTTAAAGCAAAGTAGACACACGATGTGAACAGGACTGTAAGCTTAGAATTTTATTTATTAGCAGGCACTTTGATTGGCATTCATACTGCTTTAAATAAAAGCATGTTCACTACCACATTTTGAAACAATTGTAAAAGAGCTCCAAATAGTTTGGACCATTAGCTGGATTAGCTGGAGCTAGACTTTAACTGAAGAAGTCACTCAGAGAAACTACAAAAGGTCTTCAACATTAAGGAACAAGTCCAGTTGAGTGTAACCAACTACTACTAGATATGGTTTCAAATGGTTTCAAACAAAAATTCCTTATACTGAGGTTGTAGGAGGACAGTTGCCATGTAACAAAAATAATTGTTACTGTAGCAAATACACCAAAACAGAAAGATTTCCATGTATCAAAAGATGATATGAGATGCAGCAAACACATAGAAGCGTAATAAGACAGCACTCAAACAGTATTAGTATTTACTAAGGCTCGTAGCTCAGACAGCGTCCAGGAAGAGTGGCTTGATAAACACAGAGATGGGGCAAAACTTGTAACAGCACAATCATAATGGATGTGCAGAGGAACAATAAATAGTACAGTGAAGTGGGTATTTTGCAGGATACAAATGTAGCACCGGGCTCCCGGTGAGCATGCGCTATTTGTTTTGTAAATTTAAATGTTCCTAAAACCACAGTTGGGTTTTGGGGTTAATTGTTCTAAATGATGGTCTCAGTACCAGTTTTGCTGGATTGCACTGTGTTGACCATAGGTGTCGGTGTCACCTCTGGCAAGCATAAGAACGCTGTCCGGTTGGACGCATTGGGTGTCAATCTCTCTCGGAACCAACCAGTGAGTGTGTCATCTTGCTGGGCATTCTGGAAGGGGGTACTTAAGGTGCTGAGATCACGTAATGTGGGGTTTTGGTCCAGAGGATTGTTCCATCTTCTTGGTCCTGGTCCTCCTGACTAGCCCTCAGGGGCCCTCATGGTCTGGGGTGCGGATCCATCCGTTTCTGAGTCTCAGGGCTGGCTAGCCCGAGGCGCAGTAACTGGAAGGAGAATTCCAAGGTGGTCCGGTGCCGTCTTGTCTTTGGAGAGGCCCAGCAACTGAGAACGCAACCAGGGGAGGACTCTTCAGAAGAGGGCCATGCAGGAGCCTGGCTGCTCGGTAAGAGCCTGGAAGCTAAGTTGACAGACACCAGGTGAATCCACACTCGTATGGTATCACCGGACCAGCTGCAAGATGCTGGTACCCTACGAGAGTTCTCTAACTTCAAATATCCTTCAGTTACAACCAAGTCTGTGGCAGAGACTTTTCATTTACAAGTTCTACAACCAAGTCTGTGGCAGAGAATTTTCTCTATCTGAAGCATCTATCAGTTGCTAAATCTGCTCAGAGGAGATTTATCCGATGGCTGTAATATTCAGTTGCGAATGGCTATTCTCTGGATGCTATGGTGAGAGATTTATGCAGTTCCAAGAGTACCTGAACTTCCTACCTATACCCACTATCCTTTATTGAGAGACTGTGTTTTGTCTACCATTTTGCAAATAAAAATCCCTAAAGTGGATCCAGTGTCAATCTCTAAAGTTCTTTGGGAGATCTACCTCGGGAAACCCCCAGACGCATACGAGGTCAAGAAGGTAACGGTAAGCCCAAATTTAACCAGCAGCTCCTTCGGGAGTCAGTGCTACACAAAAAAAAAAAATAGCAGTAGAAGTCCTTATACCTGATATGACAACTTAGGGACATGCATCAACTCTTTGACACCTAGAGCAGCCTTTTATAACTTTTTTTTCCTGCAGGGGAACCCCTTAAATAATTTTTACCTTTTAAAGAAAATCAGCTTAAATCGATTTATTGAAGGTCAGGGAAGAATGCGGCTTACACTGGTGTCCAATGGGAGGAATGCTCCTTAAAATAGTGGCCAGTGTCAAGAAGGCTTCTTTTTTTTGGTGATCAGTGGGAAGAATGCTCCTTACATTGCTGGTCAATAGGAAGAATACAATACCCGTTACAGTGGTGGTCAGAGGGAAGAATGCTTCTTTTTTTTTCTTCCCTCTTTTTTTTTTAATCCAACTCTTTTTTTAATTCAAATTAAAAGATACACAACCACCAAATATACAATTGTTTTCCAAAACATACATCATAAACTTCCTATATGTATTCCCTCCTTCCCTATCGAACCATTGTACCCCCCATACCCCCACCCGGGCTCATTACGTACACAGCTTATCGAAGAATGCTTCTTACAGTGATGGTCAATGGGAAGAATGCTCCTTCCATTGGTAGTAAGAAAAAGGAAGAATTCTGCTTCCATAGTTGATCAGTGGGAAGAATGCTCCTTCCATAGCTGGTCAATAGTAAGAATACCCTTTACACTGGTGGTCAGTGGAAAGAATGCTCCTTACATTGATGGTCAATGTAAAGAATGCTTCTTCCATTGGTAGTCAGAAAAAGGAAGAATTCTGCTTCCATAGGTGATGATCAGTGGCAAGAATGCTCTTTCCATAGGTGGTCAGTAAGAAGAATACCCCTTACAGTGGTGGTCAATGGGAAGAATTCTCCTTTCATTGGTGGTCAATGGGAAGAATGCTCCTTCCATTGGTGGTCAATGGGAAGAATGCTCCTTCCATTGGTGGTCAATGGGAAGAATGCTCCTTCCATTGGTGGTCAAAAGAAGAAAGAATTTGGCTTCCATAGATTATCAGTGGGAAGAATGCTCTCTACACAGCAGGACATTGGTAAGAATGCCCTTCCTTTGGTGGTCAGTGGGAAGAATGCCCCTTACATCGGTGGTCAGTGGGAAGAATGCCCCTTACATCGGTGGTCAGTGGGAAGAATGCCCCTTACATCGGTGGTCAGTGGGAAGAATGCCCCTTACATCGGTGGTCAGTGGGAAGAATGCCCCTTACATCGGTGGTCAGTGGGAAGAATGCCCCTTACATCGGTGGTCAGTGGGAAGAATGCTCCTTACATCAGTGGTCAGTGGGAAGAATGCTCCTTACATCGGTGGTCAGTGGGAAGAATGCTCCTTACATCAGTGGTCAGTGGGAAGAATGCTCCTTGCATCGGTAGTCAATAGCAAGAATGAAACCCTTACAATGGTGTTCAGATTGCCAGCTTTACAGACAGCTAAAAAGATCACTGTTGTCTTGATGCTGGCTCTGCCAAGTGATGTTGGCCCCAGAACTACCACCAAATGAAAGATCAATCAGCCACAACTGAAGGAACATCTATCAACCATTGGAGGAGCCCCGGTTGAGAATGGCTAACCAAGAAACGCCCAATCTTTTGCATAACATTCTCAGGCATGATTCTACACACTGGAAAAATGTTATTATATCTTATTTCTTAGAACTAGAAGCATGCAGCTGCAATCTCCCCTAGTTCTAATTGTAAAATGTCTTTGACAGCTGCTGATCTATACTAATATTAAGGGACCAGAAAGATGGGTTTCTGATCATGTGATCATGATGACAGCCAATCATGGCACCAATTCCTGCTATGTCAGTTCAGGGACCCACCCAGAATGGTTTAAGCTTTCATATTGCCAGCCGATTACAGTTTAAATTTACCATAAAACTACTGTCATTAGCTGTAAATGAGACTCACACAGACAGAAGCAGTGAGAGCCGAAGCCAGCAGGATGCAGCCATCACAGGACAACACATTTTCCCAAAAAATAAATGAATTAAAATATTTAAAAATAAATGCTTTAAGGCTCCATTCACACCCAGTGATTTGGAATTGCGGGCAGAATGTTGCATTGATTTCTATTTTAACTGTACTTTCTTTCTTTTTATTGTAAAGTGCTGCACAAACTGTTGGTGCTATACTGTATAAACCCTGTTTAATAAAGGTTAGTCCGCATATTGTCTAGAGATAGGTTTGGAGTGCCATCTAGTGGTCACATATTGGAAGTGTCTGCTGGTAATACAACTAATGCCGCGTACACACGACCGGACTTTCCGGCAGACTAGGACTCGGTGGACTTTCCGAACGAACAGACTTGGCCACACACGAATGGACTAAGTCCATTTGAAAGTCCGTTCATTATGAATGTGATTACGTAAACGTGACTAAACAAGGAAGTTGAATAGCCAGTACCCAATAGCTGCCCTTGTGTCGTATTTAGTCCGTCGGACTAGCACACAGACAAATGGTTTTCCTGATTTTAGTCCATCGGAATTGAGTCCGTCGGATAGATTTGAAACATGTTCTATTTCTAGGGCCGTCTGATTTTGTTTTTAAAAAACGTTTGGACTAGCCCACACATGATCGGATTGTCCGACGGACTGATCCCGTTGGACCTAGTCTGCCGGAAAGTCCAGCAGACTTTGGTATACTTAAAATCTAAAGCAGAAAGCTACTTGCAGATAGAGTTGACACCCCACTGGTATTAACCCTTTGTATGTTTTTTTGTTTTTGTTTTTTGCACACAAATGTTCATTTTTGGCCTGAAGGTTCCCATTCCCTTTCACTTTTAGCTTGAATTTTGCATACATGGATCGAAGTTTGGCTGGTTCAGCAGGGACTGGCCAAACTTTGATCCATACATGGGTAGTAGGGCCGCCGACAGGGAGGTACCAAAAGGCCTACTGTAAGGGGCCCATGCATACAGGGGAACCCAGACAGCAGGGGGATCGGTACGGCAGGACGGGAGCACAATTACAGAACTATACACTGTGTCTCTCCCTCTAGCAGCTGAAACCCTGTTCCTTCCCCTCTCGCTGGCTTTCAGCTGCTGGAGTGAGAGACACAGACCCAGTGCATCATCCGATAATTGTCCTCCATTGCCGCCAAACCGGTCCCCCTCCCTGTGCTGCCCACATCTGATTCCCACCCTGTGTACCCAGGACCCCCTCATCCCCCCTGCATCGCTGCCAGCTTCCTTCTCCCACTGGCTGCTGCAGCTACACAGGGGTATTAAGAGCAGGGGAAGGGGGCCAATAAATGTATAATTTACCGACCTCTTCCTTTTCTGAATTGGACACAGTGAGCGATTGGTACCGATCGCTCCTGTGTCCATTCAAAACTGAAGCTTACTCTGCTTCAGTTTATGAATGAACAGGAGCCTCTGCCTCCTGTTCATTCATCTTCAGCGCAACTGAGGCTACAGACTGAGGAATTTAAGAATCTATGCCCTCAATTCCTTTCTCTGTCTCTAAGGTGAGATGTCTGACATCTCACTAAAGCCCTGCCCCCTCAAACCGGGTTGTAAAAAAAAAAAAAAAAAAATAAGTTTAAAAATGTATAAAATAAATGTAATTTTTTATTTATTTTTTAAAAGTAAAAAATTTATTTTGAAAAGTTTTAAAAAATTAAGAGCTCATTCACACGGGTTCTCTGTTCCATACAGTGCGAATGAGCGATTTATTTGTGCGGTTGGAGCCACCCGTTATTCTATGAGGATGCAGTGGTGGTATGAAAACATGAAAACAGCCACAGGTCCTAATTTGTTAAGTGTGCAGGGGTGGGTGAGTGGCCCCAAATGCACATTGTCTGTGTTGAGGGGTCGTACATACACCTGCATCCACACGCCTCTCAAATTAGGACCAGCGGATGCGTGCGTACAGCTGCTGCATCCCCATAGTGTAACACAGGCTGCCTGCACACAGCAATGGCCACATTATAAAAAAAAACACTGATTCACACTGTACAGGGCACAGCACCCAATACCTCATTAACACTCAGAACTTTATTTATTAACTCAATGCAGTTTTATCTTTAAGATTTAGCAGAAATGTTGTACGTTATGGTAAGACATGTTTGGTTTGTGTTCAGTATTATTAATTTTCATGTATTTTTGGTGAAAATATTGTTTTGATATATTTTTTTCAGAGGGGGGGGGGGAGGTAGGTTATACAGGGCCCCATGATTTCTAACAACAGACCTCATGGGCAGGCTGGTTGTGCAGAAGTTGATCTACCGATCGACTGCTGTACAAACAGCCTGATGAGTTTTTCACAATCGATCAGTGTCGCCGGCTAAAGCCAGCAGCACTGATCAATGTATTCTGGCTGCGAGGAATCCTCTCCACTGTCAGAATACAATGACTCAGCAGAAAGGATTCCTCCATACACAGGTCATTTTTTGAATAATGTATGCCTGCCTAGAGCCCGTATACACGATAAGAAAAATTGGAAGTAAAATTTTGTATGGCGAACGATCTGTCGATTTTCTGATCGTTATTTTACTGATTCCAACTTTTTGGATGACAAAAGCTGAAGGTGCAGGCTATAGAATTTTTATCGTACGTGAACATAATGTCCGATTTTTGCTTAATTTGTACCGTTTTCATCTGAAAAAAATCGTAAGGGCAAGACTATGCAATTCAACACATGACGTCACTTCTGAAGTTGGATTTTGTCGTACGAAAAATTTTGCATGTTGAGTAACCTCTTTACTTTCATATGAGACTAGAATATTCGTCCGATAATCTGATCATGTGTACGAGACTTAAGACTTCGTTCCTCTTGCATGATTTGGCAAATTGGGCAGTAGGTGCATTCTATTGAATTATCAGCTGTGGCCCGATTCAGCCCCATCCAATGGGACTTTGATGGCCTTCAGGTCTGTTTTAACCTCTTATGCAAATGTGTGGCAGCGAAGAGGGTCCCCGTTAAGGCTTAGTCCTAGTCCATACTAATGACTGGGAGCCAGTGGGACCGGCTCCCAATTGTGGCCACTGGGACAGTCAATCGCAGTGGTCACATAATCAATAAATCTTTCCTGACCCCTGAGCGCACAGACACCTCCCGCTAGGGCTAGGTGGGAAGGGGTTAGGCATGTTCTTGCAAGATTTGGGGTACTCTGCATTTCCAAGGGTCCCCTTGCCTTGGCATGGGAAGAAGACAAGGGTAAGGTCAGTATAATTTATAACTTTTTTTATTAATTTTATTGCAGAATTTTGGAATGGGGGGGGGGGGGGTTAAGTATTGAGTTCTGCTTAAATGGCATCATTAAGGGGAATCTCGAGCCCATTTACTCTTCTACATTAGAATCCTCTTATAAATCTATTGCAGTTATTAAAGTGTTAACTAATATGAAGAAACCATTTAATCCCAGCTTATTTACCTGGAAGGAGGAAAAGACACAAGACAGAGCATTTATACAGCTTCACGTAGAGCTTTGCCAGAGAAGATTACTCAGTTGTCTCGTATTGCTGCAAGAGTCATGACTATGTTATTAACTCCTTGCCGCTGAGCGTACACAGATATGCATACTCGGGTTTCGGGGGTTATACCGGGATGATGCCCGCAGCTGCAGGCATCATTCAGTACTGTTTTTTTAGAGCCGGCGATCGACTTTCCAGGGATAACAAGGGATGCGACTAAAAGCCACTCGGCTGTTATACTGGAGGAGCGGGAGGGGACACACCCCCTCCCGCCACCTCACTCAGCTCTTACAGGGCCTCCCGTTCCACTGGGAGCCCCGATCAACAATCCGATGCCTCTGGCGGCTAGGGACAGGCTGGAATGAAGCCGTAAATGGCTTCATTCCAGTCTCCTGATTGTAAACACGGAAGTGACGTCATGACGTCACTTCATGTTTACTCGGCTGCCAATGGCGCCAGTTTTAAAGAAATATTCAGTATTCAGAATCGCCAAAAACGGCGATCTGAATACTTTGAAGTGCAAAGGAGGGATTGGAGGTCTTTTGGAGCCCCGATCCCTCCATAATGAGTACCTGTCACCGCCTATTACTGTCACAAGAGATGTTTACATTCCTTGTGACAGCAATAAAAGTGATCAAAACTTTTTTTTTTAAAACAATTTATTAATTTTAAAATAAATACATTTTTTAAAGAGCCCCAGTCGGCGCGAGCTCGCGCAACAAATGAAGCGCATACGGAAGTCGCGCCCGCATATGTAAAATATGTTCAAATCACACATGTGAGGTATCACCGCGATCGTCAGAATGAGAGCAATAATTATAGCACTAGACCTCCTTTGTAACTCTAACCTGGTAACCGTAAAAAAAAAATTGAAAGCGTCGCCTATGGAGATTTTTAGGTACCGTAGTTTGTCTTCATTCCACAAGTACGTGCAATTATAAAGCGTGACATTTGGTATCTATTTACTTGACGTAACATCATCTTTCACATTACACAAAAAAATTGGGCCAACTTTACTGTTTTGTTTTTTTTTTATTCATGAAAAAGTGTCCCTTTTCCCAAAAAGTTAAATTTAAAACACTGCTGCACAAATACCGTGTGACATAAAATATTGCAACAATCGTCATTTTATTCTCTAGATTCTCTGCTAAAAAAAAAAAAATATATATATATATATATATATATATATATATATATATATATATATATATATATATATATATATGTTTGGGAGTTCTAAGTAATTTTCTAGCAAAAAATATGGACTTTAACTTGTAAACACCAAATGTCAAAAATAGGCTTAGTCATGAAAGTTAAATATGGCTTGTTAACTGCTATACCAAAAAACCCCACCTTTCCAGTTAAATTGGCATAGCAGCTTTTTTATTAACCAAAATATAAGCCAAACCAAAATATAAATAACAAATAATTAACAAATCAATAACAAAAAAATTAGAACAGGCCGTTTATTAAAGAAAGGAGCCACAAGGTCCTAATAGGCATAAAACCCAAGACAATACCTGCTTGTCACTTCTCAGGCCTCCAACCGCAAAACCACAGACTTGGAGAAAACTTGCAGGTACACATACACCAACTGGGACCCGTACCTCAGACAGGTCCCTACACCATAACTTTTTTGTGCCCATATGACCCTAAAAGGACCTTGCACCCCGCCAATCGCCACATCTGGCTCTACAGAACACCCAATTCCTCAACCTGAAATACCCACCAACTGCAGGGCGGGAGGGTGGGAAGTTGTTCCACGCTTGCTGTTGACTGAAGACCCTCCCCATCTGGTCTCCTAACCACTTCCACCAAAGCTCCCCCCAGCCAAAACCATGCCCCAATCAGGCAACTCTAAGCCTATCCCACAACAGCCCTCCCTGTATACAAGCCCCTTTTCCTGTCATGCCGGCCCTCCGTCTAGTGTCTTTTGGTTCTAATCCGGGCCTCTCTCGTGTAATAGAATACATACTTTCTACCCAGGACTGACACTATATAATATGTATATGCAGCACTACCCTCACTGATGTCTGAATCCCCACTGCTGCACAGTCAGTCACACAATATTTCCTTCATTCACTCAAACGCAGTAAACAGTCCTTAGCTTTTTTTGTTGTTTAATGGGATGATAACTTAGATGGTGTAGGGAATTTATGGGATGCCCAATTTGAAAATGTTCAGATTACAGAACAGGGGACAACGTCCTTCCAATTTACTGTACAAAGAGATCCTCTTCTTCCTGCCTCCTGTACAAACTTGGTTCACAACACCCGATGATCACTCCAGTGGGAATCAACAGTCTCTTGTTAATTCAGCAGCAGCCCATTACAGGCCAGGAACCTCCTGCCCCTTTGTGGAAAATTGAGTATATTGTGGAGTGAACAGTGTCACCTTCTGCCTTCCTGTAGACACTGAGCCTAGTTCCACCACTGCAGAAGTCTACCAGCCCACCTGGCTGCTTGCTTTCCCCAGTCCTCCTGACTAGCAGACTTCACCCCAGTCCCCCTGACTGGCACACATACATGGAGACTTCCCAGGGCAAGGCTGAAGACTTAAGCACACTGCTGTCCTCAAGAAAGATCTGCTGCATGTGGCAGTCATTCCCCTTGTCTGTCCCTGCACCTTGCTGATCTCTGCTTGCTCTCTCCCGCTGCCTCTTCAGCATGACTCTCTCCAGCTGCCTCCTATGGTGGGATCCTTCCAGGCCAGTTTTTCCGAACTCCAGTCTGAGGAAACCCCCCCCCTAGGCAGGGGTCCTCCAGGGCCACAGAAGGCCTCTCCTCAACACTGCTTCTCCATCCTCCACCTGACTCCCCTGCTGGCATGGCCCTTTTCTATTTATGGGGTTACCTTAGTTCTCTGCCAGTCTCACGTCTGGGGATTGGCCAAGGGTCCATAAATAATCAAGACAGCTCATCCTCACTCCCGCCGACTAGCTCCAGAATGTTCTCTAACAGTCTGGAAACAGGGGGAGGACCCAAGGAGGCCTGCCAGGATGAGTCATCCAGCCCTGAGCTCTAGTAACCCTGACCCAGGCCAGATTCAATGGCTCAGGTCTAACGATCGTGGTGATACCTCACATGTGTGTTTTCTCCCTGTGGGGGATCAGGATCAATGTCTTCTATACTGACAGAACGGTGATGTTCCTTGTTTACATAGGCAGACCATCGTTCTGCCTGTGTACATAATGATCAGCAGGTACCGGTGGACCCAGAAATGCAGGATCACGTATACTGTATATGTGGTCCTTTGGCAGCATGACCACCCTGTAGCAGTAAATTTGCTATCAGGCGATCGGCAACTGGTTAAGATCATCAGCATTATGATAACTCACAGGCAGGGGGCACTCTATCATGGCTCTGGCTGGCTCTGTCACAGTGTGTCACATAACATGGCTGCTGGGTGCTGATTTTGTTAACTTATGACCAATATGCCATAGAGACAGACAAAATGCAATGTAGTTTATTCACAGACACTTCCAAAGCACACCTGTGTTGAAGCCTTGAAGGCACTGGCAGCCCCAGAATCGGATCCGCTTCCCCTATGTTCCTGCTGCTGGACACCGTCAGCTGAGTTCAGCTGCCTCTCTCTGCCCGTCGCCGGCGCTGCCCACCTCACAGCCTCTCAAGTCTTAAGCCTCATACATATGATCGGATTTTCCGAGGGGAAATGTGTGATGACAGGCTGTTGGTAGAAAATCCGACCGTTTGTATGCTCCATCGGACAATTGTTGGCCAACTTTCCATGGACAAATGTCTAGCTGTTGACTTTTAAATGTGTAGCTGTTGACTTTAAAAAAATAAAAATAAATCAGCGGAACTCCACTTTAAGTCCCGTACACACAATTGGACTTTCCGACGGGAAATGTGTGATGACAGGGTGTTGGCAGACAATCCGACCATGTGTATGCTCCATCACTAGACATTTGTCCATGGAAAGTTGGCCAACAATTGTCCGATGGAGCATACACACGGTCGGATTGTCCGCCAACAGCCTGTCATCACACATTTCCCGTCGGAAAGTCCAATTGTGTGTATGGGACTTAAAGCAGAGTTCCGCTGATTTTTTATTTTTTTTTAAAGTCAACAGCTACAAATACCGCAGCTGCTGACTTTTAAAATAAGGACACATTCCTGTCCAGGGTGCCCGCAATGTCCTCACCCAAAGCTAATCTGTCCCTCCGCTCTCGGGTGCTGCCACTGCCATCTTCCGTAAGGGAATCAGGAAGTGAAGCCTTGCAGCTTCACTTCCTGGTTCACTACTGCACATGAGCGAGTCGTGCTACGCTATCCCACTGGTCCCGCTGTCTCCTGGGACCTGTGTGTCTCCCAGAAGTGGCGTAGATACCAGCAGGTGGCTTAGGTGTCTGTGCCCGGAAGTGGGAGCAAAATACCTGTATTAGACAGGCATCTGCTCCCCCCCCCCGAAAGGTGCCAAATGTGGCACACTGGAGGGGGGGGGGGGGGTCCGAAAAGAGGAAGTTCCATTTTTGGGTGGAACTCCGCTTTAAGAAATCCTGAAGGCGGTGATTCGTTTCCTGGGTCCCGTACGCAGCTAGGCTCCCAAAAAGTCTCACACATGTGGTATCCCTGTACTTAGGAGAAACAGCAGAATGTATTTTGGGGTGTAATTCCACATATAACCATGGCATGTGTGAGCAATATATCATTCATGCCATGTACACACAACCGTTTTCTCCGTCAGAATAAACTCTCACTAAACTCTTGGAGTTCCGCTGAAATTATTTCGTCTGACTTTTTCTGCCGAAAGCCCGGTCGTGTATTTTTTAATTGTAATTTTTCAATCACTTGTGACAAAAAAAAAAATAATATATTCAATGGGCTCAACATGCCTCTTAGCAATTTCCTTAGGGTGTCTACTTTCCAAAATGGGGTCATTTGGGGGGGGGGGGGTTATACTGCCCTGCCATTTTAGCACCTCAAGAAATGAGATAGGCAGTCATAAACTAAAATCTGCGTAAATTCCAGAAAATGTATCCTAGTTTGTAGGCGCTATAACTTTTGCGCAAACCAATAAATATATGCTTATTGATCTTTTTTTTACCAAAGACGTGGTTGAATTAATTTTGTCCTAAATGTATGACTAAAATTGAGTTTATTAAAACAAATTTATAACAAAAATTAGAAATATAATTTTTTTTCAAAATTGTCGGTCTTTTTCCGTTTAAATCGCAAAAAATAAAAATCGCAGAGGCAATCAAATAGCATCAAAGGAAATCTCTATTTGTGGGAAGAAAAGGACACAAATTTAGTTTGGGTACAACATTGCATGACCACGCAATTACCAGTTAAAGCAGCGCAGTGCCAAATTGTAAAAAGTGCTCCGTCATTGAGCAGTCAAATCCTCCGGGGCTGAAGTAGTTACGCCCCTTGGCATTTATTCACTTTCACTTTCAGCCTAAATAATGGGAAATCTGTTATCTGTTCCGTGTTATCAAACGGAGTAAACATTGCCTTACAAATAATGTGCAGAGATCAGACAGTCAGTTTGTTGGACTAATTCAGAAACTGACAAATATGTTGTTGTTTTTTTAACCGCCTGCCCTTCGGAAGGTTTTTTTGGCATTCAACACTGCGCCAATTTAACTGACAATTGCACAGTCATGCAACACTGTACCCAAATTAAATTTACATCATTTTTTTTAAAACAAAAAGATCTTTCTTTTGTTGGTATTTTTTTTTCAAATATGATTTTATAAAAAAAAAAAAATTTCAGGAATGAATTGCAAATACATACTGTAACAGTGTTTACAGAATAGGAGATCATAAAATAAAATAATAAGCATATATTACAAAAGAGACTTAACATATATTAGATTTACACATACAAGAACTCAAAAATCTAAGTATCTCCCTATCTCACTGTTACAGTAATCTAAGTTCCAGCAATGTAACAGCACCTCTGCTTCATTCTGTATACTTTAACTTAAAGCGGGAGTCCACCGGGACTCCGCGTTTTTTTTTTTTTTTTTAAAAGCCAGCAGCTACAAATACTGCAGCTGCTGACTTTTAAATAGTGACACTTACCTGTCCAGCGCGCCCGCGATGTCGGCACCCGAAGCCGATCGCTCGCTCGGCTGCCGGGTCCCGCCGCCATCTTGGGTATGGGAATCAGGAAATGGAGCCTTTCGGCTTCATTTCCCGGTTCCCTACTGCGCATGCGCGAGCCGCGCGGCGCAATCCGGACGGTCCCCGCTGCCTCTAGGAGCTGTGTGTTTTCCAGCAGGCAGCGGGGCACTTGCTGAAGGGGGCGGGCGCTTGCGGAACGGGGCGTAACGTACGCCCCGTTCCGCAGAGAGCTAGCCCGGAAGTGGGTGCAGTTACCTGGATTATCCAGGTAACTGCACCCCCCTCCCCCCTGAAAGGTGCCGATTGTGGCGCCGGAGGGGGGGGGATTCCGATGAGCGGAGGTCCATTTTAGGGTGGACCTCCGCTTTAAAAAACAAATCTAAATAGAGCACAAGAGGCGATAATAAAAAAAAGGGGAGGAGAGGGAAGGGGGAAAGGGGAAGGGGGAATGGGGAAGGGGGAAAGGGGAAGGGAAGTTTTAAAGGGGGGGATTATTATTATTATTATTATTTTTTTTTTTTTTTTACTTTCTGTTAGAAAAAAAACATAACCTATGAAATAAAAAAATTTAAAATCTTCATGGATTTAAGCCGAAATGCTGCATGTCTTTGGTAAAAAAAAGACAAAAGAAGAAAAAAACCCAATAAGTGTACCGTATTTATCGACGTATAACACGCGCCGGCCGTATAACACGCACCCCAAAGAGGGAATTTTAAGGAAAAAAACTTTTAGGAGGGAAGTTTAAAGGAAAAAAACCTTACATTTAAATGCTCATCAATGCAGCCTTATCAGTGTGCATCTGAAGCCTTGTCAGTGTCATATGCAGCCTTGTCATGCAGCCTGTCCATCATTGCAGCCTGTCTATCATTGCAGCCTTGTCATGCAGCCTGTCCATCATTGCAGCCTTGTCATGCAGCCTTGTCCATCATTGCAGCCTGTCCATCATTGCAGCCTGTCTATCATTGCAGCCTTGTCATGCAGCCTGTCCATCAATGCAGCCTTGTCATGCAGCCTTGTCCATCATTGCAGCCTGTCTATCATTGCAGCCTTGTCATGCAGCCTTGTCCATCATTGCAGCCTGTCCATCATTGCAGCCTTGTAATGCAGCCTTGTCCATCGTTGTCCCCTTGTCAGTGTTATTCTCAGGTTCTATTTTTAAAAATGGCGCAGCGCGAGATGTCCTGTGTATCTCAGCGGCGCCCGGTAGTTCTCGGCAGCCTTCGGCCCTTCTCGACGGCTTTTGACCGCCTTCGGCCCTTCTCGGCGGCTTTTGGCCGCTCTCGGCCATTCTCTGCGGTTTTCGTCCGCCGAGAAGGGCCGAAGGCGGCCGAAAGCCGCCGAGAAGGGCCAAAGGTGGCTGAAGGCCGCCCAGAGGCTCAAAAATCATGGAGGATCGGCGTATAACACGCACCCACGATTTTCCCCTGATTTTAAGGGGGAAAAAGTGCGTGTTATACGCAGATAAATACAGTATATTATTTAGTTCACGTGAAAGTAAAAGTGTCTACAACAGTGTTTCTCAAACATTTGAAAAGATTTAACAATTTTTTCATCAACCATGTTGCGGAATCGGAGGAGATAACGTGTTATTTATTATTGGCCTTGGAGTTATTGCTTTGACATTATTTTTTTGGTTGAATAATGATTTGATTTGGTATATTTTCTATATTTTTGGATGCATAGAATGCACTTTTTGGTTAAGTTCTATTGGAAGATAGCATGCCTAATTTTATTTGTTTTATTTTTTTAATGCACAATAAAAAAAAATGTGGAGAATAATACTTGGCTATGTGTTTTACTTCAAATGACAGTTAGGGAGTAGGCAGTTACATTTAAAAAATACAATGTAAAATTGACAAGGGACACCAACATAGTTGTATCTTTGATCTTAAAAACTACGGGATAATGGTGTTGTGGTAACTTGCCCAAAAAAACAAACAAAAAAAAAACATAATAATATTATTCTTGAGATCACTAGAAAAAAAAGCCTTTTGGCTCTTTCACATGGGGCGGATCCGTGATTAACTGCCCCGTGGATATCCGCTTGCTCAGCGGGGATTGCTCTGTCGATCCCCACTGAGCAGGAAGATGTCAGGTCTGTCTCTGCACACTGTGCAGGGACAGACCTGTCAGAGCACCGCTCTCCCCTATGGGAGATCAGATGAGGACGGACCACAAAGTCCGTCGTCACCCGATCCGATGATGGATGGAAAAGTAGGTTTTTCCTCCGCCATGCTTTTTCGGATCGGAGCGGGTCAGATGTCAGCGTACTTGGAGAGGTCTATGGAGCATCCATTCAGGTCCGGGTAAAAAACTGACTGGCAGACCTGAACGGATCGGTCATCTGAAAGAGCCCTTTGAAAATTAGTTTGCAATAACTCCATCAATATCACCAGCAAAGCAGCTTCATTATTATCCCATTAAAGAAGAAGAGAATTGTGCACTGCATTTCCAGATTTCAGAATTTGCCGCATCACGAATGTTAATTCCCCATTACGAACGGTAGTTTACAAGACCAACCGCTTCTGGCTCGTCCTTGCTTCCGAGCATGCATGTTTGTACTTTGGACTTTTGTCTGACGGACTTGTGTACACGCGCTCAAAAAATCCGACAACACACATTTGTGCGTGGAAAATTTAAAAAACCTTCTAGCCAACAATTGTTGGCGTAAAGTCTGACAACAATTGTCCGATGGAGCGTACACACGGTTGGATTTACCGACAACAGCTTGTCACCGAACATTTCCCGTCAGAAAATCCGATTCTGTGTACAGAGCTTTATGCCGCGTACACATGACCGGACTTTCCGGCAGAAAAGGTAAGACGGTCTTCCCAACAGAGTTCTGACGGACTTCCAACCGAACAGACTTGCCTACACACGAATGAACCAAAGTCCATTCATTTTGAACGTGATGACGCACGACGGGACTAGAAAAGGAAGTTTAATAGCCAGTAGCCAATAGCTGCCCTTGTGTCGTATTTGGTCCGTCGGACCAGCATACAGACGAACAGTTTTCCCGATAGGAATGGATTCCGTCGGACATTTGAAACATGTTCTATTTCTAGGTCCGTCTGATTTTTTGAAGAAAATAGTCCGATGAAGCCCACATACGATCATAATATCCGACGGAATCATGATGCCGTCTGACCTTCTCTTCAAGTCCGGTCGTGTGTACAAGGCATTAAGCTGCATTCTCACCTGTTTTCAGCTTGTAAAACGCCCCAAAAAAAACGCTTGAATAATGCCCAACAAGCAAAATCCCGTTCATTTCAATGGCATCTGTTCACATCTGAGCGTTTTGTCACCTGAGGCAAAATGCCTGAAAAACGCCTTAAGCTCCAAAAAGAACATGAGCTTCTTTGGGGCAGATTACAGGCATTCTTCTGCTTTTTACATTGGTGACCTGTACAAAATCGAAGAAAATCGGGGCAAAAATAACGCTGTAAAAAAACGCGGCAAAATCGTTGTAAAACGCGCAACTTTGAAACACTCAGGTGTGAATGTAGCATAATACAGTGATCAGTGCTGATACTGTACTGTTACTTTACTAAGGACACTGGCTGGGAAGGGGTTAACATCATTGATGATCAAGGGGTTAAATGTGTGCCTAACAACGTGTAATGTGTGCTGCTTTTACAAAGCAGATTAAAAAAACAGCAAGATAGCCTATCAGTGAACAGAGCTCTGTGTTGTTTACAACACAGAACTCTGTTCTGTGAATGTGGGAGCTGATCAGCGGGTCCCGGCAATCAATCATTGGCCAGGACCTGCTGATTGGCTTGTGCTGTAACAAATCACAGCCAGGACGGCGCAAGTGCAATATTCGGAAGCGCTGATTACGTACCAGATACCTGATCCAACACACAGCAGCCACCCCGCAGCAGTGACTGTTCATACTGCGGTCCACAAGCTTCCAGACCGCCTACCGTCGTTATACATTGGTACTTTGAAGAGGAATATCCTTGTTACGGCAGCAGCTAGCTTCCATAACCCGGTATGATCTTCTTCAGTGAGCGGTCCGGGTTTCAGATAAAAGTGGTCTCAGTGGCGGATTCACCGCAAGATCACTTTTAATCGGTGGCGGGAGAGGCGATCGGATCTTCACCATTGCTGGGCACGGAGATGAGTGAGGGGAAGATGGCCCCCACCCATCTCCATAACAATGCAGGGCGGAAGTCACGTCAAAACATCACTTCCACCCATAGCTCTTCCACCATTTTTTTAAATGATTTTTTTAATGACAAATTTATTTTTATTTTATTTTTTTTATTGCATTTTATATGAGATCTGAGGTCATTTTGACCCGAGATCTCATACTTGAGAGGTCCTGTCATGCTTTTTTTTTTATTACAAGGGATGTTTACATTCCTTGTAATAGGAATAAATGTGACAAAATAGATTTTTTTTTTTTTAAACTGTGTAAAAATAAATATGATTTTTTTTTTAACGCGTCGACGAGCTCGTGTGCAGAAGCGAACGCATACGTGAGTAGCATCTGCATATGAAAACTGTGTTCAAACCACACATGTGAGGTATCACCGCAATCGTTAGAGCGAGAGCAATAATTCTAGTTCTAGAACTCATCTGTAACTGAAAACATGCAACCTGTAGAATTTTTTAAACATCGCCTATGCCAATTTTAAAGGGTAAATGTTTGTCGCCATTCCACGAGCGGGAGTAATTTTTAAGCGTGACAAGTTGGGTATCAATTTACTCAGCGTAACATTATCTTTCAAGCTATAAAAAAAGTTGGGCTAACTTTACTGTTGTCTTATTTTTTTATTCAAAAAAGTGTATTTTAAAAGTGCGCTTGTAAGACCGCTGCACAAATACGGTGTGACAGAAAGTATTGCAATGACCGCCATTTTAGAAAAAACAAATGTATAATGTTTGGGGTTCTAAGTAATTTTCTAGCAAAAAATGTTTTTAACTTGTAAACACCAAATCTCAGAAAGAGGCTCGGTCCTTAACCACTTCAGCCCCGGACCAATAAACACCTTAAGGACCAGAGGTCTTTTTCCAATTTCGCACTGCGCTGCTTTAACTGGTAATTGCGCGGTCATGCAATATTGCACCCAAACGAAATTTGCGTCCTTTTCTTCCCACAAATAGAGCTTTCTTTTGATGGTATTTGATTGCCTCTGCGATTTTTTTTTTTTTGCGATATAAATGGAAAAAGAGCGAAATTTTGAAAAAAAAAGATATTTTCTTCTTTTTGTTATAAGAAAAATCGAATAAACTAAATTTTAGTCATACATTGAGGGCAAAATTTATTCAGCCACATGTCTTTAGTAAAAAAAATGTCAATAAACTTATATTTTTTGGTTTGCGCAAAAGTTATAGCGTCTACAAACTAGAGTACATTTTCTGGAATTTACACAGCTTTTAATTTATGACTGCCTATCTCATTTCTTGAGGTGCTAAAATGGCAGGGCAGTACAACCCCCCCCCCAAAATGACCCCATTTTGGAAAGTAGACACCCCAAGGAAATTGCTGATGGGTATGTTGAGCCCATTGAATATTTTTTTTTTTGTCCTAAGGGATTAAATAATGACAAAAAAAAAAAAATGTTTACAAAAAGTTGTCACTAAATGATATATTGCTCACACATGCCATGGTTATATGTGGAATTGCACCCCAAAATATATTCCGCTACTTCTCCCGAGTATGGGGATACCACATGTGTGGGACTTTTTGGGAGTCTAGTCGCGCACGGCACCCCGAAAACCAATCACCACCTTCAGGATTTCTAAGGGTGCAAATTTTTGATTTAACTCCTCACTACCTATCACAGTTTCGAAGGCCATAAAATGCCAAAATGACCCCATTTTGGAAAGAAGACACCCCAAGCTATTTGCTGAGAGGCATGTTGAGTCCATGGAATATTTTATATTTTGCCACAAGTTGCGGGAATATTACAAACTTTTTTTTTTTTTGCACAAAGTTGTCACTAAATGATATATTGCTCACACATGCTATGGGCATATGTGAAATGACACCCCAAAATACATTCTGCTGCTTCTCCTGAGTACAGGGATACCACGTGTGGGACTTTTTGGGAGCCTAGCCGCGTACGGGACCCCGAAATCCAAGCACCGCCTTCAGGATTTCTAAGGGCATACATTTTTTATTTTACTCCTCACTACCTATCACAGTTTTGAAGGCCATAAAATGCCAAGATGGCACAAAACCCCCCAAAATGACCCCATTTTGGAAAGTAGACACCCCAAGCTATTTGCTGAGGGCCATGTTGAGACCATTGAATATTTTTTTTTTTTGTCCCAAGGGATTGAATAATGACAAAAAATAAAAAAAAATTTTTTTTTACAAAAAGTTGTCACTAAATGATATATTGCTCACACATGCCATGGTTATATGTGGAATTGCACCCCTAAAATATATTCCGCTACTTCTCCCGAGTATGGGGATACCACATGTGTGGGACTTTTTGGGAGTCTAGTCGCGCACGGCACCCCGAAAACCAATCACCACCTTCAGGATTTCTAAGGGTGCAAATTTTTGATTTAACTCCTCACTACCTATCACAGTTTCGAAGGCCATAAAATGCCAAAATAGCACAAAACCCCCCAAAATGACCCCATTTTGGAAAGTAGACACCCCAAGCTATTTACTGAGAGGCATGTTGAGTCCATGGAATATTTTATATTTTGCCAAAAGTTGCGGGAATATTACAAACTTTTTTTTTTGCACAAAATTGTCACTAAATGATATATTGCTCACACATGCTATGGGCAGAAGTCAAATTACACCCCAAAATAAATTATGCTGCTTCTCCCGAGTACGGGGATACCACATGTGGGGGACTTTTTGGGAGCCTAGCCACGTACGGGACCCCGAAAACCAAGCACTGCCTTCCGGATTTAAATATAAAATGCTACCAAAAAAACTGTTAGCGATCGCAGGGATCAGGCCTGACTCTGCGATCGCTGCAGTTATGTGTTTAGTGTTTTGTAAGTGACAGTGATCGATCGATACTGCACTTGGGTGGGCTGGGCAGAGGGGCAAAACGCAGGTGCCAGCAGGTATCTGGGCTGATCCCGCTAACAATGCGTTTTTTTGGAACCCTGAACTGCTGGGGATGCTAGTATAGATCTGATCAGATATTGATCTGTTCAGATTCTATACCACTACGGGAGGTGTATGCTTTGTGCGTGGGTGTTAGCGGTACTGGCACTAACCTAGCGCTGCCTGGGGCGACGCAGACCCTGACCCTAAAACCTAATTGATATCACCCGCCGGGTGATCAGGGGGTTAAACCTTTATTGGATAATAAATGGTGGGTGCCCTGATGCTATAAAAAGCAAACTAACCAGAGTCACCTGTAACACTTGTACGGTGATCAGTGGTGAAAGGGTTAACTAGGGGCAATCAAGGGGTTCAAATTTTTATTAGGTAGTATATGGGGGTCCCTGGCGCTATATAAAAACCTGACGGGGAACCTAAATAACTAACTGGCTAACCAGCGTCACCAGTGACACTTATACTGTGATCGCTGGTGAAAGGGTTAACTAGGGGCAATCAGGGGGTTGAAACCATTATTGGGTAGTATATCGGGGTACCTAGCGCTATAAAAACCTGGCGGTGAACCTAAAAAAATAACTAGCTACCTAGCGACAGTAGCGACACTGATGCAGCGATCAGAAAAATGATCGCTTAGTGACACTGGCAAAAGGGGGTGAAAGGGTTAACTAGGGGCAATCAGGATATTAAAACCATTATTGGGTAGTATATCGGGGTACCTAGCGATATAAAAACCTGGCGGTGAACCTAAAAAAAATAACTAGCTACCTAGCGACAGTAGCGACACTAATGCAGCGATCAGAAAAATGATCGCTTAGTGACAGTGGCAAAAGGGGGTGATAGGGTTAACTAGCGGCAATCAGGGGGTTAAAACCATTATTGGGTAGTATATCGGGGTACCTAGCGCTATAAAAACCTGGCGGTGAACCTAAAAAAATAACTAGCTATCTAGCGACAGTAGCAACACTGATGCAGCGATCAGAAAAATTATCGCTTAGTGACACTGGCAAAAGCGGGTGAAAGGGTTAACTAGGGGCAATCAGGATGTTAAAACCATTATTGGGTAGTATATCGGGGTACCTAGCGCTATAAAAACCTGGCGGTGAACCTAAAAAAATAACTAGCTACCTAGCGACAGTAGCGACACTGATGCAGCGATCAGAAAAATGATCGCTTAGTGACACTGGCAAAAGGGGGTGAAAGGGTTAACTAGGGGCAATCAGGATGTTAAAACCATTATTGGGTAGTATATCGGGGTACCTAGCGATATAAAAACCTGGCGGTGAACCTAAAAAAATAACTAGCTACCTAGCGACAGTAGCGACACTAATGCAGCGATCAGAAAAATGATCGCTTAGTGACAGTGGCAAAAGGGGGTGAAAGGGTTAACTAGGGGCAATCAGGATGTTAAAACCATTATTGGGTAGTATATCGGGGTACCTAGCGCTATAAAAACCTGGCGGTGAACCTAAAAAAATAACTAGCTACCTAGCGACAGTAGCGATACTGATGCAGCGATCAGAAAAATGATCGCTTAGTGACAGTGGCAAAGGGGGGTGAAAGGGTTAACTAGGGGCAATCAGGATGTTAAAACCATTATTGGGTAGTATATCGGGGGATCGGGGGGGGGGGGGGGGGGGTTTGTGTACCTATGTGTACCTATGTGTCAGTGTAGTGTTTTGGTGCACTTACTTTGTGTCTTCTCCTCGTAGTCCGGTCAAAAAGACCGCCCCGAGGAGAATGACATCACTTCCTCCTTCCTGTGTAAACAATACACAGTGGGAGGAAGTTCATCATTGGCCAGGAGCGATCGAGAGGGGGTGGCCAGAAACCAACGGCCATCCCCTCATCACGGATCGCTCCCGGAGGGAATCGGACCGCCGTATCCAGCGGGAGGGGGTCCGATCGGACCCCCCACCCGCTGGAAGGCAGGCACGTACATGTACGTGCTTGTGCCTGCCTGTGCCATTGTGATGACGTACAATGGCAATACGGCGGTCCTTAAGTGGTTAAGTGGTTAAGTCAAACTATGCAACATGTTCTTATAAAGAACAACCCTAGATCGCTTTTTAAAGAATTGGCTTGTGTGAACATATGTTGGTGGTCAGTGTGAAGAATGCCCCCCTTACAGTGACGAATGCCAACCTTATATAGAGCTAAGGTGAGCTGCCAAGGTGCGTTGGATCTAGAATTATGCAGGTACAATCAGATGGGAGGTCAATCAGCCACAGGTCAAGGAACCCAAAGCAACCTTTGGAGGAACCCTGGTTCAGAAAGACTGCTTTGTATTTGTAATTTAAAAAAATTGGATTTTTATATACAGCTTACCTGTAAAATCCTTTTCTTGAGAGTACATCACGGGACATAGGAGCTTCATTACATAGTGGGTTATATAGGCACCTCTGGTGATTGGACACTGGTTGACCCTAATTAAAGAGAATTCCTCCCCTATATAACCCCTCCCATTTGGGAGGCACCTCAGTTTTGTAGCAAAGCAATAAGAACCACGTAAAACCCAAGAGGGGCGGGAGCCCTGTGTCCCGTGATGTACTCTCAAGAAAAGGATTTTACAGGTAAGCTGTATATAAAAATCCCATTTTCTTGATCATACATCACGGGACACAGGAGCTTCATTACATAGTGGGATGTCCCATAGCAATGCTCAGGTTGAGGGGAGGGAGACACAGATCATAAATATAGACCGCCAGGGACCTGAGGACCTAAACTGCAGCCTGCAGTACACTGCGCCCGAAGGCGATATCCTCTTGCCCTCTGACATCCACCTGATAGAATCTGGTGAATGTGTGGACTGATGACCAAGTCGCAGCCTTACAGATCTGAGCCAGGGAGGCCTGGTGATGCACTGCCCAAGAAGCACTTACAGCCCTAGTAGAGTGCGCTTTCATCTGAAAAGGAGGAATCTTCCCCTTTAAGCTATAGGCCTGAGAAATAACCTGTCTGATCCACCTTGAGAGAGTGGACCTTGACGCTGCCTGACCCCTTCTAGGGCCTTCTGGCAGAATAAATAAACAGTCAGTTTTTCTTATCTGAGCAGTTGCTTGAAGATAAAGACTGATTGCTCTAACCACATCTAAAGTGTGTAAGGACTCTTCCTCTATGGACTGAGGATTTGGAAAAAAGGATGGTAGGATTATATCTTGATTCAGATGAAAACCTGAAACCACCTTAGGTAGAAAGGACCTATTGGGACGCATAACCACCCGGTCCTTATGGATAATTAAATAGGGCTCTTTACACGAAAGAGCTGCCAATTCTGATACCCTTCTAGCCGTGGATATGGCTACTAGGAAAACTAGCTTCTTTGACAAGAGGACTAAAGAAGCCAGATGCAAAGGTTCAAATGGTTGGGCTTCTAAGGCCGAGAGAACCAAATTCAGATCCCATGGGCATACCGGAGGTCTGACTGGCGGTCTCATCCGCATAGCCTCCTGGATAAAGGCCCGTACCAGGGAATGTGATGCAAGCGGTCTTTGAAAAAAGACCGACAGGGCCGAAATCTGCACTTTAATGGTGCTTATGGCCAAATTCAATTCAAGGCCTGATTGGAGAAAGGCCAAGATTCTGCTAATGACATACCTTCTGGGATGCCATCTCCTGGGTTCACACCAGGAAACATATGCCCTCCAGATCTTGTAATAGATACGCCTGGAGGCCGGTTTTCTGGCATTGACCAGAGTGGAAAGGACTGGCCCCGAAAGGCCACGGCCTTTCAAAATGTGGGTCTCAGCAGCCAGACCGTCAAATTCAGACTGCGTAAAGCAGGATGGTAAATTGGACCCTGTGAGAGCAGATCTGGCCGGAGAGGGAGGGTCCATGGCCTGCCCACTGCCAGCTTCATGATTTCTGCGAACCATGGTCGCCTGGGCCAAGCCGAGGCCACTAGAAGGACCGACTTCGCCTCCCTCTTGACCCTTCCCAGGAACCGTGACAGTAGCGGGCTCGGGGGGAAGGCATAGATCAGATTGTACTGATCCCAGGGAACCGTCAGAGCATCTGACCCCTGAGCAAGTGCATCTCTTGTCCTTGACACAAAGTTGTCCAGTTTCCTGTTGAATCTGGACGCAAACAGATCCACATCTGGAGTGCCCCACTTGTAACATATGTCTCGAAACACATCGGGGTGCAGAGCCCATTCTCCTGGGCACAACTGCTGGCGGCTGAGATAATCCGCCTGCCAATTCTCCACTCCTGGGATGAAGACTGCAGAGAGGCACGGAACATGCTCCTCTGCCCAGACAAGTATGCGATTCACCTCCTTTTGGGCCACCAGACTTCTGGTACCGCCCTGGTGATTGATATAAGCCACTGCGGTGGCATTGTCGGACTGAATCCGAACTGGGAAACCTCGCAGTCTGTGAGACCACTCTCTGAGTGCCATGTAAACTGCCCGAATCTTCAGGATATTTATGGGCAGCAGAATTTCAGTCGCAGACCATTTTCCCTGCGAGCATGTTCCCTCTAATACGGCTCCCCAGCCTGTCAGGCTGGCATCCGTTGTGACAATCTTCCATGAGAGGGGAAGAAAAGTTTTGCCTTTCAGCAAATTTCTGGTTTGTAACCACCAGACGAGACTCTTGCGTGCCCGGGGGGATAAACGCATAGGAAGATCCAGGGATTGGGGCTTCCTGTTCCAAATCGCAAGGATGCATCTTTGCAGGGGCCTTGAGTGGAACTGGGCAAATGGAACGGCCTCGAATGAGGCGACCATCTTTCCCAACAGTCTCATACATAGGCGAATAGGGGAAGATCTTCTGCCCAGAATCAGGCGCACCAGATCTCCAATGGCCAAGGCCTTTGGCCCTGGAAGGAACACTCTGCCCTGAGCGGTGTCGATAATGAGACCCAGGTAATCCAACCTGGTGGTCGGTTGAAAAGACGATTTTTCTAGGTTTATAATCCAACCTAGGCGGCCCAGATGTTCTAGCGTTTTGGTGACGCTGCGACTTAGGCTCGTTGTAGTTCTCTCTAGGAGAAGCAAATCGTCTAGGTAAGCCATGACGGCTATGCCCTGAACTCTTAAAATTGCTAAGAGAGGGTCTAGAATCTTCGTGAAGACTCGGGGGGCCGTAGCTAGGCCGAACGGCAGGGCCACAAACTGAAAATGGCGCTGCTCTACCGCGAACCTTAGAAACTTCTGGTGTGCGGGAAATATTGGCACATGGAGATATGCATCTTTGATATCTATTGATGCCATGAATTCTCCTCCCTGCAGGGAGGAAACCACAGTGCGTATTGACTGCATCCGGAAGGTCTGGATGTGTAGAAACCGGTTTAAGTCTCTCAGATCCAAGATAGGTCTGACACTTCCGTTTGGTTTTGGAACGGTGAAGAGATTCGAATAAAAACCTGAACCCTGATCTTTCGGGCTCACCTCTACTATCACACCTTGGGATAGTAACTGATCTAAGGCCAGGAATAGCGGTTTCCGCCTTATCGGATCCTTGGGGATCCTTGACCTTAGAAAACGAGAAGGTGGAATCTTCTGAAATTCTAGCCTGTAGCCCAGAGATACTGAAGAGATCACCCATTTGTCCTGAATCTCCTCCCGCCAGGCGCCTGCAAACTGCAGGAGCCTTCCCCCCACTCGGCCGAGCGGGGGCGCCCCTTCACAAGGAGGTCTTGGAGGTCTGCTTGGCAGGCTTCCGGCCCCAAGTCCTTTTCTGTCCCTGGGCTCGGCCCTGAGGCTTTCTAGCAGCGGAGGGCTGGGAAGGCCGTCGCCACTGTTTAGAGCTTGACGCTTCGGGAGAAAGAGTACGCCTGAATGAGGGACGCTTACTCTTCTTGACTGGAAGGAGTGTAGATTTACCTCCCGAAATATTTTGGACGAATTTATCTAATTCTTCTCCAAACAAACGCTCCCCTTTAAATGGGAACCCAGCCAAATGCTTCTTGCATGACATTTCAGCAGCCCAATTTTTTAGCCATAGAGCCCTACGCATGTGTACCAACATGAGGGATAAACGTGATGCTTGTTGGACAGAATCCAAAATCGCATCAATTATGAAAACATAAGATGTGAGGCATCTCTGCATATTTCTCTACTTCCTCGCTGGGGAGGAGTTCAAACATTTGTTTGACCTGTTCCTTAAGGAACTGACACAACCCCACGGCTGCGACTGTAGGTTGCACCACAGCGCCGGCCATGGAAAAGGAGGCTTTTAACAAGGTTTCCAGCCTTTTGTCAGCTGGATCCTTAAATACCTGCGCATTATCCAAAGGACAAGTTAGGTTTTTATTCACACAAGAGATAGCCGCATCGACAGATGGGGCCCCCCATTTCTTGGTGAAACTTTCCATCACGGGATAATACATGGAAAATCTCTTGGGAGGAGTAAACAGTTTATCGGGATGTCCCCAGTCCTCATACATCAAGTCAGCCATTAAAGGATGAATTGGGAAGGAACAAGCAGTCTGTGGGGCTTTCCTGACTCCCAGGGAAGAGACAGAGGATGTAGCGACTTCAGCAGCCGGCATTCTGAACGTGGTACGCACCAATTCAGTGTAATACTGCACCTGCTTTCTGAGTGCCTGGGAGGAGGGGACTAACTCCTCATCCTCTGACTGATCCGACTGCTCATGATCCCTATCCAAAGATAGGGATCTCTCCTCATTTTCAGAACAACTGTCTGAGAGAGGGATTTCAGCAGAGGGAGGGGATCTACCCCTTTTTCTGCTATCTTTTAGGGAAGCAGAAATAAAATTCATTATCCTCCCTTCAAAACTCTCCAATGTAGCCCTCAGGGAGTCCTCAGTGACATAGACCGGGGCTGCGACATTAGGAGAGGCTGCAAAGCCTGAAAGGGGCACTGACTCGTCTTGAGATGCAGGCTCCACTCTTGCAGAGGGGGGTGGTAATCTGCATGCACTTTTGGAACCCCTGGACCTAGGCGGTGATTTGCCAGTGCTTTTGTTACCTGCCCCTGAAACCCTCTTACGAGGAGACATAGTACTGAGCTACAAAGCAGAGGTACTAGTACAAAATGCAATCACTTGTTGTGCTTAAAGTCTCACAATAAATCAATATAAGCTTAACTGCACAATATGATGCCGAGTAGGTGTCTTAAGGTTCGCCTGGATCCAATCCCACGGATGCTTACAGCCCACAGCTCCGGTGTCTCACCTTACAGTCCCCTGACGCTCTGGGCTTTTTAAAACGGCTGTTTGGCGCCTGCACTGCAGCATTGAGCACCTAATTGTGCACAGCTGGCAACCACACACCCCCCCCCCTCCTCCATTAGGCCGGGAGCGCGCCCGGCGCGCGTGCACGAGGACCGCGGGATCCGGAGGGGGGGAAGGAGAACCCAAAGGAGTAACGTGGGACCCCCTGATCTGCGTGGGACCCCTCTTTTACCTTTATTGTGGCAGGGACTGCAAGGAGACGTGAGTAGCTGGGAGAACCAGGCATTCACTGAGCGTGTTTGTATTGAAAGGCATGTAAGTATGCATCAGGCTGCTCTTACTCCCTCAAGTGGTGGAAACCAGGTAAGACATACAACTACTCACAATGAAGAAATCCATTCATATATTAAATATATAGGATGACTTCCCATACCTGTTCCCCGCCGCATGAATTGCTGATTTCAGACCAATTCCAGCCTTCACCCATCACGGTGGGTATTGTTAGCCAACCTTCAGGCGTATCTGGGGTTCTCACGAAAAGATCCTCCTACCTGGGCCTTGTAAAAAGCTCTGCCAGAAACTTACGGGCGCCCTGAGTAAACAGTACCCCAAGTCTGGTTGTCCCAGAGCCCAGTCTTCCAATGGAGAGGACTTACAGGCAGAACCTCGTTTCTTCGGCAGACGAGGCCCGGGTACCATACCATCTTGGGAGTCAATTATCGGCCCGAGGTATGGATCCGGTTTGATGTAGCCCTTCGGCCCTCGCCGGGACCCGCATAGAGCTAAGTTTTACGTGACCATCGACCAGACACTGGCGAAAAAACTGAGGTGCCTCCCAAATGGGAGGGGTTATATAGGGGAGGAATTCTCTTTAATTAGGGTCAACCAGTGTCCAATCACCAGAGGTGCCTATATAACCCACTATGTAATGAAGCTCCTGTGTCCCGTGATGTATGATCAAGAAAATGTAATATGGCGAGAGTTTGTTGTAATTTTTTTTTTTTTGTGCAAGTATATATTATTTGTGTACTGATGTGAATGTACAATATACAGTAGGGACGGAAAGTATTCAGACCCCCTTAAATGTTTCACTCTTTGTTATATTGCAGCCATTTGCTAAAATCATTTAAGTTCATTTTTTTCCTCATTAATGTACACACAGCACCCCATATTGACAGAGAAACACAGAATTGTTGACATTTTTTAAGATTTATTAAAAAAGAAAAACTGTAATCTCACATTGTCCTAAGTATTCAGACCCTTTGCTCAGTATTTAGTAGAAGCATCCTTCTGATCTAGTACAGCCATGAGTCTTTTTGGGAAAGATGCAACACGTTTTTCACACCTGGATTTGGGGATCCTCTGCCATTCCTTCTTGCAGATCCTCTCCAGTTCTGTCAGGTTGGATGGTAAACGTTGGTGGACAGCCATTTTTAGGTCTCTCCAGAGATACTCAATTGGGTTTAAGTCAGGGCTCTGGCTGGGCCATTCAAGAACAGCGACGGAGTTGATGTGAAACCACTCCTTCATTATTTTAGCTGTGTGCTTAGGGTCATTGTCTTGTTGGAAGGTAAACCTTCAGCCCAGTCTGAGGTCCTGAGCACTCTGGAGAAGTTTTTCGTCCAGGATATCCCTGTACTTGGCCGCATTCATCTTTCCCTCGATTGCAACCAGTCGTCCTGTCCCTGCAGCTGAAAAACACCCCGCAGCATGATGCTGCCACCACCATGCTTCACTGTTGGGACTGTACTGGACAGGTGATGAGCAGTGCCTGGTTTTCTCCACACATACCTCTTAGAATTAAGGCCAAAAAGTTCTATCTTGGTCTCATCAGACCAGAGAATCTTATTTCTCACCATCTTGGAGTCCTTCAGGTGTATTTTTAGCAACTCCATATGGTTTTCATGTGTCTGGCACTGAGGAGAGGCTTCCGTCGGGCCACTCTGCCATTGACCCCCGACTGGTGGAGGGCTGCAGTGATGGTTGACTTTCTACAGCTTTCTCCCATCTCCCGACTGCATCTCTGGAGCACAGCCACAGTGATCTTTGGGTTCTTCTTTACCTCTCTCACTGTCATGAACAGGTGTGATCAGATTGTGTGGACTGCAAAGAGGAAACCAAAACACATGTAAAGTGAATAAGAATAATGTTTATTTAAGATAAGTGATATAAATAAGTAAACACCCCATATACAAATAGTGCTCAACCAACCAACAGAAACCCTGTCTGGCTGGTCATCAGGCACATCCGGGCAGACAGCGGGCATATCTGAGCAGACAGCGGGCTCTGAGGCATCAGACCAGGCAACAGGTACTGGAACTTGAAACCGGGCAGCCGGTACTGGAACTTCAGACTGGGCAGCAGGCACAAGCGCTGGCACAACAGGTAGAACAGCAGGTACTGGCACAACAGGCTGAACAACAGGTACATTGGACTGGACAGTAGTCACTGGAGTGTCAGGCTGAACAACAGGCACTGGGACAAGAAAATGGGATGCAGACAAGAGCACATCAAGCTGGGCAGTGGACAGAGGCACATCAGGCTGGGCAGCGGACAGAGGCACATCAGGCTGGGCAGCAGGCTCCGGGTCATCGCCTGGGCAGCAGGCTCCGGGTCATCAGGCTGGGCAGCAGGCTCAGGTTCATCAGGCTGGGCAGCAGGCTCCGGGTCCTCGGGCTGGGCAGCAGGCTCCGGGTCATCGGGCTGGGCAGCAGGCTCCGGGTCATCGGGCTGGGCAGCAGGCTCCGGGTCATCAGGCTGGGCAGCAGGCTCCGGGTCATTGGGTTGGACAGCAGGCTTCCGGGTCATCGGGCTAGGCAGCAGACATGGGCACATCAGGCTGAGCAGCAGATGGTGGCACATCAGGCTGGGCAGCAGACAAAAACACCTTAAGCTGGGCAGCAGACAGGAACACCTCAGTCTGGGCAGCAGACAGGAACAAGTCAGTTTGGGCAGCAGACAGGAGCACCTCAGTCTGGGCAGCAGACAGGAACACCTCAGGCTGGGCAGCAGACAGGAGCACATCAAACTGGGAAGCTGGCACATCAGACTGAAAGGCTGGCACATCAGACTGGGAAGCTGGCACATCAGACTGGGAAGCAGGCAGCGGAAATCAGAGTGGAAGGCAGGCAGCGGGACATCAGACTGGAAGGCAGGCAGCGGGACATCAGACTGGAAGGCCGGCACCAGGACATCAGACTGGAAGGCCGGCACCGGGACATCAGACTGGAAGGCAGGCAGTGGGACATCAGACTGGAAGGCCGGCACCAGGACATCAGACTGGAAGGCCGGCACCAGGACATCAGACTGGAAGGCCGGCACCGGGACATCAGACTGGAAGGCTGGCACCGGGACATCAGACTGGAAGGCTGGCACCGGGACATCAGACTGGAAGGCCGGCACCAGGATATCAGACTGGAAGGCCGGCACCAGGACATCAGACTGGAAGGCCGACACCAGGACATCAGACTGGAAGGCTGGGACGTCAGGCTGGAAGGCTGGGACGTCAGGCTGAGTAGCAGGCACTGGGACATCAGGCTGGACAGCAGGCACTGGGATGTCAGGCTGGACAGCGGGCACCGGCACAACAGGAACATCAGACTGGGGCACAGGAACTTTAGGTGGAGACACTGGCTGGATAACAGGCAAAGGTTTGGCAGAATCAGGTGGGTTATCAGGTTCAGCTGACATGCAAGCAGACTGGAGCAGGTTGGTTGGTGTGTCGATGCAAGTTGGGTTACTGGCAGGATCGTGTGAGTGGGGAAGAACTTCCGTTTCTTCTTTGGCTTAACTGCTGGAGATCTGTAGGTGGCTGTAGGACTGTAGGTAGGAGGTGAGGCATACTGAAATGAAGGGTTGGGATATGGCAAGGAAGGGGGAACAGCGGCCAGAGGAAGTTTTTGTGGGGAAGTTGCAGGTAGTAGAGAAGAGGCAGGTAAGTTAAAGGCGGGATAGGTGCAGAAAGTAAAACCAGGGTATGGATACTTGGTGGGGAGCAGGGTATATTGGACTGTAGCTGAGTTTGCCAGGGGTGATGGAAGAAATGAAGTCTGAGCAGGCAGGTGTTTAGTAGCAGGTCTGGGTTGTGGAGAGCTGACAGGAGCTGGGCATAACAGGTCTGACCATGCCTGAAGTACAGGTAGCACATCTATACAATCTTTTGACAACTGTTTGGGACAAACTGAATAGTGCTCCAAAAAAGGATGCAGAGTCATCCTCCAACAACCAAACTAAGGACACAACCTGGTTAATGCTAAAGGGGGGAGAAAAGTCATCATGGCCCTTTGGAAAACAGGGCAGAGCCAGCTCTGTACACATTCCAATCAAAGGCTGAACATCCTCAAACATTATACTGCCCTGATCGACCACAGAGTGAGCTAAACGGATAATCTCCAGCAGCTGATCACTGGACCACCCCTTCAATGTCTGGCGGAGATATTCAGAACTCTCTGTTGCCAGCAGAGCATAATAAACAATTATATCTGAATTCATCCCAGCAACGTGAAACAGAACTGAGATGGTTCCCTGTGCAGCCACTTCTGGTCAGAGATGTCCTTGGTATACTGTCATGAACAGGTGTGACCAGATTGCGTGGAATGCAAAGAGGAAACCAAAACGGATGTAAAGTTAATAAGAATATTGTTTATTTAAGATAAGTGATATAAATAAGTAAACACCCCAAATACAAATAGTGCTCAACCAACCAACAGAAACCCACAGACAATATATACAGCCAAAGGGAAGTACCGAAGTCAAACACGTTAGCCAGGTGAGGGACATACACAGGGGATCAGCAAATGAACAAGGACAGGAGAGGGAGATAATGGATGGGATCAGGCTTACAATGGAACAGAAACACAGGAGGGACAGGATCAGGAAGGAACCGGTGCAGGCTCAGGTTACAGGGTTCGGGGTACAGGATACAGGTCTGGTTCAGGGCACAAGGAAGAAAGATACAGAGGCAAGCATGTGAGGGCTTGCCGGGTATTTATGGGACTGCCAGTGATTTTCCTCCTGTAACACCTGAGCGCAGGGAGTGCTGTCTGCTCCATACTGCGAGGATCCATCCGCTGGTGGACGTCAGTACTGCAGCCCAATGATGACATAACACCAGCAGGGAAAGACTCTCCTCACAGTTCCAAACTGCCAGGAGACACCTGCTAGAGGACCTCAGTACTGCACACCAAATGATAGATCTTACCAGCGGACAGACCCTTTCCTGACACTCACCAAGGCTCTTCTCCCCCGATAGCTCAGTATGGCTGGACGACCAGCTCTAGGAAGGGTTCTGGTCGTCCCAAACATCTTATATTTAAGGATTATGGAGGCCACTGTGCTCTTGAGAACCTTAAGTGCAGCAGAAATTTTTTTTCTAACCTTGGCCAGACCTGTGCCTTGCTACAATTCTGTCTCTGAGCTCTTCAGGCAGTTCCTTTGACCTCATGATTCTCATTTGCTCTGACATGCACTGTAAGCTGTAAGGTCTTATATAGACAGGTGTGTGGCTTTCCTAATCAAGTCCAATCAGTATAATCAAACACAGCTGGACTCAAATGAAGGTGTAGAACCATCTCAAGGATTATCAGAAGAAATGGACAGCACCTGAATTAAAGAGGGATTCCACCTAAAAAAAAAAAAAAAATATTAAAAGCCAGCAGCTATAAATACTACAGCTGCTGACTTTTAATAAATGGACACTCACCTGTCCCGGGTTCCAGCGATGCCGAGGCCGATCGATCGCTCGGCTCTCGGCTGCTGCCGCCACCATTCTAGGTGAGGGAATCAGGAAGTGAAGCGAATCGGCTTCACTTCCCGGTTCCCTACTGCGCATGCGCGAGTCGCGCAGCGCAATAGGAATTGTCCGCGCTGTCACTGGGACCCGTGTGTGTCCCAGCAGACAGCGCGGCAGGACAGGAAATGACATAGACTCCTTTGGGAGTCTATGCCGGAAGTGTGTGTAAATACCTGTCTTTGACAGGTATCTCCACCCCCCTCCCCCCTGTAAGGTGCCAATTGTGACACCGGAGGGGGGGAGGGTTCCGATCAGCGGAAGTTCCACTTTAGGGTGGAACCCCGCTTTAAATATGAGTGTCACAGCAAAGGGTTTGAATACTTAGGACCATTTGATATTTCAGTTTTTCTTTTTTAATAAATCTGCAAAAATGTCAACAATTCTGTGTTTTTCTGTCAATATGGGGTGCTGTGTGTACATTAATGAGGAAAAAAAATGAACTTAAATGATTTTAGCAAATGGCTGCAATATAAGAAAGGGTGAAAAATGTAAGGGGGTCTGAATACTTTCCGTCCCCGCTTTATATGTAAAGTGCTGCATACATTGATGGCGTTATATAAGTAGCTGTCATAAATAAATAAAAATAAAACCAGCTTGCAGCGCCCTTTCTCTGGAAGTGTGTTGTACCGATCCGTATCACTCTAATGGTAAAAGTGTGTTTAGTTGTTTTTGTGTGGGGAGTTGCACAAGTTTGTACTTTCCCCCCACTGCTGATTTTGGCTTTTGTCCCAGTTACTGATTAATGGGATTGTTTGCTGAAAGCCTTAAATCCTTTATAACCCTGGTCCATCAGGGACTGTGCAGTACCTGTCTGCATCATGAAGAGAGGAGTACTGTGCCTGACAGTGTTCTCTGTACTGACCGCCGCAGCCTACGCACAGCTAAAGTAAGTGACAACACACCTACAACTGTCTACAAAGGGATGAGGGAACATTGGAGCACATTGATTCATACGAATAATAAGTGCTTTCATTCATTTTCTACTTTCATTTTCACTCTTTCAGCCGCTTAGAGGAAAAATACTCATTTATTTACTTTAAAGATTGAGGGTTTAGCAGTTTATTTAGGGTAGTATAGGGCGTTGTATTTGGGGTAGTTTGTTTATTTCATTTAGAGTTTGTTGTATTTGTGGTGTTTTGTTTTTTCTGTTTTTGTTTTATTGTGTTTGTGATCATTATTTGTGTACTTATGCTTTAGAATTTTTATTTTTTTTACATTTTTATTTGCTGCCTTGTTTTTTTTTTTGGGGGGAAAAAAATTAAAAAATGATGAGGATAACGAGGAGCAACTTTTGCCACAAAGTCCAGAAAGGAGAATTCATAAATCGAAGCCCTTGGTCATACCAAATCCAAATTTGAAATCATGTGACTTCACTTGAAATGGCGCAGTTCCAAAGCTGAATGTCAGTGCGACTTGGCTGTTTCATGCACAGATGTCTAAGCAAGTCGCACCTGAAATCGGCTAAAGTAGTGCAGGAAGTACTTTAGGGTGCAATAGGTCATGCGATTTGGAACTGTCAAATTGCATGACAAGTCACACTGGTGTGACCGGGGAGCCCAGGGCCAATTTAAAGCCCATTGCATCCTTAACCACTTGCCTACTGAGAACTTAAACCCTCTTCCTGCCCAGACCAATTTTCAGCTTTCAGCGCTGTCACATTTTCAATGACAAATGCGCGGTCATGCAACACTGTACCCAAATGAAACTATTCCACACAAATAGAGCTTTCTTTTGGTGGTATTTAATCACTGCTGGGTTTTTATATCTTGCTAAAAAAAAAAAACAACCCAAATTTTGCAAAAAAAAAAAACTGTTTCATAGTTTGTTATAAAATTTTGAAAACAGGTAATTTTTCTCCTTCATTGATGATTATTATTATTATACAGGTTTTATATAGCGCTAACAGTTTTCGCAGCGCTTAACAAAATAAAGGCAGACATTACAGTTACATTACAATTTGCTACAAGAGGAATCAGAGGGCCTTGCTCGTTAGAGCTTACAATCTAAAAAGGGAGGGTCAATTGATACAAAAGGTAATAGCTGTGGGGGATGAGCTGATGGAGGAAGTAAAACAGTGTTAGTTAGAAGCAGGATAGGCTTCTTTAAAGAGAAGGGTTTTCAGGGATTGTCTAAAGATGGATAGATTAGGGGAAAGTCAACAGATTGGGGTAGGGAGTTCCAAAGGATGGGAGAAGCTCTGGAGAAATCCTGGAGGCGAGCATGGGGGAAGGTGACAAGGGAGCTAGAGAGCAGGAGGTCTTGGGAGGACCGAAGAGAGAAGCTTGGTTGGTATTTTGGGACTAGGTTAGTGATGTAACTGGGGGCAGAGTTATGGACGGCTTCGTAAACTATTCATTGGGTGAGTGGAAGGCAGTGGAGGGATTGTCAGAGAGGGGTGGAGGACACTGAATGGTCAGTAAGGTGGTTGAGTCTTGCAGCAGCAATCATTATGGACTGAAGGGGGGATAGTCTATGTAAAGATAATCGAATGAGAAGTGAGTTGCAGTAGTCGAGGCGAGAGATAACCGGAGAGTGAATTAAAAGCTTGGTGATATCATTAGTTAAAAGGGGGCATTTTCTGGAAATATTGCGGAGGCTAAGGCGGCATGATTTGAACAGGGATTGGATGTGGGCCTGAAAGGACAGTTCAGAGTCTAAAGTTACCCCTAACACCCTGGCATGTGGGGACGGACTGATAGATGCGCCATTGATCTTGATAGAGGTCAGGGGAAGGGGCACGTGGGGGAGGAAATATTAAGAGCTCAGTTTTAGATAGATTCGGTTTGAGGAAGTGGTTTTGACATCCAGGCTAATATGTCTGTTAGTGAATCAGTGATGCGTGAGGAGATTGAAGGGATGAGCTGAGGGGCAGAGAGATAGAGTTGGGTGTCATCAGCATATAAATGGTAGTGAAAGACATGGGTGGCCATCAGCTGACCCAGGGAGGACGTGTAGATCGAGAATAGTAGGGGTCCAAAGACAGAACCTTGGGGGACCCCAACGGTAAGAGGAGTTGGAAAGGAGGAAGTGGAGTTGTAAGTGACATTGAAGGTTCGATGGGATAGGTAAGATTCGAACCAACGGAGAGTGCAGCCGTGAAGACCAAGCAAATTTAGTTTTTTGAAGGGGAGGGGGTGGTCAACTGTATCAAAGGCAGCGGAAACGTCCAAGAATAAGAGAACGGAATAATGAACGTTGGTTTTGGCTTTTAGCAAGTTGTTTGTGAGTTTTAGGAGGGCAGTTTCTGTGGAGTGCTGTGGGCGAAATCCAGACTGAAGAGGATCAATAAGGTTATTCTCAATGAGGTGGTCGCTCAGTTGGTTGTAGACTAAACGTTCAAGGAGTTTTGAGGCAAAAGGGAGTAAACAAGAGATGGGTCTTAGGTTGTTAAGATTGGTGGGGTCTAGTGAGGCCTTTTTTGGTATGGGAGTGACTAGCGCATGTTTTAGAGTGTTGGGGAAGATGCCAGTAGAGAGTGAGAGGTTGAAGATAAAGAGTGTAGGATAGAGTCAGATGCTGACTGTAGTATTTGAGAAGGAACAGGGTCCAGGGGGCAGGAGGTTAGGTGGGCGTTAGAAAAAAGTTTAGGGGCTTCCTGTATAGTAGCTGGGTTAAAAGAGGGAAGTATTGATTGTGCAGGAGGAGTGTAAAGTGAGGGAGATATCTGTAGAGCGGAGATCTTGAGATGAATTGTCTCAATCTTATTGATGTGCACTGATGAGGCGGTTTTGATGGGCACTGAGAGGTGGTACTGATAAGCACTGATAAGGCGGCACTAATGGGCACTGATGGGTGGCACTGATAGGTGGCACTGAAGGGCACTGATAGGTGGCACTGGTAGGTGGCACTGATAGGCAGCACTGATGATAAGACACTGATGGGCATTGATTGGCAGCACTGGTGGGCATTGATGGGTGGCACTGCTGGGCAAAGGTAGGTGGCACTGTGTGCACTGGTAGGTGACACTGGTGGCTACTGGTAGGTGGCACTGGAGGGAACTGATGAGGCAGCCGCGGCTCTCTGTTTGAGGGACTGACAGAAGCCGATGATCGGCTTTTTTCCCCCCTCACGCTGACAGCGTGAGGGAAAAAAATACTGATTCCCAATCTTCTGTATACATCATGTGATCAGCTGTCAGCTGGCTGACAGCTGATCACGCGATAAGGGCTCGGGATTGGGTAAAATGTCACGTTTCTGTGATGTAAAAAGATAAGACAAAGATAAATCATTTCAGAACTTTTTCCACCTATGTGACCTATAAACTATAAACTGTAGAACTCAATTCAACAACGAACTGAAATCTTTTAGGTGGAGGGAAGTTAAAATTAAAAAATAAAATAATATGGTTGCATAAGTGTGCACACCCTTAAACTAATACCTTGTTGAAGCACCTTTTGATTTAATTACAGCACTCAGTGTTTTTGGGTATGAGTCTGTCAGCATGGCACATCTTGACTTGCCAATATTTGCCCTCTTCTTTGCAAAAACATTCCAAATCTGTCAGATTGTGAGGGCATCTCCTGTGCACAGCCCTCCTCAGATTACCCCAAAGATTTTCAACTGGATTCAGGTCTGGGCTCTGGCTGCGTTGCTTTGGGTCGTTGTCATTCTGAAAGATGAAGTTCCTCTTCATGTTCAGCTTTCTAGCAGAAGCCTGAAGGTTTTGTGCCAATATTGACTGGTATTTGGAACTGTTCATACTTCTTTCTACCTTGACTAAGGCCCCTTTTCCAGCTGAAGAAAAACAGGCCCAAAGCATGATGCTGCCACCACCATGCTTCACTGTGGGTATGGTGTTCTTTTGGTGATGTGCAGTGTTGTTTTAGCGCCAAACATATCTTCTGGAATTATGGCAAAAAATTTCAACTTTGATTTCATCAGACCATAACACATTTTCCCCCCATGCTTTTGGGAGACTTCAGATGTGTTTTTGCTAAATTTTGCTGGGCTTGGATGTTTTTCTTCATATGAAAAGGCTTCTGTTTTGCCACTTTTTTTTAGCTCTGATCGCTGTATAAATGGCAATGGTCCAAAAAAAGTGTCAAAAGTGTCTGATTTGTCGGCCACAATATCACAGTCCTGCTAAAAATCGCCGATCGCCACCATTAGAAAAAAAAAATGCCATAAATCTATTCCCTATTTTGTAAACGCGATAACTTTATCGTAAACCAATCAATATACACTTATTGCATTGTTTTACCAAAAATATGTAGAAGAATACATATTGGCCTAAACTAATAAAAAAAAATGTAGATATGTATTATAGCAAAAAGTTAAAAATTGGTTGTTTTTTTTCCAAAATTGTTGGTATTTTTTTGTTTATAGCGCAAACAATAAAAACCGCAGAGGTGATCAAATACCACCAAAAGAAAGCTCTATTTGTGTGGAAAAAGGGACCTCATTTTTGTTTGGGTACAACATCGCACGACCGTGGAATTGTTAGTTAAAGCGATGCAGTGCCGTATCACAAAAAATGGCCTGGTCATTAAGGAAGCAAATCCTTCCCGGTGTTCTGCCAAAAACTGTCCGCCCATCGGATAGTGTCCGTCCCGTACTGCGCATACACAGCACTTGCGCAGTACGGAGGACAAGGAGACTCCGAAAGTCTCAGAAGATGAACGGCACCTGCGCACTGGGTCCAGGTTGAAGCCCCACCATCCAAGTGGACATACGTAGCAGTTAGTAAGACGGCCCCTCGCGGGCTCGCTTCGCTCGCCACGCTTCGGGCACAGCCTCATTTTGCTTGCCAATTTTTTATTCTAACTCTATGTCCACTTGGATGGTGGGAATTGAACCTGGACTCGGTGCGCAGGTGCCGTTCATCTTCTGAGACTTTTGGTGTCCCCTTGTCTTCCGTACTGCGCAAGCGCAGTACAGGGCGGACACTATCCGACGGGGGACAGTATTTGACACAACACCGGTCCTTAAGTGGTTAAAAAATAAATAAATAATAATTTATAGAACCCTTCTCAGAATCCTCTACTAGGTATGTTCACCCTCTCTATTTGTCATGGTGAGTTTTGGATTTACATACTCTTTAACTGGGGTCAGGACCACCTGCACCCTCCTACCTCATCCCTACCCACAAGGCAGCACAGCTCCCAATTATTTTTCTTAAGGGTGGTCAGATTGTGCATGCATATGCATCCCCACCCCTGCTGGGAGCTTTTAACTGGCCGTACATGGCACCATTTGTAATAAATCTGTTAAAGCCTGAATGAATCCTTCTGCTCAATTTGGCAAATTTTGTCAATTTCTTGTACAAAATCAAACTCAAAAAGCTGAAAATTGGCAAATATAGTATGAAATTATTGACAACAGAAAATCTTGGTCTGCGGATGGAGGTTAGGAAGAGATATCATCAATATGAATGCACTGGCGTTCATTTATTATAAGTGGAGGGTGGAATTGCTGTGACATTGGAGTAAAATTTGCTACACACATATGATGGAGTTGAATAATGAAATTCAGAATAAAAAAAAAATTTATGCCACTATTTCCTTGCATTTTTTTTTTTCTGGTGGTCACTAATTCATTCGTTTAGTCAAAGATATTTTTTTCAGACTGGACAAAAGATCTGGTATTTGACCAGGAAACTTTTGGATCTGTAGTTCTCTGTTTACTATTAAGTTGAATTCAAAGTGTCAGTAAATATTGACCGTATGGGTTAGGACAATACAGATTGGACATTCCAGCACTGAGGGTCTTTAAGAAGAATAGAACAGGATGGAGAGCTAATTGTTCTCACTATGGGAGGAGAAGGAAAGGGTAAGGAGACAATGGAGGGACAATGGAATGTCCTATCACTGAAAAGGGGATTTTACATTTTAATGTAAGGGACTTAAAGTAAATCTTTCCTAAAGAGAATTATATGGGGTGGGGGGATTATTGCCTGCCTGTTATGCTGACTGTTTGGCTTCATTCTTTTCTTCTTGGTCATTGACCAGAAACAAATACACAGATAAGGTAAGTCAAAGTAAAGCCAGAAATCCTTACCATACACTCAGTATTAAACTCTCAGCTTTTTATAGCTTGAAGGAGAAGTATGGTATTGTAAAAAAATAAACATACATAATCACCTCCATACTACAGCATCTGTTCCGGCTCTAAGACCAAGAACTCCATATTCACATGACCACTAATCGCTTGGTTCTCGGTCTGCTTGGAATGGAGAGTGGTGACTATCAGTCACTGCTCTCCGCTCTGCTCCTCCACTGGAGGGAGCAGGCTGGGTCTGGCTCTCAGCTGCATGCTGAAAAGCGGAGCAAGATGTCAATCAGGCAGCAGGGTTGATCCCAACAATTTTGTTAGGATGCTTCCAGAGGCAGTAGCAGTAGCCCTCTATCAACTGACTCTGAGGTACAGGTAATTACATAGTTACAAAAGTTAGTCAGGTTGAAAAAAGACATAAGCCCATCCAGTTCAACCACAAAAAAATTAAAAATAATATAATACAATCCCATATACCCAATTCTATACCCACAGTTGATCCAGATGAAGGCAAACAACCCCAGCAGAGCATGATCAAATTTGCTAAAGCAGGGAAAAAAAATCCTTCCTGATCCCCCAAGAGGCAATCGGATTTTCCCTGGATCAACTTTACCTATCAATGTTAGTACCCAGTTATATTATGTACATTTAGGAAAGTATCCAGGCCTTTCTTAAAACAATCTACTGAGCTGGCCAGAACCACCTCTGGCGGGAGTCTATTCCACATTTTCACAGCTCTCACTGTGAAGAAACCTTTCCGTATTTTCCTCTAGACGTAAAGAGTGCCCCCTTGTCCTCTTTGTTGACTGTAAAGTGAATAACTCAACATCAAGTTCACTATATGGACCCTTTATATATTTGTACATGTTGATCATATCCCCCCTTAATCTCCTCTTATCAAGAGTGAATAAATTCAGTTTCTCTAATCTTTCCTCATAGCTGAGCTCCTCCATGCCTCTTATCAGTTTGGTTGCCTTCTCTGCACTGTCTCCAGTTCTCCGATATCCTTTTTGAGAACTGGTGCCCAAAACTGAACTGCATATTCCAGGTGAGGTCTTACTAATGATTTGTACAGGGGCAAAATGATATCTCTCTCTCTGGAGTCCATACCTCTCCTAATACAGGAAAGGACTTTGCTCGCTTTGGAAACCACAGCTTGGCATTGCATGCTATTATTGAGCTTATGATCTACCAAAACCCCCAGATCCTTCTCCACTATGGATTCCCCCAGTTGTACTCCCCCTAGTATGTATGATGCATGCATATGCTTAGCCCCCAAGTGCATAACTTTACATTTATCAACATTAAACCTCATCTGCCACATAGTCGCCCAATTAGACAGAGCATTGAGGTCGGCTTGTAAATTGGAGACATCCTGTAAGGACGTTATTCCACTGCATAGCTTGGTGTCATCTGCAAAGACAGAAATGTTACTTTTGATCCCGGACCCAATATCATTTATAAAGATATTAAAAAGTAAGGGTCCCAACACTGAACCTTGGGGTACACCACTGATAGCTTTAGACCATTCAGAGTGAGAATCATTAACACTACTCTCTGAATTCTGTCTTTTAGCCAGTTTTCTATCCATTTACAAACTGATATTTCCAAACCTGTAGACTTTACCTTACACATGAGCCGTGTGTGCGGAACTGTATCGAGCGCTTTCGCAAAATCCAAGTATATCACGTCCATCGCCACCCCTCTGTCCAAGGCTTTACTTACCACCTCATAAAAAGAAATCAGGTTTGTCTGACAACTTCTGTCTTTCATAAATCCATGCTGTCTGTTGCTTAAAATATTTTTTTCCTGCAAGAACTCGTCTACAGTATGTGGTCTTTTATTAATCTCTCCAGTATCTTCCCAACTATAGAAGTTAAACTAGCAGGTCTATAGTTATTTGGTAAAGACTTTGTTCCCTTTTTAAATATAGGCATTGGCCCTGCGTCAATCCAGGGGTACTATTCCTGTCATTAATGAGTCCCTAAAAATTAGAAATGATGGCTTTGAAATTACAGAGCTCAATTCTTTTAGGATCCGTGGGTGGATGCCCTCCTCCTGTGACCCACAAGAAAAGTATGACCAAAAACAAAGCTTTGGGTATACTATTTAAACACAAAGCATTCTCCAGTAAAAAGTATGATACAATTCTTACCCCAGAAGTTGCCATTTGCAATTTTCAATCCTGCTTTTCTGAACTTCCAATCTTTACAGGAATGAGTTAAAGTTGAACTTCAGGAATTCAATTAATCCGTAAAATGTGCTGACATACAATATGTTAAGTACAATGAGATGCATGCCATCTAATGGACTCATCTCTTTAATATACATCTGACAGTTCTAAGGAGCTCCGCAAGTACAGGTGGTCCCCTAGTTACAAACATCCGACTTACAAGCGACTCCTTCTTACAAACAGAGGGAGACAACAGGAAGTGAGAGGAAATCTCCCCCTAGGAAGGGAAATTTACTCCTGTAAGAGTTATTATGGGAAAAGGTTTCTCCACTGATGTTCTATCACCAATCCTTGTTTCCACAACAACCCAAAATTTTCAAAGTTCAATCGTCATTGGGACAGAAAGTGAGGTGAATTCTCTGAACAGGGGCACAGACAGCAAAACAAACATTACAAGGGTGATAACCCTTCCCTATGCTACACAAAAAGCTTAAAAATCGTTTTTTGGCTGGAGCTACACTTAAATTTTTTTACCCATTCCGACTTACAAACAGATTCAACTTAAAAACAAACCTACAGACCCAATCTTGTGTGTAACCCGGGGACCGCTATGTACAGTTATCTCTATGCTTCCTGTGCTCCCGCAGAAGAGAAAGTGATTATGCCCAAACCTCTCCTCTGCTGTCCATTCACAGAAGCCTTTGTATTTTGTGAATGAGTTCACATAATAGAAAACACTGTGATTGGGCAGGAGAAGGAGAGGGAGGTGCCCAGTGGCTGCATGTAACTCTGCAGCTGCTGGAACTGATACCTGAAGGTGTAAACCGAAAAGAGAAGAAAGAAGGGTAAAACTTTCAATAGAGACACCCTTTCCAGGGACAGCTGTCTACGAGAGAAATTTGCCTCACTTTGGCTGATTTTTTTTAAATTCCTGTTGCACTTCTGAGACAGAAAGTGAATGGAAATATCCCCGATGGTACACAGCAAAAAAAAAAAAAAAAAAGGCACAGGGGGTTTAACACATCCTAGCTTTACCCAAAACTTAAAAAAGAAATTATTGCTGTACATACATTTTACCTTTCAAATACAGTCAAACTCTTGGAACTATGTAGTCATAATTAAAGTAACACAAAAATGTTACTTCAAATACAGCTGTAGCTATAAAGAAGAAATTGAATACTTACCTCCCCTGCTGTCCCCACAGTCAAACACAACTACAGTGAAGAGGAATCGCAGTCTGAAACTTCTTCTAAAACATAGTTCTTTGCTTGCCTTTATCTGGCCCTTAGGGCACTTTTCTTTCCACTGGCGCTATTCCTCCCACTGACACCAAAGATTGGGCACTGTTCCTCACATTGAAACCCTTGATGGGGCACTATTCCTTCCACTGACACCAATAATGGGGCACTGTTCCTCACATTGACACCCTTGATGGGGCACTATTCCTCTCACTGACACCAATAATGGGGCACTGTTCCTCCCAGTGACACCAATGATGGGCCATTATTCCTCCCACTGACACCAATTATGGGGCATTATTCCTCCCACTGTCACCAATAAAGAGGCACATTCAGATGAAATTATGTGATAGTTTCAGCCTTTTGTTAATGTGTGAAGCTTGGAAAATAATACAATGACATAACGAATGATCCAAATTGATTCAGATCCCTTTTGTTTTTATGTTGTATTAAAATTTTTTATATATAAAACAAAAAGGCACTACATGTGAAATGGAAACATATTGCAATAAATACAGTAGGGTAAACAAGTGAAAAAGGGCTTATGCCCCATACACGCGGTCGGATTTTCCGACGGAAAATGTGCGATCGGATCATGTTGTGTGTGTGGGCTCCATCTGACTTTTTCCGTCTGATTTTTCGACACAAAAAGTTTGAGAGCAGGATCTAAAATTTTCCGACAACAAATTCCGATCGTGTGTAGACAATTCCAATGGACAACGTGCCACGCATGCTCAGAATAAACTAAGAGACGAAAGCTATTGGCTACTGGCCCGTTTATAGTCCCGACATACGCGTTGTACGTCACCTCGTTCAGAACGATCGGATTTTCTGACAACATTTTTTGTGACTGTGTGTATGCAACACAAGTTTCAGACGAAATCCGTCGGAAAAAATCAGACGGGTTTTGTGGTCAGAATGTCCGACCGTGTGTACAGGGCATTATTGTGTTTGGGTTGGATGGAAGTGGCTCCATCATAATCTCTAAAGCATAACATAACAAATTAATCCATATTTTATTTAATTCCATTCATTATTTTATGATTCAGAGATTCTGATGGATTCAACTCCATCCAACCCAAACATAGCTCATAAGTGATCTAGTGAAATAACACATTAACGAATATAGAAAATCTCCTGAAATAATTTTCAAATTACGAATCATTTTGGAACAAATATAAAAAAAAAAATCTGAATATATGAAACAAAACTGAATATATGAAATTAATACTGAAAACTGGTGAAAAAAGGAATTGAGAAACCTTCAACCTGCGCTCCCTGGATCAACTCAAAACAATTAAATGATAAAGTGTAATAACTGAATAATAAAGGATAGAGCAGTGAGGCTCAAAACAGCCTAAATCATAAAAGGAAAATAACAATAGTAATTTTCATACTGCGCTGTCAACTAAAAACATCTATTACAGGGGCGGACTGACCATTGGGCCATTCGGGCACTGCCCGAGGGCCCCATGCCACTAGGGGACCCCATCAGGGTTGCCAGCCTCAGTAAAACCAGGGACAGTATGTAAAAATTTGTGTTTTTTTTTTTTACATCTATCTCTTAAATGTCCCTTACCAACATCCTTTTGGTCTAAAAACCTGAGATTATAGCTGCCCCACCTCTCTAGTACCTTCTCAGCCAATAGAAACATGTCTGTGTATACTGTGTGATTGTATACTGTGTGTGTGTGTTTGTGTATACTGTGTGGCCCCATAATCTCTGATTGCCTGGGGGCCCCATAATCTCCTATTGCCCGGGGGCCCCATGAGTTGTCAGTCCGCCCCTGATCTATTATAAACCATACATTGAACATAAACAATTGCGAATGAATTAAATATGTGTGCAATGTCCATACACCGCCACCAGATGTCTTCAATCAAGTGAAAGTCATATCTTCTTTAAAAGAACATAAATACAGTGCCTTGAAAAAGTATTCATACCCCTTGAAATGTTCCACATTTTGTCACGTTACAACCAAAAACGTAAAAGTATTTTATTGGGATTGACATCCTTTGGAACGCGACCGGCATCCCTGCTTGTTTTAATGAGTTTGTTTTGAATGGCAATACTGTAAGTGCATTTTTTTTTGCTGCTATACAATACATTTTACAAACTGTACTATGATGAGCCTTTCTTTTTCTTCTTGCCATATGTGATATACCATACCTTTTGCCCGGTGAGTGTGCAACTTCATGGCCTGGTTTCCTTTCCATGGAGAATACATCTCTGCTTGCCATGCTGTTTATGACTACCTGTAATGGGTGTCATGCATGTCCGGTGAGTAAGATGTTTGCCTAGGGGCTGGTGGAAAAAGACACTTCTGATTTCACATTTATTTATGGACCTTTAACCACTTTCTGACCAGCTCACATACATTTACTGTGGCAGGTTGGCTCTCCTGTGCGAACCAACATATCTGTATTTCAGTCCATGCAAGGGCGCGCCTGCTACATTGGTCCGTGCAAGGGCGCGCCCGATACATCAGTCCGTGCAAGGGCATGCTCACACACTGCGCAGCGGACGCGCCCTTGCGTGGACTGATGTAGCAGGCGTGCCCGCTATATTGGTCCGTGCAAAGGCACGCCCGCTGCGCACCGTGTGAGCACGCCCGCATGTCCTGTGGACTCGATGTCTGCCGGCAACCCACGATCACTATGTACAGAGGCAGAATGGGTAAACAAGGCGGTTCCACGTTCTGCCTAATGACATCTCAGAGATCTTTTGTTCTCTGACAGTGATCTGTCATGTCCCTGGAGCCCCCCCCCCCCACAGTTAGAACACACACAGGGAACACAGTTAACCCCTTGATCACCCCCTAGTGTTAACCCCTTCCCTGCCAGTGTAATTTTTACATCGATCCGTGCATTTTTATAGCACTGATCAATGTAATAATGTCACTGGTCCCCAAAAAATTTAATTTGGTGTCAGATTTGTCTGCCGGAAATGTCACCATTACTAGTGAAAACAATAAAAAATAAAATAAAAGTCCCTAAATCTATCCCGTAGTTTGTAGACACGATAACTTTTGCGCAAACCAATCAATATACGCCTATTGCAATTTTTTTTACCGAAAATATGTAGAAGAATACATATCGGCTTAAACTAATGATCACATTTTTTTTTTGGATTTGTATTATAGCAGAAAGTAAAAAATATATATATATATATTTTCAAAATTGTAGGTCTCTTTTTGTTTATAATGCAAAAAATAAAAACCTCGGAGGTGATCAAATACCACCAAAAGAAAGCTCTATTTGTGGGTAAAAAAGGGCTTCAATTTTGTATGGGTACAACGTCGCACGACTGTGCAATTGTTAATTAAAGCGACGCAGTGCCCTATCGCAAAAAATGGCTTGGTCATTAAGGGGGCAAATTCTTCCGGGGCTGAAGTGGTTAAAGAAGATATCTCTTTCACTTGATTGAAGACATCTGGTGGCGGTGTATGGACATTGCACATATTGTTTATGTTCAATGAATTCTGGAAACGAATAATTCTAACATAACAGATATGACAAAACAAAATGATTAACTTAATAAAGGGATCAGAAACAAAACTAATTTTTGTTGCTGTCACATCTCTAATCCCTATTCTTGTCTGTATGAAACATACTGTAGATGTATGGATTTCTGAGTTATCATTCGACCAGCAAAGAACCAAGTCTGTAGAACGTCAAGGGACCTTGCTTTCTAAACATAGGAATGAAAGAAGAAAAGGAAATTACTATGTGTGTGTATTTGGGGGGGTCGGAACTTAGAGCTAGATAAGAATGAAATAAGCAAAGGGCTGTAGATTTGTCTTTGTTGAAAGATTCTCGTTATCTCCTGTTCTGTTGACAATTTTGAACATTTTCATTACTTTCCCTGCAATTGTCTCCAGGGGGTGCCCAGACAGCAGATACTTACTCCCAAGACAGTAGAGACACTAGCACGCCACCATTTTTTATTATACTGTTGTAGGTGACAATCATCTAAGAAGCCTAATTCTAATGTTCTTGGGGCGAGATTTTTACCTACTTCCTGTCTCAATTATTTTAATTTGAACTATTTTCCATTCTATCTAAAACTAAAAATAATTTGTGGAACTGGGCTCTAAAATTGGATGAATTTATAGGACAGGTTGTCATATGTGACGTCTTTGGCCAATAGGGAAGTAGTATACACACATACAGCCACAATAAAAAGATATCATGAGACTTATTAGGACAGCGATGCCATGCACAACCTCCAGAAACATTAAAAGTGATATTTAATTTCCCATTGGGTCACAAAGGAAGGTGGAAGCTCACCTTTTCTTGAAGCTTGTGCTTCCTATATTCAGATATCACTGCCCATTCTGCAATGACCTGGGTAAACTAGTAACCAACCCTACTGGACCATTTTACAATTTTCATTGGGAAAAGCACAGACCGGTTGGCTTGACTGAATTGGTGACTACTGGACAGTACATGGTAAAGTGATGGTGGCTCGCTGCCCATGTGGATTCTCCATAATGAAGAATAAATAACTAGGTAGTCAATCTGCAAGAGGGTGATGTTGGGCTTGTGAATGGAGATAGAAAGTCCAGTGAAAAAATATGACCAGTGGGTCTCTAAGGCTGTGTACACACGGTCGGAGTTGCCAAGGGGAAAATGTCCGTCGGCATTTCCGATGGAAAAATTTAGAAAATGTTCTCTATCTAAGTCCGTTGTAAATGAAGACAGAAAAAGTCAGATGGGGCATACACATGGTCGGAATATCCAACCAAAAGCTCCCATCGGACTTTTTCTGTCAGAAATTCCGACCCTGTGTACGGGGCATTAGGAATGTCTTTGTATGGGCAGCCTTATCAGTCTGTCTGTCAATAATCTGGAAAGTTATAAACAGCCAAGGGTACATCGGGCACTAGACAGTTTGGGGATGGGTGATACTAGTCATTTTAATGGCCTTTTTTTGGCCAGCAGAGATTGGGTCTGGACGTTTGACCTAAATACCAATAGTGCTAATACCGACATCAAGAGAGAAAAATAATTTTAGAAGGTCGGGCTATTGATCTCTAGATGTCAGTAGGATTGATCAATATATCCATAGAGCTTTTAATGAAGCACAAAAAACAGCAAATGTTTCCTTGCCAGGTTTCTGCTAACACCACAGGTCCAAATTCCTGGCATGTTCAACTGTAAAAACTGACTTTCACAGATTGTTGTGTAAAAGAACAAATAAAAAAGGATAACAGCTACAGTATATATGCATAGCTGCAATATACTGTACGTTATACATTGACAAACAGCCTTACCCGCCAAAGTATGTGTAATTTTGTGCAGCCACTTTTGGGATTCATACACTTCTGCCAGATAGCACATCCCTTTAAAACTGAACATATTAATTATACAGGTTTTGTGGCTAATGAGGGTGGTAATTATACCCACTTGGTGCCTTATCTGCATTAAATTAGCCCCAGAACCTGTGTAATTCATATGTGTTCAGGTTTAAAGGGATGAGGTGGCAACCCTAGCCAGGAGGGCTATATCAATTGATATCAATTTTTCCTATTAGAGTTAAACTGGGTTCACGAGGCCGCACTACTTAGTGCATTTGTGTTAAGTTGTGCTACGTGTTAACGTGTTCCATTGGGGAAGCCCATTTATTTGAATTTGTTGCCTAAAACAGAGGTTCTCAACCTCAGTCCTCAAGTACCCCCAACAGGCCATGTTTGCAGGTTTTCCTTTATCTAATCACAGGTGATTTAAATTAGAGTCAATGGCTTGGTATTTTGGACAGCTATTTTATATTAGCCCTTGTACACGCGGTTGGATATTCAGACGGAAAATGTCAGATCGGACCGTGTTGTCGTATAATCCGAACATGTGTGGGCTCCATCGGACTGTTTCCGTCGGAATATCCGACGGACAAAGTTTGAGAGCTTGGCTATAAAATTTTCCGACAACATGATCCGTTCGGACTTTGTTCGATCGTTTGTAGAGAATTCCGATCGGACAAAGTGCCACGCATGCTCAGATCAAATTCCGAGACCAAAGCTATTGGCTACTAGCCTGAACGTAGTCCCATCGTAACTAAATTACGTTACGAACGATCGGATTTTCCGACAACTTTGTCTGACCGTGTGTATGCAACACCAGTTTCAGGAAAAAATCCAACGGATTTTGTTGTCGGAATGTCCGACCGTGTGTATAAGGGCTAAGAAAAATTCACAAAACACGGCCTGTTGGGGGTACTTGAGGAAAGGGTTGAGATCCACTGGCCTAATGCACCAAAACTCACCAGTAAAGGCTTATGCAGATTTTTCAGCACCCAAATGCATAGTGCCACATGAATGGCATTGCATTTTATCCAATGTGTGTTACCACAGCACGGTAGCGTGACAAGGCATTTAGCGATTTTAAACCTAAGAATTAAAAAAACCCATGTCTTACATACTGTACCTGCTCTGTGTAATGGTTTTGCACAGAGCAGCCTCAATCCTCCTCTTCTAGGGTCTCCCGCTGGCACTCCTTGCTCCTCCTCCCTGCCAAGAACCCCCATAGCAAGCAGAATGCGTTAAGGTTAAAAAAAAAAAAAACAGAACCACTTTAAGGTGTCTTCTCCCCACCCTTAGCTAGCTGATTGGACAATAAAGGAGCAGCAACACACTGATAAGTCAGCAACATTGCTCTCTGCATGTTCCTTGTCAGCACATGTGCACCCAGCAGAACCTGACTGGTTGCTAGTATTTAAAGTGGTTGTAAACCCTCCTTTTTGTATTTTTTATAAAAATAACAAATATACCTATTGTGGCAGCACGCAGGTAAAATCACCTGGTTGTATTCAGGATGGGAAATATGTGTGTCCTAGATTCAGGCTTTATGCAGACTTTTACAATTAGAGGGGAAGAGTTAATGAGCCCAGCTGTAGTAAGTGGGCTCATTAAGACCTCTACAAAAAACCCCAGCATGCATAGGGAGATGCTCCATCCTGGAACCAGTTTTGTGTGTGTATAGACTGGGGAGTGTGAGATCTGTTCTGTGCGGTGAGTTAATGCCTGTGTGGCAAACCCCTACAATAGGGACAGGGACTGGGGCAGCACAAGGCTGCACCCAGTTGTTAGACAGGGAGTCTACGTGTGTAGTTAGAGGTCAAGCTGACCAGGATTTATTTTCTTGTTTTATTTTGTTTGGCTGTTATATGTATCACTGTATGTAGCCTAAATAAACCGGATCTTTTGTTTTTTGCACCTACACCGCTGTCTGCTGTGCCTGACTTTGTGTTGTGAACCCATCCAGGGGGTCACACACACCCGCTACCGAGCGAACCCCCTCACAGTTGGTGGAGAATTTTGGCAGTTTTTTTTTTTTTTTTTTTTGTTGTTAAGGCCAGCATGGAGGAGATACTGAGACAGCTGGCTCTAGCAAATGCAAACCAGCAGCAAACAAATGCAGCTTTACAAAAGAGCCTTGCAGCTCAACAACAAGCCCAGCAGCAGGCAAATGCAAATCAGCAGCAGAGTTTGGAAGCCCAGCAGCAGGCAAATGCAAATCAGCAGCAGACAAATGCAACTTTGCAGCAGAGTTTGGAAGCTCAGCAACAAGCCCAGCAGCGATCTGAAGCCCGCTTCATAGACCTGTTGCAGAAGCAAGAGCAGAATTTTCAACAGCAAATAGAGACATTGATACAGCAACGTCCGCAGACCAATAAAGCAAGTGGGTACAATAATACCGCAACCTTTGGTGTGAGCCGTTTACTGACAAAAATGACTGGAGAGGATGATCCGGAGGTGTTTTTGACCACATTTGAAAGGACTGCTGAAAGGGAAAAGTGGCCTAAGGAGCAATGGGCTGGACTGGTGGCCCCTCTGTTAACTGGGGAATCGCAGAAAGCTTATTATGACCTAGAGCCTGACCAAGCAAAAGACTATGTGGTGCTAAAAGCAGAAATATTGGCACGGCTGGGTGTCACCCTGGCAGTCCGGGCTCAGCGTGTGCATAACTGGACTTTTCAGGTTGGAAAACCTCCCAGGTCTCAAATGTATGATCTCATTCACCTGAGCAGGAAGTGGCTGCAGCCAGAGATTTTGACCGCACCAAACATTGTGGAACGTGTGGTTATGGATCGTTTCCTGAGAGCTCTTCCTACTGCCATCCAAAAATGGGTAAGCCATGGAGACCCAGAAAATGCAGATAAACTTGTGGATCTGGTTGAGAGGTACTTGGCTACAGAGAACTTGACCACCTCTTCCAGCGACTCACGGACTTTCCCCCCTAAGACCAGATCATCCCCAGTGGCGGGTAAGATGACTCCAAGGGGTGAGGGTGGAGAGAGTGAGAGGGTGGGAGTTCTACCTAAGGTCTGGCGGGAGCAGCCCAGGAAGCCCATGCTGCAAGAGGCAGCGAAAAAAATTATTTGCTACCGCTGCCGGCAAGAGGGACATATTGCAGCCAATTGCCCAGTTGTGGATGAGCCTATGCAATGTGACTTTATAAGGGAGAGACGTCAGTCGCTGTTTGCGACAGTTGCATGCACTGCCATTCGGGGACCTGAGAAACATTTATGTAAAATGTGTATTAATGGTAGACATGTTGATGTGTTGCTAGATTCAGGTAGCCTGGTAACATTGATAAAAGCTGAATTAGTTACTACAGAGGTCTCTGGGAAGAACAGGGTGGCTGTTATTTGTGTGCATGGGGACACCCGAGAGTATCCTGTAACTTCAGTGTTTTTTGAGACCCCCAAAGGTAACCTCTCTCATCAGGTGGGGTTAGTGTCTCAGTTACCACATGATGCTATTGTGGGAAGGGATTTTCCAAAATTCTGGGAACTCTGGGATTGTCCTGAGGCCCCCATTGGTGCCCCTATAAACCAGGAAGATGACCAGAATTCCTCTGGGAGTGGTGAGGACTCTCCTGAATTTCCCTTGTCGGTATTGGCGGGGGAAACTCGAGAAACTGGGGAGGAGCCAACATCCTCAGATGAAAACATGCCGTCTGTGGAGTTTTTGGATCTTGAGGTTCACAGGGAAAATTTTGCCACAGAACAGTTAAAAGACCCCACCCTAATAAAGGCACGGGAAAATGTGGTGAAAATAGATGGCGAGTTAGTGAACCCAGATAAGACTTGCCCTTATCCTTACTTCACTATGGAAAGGGACCTGCTATATCGAGTGGCTCAAAGGGCAGAAGAAACCATTGAGCAACTTGTAGTGCCCAAACCTTACAGGAAGTTGGTGTTAGAATTGGCTCATGGACACATTCTGGGAGGTCATCTGGGGACCGAGAAAACCAGAGAGAGGGTATTGCAGAGATTCTATTGGCCTGGGGTCATGAAGGAAATAGAAAAGTATTGTTCCTCCTGCCCTGTGTGTCAGAAGTCGGCACCTATGCCACATTTCCGTAACCCACTGGTACCTCTTCCTATCATTGAGGTCCCCTTTGAGAGGATCGCAATGGATTTGGTAGGTCCGATAATGAAGTCTGCTAGGGGGCATCAGTACATTTTGGTTATATTGGACTATGCCACCCGTTATCCGGAAGCAATTCCTCTCTGAAATACCTCGGCCAAAACCATAGCCAAAGAGCTATCCCTTGTTTTTAGCCGCGTGGGTATTTGTAAGGAACTGCTTACGGACCAAGGTACACCCTTTATGTCCCGGGTTATGAAAGAATTATGCAAGTTGTACAAAGTGAAGCAATTGCGTACATCTGTGTATCACCCCCAAACAGATGGGTTGGTTGAAAGATTCAACAAAACCCTAAAACAAATGTTAAAGAAGGTGGTGGATAGAGATGGAAAGAATTGGGATTGTCTGATACCCTATCTGATGTTTGCCATTAGGGAGGTACCCCAATCCTCTACGGGTTTCTCACCCTTCGAGTTGCTCTAAGGGAGACACCCAAGAGGGCTGCTGGATATCGCCAAGGAAACTTGGGAAAATTAGAGTTCTCCTCACAGGAGTGTGATTGAGCATGTCGCCCTGATGCAAGATAGAATTGCACAGGTAATGCCAATTGTAAAGGAACATTTAACCCAAGCGCAGTTAGCACAGCAGAGAGTGTACAACCGTGGGGCCAAGACACGTACTTTTTCTCCGGGGGATAGGGTCTTGGTTCTAGTCCCTACGGTTGAAAGCAAATTTCTGGCCAAATGGCAAGGTCCATATGAAGTAATTGAAAAAATTAGTGAGGTGAACTACAGGGTTAGACAGCCAGGAAGGCGAAAGCCGGAGCAGATCTATCACGTCAATCTGCTGAAAGCCTGGAGGGATAGGGAATCCCTAGTCGCAGAGACTTTGTCACAAGTACAGCCTGATTGCTTAGTTCCTGAGGTTGGAATAGCAGACACCTTATCGAAACCCCAACAACAGGAGGTTAAAGAGTTTGTACTTCGTAACAAAGAGATTTTCTCTGAGCTTCCGGGACAAACATCTGGCGTAGAGCATGGCATTATCACCCCGCCAGGAGAAAGGGTAAAACTAAAACCTTATAGAATACCAGAGGCCCGACGGGAGGCAATACGTGGGGAGGTTCAAAGGATGCTGGAATTGGGTGTGATAGAGGAGTCCCAGAGTGACTGGTCCAGTCCTATTGTACTAGTGCCCAAACCTGATGGGAGCTGGCGGTTTTGTAACGATTTTAGACAATTAAATAAAGTTACAAAATTTGACACCTACCCCATGCCACGTATAGATGAGTTGGTTGACCGGCTGGGAACAGCCCGATATATGACAACTCTTGATCTCACCAAAGGGTATTGGCAAATTCCCCTGGCTGAGTCGGCCAAGGAGAAAACTGCGTTTGTAACCCCAGATGGGGCATTCCAATATAAGAGAATGCCGTTTGGGTTACAGAATGCACCGGCAACATTCCAGCGGAAAATGGATAAGATTCTGAGGCCCCATCATAAATATGCTGCAGCTTACCTGGATGATGTGATTATCCATAGCACAGACTGGGTCTCACATTTGCCAAAAGTACAAGCAGTCCTAGACTCTATCCGGGAAGCTGGGTTTACGGCCAATCCAAAGAAGTGTACCATTGGACAGGAGGAGGCCAAATATCTTGGGTACACTATTGGGAGGGGGGTGATAAAACCCCAAGTCAATAAAGTCGAGGCCATACAGAGTTGGCCACGTCCCAACAGCAAGAAACAGGTACGAGCCTTTCTGGGAATCGCTGGCTATTATCGACGATTCATTCCCCATTTTGCTTCTCAGGCTGTGCCCCTCACCAACCTGACAAAAGGGAAAGAGTCGGTTATGGTTAAATGGTCCCCAGAGGCTGAGGAAGCATTTCAGTCCTTAAAAACAGCCTTATGTAGCCAGCCAGTGTTGTACTCACCAGACTTCTCTAAGGACTTTGTTGTACAAACTGATGCATCAGACGTTGGGTTAGGAGCAGTGTTATCCCAGGTCTGGAACGGGGAAGAGCACCCAGTCATTTACCTCAGCAGGAAGTTAAAGTCCCATGAGGTAAATTACTCCACGATTGAGAAGGAATGTTTAGCAGTGAAGTGGGCTCTAGATTCCCTTCGGTACTATCTGCTAGGTAGGCACTTTGACCTGGTGACTGATCACGCTCCTTTAAAGTGGATGGCTCAAAACAAGGAGACCAATAGAAGGGTAAATAGGTGGTTCCTGGCCCTACAGGAATTTAACTTTACAGTTAAGCATCGCCCTGGTGTTAAAATGGGGAATGTGGATGCTTTGTCTCGGATACATGCGTGTCTGGCTGCTTGTGTTACAACCCCAAGGTTGAAACAAGAGGGGGGGGTATGTGGCAGCACGCAGGTAAAATCACCTGGTTGTATTCAGGATGGGAAATATGTGTGTCCTAGATTCAGGCTTTATGCAGACTTTTACAATTAGAGGGGAAGAGTTAATGAGCCCAGCTGTAGTAAGTGGGCTCATTAAGACCTCTACAAAAAAACCCAGCATGCATAGGGAGATGCTCCATCCTGGAACCAGTTTTGTGTGTGTATAGACTGGGGAGTCTGAGATCTGTTCTGTGCGGTGAGTTAATGCCTGTGTGGCAAACCCCTACAATAGGGACAGGGACTGGGGCAGCACAAGGCTGCACCCAGTTGTTAGACAGGGAGTCTACGTGTGTAGTTAGAGGTCAAGCTGACCAGGATTTATTTTCTTGTTTTATTTTGTTTGGCTGTTATATGTATCACTGCATGTAGCCTAAATAAACCGGATCTTTTGTTTTTTGCACCTACACCGCTGTCTGCTGTGCCTGACTTTGTGTTGTGAACCCATCCAGGGGGTCACACACACCCGCTACCGAGCGAACCCCCTCACACTATACTTACCTGCTCTGTGCAATAGTTTTGCACATAGCAGCCTAAATTCTCTTCTTCTGGGGTGCTGTGCGGGCGCTCCAGGTCCCTCCTCTTCATCGGGTGCCCCCAGGAAAAGCCTCTTTCCCCATTGACACAGACAGCGGGACTCAGCCCCAGCCCTCCACTCCGGTGTCACAGGAATTGATTGACAGCCAATGGCTCCTGCTGCTATCAATCTGTTCAATGGGAAGAGAGACATCGGCTGGAGCTGCTGCGCTCATGTACATCGCTGTATTGGATCGAGCTTAAGTAAGAAAAAGGGGGAGCTGCAGCACAGAAGGTTTTTCACCATAATGCTTAAAATGAAAAACCTTGAGGCTTTAAACACCTTTAAAGGAGGTCATAGATGATATGACTTTTTTTACTTCCACCATGGAAGGAAGGAAAGAAAATCGCTCAGTTCCACCATCAATCAGTGTTGAAGGCTGGAATCCCTCCTGTAGTGCTATTGGTGGTGAGCCTTCCCGATCAGCAGAACTCAATGATCAATGTTAGCAGCTATAGCCGGCAGCAGTAATTGCATACAAAAAAACCTGACAGGCTGGTTGTACTGAAGTAGATTTATGAATTGACTTCAGTACAACCAGCCTTCCCATAGATGGATCAAATCTCAGTTGGTCCCTGCAGAACCGCCCAAGATTTAGGAGGCTGATGCCAAGACAGATCCTGGTATTTATCTTAGTTTTATGTACTGTACTGTATATACATCACAACTAAACTGCACAGGATTGCAGCCTGCGAGACAGGCACTGACATGGGTCCTTTCTTCCCCAACAGATGTGCCCTGATCATGCCCAGCATCCTGCGGGTGGAGACCCAGGAGACTATCATAGTGGACGCACAGTTACAGAGCACGTCGTTTGATGCAGAAATTGTTATTCAGGATTTCCCACTGAAATCACGAGAGCTGGCAAAAGCAAAAGTTTCACTGAACAGCGCCAATGGCTTCCTTGGAAAAGTCGATATAAAGGTGAGGTTACAGAAGATAGTTGGGTTCACAAGCAGCAGCACATAAAATATGCTGTGGACGGGGCTTTTTTCCCAGAGAATAGGTGCAGGAACTCCCCTTTTCACAGTCACCCCTTGTCTCTGCCCCCTACCCACCTCTGAGCACCGTTCCTTGGTTCCACCCCTACCCACCTCCCAGTACTGCCCCATTTAGAGAATACAGAACCAAGTAACATTTGTGGCAAGTAATTTATAGGGAATTTGTTAATGATAATAAGAAAAGCAGTAAAATAGATCCCCTGCAGCCAGCAATAATAGATCCCTCCCACCCCCAGCAACAATGGACCACCCACAACACACTAGACCCCCATCAGCAATAACAGATCTCCTTGCAGACAGCACCAATAGACCCTTCAGCAGCCAGAAACAGTAGATCCCTCCCAGCAACAACTGACCCCCCAGCAACATAATACCCCCTGCAAAAACAATAGACCTCCCCAGCAATGATAGACAACCAAGATCTCCAACCACCACCCCCACAGAATTAGATCCCCTCAAGCAAAAATTGACCTCCCAGCAACAATAACTCCTTCTCTCCTGCAAAAACAGATCCCCCTGCAGCCAGTATCAATAGACTTTGCATCACAACCCAGCACTCATTGCAATTACATACATTCAGTGCTTGCTGGAGGTGCCGAAACTGCGTTCCCCTTGAAAAAAAGCCCTGCGTAGACATCACTACAAATGTCCTATCAACATAACCCATTGTTTTGTTTCAAACTGCTTTGGAAATTTAAAGCCCAAATGACATAACAAAAAGATCTTTAGCTAATGGACCAAAAGACATCACACCTTTACTTCCTATAGCAGTTGTGCAGTGTGTATAAATGTGACCGAGCAGTCCATTGGGCACCAGAGTTTGACAACGCTACTCAGTATGTTCTGTAATATTAGATTTGCCTCTACCCAGATGGGCATACACCCAAAGACAAGGCAGAACAAGGCGTGGTAAGTCAAGACGTCTAGCAAGGAAACATAGCAGTAGGAACCTCACAAAGGCTCCAAATCTTGCTCTACTTAAACCAAATAAGTAAAGTTATGGCTAGAGTAGGAGTTGAGCATTCAAGAAGGATCTTTCCTTTGATGCACGCCAATAGCTCAAACTTTCTGAGATGGGAAAGAGAAAAGAAACTTGGAATGCCACTCTGAAGCAGGAAGAGAGATACTTTTCCTTAGGTCTCTAGGAGAAGGGGTGCTGATGTTTGGACAAACTCATCCAAAAGTATTAAGCATGTGGGTGAAAAGGACACCACTCTCCTGACCAGCCCATGTGAGATAAAAGTAAGAAGCGACCTCAACCATCGCTCCTCCCCAGACCATGCCCACTGACGTGTTTCGGACCATCCACTTGAGGTTAGTCATAGAGGAAAGAGCTTGAAGCAGGACAGTGGTTCTTATGCATCAGGCTTCCCGCAGCAGCTATTGATGCGTAAGAACAACTGTCTTGCTTGAAGTTCACACCTCTATGACCAAGCCCCAGTGGGCGAGGTGAAATGCATCAGTGGAAGTGGTTTGCAGAGGAGCTGAGGCCACTTCTTACCTTAACCCTTTCATGACTAAGCCAATTTTTGGCATTTGGTGTTTACAAGTTAAAATCCATATTTTTTGCTAGAAAATTACTTGGAACCCCCAAACATTATATATATTTTTTTAGCAGAGACTCTTGAGAATAAAAGGGCGATTGTTGCAATATTTTATGTCACACGGTATTTGTGCAGCGGTGTTTTAAACGCAACTTTTTGGGAAAAGGGACACTTTCATGAATTAAAAAAAAACGAAACAGTAAAATTAGCCCAATTTTTTTGCATATTGTGAAAGATAATGTTACGCCGAGTAAATAGATACCAAACATGTCACACTTTATAATTGCACGCACTCGTGGATTGACGACAAAGTACGGTACCTAAAAATCTCAATAAGCGACGCTTTAATTTTTTTTTACGGTTACCAGGTTAGCGTTACAGAGGAGGTCTAGTGCTAGAATTATTGCTCTCGCTCTGAGGATTGCGGCGATACCTCACATGTGTGATTTGAACACCGTTTACATATGCGGGCACAACTTCCGTATGCGCTTTCTTTGCTTCGCGAGCTTGCGGGGACAGCGGGCACTTTAAAAAAAAAAAATGTTTTTATTTATTTTATTTATATTAAAATGACTAAATAGTTTTTAAAAAATAAATAAAAATTTGATCATTTTTATTGCTCTCACAAGGAATGTAAACATCCCTTATGACAGTAATAGGTGGTGACAGGTTCTCTTTATGGAGGGATCGGGGGTCTAAAAGAACCCCCACCCCTCCTTTACACTTCAATGTATTCAGATCGCCGAAAACGACGATTCTGAATACCGTATATTTTTTTTAAACCGGCGTCATTGGCAGCCGAGTAAACAGAAGTGACATCATGACATTGCTTCCGTGTTTACAATTAGGATTCTGGAACAAAGCCGATTACAGATTCGTTCCAGTTCCTCCCCAGCAGCCGGAGGCGTCGGATCTTGAATCGGTGCTCCCGATCGAGCGGGAGCACCGGTAACAGCTGCGGAAGGCGGCGGGAGGGGGGGACGTCCCCTCCCGCTCCTCCAGCATAACAGCCGAGTGGCTTTTAGCTGCTTCAGTTGTTATGACTGGATAGTCAATCGCCCGCTGGAAAAAACGGTACCAGGATGATGCCTGCAGGTGCGGGCATCATCCCGGTATACCCCCCGGAAGCCGAGTACGCAGATCTGCGTACGCTCGGCGGGAAGGGGTTAATCTCACATAGGCTGCTCAGGAGAGCGGCATCCTTTACACCCACAGGGGAAAGAAAAACACTAGCTACATAAATCATGAAAAATGAATATGGAGAAAATAATCAGCAAAATGCGTCAGTAAACGTGGTTTGTGGAGGACCCTTTATGCCTTTATCTCACATGGGCTGGTTGGGAGAACAGCATCCTTTTCACCCACATGGGAAAGACAAACACACATAAGAACAAACTATGTAGGCAAAAGACACATCCCAGCCATCCCACCAGTTCCAGAAATCACAATAAATGAATATGGAGACAATAATCAATAAAACCTACCAGTTATTTTTTTCACTACTTTTTCTATATACCAGCTTTTAAAAAAGCAAATGCAATAATACGAAGGTTGGATAAAAGGTTTTGTGTAATATTCCCAAGCCTGCAGGAAGCTCCACTGGACCAATGAGCTGCAGTAGGAAAATCCCCACCCGCAGCTGCACAAATGGGACATCAATGACTTAACCACTTACAGACCGGACCATTTTGCTGGTCAAAGACCAGACCACTTTTTGCGATTCGGCACTGCGTCGCTTTAACTGACAATTGTGCGGTCGTGCGACGTGACTCCCAAACAAATTGACGTCCTTTTTTTCCCACAATTTTGAAAAAAACGCATTATTTTTTACTTTTTGTTATAATAAATATCCCCCAAAAATATATAAAACATTTTTTTTTTCCTCAGTTTAGGCCGATACGTATTCTTCTACATATTTTTGGTTAAAAAAATCGCAATTAGCGATTATTGATTGGTTTGCGCAAAAGTTATAGTGTTTACAAAATAGGGTATAGTTTTATGGCATTTTTATTAATAATTTGTTATTATTATTTTTTTTACTAGTAATGGCGGCGATCAGCGATTTTTATTGTGACTGCGACATTATGGCGGACACATCTGACATTTTTGACACATTTTTGGGACCATTGTCATTTCTACAGTAATCACTGCTATATAAATGCAGTGATTCCTGTGTAAATGACACTGGCAGTGAAGGGGTTAACCAATGGGTGGCAGTGTAGGGGTTAAGTGTTCCTAGGGGTGTGTTACTAACTGTGGGGGGGTTGGGTTTTCATTTAGTGAACACTGATCTCTGCTCCAATCACATAGAGCAGAGATCAGCGTCACTAGTTGCTAGGCAGAATGGAGAAATGCTGTTTACACGGGATTTCCTCCATTCAGCCGTCCCGTGAGACAATCGCGGGTATGCCCGCGGAGATCGAGTCTGCGGGACCTGCGACCGGACTCACGATGGCAGGGTGGCATTGAAGATTGGACGTACCTGTACGCCAATATGCCTGCCCATGCCATTCTGCCGACGTACATCGGTGTGCGCTGGTCGAGAACCGGTTAATATGGCCACATATAGGACAATGCTATGTGGCCATATTTAGTTAATGATGTTGTGAGCATCCCCTCCCTTTTGTATAGATGCAGCTGTGAGGAGGAAAGCGGAATTGAGGAATTTGATTCCAAAAAAAGGAAAGTCCTTCCAAAAGAGGCACAGTTAGGAGCTATGATAGCCCTTGTACACACAGTCGGACATTCCGACAACAAAATCCGTCGGATTTTGTCTGATGGATTTTGTCCGAAACTGGTGTTGCATACACACGGTCGGACAAAGTTGTCGGAAAATCCAATTGTGATGACGTTATTCCGTTACGACGGGACTACATTCAGGCTAGTAGCCAATAGCTTTGGTCTAGGAATTTGATCTGAGCATGTGTGGCACTTTGTCCGATCGGAATTCTCTACACACAATCGGACAAAGTCTGATTGGATCATGTTGTCGGAAAATTTTATAGCCCAGCTCTAAAACTTTGTCGGTCGGATATTCCGATGGAAACAGTCTGATGGAGCCCACAAATGGTTGGATTATCCAACAACACGGTCCGATCGGACATTTTCCGTCAGAATGTCCGACCGTGTGTACAAGGGCTTACACTGCATCCAGTGGGAGATACAAAAAAAAAAACAAGCATCAAGCAAAAAAAAGCATTGGGGATTCACATTATCATAGAAAATGATATTCCATTTCACAAACCTATTTTTGTGAATTTCTGTTTTTAAGGCGTATGTCAAAGTGAAAGTAAAAAAAAATTTTCGGACATTTCTGCAATGTATTTTTCCCATATTTATCCCTTTAAACACAAGTTCAAAAAAATACCTGTGTATGTACCAGAAATATAGTGTGCTCCTACCTTCCTCTTTGACATGATAGCACGGTGTATTTTTGGCTCTGGTATTCAAAGCACGCGGTGTCAGCCCTGCCAACTTTATTTCTGATAGATTACAAAGAACAGAGACTTCTTTTCATTTCCTCCCCCCTCCTCATCTCCATAACCATTTCCCATCTCCATAACCCCTCCTCATTTCCATAACCCCTCCTCATCTCCTTCCCACCCCCCCTCATCTTCATTACCCTTCCCCATCTCCATATCTCAATAAACCCTCCTCATCTTCATAATAGGGATGGGCCAAATGGACCCCTGTTCGGTTCGTACCAGAACTTTCCAACACCGCAAAAGTTCGGACCCGAATAACGAACCCCATTAAAGTCAATGGGACCCAAATGTCAAGAATTGGTGTAAAAAATTGAAATGATATGCACCTGTCAAACAGGTGCCCAATAATTACTTTTTGGGTGTCGGGGGCACCTTCCCACCGTAACCCTATAGAGCTGCTCTTGATGAAGGCAAAAAAAATTGCAATGATATGCACCTGTCAAACAAGTGCAGAACAATTACTCTTTGGGTGTCGTGGGAGTCTGTGGACAGACGTGTTCTATGATCAGCAAACAAAACAGCAGCACTGAATGCCCATTCTGAAAGCACGCTGGATGCAGGGCAGCCCAACAACTCAATAGTATACTGGGCAAGTTCTGGCCAAATCAACTGGTATTTTTGCATCTATGCAACAAACACAACATAACGCTTTTATTAGTATATTTAGGAAACGGAGTAAATAAAAGAAGTTTAATGATAGGGTTTGTATACACTTTAAGTAAAGATAATGATCTTTTTGTTCTGTAGATTCCTGGCAAAGATTTGCTTAAAGAAACAAATAAGAAACAATATGTGTCCGTGGGGGTGAGGTCGAAGGAGTGCTCCCTTCAGAAAATCGTTTTGTTGTCCTTCCACAGTGGATACATCTTCATACAGACAGACAAGCCTATCTACAACCCTGGAACTCTGGGTAATATGCTACGTTGCTTAGCCATTTTGTAATAGAGAAATTTTGTAATCTTCATCCAGAAAGAGACATTTACTGTAAAGATGGCAATTGATGTATTGTTCCCTCTGCCGGGTTTATCAGTAATTTGACTTTCCAATTAACATTTCATTAAAGTTTTCTAATTATTCAATCAATGGCTCTACAATTGAGCCACACCAGTGCCTTGAAAGTCACATAGTAAGCTTGATAACGGACTAAAGACCTTCAAGGCCACCATATCAAACAGTTGGTGGTCAAGCACAAATCAAAGTCTAGACTCGAAGATTTGAAGGGAACAATGAAGAACTTGAATGAATATGATTCTCTGCTACTAATGTGGAACTGTGGTCAAACTATAAAATCACATGTGATGTAGACTGCCCATACCAGTAAGGCTGGCCATACACAGTTCAAATTAACCGGCTGAGATTCGAACCATTAACGGGCAGGCTGAATGTACCAAGTTGATTGATCAGTCAAGTTGGGTACAGCCAGCCTGCCGGATTCTCTTACAATTATCCCTAACGGCTGCTATAGCCACTAGCAATAATCATTGTCTTCTTCCAGCAGGGATAGCTTCCCTCGCCCTCCCACTGGGAGAAGACAATAGTCAATTCCCAAGTCAGCACTGTCTGTATTGATGGGCCATATATGCTAGCTGGGGATATAGCCATATCAGTGAACAGCCACACCTAGCTTGCCTGCAGCCTTTTAGATCTCAGCTCATCTCAGTTTCTGCAGGGGCTTGCATGAAAATGACAAGATTGTCCTGCCTCTGTCCCTCTTTTCCTCCAGCACGCATTTCGCTTTAAGCTAAAATTCAGGTTGGAAGGTATCTTTATTGCATGATTATTGAGGGATCGCTGGGTAAACTGACAATCATTGTATTAGTTGGTCCAATGAATATAATGAGTTATTTTATCAGAGGTTGTGAAGAGAAGGGGCAGTGGCGTCACAATTTCCACTTCATCCAATCAGAGAATACCTTGTATTTACAGAAAAAAAACACAAGAAGTACTGTGAATGGTGGCGGTGTCAAGCGTGCGACCCCCCAGTGGTCAGTGTGTAGAAGGGAAACTGCTTGGCACTGCTATGCTATGACTGTAGTAGCACTGCATACTTACATTGGTCCAAGTTGGACCAATGTAAGGGTGCAATAAAGATCATAATTGGAGTTCAGCTTTAAAAATAAGAAACGTAATGCCGCATACAGATGACCGGGCTTTCCGGCAGACTAGGTCCGGCAGTCTTCCCAACAGACTTTCGGCAGAGTTCAGACGGACTTGGACACACACAATTACACCAAAGTCCGACGGATTCGAACGTGATGACGTACGACCGGACTAGAATAAGGAAGTTCATAGCCAGTAGCCAATAGCTGCCCTCGCATCGTTTTTTGTCCGTCAGGCTAGCATACACGCAAACAGATTTCTCGATAGGAACTGGTTCTGGCAGAAAAATTTGAAAAAAGTTCTATTTCTAAAGTCTGTCAGATTTTTGGACAGCAAAGGTGCCTACATACGATCGAATTGTCCGACAGATTCGTTCCGTCTGGCCTTTGCTGTTGAAAAGTCCGGTCGTGTGTATGTGGCATTGTGCAAAATATGCTAAGGGGTATTTTTTTCTGTCCATGTCTGTACATCTTTATAATAAATATTACAGTCATGCAAGACAAACCAGAGAATGAAGTGTTCATTTTACTTGAATTTTGTTGAACATATCAAGACCAGGCAAAGCTGTAATCCTTGAAGCGTGGGACACGTAAAGCTGACTCCCTTTCAGCAGCAAAGTTTCTGCATTGATTTTTTTATGTTGTTTTGCTTTTGAAGGAATCTTGTGTACATTTCCCTTTAATTATGTTGAATCCTGTGCACAGAAAAAGTTATTTTTAAAATATTTTTAAAAAATGTTAAATATATTCGCCTACAGGCAAAAAAATATATATAAATAAACTTAGTGTACATCAAATGTCTTTGTAAAGCTATATTATTTAGAAGTAGTGGGAACATTTTCTGTCCTGACCTCAACCTGGTAGAACACCTTTGGGATGAATTAGAGTGGAGACCGTGAGCCAGACCTTCTCATCCAACATCAGTGCCTGACCTCACAAATTCACTTCTGGAAGGATGGTCAAACCTTCCCATAGACACACTCCTAAACCTTGTGGACAGCCTTCCCAGAAGAGTTGAAGCTGTTATAGCTGCAAAGGGTGGGCCAACTCAATATTGAACCCTACGGACTAAGACTGGGATGCCATTATAAAGTTCATATGCGTGTAAAGGCAGGTGTTCCAATACTTTTGGTAATATAGTGTATTTTTTCCTTAATTCCAGCCAGGTGTTTCACCACGTGTGGTAAAAATGCTCACTCACCAAACATATGCGGCCAATAAAGGCCTATCAAGCTTTGCAGATGGAACTAGAAGTAGAGATGGGGTGGATAATTGTGTAGAATGCTTGGAAGCACGATGTTAGGGTCGTCTTCCCCTCCACTAGTCATGAGCCATCCAACAGAAGGATTTCTTGATGAAAGTACCCAAGTCCTTTAATCTAAGGATAAAAGAACTGGCAACATGTGTGATTCTATATTGATTCTGGTCTTCTTTATTATTTGTTTTTAGTAAAATACCGGCTCTTCATCACTGGACATTCTTTGGAGCCTGATGCCCGAACTGTGGATGTGGAGTTCACTGTAAGTATCTTTCCTTTTCTCCTGGTAGCTGAACAGAGTGACAGGGGGGTGTAGAAAGCTAATATAAATCTGTCAGGGTTGTAGATTTATTTATTTATTTTTTCTTAAAGGGGTTTAATCCTGGGCAGCCAGAGGAAAATAGGAACAATAATACACAGAGCACAGGGGTCAGGAGTGTGCAACGCACAGAGTGTAGGCATCAGGATTGCATAAAGCACAAAGTGCAGGAGTCAGGATTGGAAAAAACATAGAGTGCAGGGGTCAGGATTGCAGAAAGCATAAAGCCTCAGGGTCAAGTGTGTATAAGCCACTTGCAATGCCATCTGGTTTCTCCAAATATCTGGTCCAGGCTGTAGGCGTCTAGAGATACTACTCGCTATTGCTGGAGTATTGATAAGCCTTGTTTTAAAGCTCATTTGTGGGTATATGTTATTTTATGAATACATTTTATCTTTGGTAATGCACAAGGTCGGTGCGCCCTCCTGTTCTTTTTGTATGTAACACACAGTGTGCCAGGGTCAGGAGACCAGAACCAGTACAGATCTTCCCCCCAGTAAAGATACCCCCCCCCTTAGTACAGCTCCACCCTTAGTACAGCTTTCTCCGAGTACAGCTCTCCCCCCAGTACAGCTTCTCTTAATGCAGATCTACCCCTTACCATGCCACCTGATAGAGATTTCCCCCTCCAGTACATATCTGCCCTCTTTAACACATCTCCACTCTGGAGATCTCTCCCCATTAGTACAGCTTCCCCCAGGAAAGATCTCTTCTCCAGTACAGAATCCTACCCCCAGTACAGAGTTCCCTTCCCTTAGTGAAGCTCCCCCAGGTCAGTTCCTCCTTCCCTTAGTAAAGCTCTCCTCCCAGTACAGATCTCCTCCCTCTATGTAATACCCACCAGCCAAACCAGGCAGTTCAGAGTGAGTGGTGGTCCTGTGTCATGTTTCAGATCCCAGGAGGATATAAGGAAATCCTCCCTTGCTCTGAACTACAGATGCCTGTGTCAGACCTAACAAGTGGCAGGAGAGGCAGCTGCACAATAGATGCTCTGGGGAGGGTTTTGAGCATCTTAATTCCCCCCCCCCCCGCTTCCTTATCTATGCCCCTGGAATCTGTGAAGGTATGCCTTACCATGAACCTCTTACTTTGCCCTGCAAGGCCAGAGGTGCACTTTAAAGTAGACACATATGGCATTTAAAAACACATTGTTTACATATTTCCTATTTCCTAAAATCGTAAAAGTACAGGGATTTTTATTTTTCCCTAAAACATCGGAGACTACACAACCTGTGCTAAGTATGGACGCAATAGGTCATTGAAATCTTTTATGCCCCATACACACGATCGGATATTCCGACAACAAAACCGTGGAATTTTGTTTGAAGGTTGTTGACTCCAACTTGTCTTGCATACACACGGTCACACAAATGTTGGCCAACAATTACGAACGTGGGAACGTGGTGATGTACAAGACGTACGGCGAGCCGATAAAAAGGAAGTTCAATAGCCAGTGCGCCACCCTTTGGGCTCCTTCTGCTTGATTCCGAGAATGCGTGAACTTTTGTGCGACATACTTGTGTACACACGATCGGAAAGTCTAACAAAGTTTTGTTGTCGGAAAATTTGAGAACCTGCTAACCAACATTTGTTGGAGGAAAGCCTGACAACAAATGTTCGATGGAGCATACACACAGTTGGACTTTCAGTCAACATAATCACATCCAACATTTCCCATGGGAAAGTCCGATCATGTGTATTATCAATCAGTAGAATTGTATTATCAATCAGTAGCATAGAACCCGTAAGTAACCCATTATGAGGTCAGATAGCTAAGCCCTAATTTACATGGATCCGTGACAGGGTGTTCCAAGACACTTTTTGACCTTCAAAAAAAGGTTGAGAAAACATTCTTGCAACCTGCCAAGCCCTGAAAAAAGATACATTGGTTTCATTCTGAGGCTCAGTTGCCGCCATTTGGTATCCAACAAGTTGCGTGACATGTGAAATCCCATGTTAGTCAATAAGAGCTGTCTTAATTAGCATGACTAGGGTATTAAATATGACTTGTATAAAACTGTTATAACCAAGACCCCACACCCTCCAACTTAATAACTACACAACACAGATCAGAGTTAATGACCATAGCAGCCTTTTATTAACCAAATATAAAAAATAAATAAAAACGATAAATAACATGATAACATAATGCCCCAGTAATAAAAGAATTGAGCCACAAGGTCCTACTCAGCATCAAACATAGACAGTACCTGTGTATCACTTACTCAAGCCTCCAGCTGCAAAACCACCACCTCGGAGAAAACAAGCAGATACACACCACAAAAACTGGGAGCCATACTTCAGACGGGTCCCTACACTGTGCCTTTTTTGTGCACATCCATTGGACCCAGACAGTACTTTGAGCGGGGCAATAAATTGAAGCACGACCGCCTCTCCTTCTCTTCTATTTACCCAACAAATTGACAACCAAAGTTTTTCTTCCAGCAGTTTTGCATGTCATGATGACAACTGCCTCCTGGGCTGCTCCGCCTGCCCCTTTACTACTCTAGCCAGCCCCTATACTGCCCTAGCCTGTCTGTATACTACTCCAGCCTCTATACTGCCCTAGCCTGTCTGTATACTACTCCAGCCTCTATACTGCCCTAGCCTGTCTATATACTACCCCAGCCTGCCCCTATACTGCCCTAGCCTGTCTATATACTACACTAGCCTGTCTGTATACTACCCTAACCTGTCTATATACTACCCTAGCCTGTCTATATACTACACTAGCCTGTCTATATACTGCCTTAGGCTGTCCCTATACTGGCCTTGGATTTGAACATAATGTCATGTCATATAATTTTGCCACTAGGCTGTCTATATACTGCCCTAACCTGTCTATATACTACCCTAGCCTGTCTATATACTACACTAGCCTGTCTATATACTACCCTAGCCTGTCTATATACTACACTAGCCTGTCTATATACTACCCTAGCCTGTCTATATACTACACTAGCCTGTCTATATACTACCCTAGCCTGTCTATATACTACACTAGCCTGTCTATATACTGCCTTAGCCTGCCCATATACTGCCCCTTGGAATTGAACATAATGGCATGTCATATCATTTTGCAAATAGACAAGGTGCTGTTGCATGTAAACCTGACAAATTAAATTTTAGTTTTAAATATGATATAAAATAATGGCTGTGGGGGCCTTATGTTTTTTTGGGGGTTGGGGGCAGAATTTTATTCTTGAACCCAGGCAGCACAATGTCTTGGGCCATCCCTGGTGCCCATAAAACCTATAAGGGACCTTGCACCCGCCTTTCCCATAACAAGTTACCCCCAACAACCAAAATACCCAAAACCTAGATACCTACAAATACAGGGCGGGAGGGTGGGAAGTTCTTCCTTCATTGCTGACCTCCGACTGAAACCCACCCCCACTCAGTTACCAGACAACCCCCCCTACAGCTCCACCCATCTCTGACCATAACCCAATCACCTAAATTCTTTCCTTGCTTACTTTTAAAATAGCCCCATTTCCCACAGCTATACCCAAGCCCCTTTAACCCCTGTCATGCCAGGCCCTTAGTTTATGGCATTCTTATTTTACTCCTGGCCTCCCTCTACCGAAGTCGCTCTGACTTTAGAAAAGATCCCTGTACTACTTCAAGGCAACTTCTATTCTACACTTCTAGCAAAGTAGTACTCAAGTTGCCAGGAAGTTGCCTGGCCAAGTCGCACCGCAGGTCGTGTCAGTGTGAACCAAGCCTGAGTCTTCTTGGCGAGTTTGGGCTGCCTGTGGATTCTGCCAGGTCTGAAAGTTGCCATACCGTCAGCACAGGCTGGATCTCAGGCGGTATCTTCAAATGCATAAAGCACCGTTTGAAAGGCAGCATATCATATACAGTATAAATATATACAGCAGGGAGCACTACATTATTAGAAACAAGTACGAGATTTTTGTAAATACTTTTATAGAGGGGCCACACTATTCCTTTAAATGGTCTTTCAGCATTTTAAATGAGACAAATACAAATACAATTTATAGTGTTTTAGTATGTTGTTTATATGATTTGGTAACAGATTGATTGCCTAAAAGCTGGCTGCCAAGCAAACCGCTAAGTACACAAATGGGAGATGTTTTATCTGCCAAAGGATTTGTATTTCTGCCCATTCAGGAGACCTGATTTTTCTGTTACAGGTCTTGTTCTTCTCTCACGTTGTAACTGGATAGTGAAAGGAGGAGCAGCAGACTGATGAGCTCATCCCTCTGCTCTCTCCTCCTTTCAACATGCCCCTTTTAGCGCAGCAGAAAGGTTTGTTGCCTTGTGTTTCTTCTCACTCCCCCAGTCTGAGTTTTCCTGTACATGGAATTCCAAAAGGTTACCATGAAGTCAAATTCAGCTTCTTATGCCACGTACACACGACTGGACTTTTTGACGGACTTGGTCCGGCGGACAATCTGACGGACTTTGCAGCTGAGGTCCGCCGGACTTTCAAACGAACGGACTTGGCCACACACGATCACTGCACTAGTCCAACAGATTCGAACGGGATGACGTAGAATAAGGAAGTTCATAGCCAGTAGCCAATAGCTGCCCTAGCGTCGGTTTTAGTCCATCGGACTAGCACACAGACGAACGGATTGTTCGCTAAAAGCCGAGTCCGGCGGACAAATTTGAAGCCAGTTTTATTTCTAGGTTTGCCGGACTTTTGGGAAGAAAAAGTCCGCTGTAGCCCACACACGATCAAATGGACTCTGGTCCACCGGAAAGTCCGATCTTGTGTACGTGGCATTAGACTGCCTGTATTTTTGTTAATGCTGTATTAACCGCTTGCCGACCGCAGCACACAGATGTACGTCGGCACACTGGCACAGGCAGGCAAATGGGCGTATAGGTACGTCCCTTTAAATTTGCCGCCTTTCAGATGCACACCCCCCGTATGCTGTGGGAACGTGACCGTGGGTCAGGGGAACTCGATGTTCTCCACTGGTCCGTGATTGTGGTGTGGAGAGGTAGAACGGGAAAATGCACAAGGCATTTCCCCGTACTGCCTTGTGTCATGACAGAGATCCACTACTCCCTGTGATCGGGAGCAGTGATCGCTGTCATGTCCTAGGTAGCCCCTACCCCCCACAGTTAGAATCACTCCCTAGGACACACTTAACCCCTTCATCACCCCCTAGTGGTTAACCCCTTCCCCGCCAGTGTCATTTACAGAGTAATCAGTTTTATAGTACTGATCGCTGTATAAATGACAATGGTCCCAAAATAGTGTCAAAAGTGTCCGATGTGTCCGCCATATTGTCACAGTCACGATAAAAATCACCAGATCGCCACAATTACTAATAAAAAAAATTAATAATAAAAATGCCATAAAACTATAGCCTATTTTGTAGACGCTATAACTTTTGCGCAAACCAATCAATATACGCTTATTGCGATTTATTTTTACCAAAATAAATCTATATATTCTTCTATATGTGGAAGAATACACATTGGCCTAAACTAAGGAAAAAAAATTGTCTTTTTATATATTTTTGTTGGATATTTATTATAATAAAGTTAAAAATATTGCGTTTTTTTTTTTTTCAAAATTGACGCAGTTTTTTTGTTTATAGCGCAAAAAATAAAATAAAAACAGCAGAGGTGATGAAATACCACCAAAAGAATTTATTTGTGGAAAAAAAAGGACGTAAATTTTGTTTGGGTAAAGTGTCGCACAACCGCGCAATTGTCAGTTAAAGCAACGCAGTGTCGAATTGCAAAAAGTGCCCTGGTCAGGAAGGGGGTAAATTCTTCCGGGCTGAAGTGGTTAATGATTACAGATCTGCATTCATTTGTGTCTTTTATATTGGCCTGCAATTCAGCTTTAACGAATCTTTTTAATCCAAAAACGGATTCTAAAGATATGTTCTTCACTATACACACAGAAGCTCAAATGCCCAAAAAGAATTATTTTAAAAGTAAATCTCCTTCTTCTAGTATTTTTCAGGCCCCGGGTATTTTGTAACTGCTGTGTTTGCAGTTGGTGAGGGATAACCTTGCCTCCTGAGTCGTTGGCTGTTGCACAATGTGTACAAAATGGATTGTTTAAATAATTACCCCAGTGTGGAAACTGGACTGGCGTGTTTAAAGGACTGGGAAATCTAAAGAGAAAAAGGACGTTATGTAAATGATCTGCTAGTAATAGCAAACGGCCTTTACAGGAAGTTCTGTTAGAGTTCATTCACACATACACTATATTACCAAAAATATTGGGACACCTGCCTTTACACGCACATGATCTTTAATGACATCCTTTGTCGCTATAACAGCTTCAGCTGTGTGGGCCCACACAGTATACACAAACACACACACACACACACACACACACAGTATACAATCACACAGTACACACAGACATGTTTCTATTGGCTGAGAAGGTACTGGAGAGGTGGGGCAGCTATAATCTCTGGATTTTTAGACCAAAAGGATGTCGGTAAGGGACATTTCAGAGACAGATGTAAAAAAAAACACACATTTTTACATACTGTCCCTGATTTTACTGAGGCTGGCAAGCCTGATGGGGCCCCCTAGTGGCATGGGGCCCTCGGGCAGTGCCTGAGTGGCCGAATGGTCAGTCCGCCCCTGTCCATGTCTTTATGGACTTTGCTTTGTACACTGGTGCGCAGTCATGTTGGAACAGGAAGGGGACATCCCCAAAACTGTTCCCACAAAGTTGGGAGCATGAAATTGTCCAAAATGTCTTGGTATGGTGACGCCTTAAGAGTTCCCTTCACTGGAACTAAGGGGCCAAACCCAATCCCTGAAAAACAACCCCACACCATAATCCTCCCTCCACCAAATGGTTTGGACCAGTGCACAAAGCAAGATCCATAAAGACATGGATGAGTGCGTTCGGGGTGGAGGAACTTGACTGGCCTGCACAATGTGCTGACTGGTACTGTGCATTTTGGTGGCGGCAAACACACACACATTTGACAGATGCATGGGGGAGCTATTAAAACTATAGTAAACAGCAGTTAAAGAAAAAAAAATCCCCTGCAAGGCAATGACATAATGTGCTAGTATGCTGGACCTTTAGAGTGCATGTGATGTGACCGGCTGCATGTAGTCAGAATAGCTCCTACATAGTGCACGTTTAGGAGATATTGACAGTACCTACATACAAGCCTTATTATAGGCTTACCTGTAGGTAAAAGATGAGAAAGTGCGTTTACTACCACCTTAATAATAAATGGTACCTGATCATGTCTGCAGAAGGTTGAGTGTTTGTGAGCGATGTAGCTGGTGTAAGCAGCAGTGGTGGCTGGCGCTCAATATATTTTGTGGGAGACGGACGAGAAGGCAGCAATTAGACCCCCCCCCCCCCCCCCCACAGGAGATGGATGTGAAGGCAGCGATCAGAGGCCTCCTTATCTTAGGAGGCAGGTGACAAGGATCCGGGGTAGGACTGCTGCTCCTCGCTCCAGCTATACTCCTCGCTCTGGGGCCGTTGCCTCTCCTCCTGACCCATTTGGCTGGGAGTCCTAAGACTCTGGGTCTCTTGACCGGCTTCCTGATTGGCCAGGAGGAGAATCAGGAAGACAATAGCGAATATTAATTTGCTATTCTCACACAAGTGGGTGGGCTCAGGGCGCAGTGCTCTGTGCCCCGAGCCCATCCTTTTTTTTAAGCCAATTAGAGCCTCAGGCTCTAATCATGTGCTTAAAAAAAACAATTGAAATCCATGTGTCCAGCGCCCTGCATATAAATTAGGGGCCGGGTGCATGGATTGGGGGGGTGTGCCTGCGCCCCGTATGGATGGGCCGCCAGTGGTGAACAGGCTTTTAAAATCTCATCACACCGAACTGAATGGTACTGTGGCGCCATGTGTTTTGGCAACCACAAACGCACACACGTTTGTCAGATGCGTGGGGGTGCCATTAAGAATAAATGGCACCTGTGCATGTCTATAGAAGGCAGAGTGTTTTTTGAGTGGTGCAGTAAAACGTGCTATTTTGTGTGTGTTCCCACATCGCACCTGATGTCAACAGGCCCTTTGACTAGCAGCATAAGGATTAAAAATATTTTATATTGATGGAAAGAGTTCCTCTTTAAAACAGCCACCTGTCAACCAACCCCTGACACTCAGAGTCCAGAAAAAAACTGTACTGTAAATGTAGTTCACTCCTGGTGGGAAGTCAACCCAACAGGACGTTACAGTGAACAGTATATCAGTAGGTCTTGGACACACTGACAGGGTCTGTCTCGAGGGATGGAATATAGTCTGGCTAGCCTATGCCCAAACGGGGAGGTTTGCAGGAAGGTCAGCATGTCCCTTCTCTTTCTCTACACGTCTGGAACCTCACCCTACCACTAATACTGTCTCTGACAGTGACCTGACCCTGCACTACCCACATGCGAAATGTGCTCCAAGCCCAGGAGCCAGGGTCTTAAATAGAATCTGCTTGACCCAAGATGGCTACCAGAGTCACATAGGCAGGCAGCATCTAACCAGATAGCTTCTCCAGTGACCCAGGAAACCATAGAGGAACCATGTTCCACTTGATCTCCCCTCCCTCTGCAATGCCGTCGTGGTGGAGCACCACCTGCAGTGGTTGAGCACCACCTGCGCACAGGAGCTGAATATAATGCCACTCTTATTTTCCTCAAAATTCAAAAGTCAGTAACAAGACGGTCGAATTAAAGGCTAAGTTCACCTTTGTAAAAAAAAAAAAAAATGCACATCTTTTATTCCAGGTAAAAAAATGTGCATTTATTATTATTATTTTTTTACAAGTAGCCTGCAAAGCATTTCACTGGCGATCATCAGATCCTGGGTGCAATGCAGGACTCCTGGAGACACAACCGAACTCGTACAGTACAGGCAGACAGTTATATAATGACAGGAAGAAACAATGAACTACCTAGCAAGTGCTTACCCTGCCTTGTTCAAGCCCCGCCTTAGTTGGGGTAGGTGGAACACTTTGGTGGGGGTGGGTCAGCCCGACCTCTTGACCTTTGACCTCTGAGGGACATGCCTGCTGACCTTTGGGGGAGGCCCCTATTCCAATCCCTGACTCCTAACCTTGTTCTTCTAGGGGAAGTATTAACCCTAAACCCTAACACACTAACCCTAACCCTAAGTCCTAACCTTAACCCCAACTAACCTTTAACCTATGAACTTAATAGCAAAGGCTGTTGGTATTTGTAGTTTTTCTATTCACAGAACTCTGAATAGAAGACGCGGAGGGGTGGCCGTGTTTTTATTTATTTATTGTGATAGCGAATTTGGAGGCGGTGGGTCAGGGAGTGGCTGCAACAGTAGAAACATGTTACATGTAACATATTTTTCCCTTTGGGATTAATAAAGTACAGTATTCGGAATCTGAATATTCCCAAAGGTGAACTTATCCTTTAAAATCTCCAGTCTATGTTAAGCAGCCAAGGAAGCCAGCTCATTTGACAGAAAAACAGTCAGCCTGGAATGAATGCAGGGCATCATTGATCAGCTCAGGGTCTTGGACAATGCCCTGTCGTAAACAGTCACTTTATAAGTAGTCTGGTTTGCAGTTTAAGAATACACATCTGTGGATCTAGGATTTTGATTCATACCGACCTACTGTTAAAGTCCACAAATATAATTTTTATTCATATTCCATAACTCCTACTATAATGGAGATACCTTTATAAAAGGTTGTTACATTAAAGTGGTTGTAAACCCTTACAAACCACTTTGACCTACAGGTAAGCCTAGATTAAGGCTTACCTGTAGGTCCAAGAAATATCTCCTAAACCTACACGGTTTAGGAGATATTTACAAAAAGACAGGCACCGGCGTGCAGGCGCACTGAGCAGGCCGCAGATCATGGCGATATGCCGTTCGTGTCGGCTCCCGTGCGCATGCGCGGGAGTGACGTCATCCCGACTCCGGCGAATCACAAAGTAGAAGAAGATACTACTAAGTTAGACACCCAACATGCCCAATTTACCAGGTTCAGAGAAAACTGAGTACTGTCCATGATACTTTTTTTATTTGCACTAACATACAATTTTTCAGGACAAGCTTTCGGGGTATGTCCCCTTCTTCAAGGTCCAAGCAGTACTTCAGGTTCTTCAGGTTCAGAAGGCCAATAGGATACATTTCAAGTCGTCCTATGAGAAAGACACATCATAGACCTGTCATAGTTGATCTCTAACAAATTACCAGGTCTCATTGCTTTCAGTGTATCCCTTATGCCTATACCACTGTTCTAACATAAACCCTATTTCTTTTCAGAACCCTGATGGGATTGTGGTGAAAAAAGACCGTTTCTCTTCTGGTGAACATGTTGGCATTGTTGAAAAAACATTCAATATTCCAGATATCACTAAGTAAGTCTTTATCTTGTGTAGAGATCTGTCAGACTTTCTATTTTTAGCTGTTTATCTGCTAAATACCTTTTCTCATCAGCAGTATATAGCAGTCTTGTGACTTCTATCAGTCTCTGGTTAAAGCTTGTAGGAGGAGATTTCATTCTACTCTAACTGTCCCATGAGGCTACATGACCTCTGACCCTCGGTCTGGACAGTGCTGATTTGCCCTGTGCTGATCACATGCACCCTTCCAAAAAAAAAAAAACTCTCTAGCAAAACACACCAAATCGAGCATGTGCAGAGTGCCCCCAAGGCTCTGTTCTATCAGGAGATGGATTGGGGACAGTGCAAGAAGGGGAAGATCAGAGACAACAGGTTCAAACAGCCTTTTTACATAATGAAGAGGATTAACCCCTTAGGTTCCACAGTGATGTCGCGTACACACAACCGGTTTTTCCATCAGAATAAACTCTGACGGTCTTTCCGACAGAGTTCCACTGAAACGGACTTGCCTACACGCGATCACACCAAAGTCTGTTCCTTTAGCCCTTGTACACACGGTCGGACATTTCCGACGGAAAATGTCCGATTGGACCATGTTGTCGGACAATCCGACTGTGTGTGGGCTCCATCGGACTGTTTCCGTCGGAATATCCGACGGACAAAGTTTTAGAGCTGGGCTATAAAACTTTCCGACAACATGATCCAATCAGACTTTGTCCGATTGTGTGTAGAGAATTCCGATCGGACAAAGTGTCAAGCATGCTCAGATCAAATTCCTAGACCAAAGCTATTGGCTACTAGCCTGAACGTAGTCCCGTCGTAACCAAATAACGTCATCACGTTCCGTACGATCGGATTTTCCGACAACTTTGTCTGACCGTGTGTATGCAACACAAGTTTCGGACAAAATCTGTCTGATAAAATCTGAAGGATTTTGTTGTCGGAATGTCCGACCGTGTGTACAAGGGCTTAGAATGCAATGATGTACGATGGGACTAGAAAAAGGAAGTTCAATAGCCAGTAGCCAATAGCTGCCCTTGCGTTGTTTTTGGTCCGTCGAACTAGCATGCAGATGAATGGTTTTCACGATAGGAATTGATTTTGTCTGAAAGATTTAAAACATGTTCTTTTTCTAGGTCTGTCAGAATTTTTTCGACAGACCTAGAAATTTTCGACTATCCGATGAAATGATTCCGTTGGATCTTTTCTGCTGGAAAGTCTGACCGTGTGTACGCGGCATGAGTATAACAAGCATGCTTTACTGCATATACAGACTCATTTTACTGGGTTTAGTAACACTTTCATGTTATTCAATTTAGAGAAACAAAAGGGTTTAAACATCTGTTGTTGTTTTTTTTATTGCCAGCTGTGCCCGACTTTGGGAAGATTTCCCTCAATTCATTATTAACAGGGTTTAGACATATAATGGGCAAGCGAACATATTCCATAACTCCTACTATATTGGCACAAATACAACAAAAGAAAGTGACGGGTCCTATGAAGGTATGCCCACTAATAATATAGATTAAATGCCTCTCACCATTATTGGGTGTTGCTGCCGTAGCCAAACAGACTGAGCATACAAAAGAAGGGGGGGGACCCCAGGTAAGATTACCAAGGGAGAAAGCGGCTACTGGGGCAGCAAGGGGCAATAATAAACGCTGATAAAAATTACAAAACAGTTTATTCCGTCCAAAGTTGAGAGATAAAAAAACATATACTGTGGCGCAGTGTCCTCCAGACAGTGCTGTTCACAGCCAATCAGTGGCTCTCTACCGCGGGATCAACTGTGTCCGATCACAGCTGATCATGGATATAAACAGGAGCTGGTTATCAGCACTCCTTTCCTCGTGCTGACAGTGTGAGGAGAAGAGAGCCGATAACCAGCTTGTTTAAAAAGGATATCTACTATCATAATGAGGACACCGATTACATCAGTGTCCTGATTATCAGTGCAGTCGCAACAGTGCTCCCCAGTGCTGCCAATCTGTGCCCACCAGTTCTGCCAGTCAGTGCCCATCGGTGCCCCCTTTATCACTGTCATCTATCAGTGCCACCTACCAGTGCCCATCAGTGTGGCCTATCAGTGCCACTTATCAGTGCCTCCTCATCAGTGCTTACCAGTGCCACCTCATCAGTGCAGACTATCAGTGCTCATCAGTGCCGCCTTATCAGTGTCCATCAGTGCAGAGTGCAGACTATCAGTGCTCAACAGTTCTGCCTCATCAGTGCTCATCAGTGCAGACTATCAGTACCCATCAGTGCAGAGTGCAGACTATCAGTGCTCAACAGTGCCGCCTCATCAGTGCCCATCAGTGCAGACTATCAGTACCCATCAGTGCAGAGTGCAGACTATCAGTGCTCATCAGTGCCACCTCATCAGTGCCCATCAGTGCAGACTATCAGTACCCATGAGTGCAGAGTGCAGACTATCAGTGCTCATCAGTGCCGCCTCATCAGTGCCCATCAGTGCAGACTATCAGTGCTCATCAGTGCCACCTCATCAGTGCCCATCAGTGCAGAATATCAGTACCCATCAGTGCAGAGTGCAGACTATCAGTGCTCATCAATGGCGCCTCATCAGTGCAGACTATCAGTGCTCATCAGTGCCGCCTGATCAGTGCCCATCAGTGCAGACTACCAGTGCTCATCAGTACTGCCTCATAAGTGCTCATCAGTGCAGACTATCAGTGCTCATCTGTGCCGCCTCATCAGTGCCCATCAGTGCAGACTATCAGTGCTCGTCAGTGCCACCTCATCAGTGCCCATCAGTGCAGACTATCAGTTACAATCAGTGTTGCTTCATCAGTGCATATCAGTGAAGGAGAAAAATTACCTGTTTGCAAAATATTTGGTCTTTATTTGTATATTTAGCAAAAAAAAAAAAAAAACAGTGGTGATTAAATAACACCAAAAGAAAGCTCTATTTGTGTGAACAAAATGATAAAAAATGTTGTTTGGGTACAGCGTTGCATGGTCATGCAATTGTCATTCAAAGTGCAAAAGCGCTGAAAGCTTAAAAAAATTGGACTGGGCAGGAAGGAGGTGAAAGTGCAGGTATTGAAGTTACTCACGTTTGTGAGTTGAAAGAAAAAAAGCACCACAATGCATATGTTCAGCAGCTGGGTGTTAAGACCCACTTTTATTGCTCCGGTTATATGCATTACATGGTCGGGAAGAGGTTAACATATTAGCTAGTCTTCAAAAGGAAAATTTTGTGAAAATTAAGTGTGAATACTACATCCTGGACAGATTTGGATACAAAAAAAAATTGCAGACAATATCAGAGATGGCCATAAATCCTAGGATCTGTTGAAGTGTTATGCCCCATACACACGATCGGATTTTCCCACAACAAGCGTTGGATGTGAGCATAGTTGCCAACATTGTAAAAAAATGTATATTGACACTTTTTTGGCTGTAGGCGGAGTCTTATTATAATTAGGGGCAAGGCATGCATTTGTAAGTATGACATAGTAAAAAAGAAAAATGTGGTGCAGGAAAAATGGGCGTGGTTTACATGAAATAGTGGGCGTGGTTTATATGGGTGTGGTTCACGTGGGGGTGTGGTTAGAGTCTGAGAAGAATGAGAGCTGGAGAAAGAAAGGGGAAACGAGGGAGGGAGAGAGAAAGAAGCAAAGAAGGAGGGAAGGAGAGAGAAGGAAGGAAAGAGGGATGGAAGGACAGCAGGTCCAGATTCTACACCACAATAGAAATGTGTATTCCAGAGTTTAACAAATCAGCAGATAAAGATACTCCAAACACCTGGTGTTAGCGCTTCAATCATCCCAGCACCATGGTTGTTGTGGTGTCAGGATGATTGAAGCGCATTATTACTATTATTGTATTGTAATATAGAATGAAATCATTCAAGGCACCATAATCCAGAATCAGTGGGACCCCTGGGCATGTCACCTGCAATGTCCGTCCTTGCATCAGGTGCCCCCAGCAGAGTTTGTCCTTACATCAGTTGTCCCTAGCGGAGTGCTTCTTACATCAGGTATCCCAGCGGTCAGTGTTCCCAGCGGGGTGCCTCTTACATCAGATGTCCCCAGCCAAGTGCCTCTTAAATCAGTGCCCCCAGCGGAGTGCCTCTTAAATCGGTGTCCCCAGTGGAGTGCCTCTTAAATCAGTGCCCCCAGCAGAGTGTTGGCTGCAGACGGAGTGTTGGCTGCAGTCTAGCTGCATCTTTGCCTATTCCTCATGTTCAGTGGAGAGGGGTAGGGCCGATCAGTGCAGCTAACCCCGGCTGGAGAATTGTGAAGAGAGAAGCCAATTCATTGGCTGCACAGATCGGCCCCTCCCCTCTCCACCGAACACAAGGAAGGAGAGGAGATGTAGCTGATCACAAGGGGAAAGCTCTCGTGATGGCGCCGGCGGCCATTTTGTTGGAGCCAGAACTGCTGCAGAGCCAAACATTCATGTTTTTCCATGGACAAAAGGCAAAATCCCAAATTGGGACTGGCTCCAATCGGGACAAGGGTCCCAAAATCAGGATTGTCCCGGGAAAATGTGGCCTGTTGGCAACTATGTGTGAGCTTAATCGAACATTTGTTGTCAGACTTTCCGCCAACAAATGTTGGCTAGCAGGTTCTCAAATTTTCCACCAACAAAGCGTTGTTGGTAAACTTTCCGATCGTGTGTGTAAGTCCGTTGCACAAAAATTCACACATGCTCGGACTCAAGTATGAGCCGGAAGCATTTGGTCTTGTAAAACTAGTGTTCGTAATGGAGATATCACGTACGTCTTGTATGTCACTACGTTCGTAATTGTTGGCCAACATTTGTGTGACCGTGTGTATGCAAGACAAGTTGGAGCCAACATCCTTCGAACAAAAATTCACGGTTTTGTTGTCGGAAAGTCCATGTGTATGGGGCATTAGACAAAATAAGCTGACTGCCGTAGTGGCCCTATTCAGTAAACAGTGCAAGGTGCAAAGTGTAGAAAGTAGGAACAACTAATCTGAGTTATCTTCTCTCTACAGATTAGACAACAATGTGGCTTTTAATTCATAGCTATTCATAGCTTCATAGAATTGCATTTTTGCACTTTTGTTATTTACTAAGCTCCAATCATCACAATCTAGTTGGGTTGATCCATGTTTGAATTGGTGTTGAATGATCACTTGGAAGAGAATGTTCAAGGATTAGTGAGTGCAACTGAGCGACGGAAAAGCCATGTGACATTTAAAGGGGTTTGTGTGTCTAGTAAACGTGTGACTGTTTGGGCCAAGATGTAGCGAGTAGAAACTGGGTAGTGGAAATATGAAGGTAAGAACGCAATGCAACTGTACATATTTAGTAGTTGTCATCCCAGCACCAAAAAGTACAGTAACCCTCAAGGGTTATTTAATTTCACTTCCAAACAGTAAGGTAAGTTTGATGCAGGTTCAGGTTAAAAGTCCTCCGTTCTTAGAGTAGAGACCAAGTGAAGTATTCCTTCCTAAGGTCTGAAGCAAGTCCCTATCAGGGGAACCTCTGCAAACACTGGTCAGTTCTTCTTATGCCAGATACACATGATCAGACTATCTGGCCGTGTGTGGGCTCCGGCGGGCTTAGAAAGAAGTTTTAACTCAAAATTGTCCGCCGGACTCGGCAGTCTGGCGGACAATCCGCCCGTCTGTGTGCTAGTCCGCCGGACTTTTGAAATGAACGCACTTGCCCACACATGGAGAATAGTCCGTTCATTTTGAATGCGGCTCCAGGTAGACGGGCCTAGCGAAGGAAGTGAATGTCGCCACCTCCATCGGTGAGATTGACACCTCACTGGCCCCGTCACCTGCTATGGACTTAAAGGGGAAGCCCTACGCTGAAAAAACGGCATATCAGACCCTTATCCGAGCACACAGCCTGGCTGGTCAGGAAAGGGGGTGGGGACGAGCGAGCGCACCCCCCCCCCCCCTCCTGAGCCATGCCAGGCCACGTGCCCTCAACATAGGGGGGTGCTTTTTTACTAGCGGAGGAGCCCGGCTTTCTTCTTCGTCATCACCGCCGCCGTCCGGGGGTCTTCTTCCGACTTTGGGGGTCTTGTCCCCCTCTTCGGGGTCTAGCGGTGGCGCGGTCTTCTGTCGCCGCCGCCTCTTCTTCCGACTTCAGGGGTCTTGTCCCCCTCTTCAGTTCTTCTTGCCGGGCCTCCGCTTTCTTCTTCCAGCTATCTTACTAGCGGTGGCCCGGTCTTCTGATGCCGCTGCCACCTTCTCTTCTTCTTCCTTGAGATGTTGACTTGACGCTCTCTCTGGCCGCAATGACAGGAACGCATTGTCAGGGACAAGGTGCTTTGGGGTGGGGGGGGCGCAGGGCCCCCCCTTACCCAAAGCACCCCCCCATGTTGAGGGCACGCAGCCTGGTAAGGCTCTGAAGGGGGGGGGGGCGCTCGCTCGTCCCCACCCCCTTTCCTGACCGGCCAGGCTGCATGCTCAGATAAAGGTCTGATATGGGCCTTGGGGGGGACCCCCACGCAATTTTTTCGGCATAGGGCTTCCCCTTTACGTCCATACCAGGTGACGGGGGCCAGCGAGGTGTCAATCTAGCCGATGGAGGCGGCGACATTGACTTCCTTCGTTAGTCCTTTCTACCTGGAGCAACGTTCAAAATGAACAGACTTTTCTCGTGTGTGAGCAGGTCCGGTTGTGTGTGGGCAGGTCCGCTCGTTTGGAGAGTCCGGCGGACCTCCGCTGCAAAATTCGGCGGTTTGTCCGCCGGATAGTCCGATCGTGTGTACGTGGCATTACTTTCACAAAACTACCCAAACCATATATGATACCTAGGCTTCTCAGAATCTCCTGGGCTTCTACACAATCCCAGCTATACGGGTGAACCCTTTCCAGGGTCCAGGTTCCTTTTCCAGAGTCTTCCTGTCCCTGTCTACACTTCCCACTCTGGACCCCTTGGTGACGCGCATCTGTCCCAAAATGGCTGGCAAAATCTCGTGAGAACTATGTGTCAATGCTTGATACAGGCTTTCCAATATGGTGCCCGGAGTCCATGGCAGAGGACAAATTAGTACTATGCTGGGCTCCTTCTAGCGCAAGTAGTAGACATCAGTCATGTTGCTACTCTGTTTAACTACTTAAGGACACTTTCACCCCCTTCTTGCCCAGGCCATTTTTCAGCTTTCAGCGCTGTGGTTCTTTGAATGACAATTGCGCGGTCATGCAATACTGTATTAACATTAATTTTTAATAATTTTTATCACACAAATAAAGCTTTTTTTTTGGTGGTATTTAATCACTGCTGTTTTTTTTTTTTCCAAAAAAAAAGAAAATGACTGAAAAAAATAAAAATATTTTTTTTTTCTTAGTTTCAGTCAGTAAATGTTGTAAATAAGTAATTTTGCTCCTTCACTAATGTGCGCTCATGAGGCTGCACTGATGGCCACTGATAGGCTGCATTGATGAGGTAGCATTTATGGACACTGATGACATGCCACTTATGGGTACTGATTAGGTGGCACTAATGAGGAGGCACTGATATGCAGCACTGATAGGCAGCACTGATGATCACTGATAGTGGGCACTGATAGGTGGCACTGATGGGCACTGATAGGTGGCACTGATGGTCAGCTCTGATGAGCAGGCACTGATGGGCACTGAAAGGCAGCAATGATTGACATCACTAATGGGCCCTGATTGGTGTCTATGATTGGCACTGATTGATGTCACTGATGGGTACTGATGGGGCTTTACTGTAATCAGGGCACTGATGATCAGTGCCCTGATTACCTATCCTTGGCTCCCCATGCAGGGAGATGTTGCTGATCGTCTCTCTTTGCCACATACTCTGTCAGTGTGAGGTGAGGAGAGCCGATTACCAGCACTTCCTCATTTACATGTGACTGTCTGTGATTGGACACAGCCGATCACATGGTTTAAGAGCCGCATCATCGGCTCTTTGTAGAGTTTGGGGTTGTGCTGCATCCTATGCATACTAGCTCATTATGCCTTTGTCTTGCAGGTTGTTTTTTTCTTTTGTCCTGGGGTTTACAACCACTTTAAGCGTATCTAAAGGTTTGTTTTTTTATTCCTGTTTTGCTTAAAACAAACATACTTACCTCCTCTGTGCAGTTGGTTTTGCACAGAGTGGCCCGATCCTCCTTTCTGGGGTCCCCCAGCGCCGATCCTGGCTGGAGTGTCCCGTTGGAGAGCCGTTCTCCCTCGGGGCATCCATGCGGGTACGCTCCCATGTCCAGCTGCTGCGTCTATTGACACAGACAGCAGGACTCGGCACCGCCCCCACGTCATTGAATTTGATTGACAGAAGCGGTAGCCAATGGCTGCACCGCTATCAATCTATCCAATCAGGACATGAGACACTGGCTGGAGCTGGTGTGCATGTGCCCGTCGTGGGAAAGACCGGGTTTCAGTAAGTAAAAGGGGGTCTCTGGGGGGCAGCTGCATCACAGGAGGTTTTTCACCTTAATGCATAGAATGTGTTAAGGTGAAAAACCACGAGGGGTTTACAACCCCTTTAATACTGCTAAACGATTGAAGGGATTCAACAATCACAGGATAGCTGTATCACTTCCTAGCAAAGAGAATCCAATAGAGCAACATTTAGCAGAAACCAACCTGAAACTCCTGCCTGCAAAGATGGCTGCCATTTCCTTTAATAGCCAGAAATGGTTCTACTGTGCCCCTTTCTGGTTTAGCTTCACTTTGTTTAAGGAGCCTGACTTTTCCTGACTTTAAGGCTGAACACCAGTTCTTATTCTAATTAAATAGTTACCTGCTTGGACAGCCATGATCATGAGGCTTCTCCTATTAGGCAGGACTTATTTTAAAGCATGACTCAAATCAAGTTTGTTTTTGTTGCAGAAAAAGTGGAAAAGAACTGGCAACTGTGCCATGTTTTTATCAATGTGTAGCCACCAAGACAGGAAGTGAGCAAAAGTTCACTTGATGACGCTGATCTACTAAAGGAATTTAGAGTGTTCCTGGGAGAAACTATGTATGGGTATGTTGTGCCGCCAGAGGGCGCGTGCCTGCTGCACAGCAGGCGACCCGATGCACGATCGCCACCGGCCACACGTGATTGCGGGCACTAGAGCCAGCACAGGTATTTTTGTGTGTAAAAATCCCTGTTCTGTCAGGGGTGAGGAAACATATTGTTTGTTCCTACTAAGTAGGAACAACGATATGTCTCCCCCCTCCCAGTCAGTCCTATGCCCATACAGTTAGAACACACAGAGGGAACACGCATTTAACCCCTTGATTGCCCCCTAGTGTTAACCCCTATCCCTACTAGACATGTGCATTCGTTTTCGTCCGAATGCATTTTCATCCGAATTTCAGCTATTTTCGTTTTCGTTTTGACAAACGATAACGAAAGCACAGAATCCGAAAAACGAAAGATCCGACATAAATAAATGCTTTATTTTCGTTTTCATTGTTACAACAGTTCGATATAGAATAAGAGATTCGACATGACTCTGACAATAACAATCTGTCTATAGAACCTGTGGTCGAATGTGCCTAACCTTACTTCTATTAGTCCAAGATTATATAGAGAAAATATTCGACAGAGAAAAAAGATTTGACAGAGAGAAAAGATTCTGCAAGTTACTGTCCTAAAAAGTGTTTGGGGACCCGGGTCCTGCCCCAGGGGACATGTATCAATGCAAAAAAAAGTTTTAAAAAACGGCCGTTTTTTCAGGAGCAGTGATTTTAATAATGATTAAAGTGAAACAATAAAAGTGTAATATTCCTTTAAATTTCGTAGGGGGGGGGGTGTCTATAGTATACCTGTGAAGGGGCGCATGTTTCTGGTGCTTAGAACTGTCCCTGCACAAAGTGTCATTTAAGAAAAAATTTGACGTGGGGTTCCCCCTAAATATCCATAACCAGACCCTTCAGGTCTGGTATGGATATTAAGGGGAACCCCGCGTCAAATTAAAAAAAAAATTTACGTGGGGTTCCCCCTAAAAATCCATACCAGACCCTTTATCCGAGCACGCAACCTGGCAGGCCGCAGGAAAAGAGGGGGGGACGAGAGAGCGGCCCTCCCTCCCTCCTGAACCGTACCAGGCCACATACCCTCAACATTGGGAGGATGCTTTGGGGGTCTGTGACCCCTCAAAGCACCTTGTCCCCATGTTGATGAGGACAAGGGCCTCATCCCCACAACCGTGGCCGGTGGTTGTGGGGGTCTGCGGGCGGGGGGCTAATCAGAATCTGGAAGCCCCCTTTAACAAGGGGACCCCCAGATCCTGCCCCCCCTGTTTGAAATGGTAGGGGGGTACAAAAGTACCCCTACCATTTCACAAAGAAAGTGTAAAAAAATAGTTAAATAAGACAAACACACTTTTGAAAAATTTCTTTATTAAAAAAAAAAAAAAAAAAAAAAAAGATTCCAGCGGTGGTAATCCACTCTTGCTATCCAGCGACGGACGGTCATCTCTCCAGCGATGGCTCATCTCATCCAGCGCAGCGAATCCATCCTTCTTCTGTCTCCATGGAGGAGACACTGCAAGGATTCCGGCGGCCTGACGTTTCTTATATACGGAGGGCGGGGCCACCCATCACCTGACCCCGCCCCCCTCTGACGCAAGGCCAAACCCAGGGTTCCCTGTGACGTATGGGTGACCCCGCACCCCTCTGATGTAACACAGGCAGGTTTCCCCTTACCATTTCAAACAGGGGGGGGGGGGGGCGGGATCTGGGGGTCCCCTTGTTAAAGGGGGCTTCCAGATTCTGATAAGCCCCCCGCAGACCCCCACAACCACCGGCCACGGTTGTGAGGATGAGGCCCTTGTCCTCATCAACATGGGGACAAGGTGCTTTGAGGGGTCACAGACCCCCAAAGCATCCTCCCAATGTTGAGGGCATGTGGCCTGGTACGGTTCAGGAGGGAGGGGGGGCCGCTCTCTCGTCCCCCCCTCTTTTCCTGCGGCCTGCCAGGTTGTGTGCTCGGATAAAGGGTCTGGTATGGATTTTTAGGGGGACCCCCACGTCAATTTTTTTTTTATTTGACGCGGGGTTCCCCTTAATATCCATACCAGACCTGAAGGGTCTGGTTATGGATAATTAGGGGGAACCCTACGTCAAATTTTTTCTTAAATTTGAGGCAGGGTTCCCCTTAATATCCATACCAGACCTGAAGGGCCTGGTAATTGAATTTGGGGGACCCCCATGCTTTTTTTTATTTTTTATTTTTTATCAATGACTTTCAATGAGTGTTCTCTGTATTACGGAGCCGACAATTCATAATAGCTGCGAGTGATTTTAAAGGACTTTTTTTCCTGCATAAATGACACTTTGTGCAGGGACAGTTCTAAGCACCAGAAACATGTGCCCCTTCACAGGAATACTATAGACAACCCCCCCCCCCCCTACGAAATTTAAAGGAATATTACACTTTTATTGTTTCACTTTAATCATTATTAAAATCACTGCTCCCGAAAAAACGGCCGTTTTTAAAACTTTTTTTTGCATTGATACATGTCCCCTGGGGCAGGACCCGGGTCCCCAAACACTTTTTAGGACAGTAACTTGCAAATTAGTCTTTAAAATTAGCACTTTAGATTTTGAACGTTGGAGTCCCATAGACTTTAATAGGGGTTCTAAAGTATGCTATATACTAGCTCCATCGAATCTTCTTTATACATTTGACAGACACCATAAGCCTTCTAAGACAGATTCGACCGTAATTCATGTGGATTTTCGGATGAATGCAATTTTTGAACGAAAAACTAAATAAATAAAAACTAATTTCGGGAGTAACTAAATAAATTAAGTTTTCAGACGAAAACGAAATTCCGAAACGAAATATTTTACTCTGCAAATGTCTAATCCCTACCAGTGACATTTACACAGTAATCAATGCATTTTTATAGCTCTGATCGCTCTATTAATGTCAATGGTCCCAAAAATGTTTCAAAAGTGTGCGATCTGTCTGCCACAATGTCGCAGCATCGCTAAAAATCTCAGATCACCGCCATTAGTAGTAACAAAAAAAATGCCATAAATCTTTCCCATAGTTTGTAGACGCTATAACTTTTGTGCAAACCAATCAATATACGATTATTGCGATTTTTTCCCCAAAATTATGTAAAAGAAAATATATTGGCCTAAACTGATGAAGAAATTTGTTTTTAAAAACATTTTTGGGGATATTTATTATAGCAAAAAGTAAAAAAATACCGTTATTTTCTTTAAAATTGGCGCTTTTTTTGTTTATAGCGTAAAAAATGATCGAATACCACCAAAAAAATCTCTATTTGTGGAAAAAAAAAGAACACAAATTTTGTTTGGGTACAACATTGTGTGACCATGCAATTGTCAGTTAAAGCGAAGCAGTGCGAAATTGATAAAAGTGCTCTGGTCAGGAAGGGGTAAAATCTTTTGGGGTTGAAGTGGTTAATAAATGTTGTGAAAATTTACTTTGCAAATAATACCCAATAACAGGTAAAGAAAATTAAAAGAAAAACAGGATGTTTGCTTGAACATGATTGGATGATTGAAGTCAGCACAGCTTTCCAATATTCACCAAGCAAAGTGTATATTCCCTTGCAAAATGAATGTTCTCAAAATCATATTTTATACCTACACCCATACATCTATGAAACAATGGGGTTGATATACTAAAGGCTGTGCACTTTACAGAGTGCAGTTGCTCCAGAGCTTAGTAAATGAGCAAAGGCTCTGCTAACGTCCATCATCCAATCATGTTCAAGAAAAAATTAATTTTATTTTCCTTGCACATGATTGGGTACTCTTTGCAAAGTGAAGCTTCACCTCATTTACTAAGCTCTAGAGCAACTGCACTTGCAAAGTGCACAGTCTTTTTTTTCCTTTAGTAAATCAACCCCAATGCTTCCATTGTGAATACCAACCTTTCTCAACCAAGGTTCCTTTGAAGCCTGTGGTTCCTCCAGAGGTTTCTAGGGGTTCCTTGAGCAATGAACAGTTCCAGTAGAGCTGGAGTCGGCAAGCCACCGATCACGATTGAATGGTCGGTCGAAGTGAGCCGACAGTGATTGGTTACTAGGCAGTCCTAGCAGCCAATCATCAGCTTGTTATCTCAGGCAGCTCCTGCTCCTGCCTTCCACCCAGCACTAAGTCACCTCCTGATCTCTCTGCTGTACACACTTTGGCAGGCAGGAAGTGCGCCCTACACAGCGTAGTGTGCATGTGGGAGGGTGATGTGAAGGGGCCAGAGAAGATTCTGTTGGAGGGGCTACAGAGGACACTACAGAGGGGAACAGGGGGGTTGGATAGGGATTGCGATGTGAAATGGACAGAGGACTCTGCTTTGTGGGATGGGGAGGCAGAGGGGCAGAGGACATTTTGTGGTGGGCAAAGGGCACTACAGTGGAGGGGGAGTGTGATATGAAGGGGGCAGAAGACAGTGTTTTGGGGGGTAAAGGACACTACAGAGGGGAACGGGGGGGTTGGATAGGGATTGCGATGTGAAATGGACAGAGGACTCTGCTTTCTGGGATGGGGAGGCAAAGGGGCAAAGGACACTTTGTGGTGGGCAAAGGGCACTACAGTGGAGGGGGAGTGTGATGTGAAGAGGGCAGAAGACAGTGTTTTAGGGGGGTACAGGACACTACAATATGGGGGTGATGTGAAGGGGGGCAGAGGACACTTTTTTGGGGGATACAGGATACTACAGTGAGGGGCTATGTAAAGACTGTAGAGGACACTGTGTGGTGGAGTACAGAACACTATGTCTACATCTATGTCTGTTTAATGTAAGCTTTTATTTTTTTTAAGGGCGTCCCCTAGTAGCCTCCTCCAACCCCAACCTCCCAAGGAATTTTGCTTTCCTCCATGTTGTCCAGGTAGATCTCAACCTCTGAGAAGTTGCCTACCCCTGCAGTAGTGAATACATTATATCTTTAAATCCAAATGTGAACTATGCCTTACAATAAATATGAACTAAGAAATATAACAAAGCAGAATGCAAAGTGTGGTGATGCACAAGAACTACTAAAGCCTTGTACACACGGTCGGAGAATCCGTCGGAATGCGTCTTATCGGACCGTGTCATCGGATAATCCGACTGTGTGTGGTATGCGTCAGACTGATTCCGTCCGAATCTCCGTCGGACCCAATTTTCCAACATGTTGGAAATATTTTCCGACCAACTGGTTCGATCGGACATACTCCGATCACGTGTAGAGAATTTTGATCGGACCAAGTGCCACGCATGCTCAGATCAAATTCCTACATCAAAGCTATTGGCTACTAGTCCCATTGTAACGAAATTACGTCATCACGTTCTGAATGATCGGATTTTTCGACAACGTAGTCCGACCGTGTGTATGCAACAGTTTTGGACAAGATCCGACGGGCAAAATCCGACGGACAAAATCCGACGGATTTGGTTGGCAGAATGTCCGACCCTGTGTACAGGGGCTAAGAAATGTATCATACCATAAGCCAAAATCTGGTTCCCAGAGGCTACCGCTCTCTGAACATCATTGTTGTTGGGCCACAATTAATCAGCCCACAAGGTCCCTGCTCAACCCTGTCCGTATTTATAGACTTATGTTTTTTTTGCAGTGAGGGAATATGGAAAATCTCCTGCAGATTCTACATGGCTCCTCAAGAAATCTTCAACACAGAGTTTGAGGTCAAGGAATATGGTGAGTACATCAATGTTAACAATCAATTATTTCATATAAAATGTATTTAAAGGTAAAAAATATGCTTTTTTGTCAAAACCAACACTGATATTCAGATGCTGAGGTGTTAAGCCACAGCTGAATTTATTTCTCAGGGGCGTCAGTGGGAATGGGGGTAGCATATGGCAATACCTACAGAGGACATAGACCTCTTGCCCAGGGCTTTTCTTTACTACTCTCCGATACTATGGGACAGGGATTCCCAACTCCACCCACCAAAGTCTTTCTTTAATTATGAATATTACTGAGGGAGTCTGTCTATTTTCCACCTATTCATCAGAAATACGTTATTCTCCACTCACATTATATATACCTGAATCTGTTATTTTGCATTCAGTGCTGAGCAGTCTAATTGAGAATCAATTCTTCTATGGGACAACGGTAGGGTTAAGTTCTCCTTAAAAGTGCAAAAGTTCTTAAATGCTAACATACAGTTCTTTCCACAATCTTACATAATTGGGTATATAAAGAGTAACTGAAAGGCTTATATCTTTCCTGGAGAAAATGCAGATCCAAGCTCAGCTCAGTTCGGCCAATTGTCTAGGCACTTGCCATATGACCTCTAAAGAAGAGCATTGGCCAATCTACTCTTTGATTCTTGCTATTACCGGAGATCACATACATGTTAAGCACTAGAGGGTACTGGTATTCAGTTAAGTTGTCATTGTAGGTTATTTTTGGTTGTGCTCCCATAGATCAAATACATAGCCACCTCTACATAGGTTGAATAAAGACACAAGTCCATCTAATACAAACAATTGAAAAAATAAATACATAGAAAACTTCCATATATAGAATCCTATACCCACAGATGTTCCAGAGGAAGCCAAAAACCCCTATAAAGCACAGCCCAGTTTGCTCATGGGGGCTGGGTGGAGAATTCCTTCTAGATTCTCCAAGATAATCAGATATTTCCTGTACCAACAATCTCTGATGTTGTTACTTAAACTGTAAATGTTAATATCCAGTTGTATCCTGTGAAAGAAGTATTGAATGTCAAGTTATTGTAATATGTATACATTCTCTTGTTCATAGTTCTGCCAAGTTTTGAAGTCTTGTTGGAGACTCCTCAGAATCACTACTATGTGGATGACAATGACTTTACTGTGACCATTACAGCAAAGTGAGAACCTTTATTCATATTTTTTGCCCATACATTTTACAATGCCTGTAAAATCGAATTAAGAATGTAATGTGAATCTAAAGAGGACTAACAGCTTAAAGTGGAACAATAAAAAAATACTAAGACTCTTCCACCCTTCGGTTGGGCGCTCCATCATGTTTTTACACTTTGAGTGGTTCTGGTTACCCACCAAGGGGAAAGGGATAAAAACTAGACTGCTCTCTTATAAATACAAGTGATATCGAATAAACAATTGACAATTGCGCAAAAAGTCCATAATATATGGTTCAGCTAAAGTGCTCAGTGCAAATGAATACATAATGAATTTCCCCAGGAAAGTAAAAATTATGAATGCTCCAATTTGTATATTTAATATAGATATGCTCTAGGGGATAAAAATACATCCTGGTTGTAGGATGAGCCTGATTTTTTTTTGGAAGGAGCAGGAGTAAGATGGCAACATTATTGTATATATGTGAGAAAGGATTTGTCCGGGCATGTGAACCCTAATGACATGAGACTTTGCTGACGAAACACATTGGGTGGGACTTCCAGGACGCATCACTTCTGGTTGTTGGAACACAGGTAGAGGTTCCATTTCTATGCTTATACATGCCTGAGTATTTTTACATTGATGAAAGTGCATTTTTATATATTGTTTAAAACTGGATATTACTACACTATGAGAGGTTCCTTTACCTTTTCCACTTGCGATTGGGGTCTGTGTATGGTGAGATCCAGTAGTCCATGTGTACAGGATACTATCAACTGAATGAGAACCTGACAGCTGTATATGGGAATACTCATTGGGGGTGTCACCCTTTTTATCACAAGTGGATGTATTCATTTGCATGGTCTTTTTTTTGTACAATTGTTGAATGTGTTTATTTGATATCACTTGCATTTAAAATAGTGCAGTCATCCCTTTTACATCTTTGGCTTAATTATGCTGGAAGACGTGCAGCTCTTTAATATTTACATATTTGTTTTATTGATTACGTAACAGGTACACATTTGTTTTTCCATATACTTCAGGTCACATTCACTATTGTTTTTGCACAGGTGTAGATTATAAAATTTAAACTCACCAAGGGGAGCCTTGCTGTACTTGAGCGGCCTTTCCAGTATATTTTCTCTTTTTTATCGAACTAATACACTTAGAAGTCCCAGTGCCGCTTATGCCGCGTACACTATCCGGCTTTCCGAACAAGCGGACCGGCCCACACATGACCGGACTTTTACGGCGGACTAGGTGTGGCGGACAAACCGCCAGACTATGGTGGGAGTCCGCTGGACTTTTGAAATGAACGGACTAGCCCACACACGGAGGAAAGTCCGTTCATTTTGAATGTGGCACCAGGTAGACAGGACTAGCGAAGGACTAGCGAAGGAAGTCAATGTCGCCGCCTTCGGTGGACTTAAAGGGGAAGCCCTACGCTGAATTAATGGTGTGGGGGTCCCCCCAAAGTCCATATCAGACCCTTATCCGAGCACGCAGCCCGTCCGGTCAGGAAAGGGGGTGGGGACGAGCGAGCGGGGACTCTCGGATTCCAATAAGCCCCCCACCCGCAAACCCTGACAACCAAAAGCCAGGGTTGTTGGGAAGAGGCCCTTGTCTTCATCAACATGGGGACAAGGTGCTTTGGGTTGGGGGGCCACAGGGCCCCCCTTCCCCAAAGCATCCCCCATGTTGAGGGCACGCGGCCTGGTACGGCTCGGGGGGGGGGGGGGGCGATCGCTCATCCCCACTCCCTTTTCTGACTGGCCGTGCTGCATGCTCGGATAAGGGTCCGATATGGACTTTGGGGGGACCCTCATGCTGTTTTTTCGGCGTAGGGTTTCCCCTTTAAGTCCATAACAGGTGATGGGGCCAGTGAGGTGTCAATCTCGCCGCCGAAGGTGGCGAAATTGACTTCCTTCGCTAGTCCCGTCTACCTGGAGCCACGCTCAAAATGAACGGACTTTCCTCCGCGTGTGGGCAAGTCCGTTAATTTCAAAAGTCCGGCGGACTAGCGCACAGATGGCCGGATTGTCCTCCGGACTGCCGAGTCCAGTGGACAATTTTGAGTCAAAACTTCTAAGTCCGCTGGACTTTTAGAAAGAAAAAGTCCGCCAGAGTCCACACAAGTCTGCCGGATAGTCTGATCGTGTGTACGCGGCATTAGATATACTGTTGGGAGACTAGCATTAACACAGCAGTATTTGGTTTTCTAAATTCACTCTGTAGTATCATTTTGTTACCTATTATTCCTGCCAGTAGATTTTTTTCTTTTTTTATATTGAACTTCCTGTACCAGGGTGGCAACACTGTTTGTTTTACAGTGCAATCACACAGCAGTGTTGTCACCCTGTGGACAGTATCCTTTAAACGGGCTTAAACAATGTCAATAAAAGCTGACTGTTGCAATTACCCCCCCCCCAAACACCACCACCACCACCAGAGTAATATCATTTTTTCATACCCTGCACCTTTTACTTTTGCTGACCATCAATGCCTAACAATTTCTTCATATCCTAGTTTTCTGCATGGGAAGCCGGTGGAAGGTTCTGGATATGTGATGTTCGGAGCAATTGATAATAATGAGAAGAAGAGCTTTCCTGACTCTCTTACCAACATTACGGTAAGAGCAATGAACATCTATGGCTCAGAAAGTACAATCAAGAAGATATCTATGCTTTATAGGGTATGGCCGAGAAAGAGAGAATTCTACTCAGGATGAATTCCTTAATTTTGGGAAGGAGGGAAGGCAGTAAAGTGGAGCATGGGGTTCATGGAGCCCTCTCGTCTGTTCTTCACTGATGTTCAGAGATCTTTTTTGTCTCTGCTATGACTGCCCTGAGTGCCCCATATATTCACACATTGACTCTATTGCCCCTTACACACAATCAGACTTTCCGACAACAAAACCGTGGATTTTTGTTCGAAGGTTGTTGGCTCCAACTTGTCTTGCATACACACGGTCACACAAATGTTGGCCAACAATTATGAACATAGTGACGTGCAAGACGTACAGATATCCATTACGAACGCTAGTATTACAAGACCAAGTGCTTATGGCTCGTACTTGATTCCGAGCATGTGTGGACTTTGGTGCAACGGACTTGTGTATACACGATCGCAAAGTCCGACAACAAAGATTTGTTGGCGGAAAATTTGAGAACCTGCTAGCCAACATTTGTTGGCGGAAAGTCCGGCAACAAATGTTCGATGGAGCATACACACGGTCAGACTTTCCGCCAACAAGCTCACATCCAACATTTGTTGTCGGAAAATCCGATTGTGTGTACAGGGCATAAGGGTTCTGCACAGGAATTATAGCAACAGCTGTGTTAGTGGTGGGGGGGGGGGTCATCTCCTTCCAGGGTGGTGGAAAGACCCTATGCCTACTTGAACCAAAACAGGAAAAAAACTGTTCTGAAATAAAACCAGGCAAAGTATAGGGTACTTTTCTGGTTACTGGAAAAATTAATACAGTACAGACATGATAAATTCAGGGAATGTTAAACTCAGATTTCATAGATGTACTGACTTGATTTTAAACAAAATGCTAGCAGTTTTCAGCAGACTTTCCACAAATTTCAAGTAGTGCTGAAGCTTACTGCTAGCAGCTTGTTTAACCACTTGACATATATATATACAGTGGTGTGAAAAAGTGTTTGCCCCCTTCCTCATTTCCTGTTCCTTTGCATGTTTGTCACACTTAAGTGTTTCGGAACATCAAACCAATTTAAACAATAGTCAAGGACAACACAAGTAAACACAAAATGCAATTTGTAAATGAAGGTGTTTATTATTAAAGGTGAAAAAAAATCCAAACCATCATGGCCCTGTGTGAAAAAGTGATTGCCCCCTAAACCTAATAACTGGTTGGGCCACCCTTAGCAGCAACAACTGCAACCAAGCGTTTGCGATAACGTGCAATGAGGCTTTTACAGCGTCCTGGAGGAATTTTGGCCCACTCATCTTTGCGGAATTGTCCTAATTCAGTTACATTAGAGGGTTTTCGAGCATGAACGGCCTTTTTAAGGTCATATCACAACATCTCAATAGGATTCAGGTCAGGACTTTGGCTAGGCCACTCCAAAGTCTTCATTTTGTTTTTCTTCAGCCATTCGGTAGTGGACTTGCTGGTGTGTTTAGGATCATTGTCCTGCTGCAGAACCCAAGTTCGTTTCAGCTTGAGTACACGAACAGATGGTCGGACATTCTCCTTCAGGATCTCTTGGTAGACAGCAGAATTCATAGTTCCTTTTATCATGGCAAGTCTTCCAGGTCCTGAAGCAGCAAAACAGCCCCAGACAATCACACTACCACCACCATATTTTACTGTTGGTATAATGTTCTTTTTATGAAATGCAGTGTTCCTTCTACGCCAGATATACTTGGACACACACCTTCCAAAGAGTTCCACTTTTGTCTCATCGGTCCACAGAATGTTGTCCCAAAAGTCTTGGGGATCATCAAGATGTGTTGTGGAGAAATTGAGACGAGCTTTGATGTTCTTTTTGCTCAGCAGTGGTTTTCTCCTTGGAACTCTGCCATGCAGGCCATTTTTGCCCAGTCTTTTCCTGATGGTGGAGGCATGAACGCTGACCTTAACTGAGGCAAGTGAGGCCTGCAGTTCCTTGGACGTTGTTGTGGGGTCTTTTGTGACCTCTTGGATGAGTCGTCGCTGCGCTCTTGGGGTAATTTTGGGCGGCCGGCCACTCCTGGGAAGGTTCACCACTGTTCCATGTCTTCGCCATTTGTGGATAATGGCTCTCACTGTGGTTCGCTGGATTCCCAAAGCTTTGGAAATGGCTTTATAACCCTTTCCAGACTGATAGATCTCAATTACTTTCTTTCTCAATTGTTCCTGAATTTCTTTGGGTCTCGGCATGATGTGTAGCTTTTAAGGATCTTCTGGTGGACCTTACTGTGTCAAGCAGCTCCTATTTAAGTGATGCCTTGATTGTGAACAGGTGTGGCAATAATCAGGCCTGGGTGTGGCTAGAGAAATTGAACTCAGGTGTGGACAACCACAGTTATAGTATGTTTTAACAAGGGGGGCAATCACTTTTTCACACAGGACCATGATGGTTTGGATTTTTTTTCACCTTTAATAATAAACACCTTCATTTACAAATTGCATTTTGTGTTTACTTGTGTTGTCCTTGACTATTGTCTAAATTGGTTTGATGTTCCGAAACACTTAAGTGTGACAAACATGCAAAGGAACAGGAAATGAGGAAGGGGGGCAAACACTTTTTCACACCACTGTATATAATAAAATAAAAAAAATAAAAACCCTGTCACCCCTTCACACAAATAAATTCAAACACAAGCAAAGGACACAAATGTGTACGTAAAAATCAATTGCGCGACAGATGTGAGATATCGCTATGAACATTGGAGTGAGAACAGTAATTCTAGGGTAACACTAAATTGACAACCTGTAAAGGCTTTTAAAGCAAGCATCACCTACAGATAGTTTTGAGTACTGTTGTTTTTCGCCATTTCATGGGCACATGCAATTTCAAGCCTTGACATGGTTCGTATCTATTTACTTACACAATCCCATTACCGTATTATCTCTGATTGTGAGTAACGCGCTTAACGAGCGTTTCACAATACGAGCTATTATTTTTTCCAATTCCTGATTATTTCCAAGCCTTTCCGAGGGTTTTCAAGTGCATCCGAGCGGTCTCCGAGTATTTTCTCCGGCGCTCCCCCCTACCTCTGGCCACACGCGGTACTGCATACAATAGCAGACAATGTGGAACGAATTATCTTCGTTTTCCATTGACTTCTATGGGGAAACTTGCTTTGTTATGCGAGTGCTTTGGATTACAAGCATTCTCATGGAACGAATTATGCTCGTAATCCAAGGCTCCACTGTATTTATATTTTTACCAAAAATTATTATCTTGTGTTTGTGTGAGCTAAAATTAATTTATTGTGTGACAAAAAAAATGAAACTGCCACAATTTTGATTCAACAGGGCCTATGCTTTCCGAAAAAATATAATTGTTTGGGGTTCTGAGTAATGTTCTAGCAAAAATGCAGATTTTAATGAGTGGGAAAAATTCAATAATTGCCCCTGGATTTCAAGTGGTTAAAGTGACAGTCAGCACTTCTATTAAGATCTATTATTAACATTGCTAAACTGGAGCTAAATGGTACTTTATAGGCTTCAACAAAGTTTGCCTAAAGCTCAGAAAATGCTTGTTGTACACATGGATCTTACACAAGCTAAAACCTGTGTAAATAAGAGGGTCTGTGTACACAGCCTTTTTTGTTTGCATCGGAATTGCTTCACTCCCCAGTCAAGTCAAAAGGAATGCAAAAGCAGGTCAGCTGCAACTGTAATGAATTCTCAAAATAATGCAAGTGGAATGAACCTTAAAGTATCTTAAAAAGAACATTCCACCTGTAGACGAGTGTGGGTAATTTCTGCAGGCGGGCAGGAGGCCATTGAGGACTAAATGTCCTCCTGCTATGGGCTCCAGGCAGCAATCTTGGGAAGGACAACAATTTTAATTGATAGTGAAATCCTGCGAGATTTGGGAGGTCATATTTTATAAATAGGGCATTCTACTTCATTTGGTGTGCTTGTGGTGTGGGAATAAGATAGGGACATAGCTGCCGCTGGTTAGGGACAGTGTAAAAACAGTATTACAGAGAGGTACCTCAAGGAGGGAAAGTCTACCATTGGTAGCTATGGGACCGAGCAATTCCATAGCCTCCTCCAAGGAAAGTGCTCCTCTAATGTTCTGATATGTTAGTATTGTAAAGTGCCTTTTGGATAAGGTATGATATATTACTCTTGTAAAGTGCCTATCAGATAAACATTGCCATCTTCTTCCTGGAAAAGTGTATGACCAGCAATATTCTGTATGTAGTGCTATTGTTGTAATCTGCCTTATTTCTGTGAGCATTCCATTTCTACAATATTAACAATGTTTAAGTATTGTTCTGTTTCTCCAATCTAAGTACTCTATATGTGATCCAGTTGTGACACGATAGCTGCACATTGCAGTCTTAATATAATTAGCAGATAATGACTCAATCCAAATGGCATCCTGCAGATCATAGAAAGTTTTAATCCAAATCCTGTGCAAATCTTCACAGATCGACATCAGATGAATCAAAAAAATCAAAATGCTGTATGTATAGCTCCGACAAAGAACCATTTATGTAAACTCTCCAACCACTATAAATCTGTTTAGTCTCAACCTTCCTTTAAGCGAAGGATAGATACACCCTACCTACATAACCAAATATATACAGGCTATAAAAAAATATAGAGTATTTACAAGACCATGAATGCAGATGTTTTGTATTTTTAGCTTAAAGAGGGGAAAGCAGAAGTGAAACTGCAGAGGTACATGATCACCGGACGATACTTTGACCTATCCCTCCTCATTGGAAAGTCTCTCTATGTCACTGCAACTGTGTTGACCAATGCAGGTAGGAAAAGTACTCAGTGTTGGTCTGGAGTTTCAGCAAAAAAAAAAAAAAAAAAGACTAACATTTTCATGTGTCTTTCAGGCAGTGATATGGTGGAAGCAGAGAAGACTGGGATTCCAGTGGTAAACAACGCATTCAAGATACTTTTCACCAAGACCTCCAAGTACTTCAAGCCTTCATTGCCCTATCTGACCAAGGTAAGGCTGCCCAACACTTACTGTGGCAAGTACAAGAAGGGCTTACACTTGCTAATTCTTGCAGATGGTTCATTTTTTTATTTTACAGAAAATGTGGCAAGTGGCAGTGATGAAGTAAGACATGCAGACATGGTAGAAGGTAGCAAAGTAGGAAACTGGCAGAGATCTTGCCACTATAGTCACACCAAGATTAAAAAAAATCCAGTGGTTGAGTTATGCAGGCCATACACGGTCGAATTTCGAATGAATTTTCTTTTCAAAATCAGAAAATTAGTTTTTTTTTGTGATCCGATGATGCCACCATTGATTTTCGAAATTCGGCCGACCAAGCCTTCAATTTCACCTCATGTTGTTACAGAAAATAATTTTCTTGGCCGGGAATCTTCTTTTCTCTCCGTAAATTTTCTTTTATCTCCGTAAATTTTCTTTTCTTATTACATTTCTCACACGATTCTCCCAGCATTGATTAGAAAATCGTTAGTTTTTCAAAAAATTTCCAACATGTCCGATTCTTCAAATTTTATTTCCGCACGAAAATCGGATGTTGTTGCAGCCCACTAATGGTGCAAAATTCATACGAAAATTCTTAGATACGATTTTCGAAAGAAAATTCTTTCGAAATTCGAACCGTGTATGGCCGGCATTAGTCAACCGACTTTCACCCACAAAAAAAGTTTTGTTGAGCCAAAACATTTAAACCTTAAAGGGGCTTTCCATTTTACATGTATTCCTGCATAATTACATCAGGTGACTTTCTCCTATACCCTCAACACATTTTACTTTAATTCAGGATAATAGGTTGCAGAACTGATGTTTCATGATTTTGTGCGTGTTGGAGAATTTAAACACCTAACAGTTTCTTCTATCTCTTGGACACTGCTGAGGTTCTGAGTCTCCACACCAGCTATGCTTGTTACGAGAGGCAACCATTCTTCCTGATTAATTTTATATTTATTTTATATTATGGAGAATGTAGCAGGAGATGCTAGAATATATAAAGTTCCAAAGTCGACAGGAACAGAGTGTGGAATTATGACAGGGAGATGTCATTACTGGGGTCTTTAGGACATACAGTATACTGTAAGAATACATGGGCCAACTCAACCTAAATTAGCACATTTGATTTGGACCATCTGTCCTATTGGGTAGGTTTCTCTTTCACTTCCTGTACCATAGCCAAAACAGGTGAAAGGAAATCCCTCAAATTGATTGAATCCCTGGTTGTCACCATGTAGGCAGGCACAGTCTGTTCTCTCTGTCTGTGGTACCGCAGCATGGAGAAGAAGTCCAAGGGAAACACCATTTGTCTATGATTTCCTGGGTCAATGGATTAGCGTTCAGGTTGGATACACTGCGGCCATCTGACCCTTGGCAGCCTTGGGTCAGCCGGTCTATTTAAGTCCCGGTCCCAGGGTTTGCCACACATTCTTGCATGTGGCTAGTGTAGGGAGACTTGTTAGGGAAAGTACTAGTGGTAGGAAAAGGTTCCTGACGAGGAGGGACAGGCTAAGGACTCGCCCTCCTGGGACTGGATCGGCCAAGCAACACTCTACCATATGAAACAGACGCTATCGGCACCTCTCCTCAGCCACATCTGATTACATTGAACTGTGAGTTATTTCCCTAGTAATGCTCTCCCAGCAGCTTGTCTGTAACATTGGCATTCTGTTCAATACAAGTTCCAAGTCTTACTGCAATTGCACTCTGTTTACTGATGCCCCGCGCTCCACCTCCCCACAACCAGATCTGGTATCCCCATTGGATGATTTCCTCCCTATTTCTGTTCTAGGGACAACCCAACATTTACCATTTTCTTTCACTTTCACTCATGGTGATAGCAGTAAACAAGGCAAATAGAGATGGTGAATCTCCTTAACAGGATCACAGACAGCAATAAATACCTGACAGGATTTCCAGTCCCTCTACAATCTATCCGACACTAAAAAAAAGCTTTGCCTTTAGTTATATTTTAATGATACAGTTCACTCGCCAACATTTGTTTTATTGCTTACCACCCGCACTAAAGCCTATAGAAGGGTACAACACAGCCAGGGGCGGGCTGGGCCGGGGGGCAGGGTGGCAATTTCCCCCTAGGCTGCCCTAACAATATACACATAATGGCCGGCGGCCACTGCTCACGTTTTTTTTTTTTTTTTTGGGTCAGGGCAGGGGCTGCCAGCTGAGGCAGAGGGACGGGCGCGGAAACTCAAGAGGCACTCACACTCACTTATGTAGTGGAGGCCGCTCTGTTCCCGCACCTCCCATCAGTCGCGCTCACACTAATCCACTGACAGTGGAGTGAGAGCCAACCTGACCTGTCAGTTCGTGTGGGGGATTCCCCCCCCTCCTCTCCTCTCCTCCTCTGAAGTTTGCAGCCTGTGTGAGTGTCCGCCCACTCTGTTCCCTCCCCTGCTTCCTCATTGGTAGAGGGAGGGAGCCCATCAGAGCCTCCAGCAGCTGCAAAGCATCATGGGACATGTAGTCCTAGTGGCCTAATAGCAATTCCTGGGCGCAAAAAATTCCCTAGCCTGACCACAGGAAGAGAACAAACGAGAAGCTGTGGGGGAGCAGACTGTCACCCCATGAGGCTGATCCCAAAGACAGAGCACAGATAATGTAAGTTTTTTGGTAAATGTGTTTTTTTTATTTTTTATTACACTATGAAGATTTCTCACTTCTTACCCATTGTTTCAAGCTGGGAGCTGATATTATTAACCCCTTCATGCCTAAACCTTTTTTGACACTTCTTTACAAGTAACAAATCTTTTGTTAGAAAATTACTTAGAACCCCCAAGCATTATAGCATTATATATATATATATATATATATATATATATATATATATATATATATATATATATATAATTTTTTTTTTTTTATAGCAGAGACCCTAGAGAATAAAATGGCAATTGTTGCAATATTTTATGTCACACGGTATTTATGTAGCTGTTTTTCAAATACAATTTTTTTTGGAAGAAATACACTTTCATTAATTTACCACTTCAATACCGGGCATTTTCATCCCTTCCTGCCCAGGTCAGTTTTCATTGTGCGGTCATGCAACATTGTACCCAAATTAATTTTTTACCACAAATAGAGCTTTCTTTTGGTGGTATTTGATCACCTCTGCGGTTTTTATTATTTGCACTTTAAACAAAAAAAGAGTGCCAACTTTAACCACTTCAGCCCCGGACCATTTTACTGGCCAAAGACCAGACCACTTTTTTTGCGATTCGGGCACTGCGTCGCTTTAAAGCGGAGATCCACCCTAAAGTGGACCTTCCGCTCATTGGAATTCTCCCCCCCTCCGGCGCCACAATTGGCACCTTTCAGGGGGGAGGGGGTGCAGGTACCTGTACAGTACAGGTATCTGCACCCACTTCGGGATAGCTCTCTGCGGAAAGGGGCGTAGATTACGCCCCTTTCCGAAAGTCCCCCGCTGTCTGCTGGGAAACACACGGATCCCAGAGGCAGCAGGTCCATCCTTATTGCACAGCGCGACTCGCACATGCGCAGTAGGGAACCGAGAAATGAAGCCGAAAGGCTCCACTTCCTGATTCCCATACCCAAGATGGCGGCGGCAGCACCCGAGAGACTATCGCGAGATCGGCTTCGGGTGCCGACATCGCGGGCGCGCTGGACAGGTAAGTGTCACTATTTTAAAAGTCAGCAGCTGCAGTATTTGTAGCTGCTGGCTTTAAAAAAAAAAAAAAAACGCGGACTCCCGGCGAACTCCCTTTTTAACTGACAATTTGGCGGTCGTGCGACGTGGCACCCAAACAAAATTGACGTCCTTTTTTTCCTACAAATAGAGCTTTCTTTTGGTGGTATTTGATCACCTCTGCGGTTTTTATTTTTTGCGCTATAAACAAAAATAGAGCGACAATTTTGAAAAAAACGCATTATTTTTTACTTTTTGTTATAATAAATATCCCCCAAAAATATATAAAAAAAAATATTTTTCCCTCAGTTTAGGCCGATACGTATTCTTCTACATATTTTTGGTAAAAAAATCGCAATAAGCGATTATTGATTTGTTTGCGCAAAAGTTATAGCGTTTACAAAATAGGGGATAGTTTTATGGCATTTTTAGTAATAATTTTTTTTTACTAGTAATGGCGGCGATCAGTGATTTTTATTGTGACTGCGACATTACGGCAGACACATCGGACATTTTTGACACATTTTTGGGACCATTGTCATTTATACAGTAATCACTGCTATACAAATGCAGTGATTCCTGTGTAAATGACACTGGCAGTGAAGGCGTTAACCAGGGGGTGGCAGTGTAGGGGTTAAGTGTTCCTAGGGGTGTGTTACTAACTGGGGGGGGGGGTCACTGATCTCTGCTCCAATCACATGGAGCAGAGATCAGCGTCATTTGTTGCTAGGCAGAACGGGGAGATGCTGTTTACAACAGCATCTCTCCGTTCAGCCGCCCCGTGAGACGATCGCGGGTATGCCCGTGGCGATCGAGTCCGCGGGACCCGCGACCGGACTCACAGGGGTCCCGACCAGATTGGACGTACCTGTACGCCAATATGCCTGCCTGTGCCATTGTGCCGACGTACATCGGCACGCGCTGGTCGGGAACTGGTTAAAAAAAACACAATATTTTTTACTTTTTGCTATAATATGCCAACTTAAGCCTTAACAGTTTAGGCTGATGTGTAATTTTCTACATATTTTTGGTAAAAAAAATTGCGATAAGCAGTAATAAGTTATAGCGTCTACAAAATAGGTTATTGATTTATGGAATTTTTATTATTTTTTTCTTTTTACTAGTAATGCTGCAATTTTTATTGTGACTGTGACATTGCGGTGGACAGATCGGACACTTTTGACCCTATTTTGGGATCAGTGACTTTTATACAGCGATCAGTGCTATAAAAATGCATTGATTACTGTATAAATATCACTGGCAGGGAAGGGGTTAACACTAGGGGGCAATCAAGGGGTTAAATGTGTTACCTAGGGAGTGATTCTAACTGTGGGGGAGATGGGACTGACTAGGGAGGAGACCAATCCTATATACTAGGAACATACGATCTGTCTCCTCTCCCCTGACAGGACGTGGATCTGTGTATTTACACACACAGATCCAGATTCCTGCTCTGTCATGAGCGATTGCGGGTGCCCGGCAGATATCACAGCAACCGGGTACGTGCATCGGCTCCTCTGTGACGTGTACCTCAGTGTACTGCCAGGAAGCCAAGGATGTCCTATGATAAAGAGCGCACTGGTGACATCTATCATAGAACCTGGTCCAGGAGGCACGACTTCGTATGACAGAAGCCGCACTGGGTAAGCGGGAGATCTCCGCTCTGTGTTATCCAGCAGCTTTTCTCTCTCTAATCCCCATGCACTGAACAGACTGCATTGATGGGCACTGACAAGGCTGAGCTGATGGGCACTGGTGAGGCTGCATTGATGGGCACTGACAAGGCTGAGCTGATGGGCACTGGTGAGGCTGCTTGATGAGCACTGATGAGGCTGCATTGATAGGCATTGGTGAGGCTGCATTGATGGGCACTGTTGATGGTGAGCTGATTCGTGGATTAATGGGCCACTTGACTAGACTTGCCCCCCAGGCCTAAGGCTGCCAGCCCTCCCCTGAACACAGCTCTCCAAGATATCCCTGGAGGCCCTCCCACGTGCGCGCCTCCCGCACAGCCTTTCAGCTACGCTTTATGATTGGCGTGTGCCTTGGACACAGCATACCACAGATTGGGGTAAAGAGCCAATCTCCATTTCCCACCTGAAAATAATCATTCTCATTTACTGCTCTTTTTTTTCAGTATACTCTATGTCTAAAATATGTTTTAGCTCTCCAATTGCACTAATTACAGCGGCAAAGACCAAAACCACCATTGAATAAAATGGTCCAGTTCTCATATGCAGTTTAAAAGGTATAAAAGAGGCCCTACTCTTATATATATTTTTTTTCTTTTCCAGATTTTGCTGCAGAATCCTGATGGCTCCCCAGCCCCAGGTGTTGAGATTTGTACAGTGGAGGACAAATGTTCTAAAACCAGCACAGACGGCACAACTGTAATTATTATAAACACCCAATCTGACATCCAGGAGTTGAAAATTCTTGTAAGTGCTTGAAGACAAGCGATTAAAGGAGTAATGTACTCTGTTTAATGTGTAATTGTCATTTTGTAGCCATTGGGAACACATTTTATACGTCACTACAGGATGTACGAGCTAGTGGGAGGAACCACATGTAGCATCTTCCTAGAGTAGAATGCTAGGTATATTTCATTTTTGGCTCCTTCTGTAATCAAGCGAGCAGTGATTGTTTGGCCTGGTCTTTTCAGGGTTTCACAGGGTGTGATTGCTTCCCCCTGCCTCTAGAGAAAGTTTACAGAGCTTAGGGAGGTAGAATTCAATCACCAGCCTTAATATTAATTAGGGCCTAGCCGATTCCTGGGGAAGTGTGGCCAGATGGTGGCTGGGGAGCTGATCTAGTCTGGAGCTCTGGAGTGATTGTCTTTCCCCGGTAAGGAGAGTTTCAAGTCCAAGGGGGCTAATGCCCCTGAGGTAGCCTGAGGACTGTGTTGCTGTTCTGTGAGGTCTCAGCGGTGGCACAGCTGCGACCTGGAAGTGATCTAGTACTGACTGCAGTATTTTATCAAAGGGATCTGGTTTAAAGAAGGACCGTCTCACTCACTGGATCATGTCTGGAAAAATCTGGAAGGTGGCTCAGAAACTGAGTTGATTCCTGGTGACCGTGTACTTTTGGGATATAAGTGCTAGAGATAGACTGGACTGAGACAGCTCTTATAGGGTCTCAGATATAGGTTATTTAACCATCCTTAGCAGAATCCTGGACTGTGAGCTTCATGAAGAGTACCCTCCTGTGCAGTACAGTGTTCCTGAAGTGCACTGAGTACCTACAGCTGTGCAAATGTGCAGGATAACCAGGTGCCAAAGAGACCGGCTTATTGTCCCCAGCTGTGAAGCTTTGAGACTGTTCAGAAAGATACCTCATGGTCCCCAGCTCTGAAGGTCTACAGGCTATAAAAAATACAATCATGGAAATTTAAAACATTAGACTAATGAGTCTATCAATTTTATATAGATCAAAATAAGCTCTATTCAGACCTGTGTCTTTTATGGTGCATTTTACCATGCATTATCGCATTGCTTGTGTAGCACTGACCCCCAAAGGAGCGGATGAATCAATTGGGCTTACCATTACCTTCTTCACCTTGTGCGTGTCTAGGGGTTTCCCGTGGTAGATGGTCCAAGAACTGTAGAGACTGACACCAGATCCATTTGAAGGGATATTTATTTGCCAAAGATAGCTAATGAACACAGTCTCTCAACATGGGGTTAGAGGGTTTAGGTAGGGAAAAAGTCCAGGTACACTTGGTGTTAAGCCAGTATGGAAAAACACACCTCTCACGTCAGGAAATCCAGAGAACAGCCATTCACAACTGGATCCTCACTCTTATTGGATAGTCCTTCTCTCACTAGGTCTAGCAGCCAACAAGGTGTTTAAATCAGATACAAGTCTCTGCCACAGACTTGGTGTAGAACACTTTAGTAAAACTGAAGAATTTGAGACAACTTGTAGAACCCTCATATGGTACCAGTATCTTGCAGCCGGTACGGCGATACCACACGAGGTTGGATTCACAGTCTTCCAACTGGTCCAGACTCTTGTTGAGAAGCCAACCCTTGTGTGGCCTTCTCCCGAAGAGTCCTCCACTGGAAACCTTCACAGTTGCTGGGCCTCTCCACTAACCGAGACGGCACTGGACCACCTCCGAATCCTTCCTTCAGTTTCTTTACCTCGCCAGCCAGCCCGAGGTTTTAAGTCAGGTGGATCCGCACCCTAGGCCATGGCAGTCCTGGGGGCTGGTCAGGAGGTCCAGGACCAAACAGTCAGAAAGCACTTCTGGACCGGAACCCCAAAACACGTGACATCCGCACCTTAAGTACCCTCTCCCAGAAGGCAAGAGTGACACTCAAATTGGGCTGGTTCTGAGAGAGCGTAACCTTAATGCACCCAACTAGAATGCATTCTGCACCCTGCCATGATGACAGCGCCACCTATGGTCAGGCAGAACACCAGGGAGTCTAGCTAGACTGGTGCTGAATTCTAAATTTAGGATAATTGAACCCAAAACCAAACTGCGGTTCAAGGGTAAAGTTAAATGACAAAACACATAGCGCATGCTCTTCAGGAGCCGGCGCTATACTTGGTAATGCAGTGCAGTGCATTGCTATGCTATTCAGTTTGGATGATATCTCTATGTACCTTGCAATTGATCTATGTTTGCACTGTGGTACTCTGCATTAAAAAATGCTGCATTTCCTTTAACACCTGCATCATGGTACATTGACAGGCTATTAGAAATTAATGGGCTGTCTTACAGCAATGCATTTTTTTTTTGTTTTTTTAAATATAGGAGTTTTATTAAGAAAAAAATATTGAAATAACAATACAATTAAGCAACCATAGATCATTTGCCATGGTAAGCGTAGTACATTAGGGGTTACAAGAGAGACATAATTTACAATTCGTCACAGCAATGCACATTAATGCACAGAATGCCCCATCACAATGCAGATGTCTTGGTGTTAAGATGGCCATACACATATTGAATTTTGGCAAGTTCCTGATGAACTCGGTGGCCAAAACTTGCTCAGAGGGTTGCCTGCCGGCCACCTCCCACCTTGATTGAAAAATGAAGGAGCTAGGCTTTAGTTTGCTGGCCTATGCAATCAGCTGCATCCAATCATCTGCGGGCTTTGTTCAAATTTTCAAATTTTTTTGACAGCTGACAGGGTCAGCTGTCAAAATACAATAACTGCAATGGGAGAATGATCCATCCATGCTGTAGACCAGTGGTTCTCAACCTCAGTCCTCAAGTACCCGTAACGGGCCATGTTTTCAGGTTTTCCTTTACTTTGCACAGCTGCTTTAAATCAATATCAATGACATGGTATTTATAAGAGCTATTTTATCTAAAGGGAAGTTCCCAAAATATGGCCGTTGGGGGTACTTGAGGACTGAGGCTGAGAAGCACTGCTGTAGACCATAGGCTGAATGGAAAAAATCTATAAGTGAATAGCCAGCTTTATGAAGAGTGCACTTTGGACATTTATTATAATGGTTGGACACATTTAATAAGAGATATTAAACATTGTATTAGCATAATGACATCTTTTTTTATATTTCTTCCTCTACAGGACTTTTTAGACTTTTGTGAATGTGTAAATGTTTTTATATTTTTTTTTGTTTATATCTTCATTGATCAATAAAGCTGTGGTTTTGACGATTTGTTTTCCTCTAGGTGCGGACTAAGGCTGTAGGTATTCCTGATCACCGGCAGACTGTAGGCTCTTTGACTGTGACAGCTTACAAGCCGTTGAGCGGATCAAAAAACTACCTCCACATCGGTCTCACGGCAAACCAGGTCAAACCGGGTGAAAACTTGCAAGTTCAGTTTCATATGAATATTGCAAACCCGAGTGTCCAAAGAAGCATCCCCCACATCACCTACATGGTAGAACCTTCAAACTATCTATCCTATTTTAAAAAAAAATGCTTTTTTTTTTTGCGTATTTCTTAATCAGTTGTGGACACTGGGTGTGATTCAGAAGTCCAAAAAACAATAACATCGAAGTACACAGGGTGTGGTTTGCCCTGTCCTTCCCTGTACCTAACCTTATTATACCGAGTAGAGAAAAAGGATCCTTTATCCCGAGGATGTAGCAGAAGATTTTACGTACCGTCTACTCTACCTCACCTCCTTGATTCACTCACAGAAATACTTGGGAATACATAACCCCTGTCTTCCTGAAATGTCAATAACTGGCCTTAGTGCTCTCATGTGGAGTTGAGGAAAGGAACCTGCTTAGCCTATATATGATTTAACAAGCTCAAAGAGCTAAAGCTTACTTAAGGTTACAGGTATGTAGATACTGTTATGCGCCTCAATGGGGAGCCTGAGATGGTGAGGGTGGCCTCTCTTATTGCTCCAGTCCAAGCACTCCTAGATAGTAGGAAAAAAAGTATAGTGACGAAGGAGTGGCAAGAATGTCGGTCAGCAACTTGGGTCAAGCATTGACAGAGTCATGGTCAGCAACATGAGCAGGCATTGACAAGTCAGGTTCAGCAAATTGGGCAGGCATTGACAGGGTCAGAATCAGCAACTTGGGGCAGCCTTTGACAGTCAGGATCAGCCACTTTGGCAAGCATTGACAGAGTCAGAATCTGCAACTTGGGCAGGCCCTGACATAGTCAGAAACAGCAACCTGGGCAGGTATTACCAGAGTCAGATTCCGCAATTTGGGGCAGGCATTGACAGAGTCAGGGTCAGCAACTTGGGGCAGGCATTGACAGAGTCAGAATCAGTAACTTGGGGTAGGTATTGACAGAGGCAGGATCAGCAACTTGGGCAGGCATTGACAGAGTCAGAATCAGTAACTTGGGGTAGATATTGACAGAGTCAGAATCAGTAACTTGGGAGAGGCATTGACAGAGTCAGAATCAGTAACTTGGGGCAGGCATTGACAGAGTCAGAATCAGTAACTTGGGGCAGGCATTGAGAGAGTCAGAATCAGTAACTTGGGGCAGGCATTGAGAGAGTCAGAATCAGTAACTTGGGGCAGGCATTGAGAGAGTCAGGGTCAGCAACTTGAGGCAGGTATTTACAGAGTCGTGGTCAGCAACGTGAGCAGGCATTGACAGATTCAGGGTCAGCAACATGGGCAAGCATTGAAAAGTCAGGGTCAACAACTTGGGCAGACATTGATGGTGTCAGAATCAGCAACTTGGGCAGGCATTGAAAAGTCAGGGTAAGCAACTTGGGCAGGCATTGATAGAGTCAGAATCAGTAACTTGGGGTAGCGATTGACAGAGGCAGGATCAGCAACTTGGGGCAGGTATTGACAGAGTCAGGGTCAGCAACTTGGGGCAGGTATTGACAGAGTCAGGGTCAGCAACTTGGGGCCGGCATTGACAGAATCATGGTTCGCAACTTGGGCAGGTATTGAGAGAGGCAGGATGAGCAACTTGAGGCAGGCGTTGTCAGAGTTAGAGTCAGCAATGGGCAAACAGGATGCACCTACACACAGAAACATGACTATGCACAATTATGTGAACATAACTGTGCACAGGTGCATATGCATTTGAAAGCACCGAAGTCCGGCTACGCAGGTTAGTTAATTTTTCTGACAGATACTGTGGATAATACTTCCTTTAAAGCAGACATTATGGACAAAGTGCAAGTTTACTTTCATGATTCAATAACCCACAAGAAGTATGCAGGCCAAGAGCTCAGAATTCACAGGCTGCATGCTTGGTCAAAATCAGTGACTTGCAATGAAGCAAGAAAGGGAAGCACTGGAGCGGGTCAGGGCTGGACAGGGACAAAAATTTGGCCCTGAACTTCATCCAGACCGGCCCACTTTAATTTTGCAAACACACAAAAAACAGTATATAAACTGTACGCAATTGCACAAAAAAGCCCCTAGAGAGCCCCTCCTTACATCTGGGTCCCCAGAGAGCCCCTCCTTACATCTGGGTCCCCAGAGAGCCCCTCCTTACATCTGGGTCCCCAGAGAGCCCCCCCCTTACATCTGGGTCCCCAGAGAGCCCCCCACTTACATCAGGGTCCCCAGAGGGCCTCCCCTTACATCAGGGACCCCATATAGCCTTCCCCTTACATCAGAGTCCCCAGAGATCATCCGCCTTACATCAGGGTCCCTAGAGAGCCAACCCCTTACATCCGGGGCCCCGCAGAGCCCCCCCCTTACATCCAGGTCCACAGAGAGCCTCTCTCTTACATCAGGTTCCCCAGAGAGCCTCCGGCTTACATCTGGGTCCACAGAGAGCCTCTCTCTTACATCAGGTTCCCCAGAGAGCTTCCGGCTTACATCAGGGTTCCCAGAGAGCCCCTCCTTACATCAGGGTCACCAGAAAGAGGGCAGGTAGTGGGCCGGGACCCTGTGGTTGGGGACTCCTGGACTGACTCTGGGCTATGGGCCCCAGATTTGGGGCTACAGCCTCAAAAGTCCCCCCCCCAGTGATGCCACTGGCTGTCACTGAAACCGGCCCACTGAGCCATCGGTCCACCGGGAAACTCCCTATAGTCCCTGTGGCCAGTACATGCCTGGAGCGGGTACATTCAAAACAAGTCAGCAGTGGCAAATTTAGCATTTCAGTCCCAAAAATTCTCTAAAGAGTTTGAATGAATGGTGTTTAAGCCTATTTTTCTTTTTTTTTTATAACTCCTGCTCTGTCATTTTCAGCCTCTTCATCCTTTTTATTAGAATAGTGATCTGTAAAACACATCCTTTCCACAGATCCTCAGCAAGGGCCGGGTCATAAAACTGGAGCGCGTGCAGCGTCAGCCAGAACAGACTATTATTGCCACATCAATTGTGATCACAGGGGAATACATCCCATCCTTTCGCATGGTGGCCTACTACGTGGTGCCTGGCTCACAAAATGAGGTTGTGTCCGATTCCGTGTGGGTGGACACAGCAAATTCCTGCATAAAACAGGTGAGGCTGACTGTAAAGGAAACGTATGGTGGCTATGTATATATTATCATTATTAATAATAGTCTGGAAAAAAAAAATATTTTTCTTTTTACTGTCAGGTTTAATATGAAATACTGCAAATGAATATTTTGTGTTCTTGTTTCCAGCCAATAGGGGGCACTCCAGACTCATTATTACTGGGTGAATCCTGACTTTAAAGTGAGGATCTTTCCACAGCCTGGACCTGCTGAGCAATGTCAGCTGACAGCGGGCAATAGCTGGCTGTTGGCTAAAAATGGGTCACAAAAGTGCAGAACGAACTGTACTCCTCCCCAGGAGAAGTACAACGAAGCGGTATGCTGTCCCTTCAGAGCGTGTGCACCGGTGACCTCACCGGCTGCTTTCCATGTGAATATCTCCTAAACACCGCATGTTTAGGAGATATTCACTGTATCTACAGGTAAGCGTTATTATAGGCTTTCTTGTAAGTACAAGTTCAAAAGCTGGGTTTACTACAGTATAAGACTGAATAAAAGCCAATCATATTGACCAGGCGTAAAGGGCACCATACTGTGGTAGGCAGTGCACTATATATATTTTTTTTTAACCACTTCAGCCCCGGAAGATTTGGCTGCTCAATGACCAGGCCATTTTTGCTATCGTCGCGGCCGTGCGACGATGTACCCAAACAAAATTGACGTCCCTTTTTTACGACAAATAGAGCTTTCTTTTGGGGGTATTTGATTGCCTCTGCAGCTTTTATTTTTTGCGCTATCAACAAAAGAAGAGTGGAAATTTTGAAAAAAAACACAATATCTTTTACCTTTTGCTATAAAAAATATCCCACATTTTTTTCCTCAGTTTAGGCCGATATGTATTCTTCTACATATTTTTGGTAAAAAAAATTGCAATAAGCGTATATTGATTGGTTTGCGCAAAAGTTATAGCATCTACAAAATAGGGGATATAGGGGATTATGACATTTTTATTTTTTTATTTTGTTTTACTAGTAATGGTGGCGATCTGCGATATTGGGACTGCGATATTGCGGCGGACATATCAGACACTTTTGACACATTTTTGGGACCATTGACAATTATACAGGGATCAGTGCTATAAAAATGCACTGATTACTGTATAAATGTCACTGGTAGGGAAGGGGTTAACACTAGGGGGCAATCAAGGATTTAACTGTGTTCCCTCACTGTGTTCTAACTGTAGGGGGGATAGGACTGTCTAGGAGGAGAGAGAGATCGGTGTTCATACATAGTATGAATACACGATCTGTCTCCTCTCCCCTGAGAGAACTGGGATCTGGGTGTTTACACACCCAGATCCCCGTTATCGCTCTGTCATGAGCGATCGCGGGAGCCGGCGGTCATTGCACCCACCAGGCACTCGCATCGGCTCTGGGCACATGTGTGCCCTAGTGGCCCATAGGCGAAGTGATGTAAGGTAACATGGTTTCGCCCAGCCGTGCCATTCTGCCGCAGTAAAACTGCGGCGGCTGGTCGGCAAGTGGTTAATCTCTTAAAACATTTCATAAAATTGCTTAGAAAAGTTTTTTAAGGTTTAAATAAATCACTAAATTTACTGCTTACCAGAATGTGTTGCCCCTTGCACCTGCTCAACTTGCACAGTAAGGTTAGCTAAAATCCAGTATTGGGTCATTCATTCATACATCCTACATGACCATGGTGCAGAAAGTATATTGCAAATATCTGCACCCGGGATCTCAGTCGTTCCAATCTCTGCTCAGCCTGTACAACTGAGTGACGGGCTGAAAAGAGTCGAGGCTGTCTGCTGCTGTAAACATGTATCTGCACATCCAGTGGTTACCTGCAGCTAGGGATACATTTTTGCCCTTGGATAAAATCTCTCTGCATCCAGGGTCAGAAATTTGTCCCTACTGTAACCCATGGTTTGCTAGTGTTTCTCTCAGGCTCAATCAATGTAGGGATTCATGTAGATGATACTGAATATGCGGCAGGAATGCCAGCGGGGGATGGAGCTCATCCCAGCTCCTCACTCACTAAAGGGAAGAGAGGAAAAAAAAAATCCCTGGTGCCACACAGTCCTATGGTAATGTAGTAGTGATGGGAGAGACTACCTCAGCCCGGGTTCCCGCCAGGCCACACCCCAATGTGTTTTGCTTTATCCCTCAAAGCTTAAACATGGGGACCACTGAATGTGCGGATACATGTTAACAGCAGTGGCTCTTTTCAGCCCGTCACTCAGGTGAACAGGCTGAGCAGCTTATAAAAATGGGAACATCTGGAATCCTGGCTGTAGGTATTCATGGTATATTTGCCATTCCATGGACATTTAGAACATATGAATAAGATCTAAAGCATGATTCACATGGTAATTTTTTTTTTAGTTCAACTCAGTGGGCTGAACAAAAAAAAAAACTAGGGAGCTGAGGAGGAGCTCGCTGTACTAATGAGTACACTACCACATTACAACTGCGTGTATTGCGTTCTATTCAGTTGAATGGGGATAATTTTTGCTGCATTGCATTGCAAAGTCTCATGGCCCCACTCTGCTGTTATATGTTTTCACCTTACCTCCCCCAATATAAAAGTGTAAATGATGCCTTTGAGTTTGAAAGACCTGAACCTCCCCAGGAAAATAAAATATCTAAGGCCCTGAGACGATTTTGCACAATCCTATGAAGAACTCAAGAGGAGCTGCACCTAAAAAAAAAATATTAAAAGCCAGCAGCTACTAATATTGCAGCTGCTGACTTTTAATAATATCACACTTACCTGTCCCAGGTTCCAGCGATGTCGGCGGCAGATGACGAGCGATCGCTCGTCTCGCTGCAGGCACCGCCGCCATCCTCTGTCAGGGAATCAGGAAGTGAAGCATGAGGGCTTCACTGCCCGGTTCCCTACTGCGCATGCGCGAGCCGCGCTGCGCTGGTTCCCCGCTGTGTCTCTGGGAACTGTGTGCTTCCCAGAACACAACGGGGGGGCGGAGCCATGCGGCGGTGGGCGGAGCCGTGCGGCGGTCTGTCCGGAAGTGGGTGCAGTTACCTGGATTATCCAGGTAACTGCACCCCCCTCCCCCCCGAAAGGTGCCGATTGTGGCACCGGAGGGGGGGAGGGATAATACTAGCGGAACTTCCCCTTTAGGGTGAAGAACCGCTTCAGGTTAAACTAGCCCACTTGGTCTCAGTATCTGTGGTGGACATGTTATAAATCCCACCTGGCAATTTAAGGTGTCCTTGACTACCTTTGTGTATTCTAAATCCTCCTGGTACATTCTTCATATTATAAACCAACATAAAATGCAAGGGTGCTCCCTAGATTCTACAAAACACTGAGATATCCATTTTGGTGAACTGCCCTTGTAAGAAATGTATTGTCTTTGTGTAATCAAGTCCACTGACACATTTTTGTTTCTCCTCTGCCAGCTTGAGCTTTCTCAAGATACAAGGAAATTTGTCCAGGACCCCCAGCCAGGGACACAAGTGGTGCTGAAAGTCACAGGAGAACCTGGAGCCAGTGTCGGCATGCTGGCCTTGGATAAGGGTGTCCTTGTCCTGAACAAGAAAAATCGAATGTCACAAAACAAGGTAGGAGCGTCAGTATAGACCAAGGGGGATTGAATTCCAAAGCGTAACTTCTAAATCTATTATCAATAGTTCTTCTCCAACACCTTCTAAAGATATACAACAAAGTGAATATAGATTCCTCTTCATATAGGATATTTTTTTTTATCCCCTTTATTCAAGCCCCAGCACTATAACTGGGTCAGGGGTCCAGGATTTGATAGGCAGTGCTCCCAAATTCCAATTTTTCCACACTGTGAGTGGCTGCACAGGACAAACTGTTGGTTACAGCTTGGGCACAGTTCAGGGGGTGCCAAGGGAGCATGCCCCAGAACAAGACAAGAACGCATATATGTTTCCAATGGCCGGTAAGGCCCACCTGCCCTTCTAGCCCATTTATGTGTAGCGCTGTTGGCGTTCAGGTGCCAATAATTGTAAACAATAAGTTTACAAAAAAAATGTCAGTTCTGGTCAACAGTCCTCAGAAGGGATGTGTTGGAGTGAGTCCAAAGAAGAGCAACTAAATTAATTAGGGTATTGCAGGACAGCAAATACGATGAGTGATTACAAGCACTAAATGTATTCTCGCTAGAGAAGAGACGCTTGAGAGGGCACATGCTAGCGATTGACAAATACCTCAATGGTGATCCCAGCATAGGAAAAAAAACAATTCAGTTTCAGGGCGTGTAAGAGGACACGGGGCCACACGATGAGACTGGATGAGAAGCGGTTTAACCTTAAGCTGCGCAGGGGGTTTTTCACTGTCAGGGTGGTAAGAATGTGGAACTCTCTTCCACAATTGGTGGTATCAGCGGGGAGTATTGATATTTTTAAAAGGCTTTTATATACAGGTAAATGGGAAATGATTATCGACACTGACACACATACACCTACACAGGTTGAACTGGATGGACTATTGTATTTATTCAATCTTACCTACTATGTAACTATGAAGGAAGCAACATTTTCCAACAAGCCGGTTCATGAGAAGGTATTTGATTGATTGTCTTATCCTGAACGAGAATAGCCATGCATGGACTGAAATTCATCCGGTTCCTGCTGAACTGACCAAATTTCCGAACCATGTATTGTCCAGCATTAGAATGCTTTGTTTCAATAGAGTGATTCACATGATTGCATTCTCCTTCTGATCCAACAGTTGTAGTGAAAAGTGGGAGAATTTTGATGCATTTCAGAAACTTTGCTTATTCAAGAGAACTCCTACATGACATCCCATAGCAGCCCCTATGGACTAACAGCCAAAGCAAGTCCCCCCGAATGTGTTGGAGGCACCTTGGATGAGGGCAGCCATCAGACACTTTGGGACCCTTTACACAGCTTTAGGCCTGCCCCCCTTGCAATCTTAGAAGAAAACCTGTTATGCCGCGTACACACGAGCGGACTTTTCGACATCCAAACTCCGACGGACTGAGTCCGTCAGACTATCCGATCGTGTGTGGGCTGCAACGGACTTTAGCTTCGCTAAAGTCTGACGGACTTTAGAAATGAAGCATGCTTTAAATTTTCCCGACGGAACTCCGTCGGACCCGGTCCCCTTCGAAAAGTTCGCTCGTGTGTGTGCTACTCCGACGGACTAAAACCGACGCTAGGGCAGCTATTGGCTACTGTCTATGAACTTCCTACGTCGAATCCCGTCGTACGTCATCACGTTCGACTCCGTCGGAGTTTGGTGTGATGGTGTGTGGTCAAGTCCGTTCGGTCGAAAAATCCGCCAGAACTCCGTCGGAACTCCAGCGGAACTCCGTCGGAGGTTTGTCAGACTTAATCCTTCTCGTGTGTACGGGGCATTAGAGTCTGCAAAAGAGGTTCACTCACTCCAGCAGGACAATGACCCTAACCATACAGCCAAAGCTACAATGGAATGGTTTTGATCAAAGCATATTTATGCGTTAGAATGGCCCAGTCAAGTTCAGACCTAAATCCAACTGAGAATCTGTGGCAAGAGTGTAAAATTGCTGTTCACAGACGCTCTCCATTCAATCTGACAGAACTTGAGCTATTTTGCAAAGAAGAATGGGCAAAAATGTCACTCTCTAGATGTGCAAAGCTGGTAGAGACATTCCCAAAAAGACTTGCAGCTGTAATTGCAGCGAAAGGTGGTTCTACAAAGTATTGACTCCGGGGGGCTGAATACAAATGCACGCCACACTTTTCACATATTTATTTGTAAAAAAAATTTGAAAAACATTTATCATTTTCCTTCCACTTCCCAATTATGAGAGACACTTTGTGTTGGTCTATCACATACAATCCCAATAAAACATAATTACATTTTTGGTTGTAACATGACAGAATGTGGAAAATGTCAAGGGATATGAATACTTTTTTAATGTACTGTATATTGCCTGACTCCCCTACTCTCATCCTTATTTCCAAATTACAGGGTTGCATATATTGGTCAACATTTCTGCGTTCATTAAAGAAAATGTTCTAATTCTTTGGCAGGTCTGGAGCGAGGTGGAGCGAAGCGATCTGGGCTGTACGCCAGGAGGTGGAATCGACAGTGCTGGGGTTTTTACTGATGCCGGACTTGCTGTTGAATCCAACCTTGGCCTTATCAGTCAAACTCGGAATGGTATATATCAAAGAGATATGGGGATGGAAATATGTATATGTACTATGTGTATGGATTTAAAAATTTAAAATGAGTAGTTATTACTGTTGAACCTTAGATAAAACTTTTAATAGTTAGTTGTCTAGATATATACACTGTATGAGGGCAGTACCGAAAGTAATGCAAAAGTGGGGAAAAAAAATTTCATTAACTTACATGGGTCATTAAAGAAGACCTCCAGTCTCCCCTAAAAAAATGAACAAATACCAGAAAAACCCTCTAGTGGGACTTTAAGGGGGCATAGACTCCAAAGAAAGAAGTAAAGTAGTATAAAAGTACAAAATGAATTATAACAATAGAAAGATTGATGTAGCATTAAAACATGAAAATATTGATGCAGTTACAATGAATACATACCATGTGAAAAATAAAATTTAAATAATCACAGTTAACAGTTAGTAGTAAAAACAGAATGGAACCCAATGCGTTTCAAAAGGACTGCGTAATGCTTCTTCTTCAGGGTTAAGTGGTTATATAATATACAGTAGTATCATATGGATAAGAAATCATATACTCAATAGCCACAGCATTTAAAACCAAGGAAGAGAGTTGCCATGAGACATCAGTAGTCCAAAGGATTGGGGAGCTGCAGACCCCAACTCAGGCTATCCACAAGGAGCTTCTGGTTGTAATCCAAAAGTGGAAGAGTAATGCCCTGTACACACGATAGGATTTTCCGACAACAAAAACCGTGAATTTTTTTCTGATGGATGTTGGCTCAAACTTGTCTTGCATACACACGGTCACACAAATGTTGTTGGAAATTCCAACCGTTAAGAACGTGGTGACGTACAACATGTACGACGAGCCCAGAAAAATGAAGTTCAATAGCCAGTGAGGCTCTTCTGCTTGATTCCGAGCATGCGTGGACTTTTGTGCGTCGGACTTATGTACACATGATCAGAATTAATTTGTTGTCGGAAAATTTGAGAACCTGTTCTCAAACATTTGTTGGCGGAAATTCCGACAACAAATGTTCTATGGAGCATACACACGTTCGGACTTTCCGATAACAAGCTCACATCCAACATCTGTTGTCGGAAAACCCTATCATGTGTACAGGGCATTACTCTACCAACATGTGAAATTTGAACAACCTCTGTACGTTCATAAAAAAAGTTATGCTCAATTTTGCATCACATTTGGGAAATAGATTTTATGACTTCTTAATGAAATGTGTAAGAAACTAAAAATAAAGTTTTCATCACGATCAGTTGTTCTTTAGTGTCCGCATATTGGTCTGTCTTCATTTTGCAGAATGGCGCTGTGAAGAATCAGCAAGAAAGAAGCGTTCTACGGCTAATGTTGCACGAAAAAATGAAAAAGGTAATTATTTGAATGTAGCTGTCCACAATATGTCCAGCCAGATGTCTGCTAAGCGACAGTGTTGGGTTATGAACCAAGTCAAATACCTTATTCCCTGCACTTCACTGCTTGGCATATATAGTAGTTTACTGTGCTGTGGAAGTGGGTTATGGGCAGGGGCGGACTGACCATTCAGCCACTCGGGCACTGCCTGAGGGCCCCCGGGCCACTAGGGGGCTCCATCAGGGTTGCCAGCCTCAGTAAAACAAGGGACAGTATGTAAAAATCCTCTCCAGTACCTTTTCAGCCAATAGAAACATGTCTATGTATACTATGTGTATACTGTGTGTTTGTATACTGTGTGTGTGTTTTTGTATACTGTGTGGCCCCATAATCTCTGATTGCCTGGGGGCTCCATAATCTCCTATTGCCCGGGGGCCCCGTGAGTTGTCAGTCCCCCCCTGGTTATGGGTGTCACCAATTTCATCTCTTATCACTACTTGGCATGTAGATTGCATGTTTCCAGATATCCCATATACCCCACAAAATGTTATACAAAATATAATGGAGTGGTATTAGTGTTTTACAGCAGCTGAGTCACAGACAGACCTCTCTTAGGAAGAAGTGCAAGCTCTGTTGTTTTTAGCTGGTTTAAAATTAAAGTTTGGTTTGGCTTTAGGGTAAGCAAGTATTTCAGGTGTGATAAATGGATCAGCCCATTGGAACTTCAATCTTAAATTCTTATAGTTGATATTCAAAAAGCCTGAGGTTTAGTGTGTTACTTATTCAGTACAGGAGGTGGGGTTAGTTTGTGCAGGGGTTGAGCTTAAAGCAGACCCGCTAGACTAGTATACCCTCAAAACTACTCTGTACCTTTATAAATGTAAAAAAATTAAGAGCGTTGCCCGTATTCTCCACCACTAGGGTCCAGTGTTGGAAAATAATTATGAATTAGTGTGCTTATAATATTTTGTTTGTAAAACCAGCACAACAGTTCCAGGATGCCAATCTACGCAAGTGCTGTGAAGATGGCATGAAGGAAAACAACATGAAATATTCCTGCCAGAAGAGATCGGAGTATGTCCTCCAGCAAGGAGAGTGTGCCAAGGTCTTCCTTGAGTGCTGCAAGTTCATCTTTGAGCCGCAAATAAGACGGGGAAAGCCTAAGAGACCAATGTTCGGAAAGCCCGACATCTGTAAGTACCACCTACATGGAATAAGACCCATCTCCTACAATTAGAGGACCAATGTGCTATCTGAGGTTTAAAGGGAAACTATAATGATGATTTTGAGTCAGTTTTAGAATTTAAGTAACTATAAACCCTATTAGAATGTCATTTAGTTTTCTATAGCACTGTATATCATATTATTGTGCATCTTAAACAATTGCCCTGTATTTTATGTACATTTCTTCAGTTTTTTTTAATCTTTTGTGGCATCTCAGCGCTGCTGATCTTCTGCAGCTTCTTTTCAGCCACTTGATGTCTATACAAACTCCAGCGATGTCTGCATGGCGTTTTTCAAGGCATGTTTTCTGATGGTGACAACAGCACAGCTGTTTGTATCCTACACTGAACGCGTGTGGAGCACTCTAAAATGCAAAAAATAGGGCTACAAGGCTCAATCAGGTCTCCCCATAACCTTACTAAATCTACATAACCATCTCCTACACCATCTACATTGTGGAGATTACTGTAGACTTATGCCCTGTACACATGGTCGGACTTTCCGACAGCAAATGTGCAATCGGACTGTGTTGCCAAAAATTCCGATCGTGTGTGGGCTCCATTGGACTTTTTCCGTCAAAATTTCCAACACGCAAATTTTAGATCTTGTTCTAAAATTTTCCGACAACAAAATCCGATCGTTTAAATTCCAATCGTGTGTAGACAATTCCGACGCACAAAGTGCAACGCATGCTCAGAATAAATTACGAGACGAAAGCTATTGGCTACTGGCCTCTTTATAGTCCCGTTTTACGTGTTGTACGTCACCTTGTACTGAGCGATTGGATTTTCCGACAACTTTGTGCGACCGTGTGTAAGCAAGACAAGCTTGGGCCAAAATCCGTCGGAAAAAATCTGGCAAATTTTGACATCTGAATATCCAACGTCAAAGTGTCCGACGTGTAAAGGGCATAAACCTTTATTTGAGTCATATGAGGAGTCACATCTGCTGGGTAATTCTGACCATAGTCATTTATCACAGACTACACTGTGCGCAGCTAAAGAACAGTACTTGCTTTTACATGCACATGCGTGTATACATATTTCCAAGCAGGGGCGTAACTATAGGGGGTGCAGCAGTTGCAACCGCAACCGGGCCCTGTGATGCAGGGGGCCCATGCAGCCCCCTCTACATATGGCCGGCAGCAGCATAGGCAGTTAGGGGTACCAGTGCACCATGCACATGGGTGGCTGGAGGTGGAGGGTGACTAGCAGAGCTCCATGCTCGACTATCGCACTGGCTGCTCTTTAGTTGTACATTCCCCGCATGACCTGTGTCCTTGGCCGGCTCCTCAGGGTACCCCTCTCCTGCTCCATGCATTGCCACTCAGTCCGATGTCTGTTCTCCCCAGCCAGAGTCCCGCCCCCTCCCCTGGGGACAGGGACCCCTTCTCATGTGGGGACAGGGACCCCCACCTCCCCTGGGGACAGGGACCCCTTCTCAGGGGGGGACAGGGACCCCCACCTCCCCTGGGGACAGGGACCCCTTCTCACGTGGGGACAGGGACCCCCACCTCCCCTGGGGACAGTAACTTCATCTGCCCTGGAGAAAAGGACCTCATCTCTTCTGGAGACGGGAACCCCATCCTGCCTAGGGACAGTCCCCCAATCGGGCACCTAAAAAAAAAAAAAATAATCAAAAAAAAAAAACTACTGATACCAGTGGTGGAACTACAGGGCTTACAAAGGTCATACCTGTGACCACGCCCTGGAGTTCCACCGCCGGACTCGGAGGGAAGGGCCCTGGCTGGGGTTCAGGGGGGCCCTTCATGGTTTCTTGCATCGGGGCCCTGAAGGTTCTAGTTACGCCACTGTTTCCAAGTATGCAACAGCATATTCTATAATGCATGTCTATGGGCAGAATTACATAGCAGATATGGATCCTGGGTGCCGCCAGTACAGGCTTGTATACCCTACATAGGCTTATGTACAAGAGCTCTTATGAAAATGTTAATACATACTTTGTCCTAGAAAAACAAATGTGGAACCCCTCTAGAGGTATGTGGGTATTTTGTACGAATATACTGTATATTAAGTCACAGAATTGTTCATCATTAATTTGTTTTCTTGGGACAAAGTATGTTTAGGTCTAGTCCCCACGGTACAGTGCATCCGGAAAGTATTCACAGCGCTTTTTGTTATGTTACGGCCTTATTCCAAAACTTATTAAATTCATTATTTTCCTCAAAATTCTACAAACAATACCCCATAATGACAACGTGAAAGAAGTTTGTTTGAAGACTTTGCAAATTTATTAAAAATAAAAAAGGAAAAAAATCCCATATTCACAGTCTTTGCTCAATACTTTGTTGAAGCACCTTTGGCACCAATTACAGCCTCAAGTCTTTTTGAGTATGATGCTACAAGCTTGGTGCACCTATTTTTGGGCAGTTTCTCCCATTCTTCTTTGTAGGACCTCTGAAGCTCCATCAGGTTGGATGGGGAGCGTCTGTGTACAGTAATTTTCAGATCTCTCAAGAGATGTTACATAGTGGGTAAGGTTGAATAAAGACAATAGTCCATCCAGTTCAACCTGTTTAGGTGATTGTGTGCTAGTGTCTATAATTACTTCCCATATCCCTGTATGTTGTGTTCTTTAAGATTCGAGCTTAAGGGAAACCCAGATGAGTACATAAATTAGAAATTAGAATGGGTGGTCATACGCCAACCTGCACTAAATTTAAATTGTTACTCTCTTAAGAGCCTCTTAAAAATATCAATACCCCCCGCAGCCACCAGCAATTGTGGAAGACAGTTCCACATCCTTATCGCCCTGACAGTGAAACCCCTCCTGAGCAGTTCAAGGTTAAACCGCTTCTCCTCCAGTCTCATAGTGTGTCTCCGTGTCCTCTTACACTCCCTGAGACTGAATCGATTTTTTCCTATGCTGGGATCAACATTGAGGTATTTGTAAATCGCTATCATGTCCCCTCTCAAGCGTCATTTCTCCAGCCTGAATAGATTTAGCGTTTGCAGTCGTTCCTCCTAATCGAGGTCCTCTAGAGCCCTTATTCATTTTGTTGCCCTTCTTTGCACTCTCTCCAGTTCTAGCACATTCCTTCTGAGGACTGGTGACCAGAACTGGACAGGGTACTCCAGATGTGGTCTAACCAGAGTTTTATATAGTGGTAGGATTATTATTCTATCTCTGGAGTATAACCCCTTTTTTATGCATGCTAAAATTCTGATGGTTTTGGTAGTTGCAGCTTGAAATTGCATGCTATTGTTCAATCTGTCATCTACTAGGACCCCCAGATCTTTCTTCATTCTTGATTTGCCCAGTGGTTCTCCCCCTAGTGAGTGGTTTGCTTTTATGTTTTTTGCCCCCAAGTGCATTACTTTACATTTTGCACATTAACCACTTCAATACCGGGTACTTACCCCCCTTCCTGCCCAAACCAATTTCCGGCTTTCAGCGCTGTCACTTTTTAAATTACAATTGCGCGGTCATGCTACACTGTACCCAAACAATAGGCGGCTCTGATGGGCACTCATAGATGGCACTGGTGGGCACTGATAGGAGACACTAATGGGCACTGAAAGGCTGCAATGATGGGTACTTATGGATGGCACTGATAAGCGGTACTGATGGGCACTGATAGGTGGCACCGATAGATTGCACTGATAGGCATCACTGATTTCACTGGCATTGGCAGGCAATATTAATAGGCACTGATTAGCAGCTGCCTGGGCAATGATTGGCATATCCCTGGTGGTCTAGGGTGGCATACCTGTTGGAGTTCCTTTGTGGGCATCCCTGGTGGTCCTGGGTGGGCATCTGCGGGGGAGCTGCATTGATAAAGAATCCGCACAGACCCCCCTGTCAGGAGTGCAGCCGATCGGCTCTCCTCTACTCGTGTCTGTCAGATACGAGTGAGGAAAAGCAGATAAACGGCCCTTCCTGTTTACATCGTGATCAGCCGTGACAGGACACGGCTGATCACGTGGCAAAGAGCCTCCGTCAGAAGCTCTTTACTGTGATCAGTGATGCGGTGTGTCAGAGGCGCGTGGATGCTGCTTATCCTGCGGGACGTCATATGACGCCCAGTCAGGATAACTGAACCACTTCCCGGCCATCATTCTGCTATAGGCCTGGCAGGAAGTGGTTAAACCTCATTTGCCTACTCCATTATTTTGTTCAGGTCTATCTGTAAAATGTCTATATCCTGCTATGAAGTTATTGCCCTGCTTATTTTTGTGTCGACCGCAAAAACTGAGATTGAGCTATTTATCCCATCCTCTATATCATTTATGAAAATAAAGATTATAATTGGTCCCAAGACAGAACCCACTCCAGACCAGTGGGAGTATACATTATTTATCACTAACCTTTGGACATGCTCCTATAACCATTTTTTTACCCAAGAATAAATCAGGTTCAAGTCTGGGCTGGGCCACTCAAGGACATTCACAGAGTTGTCCAGTAGCCATTCATTTTTTATCTTGGTTGTGTGCTTAGGGTTGTTGTCCTGTTGGAAGATTTACCTTTGCCCCAGTCTGAGGTGCAGAGCGCTCTGGAGCAGGTTTTTATCACGGATGTCTCTGTACATTGCTGCATTCATCTTTCCCTCGATCGTGACTAGTCTCCCAGTTCCTGCCGCTGAAAAACATCCCCACAGCATGATGCTGCCACCACCATGCTTTACTGTAGGGATGGTATTGGCCAGGTGATAAGCAGTGCCAGGTTTCCTCCAGACATAAAGCTTACCATTCAGGCCAAAGAGTTCAATCTTTGTTTCATCAGACCAGAGAATTTTGTTTCTCATGATCTGAGAGTTCTTCAGGTGCCTTTTGGCAAACTCCAGGCGGGCTGTCATGTGCCTTTTACAGAGGAGGGGCTTCTGTCTGGCCACTCCACCATACAGGCCTGATTGGTGAATGCTGAGAGATGATTGTTCTTTTGGAAGGTTCTCCTCTCTCCATAGATAAACGCTGGAGCTCTGTCAGAGTGACCATCGGGTTCTTGGTCACCTCTCTGACTGAGGCCCTTCTCCCCCCAATCACTCAGTTTGGCAGGGCGGCCCACTCTAGGAAAAAGGACTGGTGATTCCAAACTCCTTCCATATACCGATGATGGAGGCCACTGTGCTCATTGGGACCTTCAATGCTTCAGAATTTTTTCTGTACCCTTCCCTAGATCTGTACCTCAATACAATCCTGTCCCAGAAGTCTACAGACAGTTCTTTGGACTTTATGGCTTGGTTGTGCTCTGACATACACTGTTAACTGCGGGATCTTTCCAAATCATGTTCAATCAACTGAATTTACCACAGGTGGACTCCAATCAAGTTGTAGAAACATCTCAAGGATGATCAGTGGAAACAGGATGTACCTGAGCTCAATTTGAAGTATCATGGCAAAGGCTGTGAATACTTATGTACATGGGATTTTTTTGTTTTTTATCTTTAATAAATTTGCAAAGGTTTCAAACAAACTTCTCTCAAGTTGTCATTATGGGGTATTGTTTGTAAAATGTTGAGGAAAATAATTAATTTAATCAATTTTGGAATAAGGCTGTAACATAACAAAATGTGGAAAAAGTAAAGCACTGCGAATACTTTCTGGATGCACTATAAGGACAGCATAGTTGATGATTATGAAGTGCATGGGACAAGATGAAACATAGCAGAGCAGTTGGGGGGACAGGGGCATAATGTTGTCACCCCATAACCGAAGCTGCTTGGACAATCACCTTCATGGCACAATCATCAAGTTTTAAAGTTGCAGATTAAAAAAGATTAACCACTTCAGCCCCGGAAGATTTGGTTGCTCAATGACCAGGGCATTTTTTGCAATACGGCACTACATCGCTTTAACTGACAATTGCGCGGTTGTGCAACACTGTACCCAAACAAAATTGTTGTCCTTTTTTCCCACAAATAGAGCTTTCTTTTGGTGGTATTTTTTGCGCTATAAACAAAAAAAGAGTGCAAATTTTGAAAAAAAAACACATCTTTTATTTTTGCTATTATAAATATCTCAAATTTTAAAAAAAATAAAAAAATTCATCAGTTTAGGCCGATATATATTCTTCTACATATTTTTGGTAACAAAAAAATTCAATAAGCGTATATTGATTTGCGCAAAAGTTATTGCGTCTACAAAATAGGGGCTAGATTTATAGCATTTTTATTGATATTTTTTTTCCTTCATAGATAGGCTTTGGGGTTCTGTTTAACAGATCTTGGACCCCAAGATTTCTTTTGCCCTTGGGCTTGGCCCTGGACCTTTCCCCTAGTATTGGACTGAGGAGGTGGTCGCCACTGCCTAGAGGTTGAGGTTCCAGGGGTTGGGGACAAAGAATGTCTAAATGAGGGACGTTTATTCTTCTTTTTAACCAGTAACAACGTGGTCTTAACCCCGGTAATCTTCTGGATATATTTGTCCAGATCACCCCCAAACAGGTGTTCCCCATAAAATGGGAACCCAGTCAAATATTTTTTGCACAAAGCTTCAGCTGCCCAATGCTTAAGCCAAAGGGCCCTGCACATGTGTACCAGCAGGAGGGAAAGACGGGATGCTTGCTGAACAGAATCCATAATGGCATCAACTGTAAGACACAAGGCCTTAGGAAGGTCTGCATAAACCTCGCCCTCCTCAGTGGAGAGGAGGTTAAGCACCTGCTTCATTTGTTCCTTGAGGAACTGGCACATGCTGATTGTTGCGACCGCAGGCTGGACCACAGCGCCAGCCATAGAAAAGGAGGCTTTAAATAAAGTTTCCAACTTTTTATCAGTTGGATCCCTGAACCCCTGAGCATTGTCCGCGGGACAGGTCAGGCTTTTATTCACATAAGAAATAGCCGCATCTATTGCTGGCACCCAACCCATCAACCCCTACCCCCCCCCCCCCCCCTATTTTTTGGTGAACTTTTCCTCTACCGGAAAACCTCTTAGGAGGAGAAAATAGTGTATCTGGGTGACCCAGTCATTATACAACAATTTCTCCAGCAAGGGATGAATTGGGACGGTATATGGGGGATTTCCGAGATTCCTAAGGAGGAAACAGAGGATATGGCAGGCTCAGCAGAGGGCAATCTATATGTGGTACGCACCAACTCAGTATAATATTGCACCTGTACTTTGAGGGCCTGTGAGGCAGGAGAGAGCTTCTCCTTTTCCCCTGAATCTTCCGACTGCTCCTGATCCCCATCCTCAGATAGGGATATCTCATCATTATCAGAATGCTCATCTGATAGGGAACCCAGAGCAGAGGGAGGGGATATACCCCTTTTTCTGCTACTTCTTAAGGAAGTAGTAATCCTTCCTTCTAAACCATCCAATGCAGCCTTCATAGTTTCTTCAGTGACATATACAGGGACTGTAACATTGGGAGAGGCTGCAAAGCTTGACAGGGGTACAGACTCATCCTGTGAGGCTGCCTCCAGTCTTTCAGGGGGAATGGAACCCAGAACCACTATATGTATGCAGTGATTTCTTAGTGCCTCTTTTACCCCCCCCCCCCCCCCCCCCGAAGCCCTCTTATAAGGAGACATAGTCCTAAACTGCAAAGCAGAGGTACTAGTACAAATGCAACCACAGTTGTGCCATGTTTCCATGTGACCTCATCGCTAGGTTTCCGGCTGTTCTGGGTTCAGCCGGCATGCCACCACATGACGTGCGACTAGGCCAGCGTCCTCATTTTCTCAATGAAAGCCTAAGCCTCCCAGGGACAAACATTTCCTGGGAGACACAGCGGGCAGTGTGAGCATCCTTTCTCCAGGAGAGGCACCCAGCTCCCACACATGAGTAAAAGCCCTGATGACATCTCCAGTAGGAGGATCCTGCTCAATCCTACATCCCTACTCCAGAGCTTCTGCAGAACAGATAGGATCAGCATCACCAGACCTCATTACATCTAGGCCCCCTCAGGCTACCAGACCTAAAGAAGGAGCTCCAGAAGCAGCTCCATTACATGCCCGTGGGGGGGGGGGGGGGGGGTTGCCTTAGCCAGCCCCAAATATTTATACCCTTTACCATAATATACCACTGTTACAGGAAACTCTTATTGGTTGGTTAGGAATCCATAATTCATACCCACTGTGTGATCTCTCACTAATTCCAGATCTGACAGTGCCACCTACTGACAGAGTGGAGAACTGACAGCCAGGCAGGACTTATTAGGGAGAGCTGAACAAACCACAGACTACAAATTGGCATTGGCTGATGCAGATCTAAATTTAGAGACACTAATTCCTGCTTAAGGCAGGGTGGCTACACTACACTTGATGCCTAAAAATGAGAATCCAAAATATTCATATGCAATATTTTACATCTATTCGACTGAAAAAAAATATTTTTTAATTGTATCTTTTAGTCCAGAGAAAGAAAATTATGCGTGCACACAATGTTGGTGACCTGTCCCGTAAGTTCTTCCACTGCAAATGCAAAGCATTTGTAGTTGATTTAATAAAGAAAATAGATTGTTTATTTTGCAAGGAAAGTTTCACTTTGCGAGGGAATTTTCTCCAGAGCTTAGTAAATTAGTTTTGTTTTTTTCTTTCCTTGTATGTGATTGAGTATTCTCTGCAAAGTGAAATTGTACCTTATTCACTAAATGCTTGGGAAAATTCCCTTACAAGGTGCAATTTCACATGCATAGGGAACAGTCTATTTGCATTTAGAAAATCAACCCCATTGCAACAACATGAAAAATGTACAAAGCAATCCTTTTTGTCCATCAGAATTTGAGATCCAGGTAACTTTCTACTTAAAGCGGAGGTCCACCCTAAAATGGACCTCCGCTCATCGGAATCCCCCCCCCTCCGGCGCCACAATTGGCACCTTTCAGGGGGGAGGGGGGTGCAGTTACCTGGATAATCCAGGTAACTGCACCCACTTCCGGGATAGCTGTCTGCAGAAAGGGGCGTAGATTACGCCCCTTTCCGCAACTGCCCGCCCCTTTGCGCAAGTGCCCCGCTGCCTGCTGGGAAACACACAGTTCCCAGAGGCAGCGGGGACCGTCCGGATTGCGCCGCGCGGCTCGCGCATGCGCAGTAGGGAACCGGGAAATGAAGCCGAAAGGCTCCATTTCCTGATTCCCATACCCAAGATGGCGGCGGCAGCACCCGAGAGTCGATCTAGAGATCGGCTTCGGGTGCCGACATCGCAGGCGCGCTGGACAGGTAAGTGTCACCATTCTAAAAGTCAGCAGCTGCAGTATTTGTAGCTGCTGACTTTAAAAAAAAAAAAAATGCGGAGTCCCGGCGGACTCCCGCTTTAAACAATGGAAATCTATATACAGTATGCAAACTTGTTACCTAAAAATAGAATTGGTAGTTCTGTTTAGCCAGTCCTGTGATTCCCATAATGCTGCCCTAGTGCAAAGCAAAGAGGGTGCCACGGTTACTGCAGTTCTGTGTTTCTTACCTGTTAATTAAAAAATGTTTTAGCAATGTGATGTTAATGACAGTTGACTAGTAGGTGTGTCAATGCAGAGGTAAAACAATAAATGGTGATATCACTCTACTAGCTATAATATCTGGCAAGGATGGGGAGACAGGGGACAGGAGCCACACTGGGGCAGAGATTCTGTCAGCTCTGCAGGGGCAGGCTCAGAGGTGGTTGATGCCATGCCAGCTTCAGCCAGGAATAGTTGTATGCGACAATGGTACCAACCTTCTCTCCACCCTTCGACAGGGACAATTGACCCATGTTCCATGTTTGGCACACGTCCTGAATTTGGTGGTGCAGTGGTTCTTGAGCAGGTACTCTGCTTACAGGATCTCCTGAGGCATTCCAGAAAAGTCTGTTGTCATTTCCGCTGGTCAAACAATGCCAGTGCTTGACTGGCTGACATTCAAAGGGAATGCAACCTGCCCACCAACTGCCTCATTTGTGACATACCCACCAGGTGGAACTCAATGTTGGCAATGCTGCAGTGGCTGCACACACAGCAGAGGGCCATCAATGAGTACCTGTGCGACTACGGCACCAGGACAGGGTCAGGGGAGATTGGATTCTTTTCGCCACGCCAGTGGCTACTGATCAAGGATGCATGTACTGTACTGTCCTGTCCTGAATTAGAGTGGATGCTGCAAGCCAGGCCTTCTCAACCAACATCAGTGCCTGACCTCACAAATGCTCTTCTGGAAGAATGGTCAAATATTCCCATAGACACACTCCTAAACCTTGAGGACAGCCTTCCCAGAATAGTTGAAGCTGTTATAGCTGCAAAGGGTGGGCCAAATCAATATTGAACCCTACGGACTAAGATTGGGATGCCATTCAAGATCATGTGCGTGTAAAGGCAGGCGTCCCAATACTTTTAGTAATATACTGTAATATATATATATATATATATATATATATATATATATATATATATATATATATATCAGGGATGTGCAGTCAGGGAAGGCAGGTGAGGCAGAGCATTCCATGAGCGTAAAAAAAAAAGAAAAACTTGAGCTTCGAGGGTCGTAGCTCGGCGACCTGAGGTCACAGAGACCCCAAATTTGTGAGGAAAGTAAACTAAGTCCTACCCCACCACTGGATCCTATAACCTATGGTTCCAGAGATACGGGGCTCCTTGTGCAGCCTGTCAGAAGCTGCATACAGAGCGGCCAGTTTAAATACAAGTTGTCTCACTCTATTTGCAGCAGACTGAGAGGATGAGCTCACAGTGCCTCTCCTCACTTCTTGTCAGAGGCACTGAGCTCAATGGACAGCTTGGACTCTTGGACCACAAGCTGTCCAGTAAAAATGCTGCAGTGGAGGCACGCCTCTCACTGCAGTGTCATAGAAGGGGCATGTGTCTAAAAGACAAATGCTCCCTTCCAGCCCAGGCCTCTTAACTACAAGGAAAAAACATGGGTTTATGGGTATAAGATTTACCCACAATCCCATGTTTTTCTCACACGGTTAAGAGGGAGAATGAGAATCTGCTGCCTGCTGAAAAGGTACTGTCATAATCAAGCTAAGTCATATATTATTATGCTATATGTCAGGGATATGCAATTAGCGGACCTCCAGCTGTTGCAGAACTACAAGATACCCAGAGGCAGAGGCATGATGGGACTTGTAGTTTTGCAACAGCTGGAGGTCCACTAATTGCATATTCCTGCTCTATGTTATAAGATAATAATTTATTATTTATCTGTTTACTGTGAAATTACTGGTTTGGAGTTATATCTTGAAACTTCAGTAATGTGTCCGTTAAACCACCTGCTTGGGTACAGTTTTTGAAAATATAGTAAATTACCTTAAAAACAATATATAATAATTATTTGTATAATACTTGGTAAGTAATTACCAAGTAATTAACCCCTTGCCACCCAGGCCAATTGTGACACTTCTCTACTACATGTAATAATCCTAATTTTGTTACGCTGAGTAAATAGATACCTAACATGTCACGCTTTAACATTGCGCACACTCGTGGAATGGCGTCAAACTTCAGTACTTAAAAATCTCCATAGGCAACACTTTAAAAAAAAATTCAGGTTACAAGTTTAGATCTGCAGAGGAGGTCTAGTGCTAGAATTATTTCTCTCGCTCTAACGATCGTGGCGTATGTAACCTGTGTGTGTCTGGCTCTGATACTAGCCAGTGCCTCACCAGTCACTCAACCTCATGTCTCTAATATATATATATATATATATATATATATATATATATATATATATATATATATTATATATTATATAATATATATATATGATTTTAACAAAAAGATAGCATTGACCAGTGGCGGCCTGTCCATAGGGGGCCCCTGGGTGCCGCCCCCCCCCCCCCCCCCCCCACGGGCTGTCAAAAAAAAAAGGTTAAAAAAAAAAATTTATTTAAACATGTCACTTTAGTAAATTAAAAAAGGTCCTTATTTGCACTGTGTCCCGGGCGCCGTGCAATATTGGAAGCACCACGTCTATGCAATCACGAGATTGCAGACGAGACGCTTCATTTGCCCCAAAAAAACTCGCTCTGTGGGACGATCGTTCGCGAATGATTTACAGGTTGCAAAAATGTGCGATTTACAGGTTTCTTTAGTAGAGCTCTGTGTATAATGTGCAGCCTGGTATATGATGTGCAGAGCCCTGTGTATAATGTGCAGCCTGGTATATGAATTACTCTTTTCGAACTGGCCATGTACCTTCCATTTTAAAAAGTGCTGTTATTAGACCACTGCTTAAAAAATCCACTTTTGATCCGGAAGTCCTTTCTAATTATAGGCCTATTTCTAATCTTCCCTTTTTATCTAAGGTACTTGAGAAAGCAGTTGCAAGTCATCTTCAGGATCATCTCAAGCATAACAGCCTTTTTGAAAAATTTCAATCAGGCTTTCGTTTTGCTCATAGTACGGAGACCGCTCTTGTTCGGGTTACAAATGATCTTCTTATGTCATCTGATGCCGGTTCTCCGTCTTTACTTATTATGTTGGATTTGTCAGCTGCGTTCGACACTGTCGATCATGGCATTCTTTTAGATAGTCTTCGTGATAATGTTGGACTAAAAAATTTAGCCTTCAGTTGGTTCGAGTCATATCTTACAGATAGGATTGAACAAACTACATTGGGTCATTTTAAATCTAAACCGCATATGGTTACCTGCGGAGTTCCCCAAGGGTCAGTGCTTGGCCCGATTTTATTTATTCTATATCTTACTCCCTTGGGCCATATTATAAATCGTTATAATATTTCTTTCCATTGTTATGCTGATGATACACAGCTTTATGTAAAAGCTGCAGCTGAAACTCCTTCAGTGCAGTCACCCCTATCAGTCCTTACCGCCTGTCTGGAGGAGATAAAGGAGTGGATGGAACAACATTTCTTGCAACTAAATAGCTCCAAAACTGAGTTTATTATGATTGGAACATCTCACCAGATTAAATCATCGCTGATAACAAGTATTGCCTTTTCAGGCTCTAAAATTCCAGTTTCGTCTGTTGTCACTAATCTTGGTGTAAAAATGGATTCCCAACTCACTTTTGAAGCTCATATAAATCAAGTATGCCAGACTTCTTTCTACCACCTTCGTAATATCTCGAAACTTCGTCCTATCCTTTCTTTTTCCGATGCTGAAAGATTGATTCATGCCTTTGTCTCCTCCAGGCTGGATTATTGCAACGCACTTCTCATTGGGATTCCGAGAAAGAGCATGCAGAGGTTGCAATACGTTCAAAACTCTGCAGCGAGGATCCTAATGAGAGTGCGGAAGCATGAGCATATCACTCCAATTTTAAAATCTCTTCATTGGCTGCCGGTCTCTACAAGGATTGAGTATAAGGTTTCTCTTCTTGTGCATCAATGCATACATGGACAAGCTCCACCTTATCTTAAGGAACTTCTTAGATTGCAAAATCTACCGCGTTCCCTTCGCTCAACTAATTTGAATTGTTTAGAGGTTCCAAAAACTAGGTTGAAAACCATGGGAGATAGGGCTTTTTGTGCTGCTGCCCCACGTCTGTGGAATGCTTTGCCTGATAGTCTGAGGGTTTCTCAGTCTACTGAAAATTTTAAAAAGGGGTTGAAGACTTTTCTTTTTAGCAAATGTTTTGTAAATTAAGCGGTTTGTTTGTTTTTATTGTAATTATGTAGCACTTTGAGGTCTTTTGATGGAAAGTGCATTATAAATAAAATTTATTATTATTATTATTATTATTATATAAGGAGTATGGCTTATGAGAAATGGGAGGGGCCAAACATGGAGGGGTGGAGTCCTGCGCTTCCCCCCCATTCTAAAACTTCACCAACTGCCACTGGCATTGACCCAAAAACAATCAAAACTTCACCTTTTATTTTCATTCTTCAAAATAGCAGACAGTATTGCATTTATTGTTATTTTTGATGTCACATTCTGCCATTTTGTCTCCTCTTTCCAGTCCGTCCCAGTTCCAATATCTTAGACTCAGAAAAGGCAGGGAGTCTTGATCAGGACAGCTATGAACCCATGGAGAATTTCAGGTCACGGAGTATCTTTTATGAGAGCTGGTTGTGGAAGCTTGAGAGACTGCCCACTAAAGCAGACAGCAGTGGGTAAGTGTAACCTAGAATTGGCATTACACCACACATAACAACCCATGTTTCCTAAAATTTGCTACTAGAACCACTCAGGACTGCTTTAACCTTAGGGGCTAAAAGTGCAGCTACATTTGAACCACTGGTCCAGGTGGCCCACCAGACCCAGAACTGGTCCTAGCTATGGGTGAGCATTCATTAGCCCAGCAGAACCAGGTTCAGGAGATCAGGAAAAGCATTTGTTTGAGGGTAGGGACTGATATGTATGCACAATATAAATATGTAAAGCGCTATATAAGTACCTGAATTAAATAAATAAAAATTATATTGGAAGTCCAGTGTTTGAAAATGGAGCCAGAATATGGGCAGTTAAAGCAATAAGTACAAGCAGTAAATGGGCTTAAAAACGAGCCCATATCGAGCTATATATAATACGTATATGTATGGTGGAGCAATTAATTTTCAAAGTTCATAACACAGACCCTGAATTCCCAGCTCGTCTCCCTTTATTTTCTATAGAAATAAGAACTTGGCAGTATGCCAGCATTCCAATGTAAAGAAGTAGCGGGTGCTGTGGGCTGCACGAAATCCCACTTATAATGCCGTGTACACACGAGCGGAATGTCCGACAGAAAAAGTCAGACGGAAGCTTTTCATCGCATATTCCGATGGTGTGTGTGCCTCATCAGACTTTGTTTTTTTCCGAAAATTTTGACAGACTTAGAAATAGAACATGTTCTACATATTTCCGATGGAACCGATTCCTATCGGGAAAACCGCTCTTCTGTATGCTGTTCCAATGGACCAAAAACAACGCATGCTCCAAAGCAAGTATGAAACGGAAGCTATTGGCTACTGAACTTCCTTTTTCGAGTCCCGTCGTACGTGTTGTAAGTCACTGCGTTCTTGGTGATCGGACTTTGGTGTGATCGTGTGTGAGCATTCCTGGCAGATGTGCATAAAGACTGCCCTATAAGAAGCTCAAGGCCCTCACAGCACCCAAACAGGGACTTGAACCCTGAGATTAAAAGTCTGATGCTCTACTGACTGAGCTATCCGGGCTCTGTAAATTCAGCCTCCAGAAGAGTCCAAGGTGCTTGAATCTTGACATCTATGGTGGAGTTTATTCCGATGGGAAAACCGGTCGTGTGTACAGGGCATAATTCTTTGTTTTAAAATTTGAGAACCAACTACTTTACAATGTCTGCAGCTACAGAGGTCAGTGGGGGTTTGTTTTACAGGCTAATTGCCCCTTTTGCAAAATAAAGGGAAAAAAAGTGCACCCATATTGCATAAAGCAAAAATGTGCAATAATTATTTTTCTGCATTGGGAAATGCCAAGCATTACAACCGCGATCATTAGATTGCGAGTGCAATGTTATATTTCCTGCAGACTATTCCTTGAACCCCTGGTCCATACCAAGGTTACAGACCTTTTAGTTACGGAGCTGTAAATGAATGTCAAATTCAAATGACAGGTGCCAGCAGGTAGCAGAATGGCGCAATTCTGTAAGAGGGAAGATGAGAGTTTGAGAGTGGGGGCCTGCAGACTCTGACCGTGTTTCATTTTACACCCTAAATATTGGTGTAACATGAAGTATGGTAAGAAAGGTGTTATTTAAAGCTATTTTAATGCCTGTTTAGAATATGCAAATATAGACGAATATAATTGTAAAAAAAAGGACATTTGTAGACAAACAAGGGTTCAAAGTTGGCATCTGGTGTAACCTTGGGAATGAGAGTTAAACCAATATAACAAGTAGAACTGATAACATAAGTGAAGAATCATGGCATAACAAGGGCATTGTTCACTGCCAGAGAATATAGGGGGATGACAAAAAGCAGGGAAGAAGGAAAAGAAGTGGGGTGTATACAGTGAGGCTGTGTGGGCCCAACTCTAATCTAAATGTAAGGTATTAAATGCTGAGGAAGTTTGGTGTAAGGTATTAAACGCTGAGGAAGCTTGGTCATCAACCCAGTGTTGACCTTACATTATAGAGGTAAGTGGGGTCGGGGCGGGGGTGGGTGCCAGGAACTGGTTAACAAAATGAAATGGCCCTGCAAGTACTGTAGATGTGTCCATTTTAATGTGCACAATCTTGCCATAGGTACATTTTAAGTGTGCTTAATCCTAAAAGCTCCAGGTCACCAGACCTCATAGAGGAGAGCTGTGTAATTATCCCTTTTAGAATGGGCTTTTATGTAAGGTCCTGTCCCTTAGAGGAGATGCCAGAACTCTTGTATATCTGAGGTCTTCCAATATGGAGGTGGTTACATTCACTTAAAGCAAACCTTCACTCAATAGATGCACTAGACATCATTGAACTCCTCTCGCCTTTGCAATCTAAAATGGCCCCGGCTTTCATTTTCACCTAGGTGAAAATGATGTATCTACTCTGAAGCTTCCTGGGATATGCACGTCACATAACCCAAGAGGCTGCAGGATTGGGGAGACTCAGCTGTGAACAAAGGTGGCATGCATCATCAGTGGCTGTCTACCTTAACCCCAAATGAGCAGCCAGGCCCCTAATGATGTCAAAAAGAAGTTGGTGGCACAAGACCTAAGCTGTGACACCTGAGCAGCAAATCACAGCAAGACAACACTGGATATTCTGGTGAATATGTGAAACAAGGACAACCCAGCATAACAAGTAAGGGAGGTTGTCCCAACTTCACTAGGCAATTCCTATTCTGGAATTTACATGGGCACTAACTCCACCTCACTGCAGGAAGGCTTTGTCTAATAGGGGACCTAACACCCACATCCCTATTACAAGTGTGTCAAACTCAATTTCATTGCAGGCCGCATCAGCATTATGGCTGCCTTCAAAGGGCCGATTGTATCTGTAAGGCTATATAAATGTATCTACTCTTTATCATTTTAAACAATTGCCTCTTCATTTGATTATTACTGCTAGTTTTAGTTCAGGGGTGCACTGTGTACAGAGTGCAGGCTTCAGGGGTATGCTATGCACAGATTTCAGAGGCATGCTATGTACAGAGTGCATAGTTCAGTGGTGAATGAATGAATGAATGAAATACTTGTATAGCGCACAATGTGAACTGAATGCGCTATGTACAGGGTTCAAGAGTGTGTCATGTACAGAGTGCAGGGTTCAGTAGTGTGTTACGTAGAGAGTGCAGTGTTCAGGGGTGCACTATGCACAGAGTGCAGAGTTCATGGGTGCGCTACATACAGAGTGCATAGACAGAGAGGGGTGATGAGGGGTCAGAGAGATGTACCCCCTAGCCCTGTCTGCAGTCCCCCAAGTGCCCTTATGTCCCAGTGGTGTGTGTAATGCTCAGTACGGTACCTTGCATGCCAGTAGAATGTCCATGATGGCCATCAGCTGGCAAGACCCGTTTTCATTCTGGGTGAGGACAGGAGGTGTTCTGTTCCTTCCATCGGATCTATGATGCGACATGGAGCGGTCCCTGGCTGCTTGCATTTCCTGCCTGTCCTTGTTCTCTGAACCCCTGGTCAGTCTGTCCTCCAGGCCTGGGAGCAGTGAGGAGGTTTAAGGAGTCCAGGGGTTCCAGGCTCTGGGAGGCGCTGGGGACCTTGTGCCCGCTGTTCCTGGCGTCTTGCTGTGCTCTCCTTTCCTGTGACTTCCATCTCCTGGGCCACTCACTTGCACTATGTAGACCGGGTCATGTCATCCTGCCCACCCCTTGAGGCCTTCACTGTCCTGCTCCTCGCACCAGCTGTCAACGGTCCTGCTAAACTGTGTAGGGGTGCGAGCAGGGCCGTCCGCCAGCACTAGGATAAAGACAGAGTGGGGAACTCCTGATCCAATCTCTGATTCCAGGGGGGGCATTTGCCCTCCCTTGCCCCTAACTATGGATGCCCATGTGTTGGTGGGTCTAGTACTCATGTATTTGGCTCTAGTGCCTCCCTGTGTAGGTGGGTCTAGTACCCATGTATTTATCTCTAGTACCTCCCTGTGTAGGTGGATCTAGTACTCATGTATTTGGCTCTAGTACCTCTCTGTGTAGGTGGGTCTAGTACTCATGTATTTGGCTCTAGTACTTCCCTGTGTGAGCAGCTCTGCCTCGCCTTGCTAAATGGGATCAGATTGTGGACATCTGTATCCTGCAGTGAGTGTTTGCAGGGATTTGTTAGATCCGGGAGCTGCTTAGAGCAAAGCTGTCTTTGCAAACATAGAAGGCTTCTGTAGTTAAAGTTGAAGAGGAGAGCGGGTGTAAAGGGTGAGAGCTGGAAGTGGCAGAACTGAGTTCGCCCACTTTTCAGCTGCAAAACTGGGTGTGAGGGCTACATGACAAGGCCTGGTGGGCCTTGTCTTTGACATATGTGCCCTATTACCACACTATTTTGGAACAGAGCCACCAAGTGGCAAACTTGTTAACTACACCTGCTTACAAGTACCGGGTATTTCTGTCTGCTCCCGGGGGCTGCATAGAGAATGTTGAAGGAATAGTAAGTATTAGCTGGTGGGTGGGGGGGAGATAAAGCACACTTGTTATCTTTGCTATAAATGGAAAAAGCACAGGTCTTCTTTAGGTGCGCACTTCATGGTTGGAGGGTTGAATGGCAGGTACAAAAGGATTCCAGAAAAGAAAAGAGGAGCTTGAAACAAATTACATTTGTAAATCAAATATACTTTGTACAGGAATATGCAATGGTTTCCATTTGTTTGTTACAGGTATGCATCAAAGACTATCAATGCCAACTTACCAGAGTCCATCACTACTTGGGAATTCACGGCAATCAGCCTCTCTCCTAACTCAGGTACCACATTAAGTCAGGCACATACTTAGGGAGAATGGTGGTTTCAAACATAATTTAATAATGGGTAGCCACTACACAGGTATAATCTGAAAAGAGGAATTATCCTGGAAACCCTTTTACAGTATATCTGAATATATGAATTTGGATGATGAGTTACAGTATTCCACAAGGTCTTTTTCAATGTGTTGTGGGTTACATGATTTATAATTTCCATGTTATTGTAATGGCTCTGCCTTTGGCCTATAACATCTTTCTACAGACATTAAACAATAACAAAATACCTAATAGATGGTAAAAATAAAATAAAAAATGGCGAAAGTCCAGCCTAACACAGTTACTTCACCCATTTGTACATTGTCTCATTATCGTCTCTTCATAGGTATTTGTGTCGCCAAACCCTTTGAAATGCTTGTGAAGAAAAGTTTCTTTATTGACCTGCGTCTCCCATATTCTGTCGTGCGCAACGAGCAAGTGGAGATCCGGGCCATCCTGTACAGTTATATAGATAAAGAAATTGAGGTACTGGAATGGAATGTGTAAAGTTCTATTGTTTCTACATTGTATTAAAAAAGATTAGCACTTGGGTTTGCCATATTTAATGGATTTCCTTCTAAAAATCCAAAACCAAATTCGTAGGTTACACCATACCTCTCTGAAAAGTCCTGAAACTTTCTCACACATTCACACCCATTATGGACCAGAACGTGTTTTGCATTTTTGCTGTGGACCTGTTTATTCATCGTAAATTTTGTCATTACTTTAGAAAAAAGAAACACATATATTGTGTTTTTAAGTGCAAACCAGGTTTTCTTTTGTGATATTTGTGATATGTTATGCAATCCTTTTGCCACGTACACACGACCGGACTGTTCGGCAAACTAGGTCCGACGGTCTTCACGGCGAACTTTCTCCAGAGTTCTGACGGACTTTCAAAAGGAACGGACTTGGCCACACACAAACGGACTTAGCACTGCATTATTTTAATTGACAATGGCGCAGTCATGCAATGCTTTACCCAAATTACATTTTTAGCATTTTTGTTCAAACAAATAGAGCTTTCTTTTGGTGCTATTTGATCAACACTGGGTTTTTAATTTTTTTAATATATATTTTTTAATATAAAAATAAAAAAACAAGAATTTCTACTTTCTGATATAAAGGATATAAAAAAAAAAAAATCTAATTTATTCATTTAGGCCAAAATGTATTCTTCTATTCTTCTATATGTCTTTGGTAGGAAAAAAAACCCCCAATAAGTGTATTGATTTGTGTGAAAGTTATAGCGTCTACAAACTATGGTGTATATATATATATATATATATATATATATATATACATACAGTGCCTTGTGAAAGTATTCGGCCCCCTTGAACTTTTCAACCTTTTGCCACATTTCAGGCTTCAAACATAAAGATATAAAATTTAAATTTTTTTGTGAAGAATCACCAACAAGTGGGACACAATTGTGAAGTGGAACAAAATCTATTGGATAATTTAAACTTTTTTAGCAAATAAAAAACTGAAAAGTGGTGCGTGCAAAATTATTCGGCCCCTTTACTTTCAGTGCAGCAAACTCACTCCAGAAGTTCAGCGAGGATCTCTGAATGATCCAATGTTATCCTAAATGACTGATGGTGATAAATAGAATCCACCTGTGTGTAATCAAGTCTCTGTATAAATGCACCTGCTCTGTGATAGTCTCAGGGTTCTGTTGAATGCGCAGAGAGCATCATGAAGACCAAGGAAGACACCAGGCAGGTCCGTAATACTGTTGTGTAGAAGTTTAAAGCTGGATTTGGATACAAAAAGATTTCCCAAGCTTTAAACATCCCAAGCGATCATTTTGAAATGGAAGGAGTATCAGACCACTGCAAATCTACCAAGACCTGGCCGTCCCTCTAAACATTCAGCTCAGACAAGAAGAAGACTGATCAGAGATGCAGCCAAGAGGCCCATGATCACTCTGGATGAACTGCAGAGAACTACAGCTGAGGTGGGAGAGTCTGTCCATAGAACAACAATCAGTCTTACACTGCACAAATCTGGCCTTTATGGAAGAGTGGCAAGAAGAAAGCCATTTCTCAAAGATATCCATAAAAAGTCTTGTCTAAAGTTTGCCACAAGCCACCTGGGAGACACACCAAACATGTGGAAGAAGGTGCTCTGGTCAGATGAAACCAAAATCAAACTTTTTGCCCACAATGCAAAAAGATATGTTTGGCGTAAAAGCAACACAGCTCATCACCCTCAACACACCATCCCCACTGTCAAACATGGTGGTGGCAGCATCATGGTTTGGGCCTGCTTTTCTTCAGCAGGGACAGGGAAGATGGTTAAAATTGAGGGGAAGATGGATGCAGCCAAATACAGGACCATTCTAGATGAAAACCTGTTGGAGTCTGCAAAAGACCTGAAACTGGGATGGAGATTTATCTTACAACAAGACAATGATCCCAAACATACAGCAAAATCTACAAAGGAATAGTTCACAAATAAACTTATCCAGGTGTTAGAATGGCCAAGTCAAAGTCCAGACCTGAATCCAATCGAGAATCTGTGGAAAGAGCTGAAAACTGCTTTTCACAAACGCTCTCCATCCAACCTCACTGAGCTCAAGCTGTTTTGCAAGTAGGAATGGGCAAGAATTTCAGTCTCTCGATGTGCAAAACTGATAGAGACATACCCCAAGTGACTTGCAGCTGTAATCGCAGCAAAAGGTGGCTCTACAAAGTATTACGCAAGGGGGCCGAATAATTTTGCACGCCCCACTTTTCATTTTTTGATTAGTTAAAAATGTTTCAAAAATCCAATAGATTTCGTTCCACTTCACAATTGTGTCCCACTTGTTGGGGATTCTTCACAAAAAATAAAAATTTTATATCTTTATGTTTGAAGCCTGAAATGTGGCAAAAGGTTGAAAAGTTCGAGGGGGCCGAATACTTTCGCAAGGCACTGTATATATATATATATATATATATATATATATATATATATATATATATATATATATATATATTGTACAGGACGCCGTGGCTGGGTCCTGGAAGGACGCTATATTTCCCCTCTGTTTGGGTTGTGGTCTCTTTAAAGGAATAAAATTGATTAACCCACCTGTTAAGGGAGTGTCTTTAAAAAACAAGACAGGAAGTGGTAGATGGGTGTGGAGGAATGGAGAAGACATGGTGGATGGTGGATGGTGGATGGTGGATGGTGGATGGTGGATGGTGGATGGTGTTTATTTTGAACTGCAGCAACTGAAGTGGACAGCAGTGTCCTGGTTGGAAGGCTCCTGGCAGGGGAAGCTACCTGCCATCAAGATCAAGCTCTGTTTTGATAAAGACAGCTATTCTGGACTTTGCAAGTCGGTGAGACTACCAACCTTTTTCCTTTTGTTTTTTGGCTGCTGTAAAGCTATTTAAGTTTAATAAACCCTTTGCTGTGTGAAAAGCCTGTGTCCTGCGATCTACCTGGTCCCCCGAACATTACAAGTGGTGCTCGAATGCGGGCAGGACAAAGTAACAGGCGTTTTTCTTGCTATTTTTTATTTTTTTGCATTGGATTTGAACTGACATTTAAAGGACAGTACAGTGAATTTATGTCCTGGGTTAAAGCTGCACAACTGTTGAAAGCTGAAACAATGGAGGAGCTAATTAAACAGCTGTCCTTGGCTAATATGCAAGCGCAGACTCGCCATGAGGAAGCTAATCAGCGCTTAGCAACCCAGCTGGAGGTACAAAAAACGCACCACAACGAGGCGCTGGCTCTGCAGCAAGAAAATACTCGCCTGTTGGTGGCCCAGTTAGCAGCCCATTTGAGAGGACGGCAGAGAGAGAAGGGTGGCCCCAGGACCAGTGGGCCGGCTTAATTGCTCCTTTCCTCACCGGAGATCCTCAAAAAGCCTATTTTGACCTACCACCAGAAGATGCTAAAGATTATCAAAAGCTAAAGGCAGAAATACTGGCTCGGTTGGGGGTGACTACGGCTGTTCGGGCCCAACGAGTGCACCAATGGAAGTATCGTTCAAACCGGCCACCGCGATCTCAAATGCAGGACCTGGTGCAACTAGTAAAAAAATGGCTGCAGCCCGAAGTGTTGTCTGGCCCCCAAATTGTGGAGCGGGTCGTGCTGGACCGATATTTAAGGTCACTGCCAGACGACCTTCAACGGTGGGTCAGCCATGGAGACCCCAAAACTGTGAACCGCCTTGTCGAGATGGTGGAACGATATACAGTGGTGGAGGATCTGCTTGGCCCCACCAAGCGTCAAGGGCCCAGTCTGCCACGGCCTTCCCGACCAACTGCTGTCCTTCGAAAGGAGGTCCCCAGGAGCCCTGGAACCAACACCCCGGAAGGCCAAGAGTCACACCCGTTACCCCCTCAGCGACCTGTTCCTGATCGGAGAGGAGGGCATGTACAATGTTGACGATGTCTTGCCTGGGGCCATACCCGGGCCCACTGCCCATTGCAGGAAGAACCCATGGAATGTGGGGTTCTTCGGAGGGGGTCTTTTTATGCCCGTAAAGCATGTACAACACATCTTGACCTTGGAGAGGGGAAGTTTGAGTGTGAAGTCAAAGTGAACCACCACCCTGCACAGGCTTTTCTGGACTCTGGAAGCATGGTAACCCTGGTTCACCCTAGAGTAATTGGGAAGATCGGTCCGGTAAGCAAAATTTTGCGGGTTGTGTGCATTCATGGGGACACTAGAGAGTACCCTCTCATCTCGGTGTCCATCTCCACAGCATGTGGCACTGGTACTCAAGAGGTGGGGGGGGTAAAGAACTTGGTACATGACGTTATCATAGGACGTGACTGTCCGTTATTTGCAAAACTTTGGAGACAAGGAGAACTGTCTGAAAGGTCCAGAGACTGGGAAGAAACTAGTCCCTCTGTTCCTGTTGTTGAGGGTAATAACCCTGAGATGCCACATATTCGTAATATGGACCCAGTTGATAAAAACGCCAAGACTTTGGTTAATAATGATGAAAATAGTGCTGATACTGTTAAGGATGTCAATATGTGAGGTTCTCAGACCTACCTGAACACTGAGGGGGGGAACCTTCCCCGCTTCAGGTAATGCTGGGGGAAGAGGATGAGGAAATGGCCTCTACCCCTGACTTGCCAGATTTGGGTGTTCCCCAGGGGGCATTTGGTACTGCCCAGATGCAGGACCCCACTTTGGCCAGGGCATGGGAACAGGTTGTAGTAATAAATGGGGAGCCCCAAGAGCCAGGTGCTAATGAGCGGTGGCCGCATTTTTCAATATGTAATGAATTGCTTTATCTGGTTACTAAAGTGAGAGAAAATGTGGTAGAACAATTATTGGTACCCCAACAGTATAGACGCAAGGTCCGGGACCTGGCCCATGATGATGTTTTAGGGGGACACCTGGGAGTTGAAAAGACGGAGGCACGGATCGCCGACCGGTTTTACTGGCCAGGCTTGAAAGCAGAGGTAAGGAGATACTGTACCTCTTGTCCCACCTGTCAGTTGCCTGCTCCGGCGACCCATTTCCGGAGCCCGTTGGTCCCTCTGTCCATAATTGAGGTCCCATTCAAGAGGATAGCCATGGATATAGTGGGTCCCTTGGTAAAGTCGGCTCAAGGTCATTCTTACATACTGGTGATCCTCGACTATGCCACTCGATATCCTGAGGCGCTACCCCTGCGGAATACCTCCTCTAAGGCTATTGCACGGGAGTTATTCCAGTTGTTTACACGGACAGGTTTTCCCAAGGAAATTCTCACAGACCAGGGCACCCCGTTTATGTCGAAGGTTATGGCTGATGTGTGCAAACTGTTTCGGATTAAACAGCTGCGCACATCGATCTACCATCCCCAAACAGATGGATTGGTAGAACGTTTTAATAAGACCCTTAAGTCTATGCTCAAGAGAGTGGTACAAAGGAATGGGAAAGACTGGGACTGCCTGTTACCAGCCCTCCTGTTTGCTATCCAAAAAGTGCCCCAGACCTCCACTGGGTTTTCGCCCTTTGAATTGGTATATGGGCGGAGACCTCGTGGATTACTGGACTTTGTTAAAGAAGAATGGGAAAGTGAACCAATTCAGCATAAAAGTGTTCTTGAATATGTCTCTCAAATGCAGGAGAGGATCCGAACTGTGATGCCGCTAGTTAAGGAACATTTTCAAAAAGCCCAGGAGGCTCAACGATGGGTCTATAATAGGGCAGCCAAAATTAGGAACTTCCAAGTGGGGGATCGAGTAGCAGTGTTGATTCCCACTGTGGAAAGTAAGTTCTTGGCCAGATGGCAAGGCCCTTTCGAGGTTGTAGAAAAAGTGGGAGAGGTAAATTATAGAGTCCACCAGCCAGGCAAGAGGAAACCCTTCCAGATATATCATGTAAACTTGTTAAAGCCCTGGACAGACAGGGAACCAGTGACCTCCCTGGCTAGTACAAAACTTGAGCCTCGGGTTGGGGTGGAGAGTGTCCAAGTAGCAAATACCCTGTCTAAAACCCAAAGTCAGCAGGCAAAGGAGTTCTTGCAGAGAAATAAAGAAAAATTTTCAGACTTGCCAGGGCTCACTAGTGTCATAGAGCATGATATTGTCACAGAACCAGGAGTCAAAGTTTTTGTCCGGCCCTACCGCATCCCAAAGGCTCAAAGGAAGGCCGTTTCAGAGGAAGTAAAAAAGATGTTAGACCTAGGGATTATTGAGGAATCGCAGAGTGAGTGGTCGAGCCCGATTGTGTTGGTACCGAAGCCCAACGGGACTCTGCGATTCTGCAATGATTTCCGGAAACTTAATGAAGTTTCCCGGTTTGATGCCTACCCCATGCCCCGGGTGGATGAACTTATCGAGAGACTAGGTCCAGCCAGGTATATCACTACGTTAGACCTTACCAAGGGGTATTGGCAAATACCGTTGACTAAGGCTGCTAGAGAGAAAACTGCTTTTTCTACCCCAGAGGGGAGTTTTCAGTACAAAAGGATGCCTTTTGGATTGCAAACTGCTCCAGCCACGTTCCAGAGAGCAATGGATAGGATTTTACGACCTCACCGGAAGTATGCCTCAGTATACTTGGACGATATAGTCATTTTTAGCAAAGACTGGGAATCACATTTGCCCAAAGTGCAGGCAGTGCTGGACTCTCTTTGGAAGGAGGGGTTTACAATAAACCCTGAAAAATGTGCTTTGGGAATGGAGGAGGTGAAATACCTGGGTTATATCGTGGGTAGAGGGGTAGTGAAACCGCAGGTCAACAAGATAGAGGCTATACAGAATTGGCCCCACCCCCTCACAAAAAAGCAGGTACGTGCATTCCTGGGCATGGTGGGATACTACAGGAGGTTTGTACCCAACTTTGCCACGTTGGCGGCTCCGTTGACCGATCTGACTAAGGGTCGGAAATCGGTCATGGTGGAGTGGAATGCAGACGCTGAGAAGGCTTTTTTGGAGCTCAAGTCGGCACTGTGCCAACACCCTGTCCTGGTAGCACCTAATTTTTCAAAAGAGTTTGTTGCCCAGACTGATGCTTCCGATGTAGGATTGGGAGCGGTGTTGTCACAGGTTATTCATGGCGAGGAACACCCGATAGTCTTCCTCAGCAGGAAGTTAACACCAGCGGAGAAAAACTATGCCATAATTGAACGAGAGTGTCTGGCCATTAAGTGGGCTCTGGAATCCCTCAGATATTACCTTTTGGGGAGGAAGTTTAGGTTGATTTCTGACCATGCCCCTTTAACATGGCTGAGACAGGGAAAAGGGACTAATGCCAGGGTTACCCGGTGGTTCCTGGCACTCCAGGAATTTAAATTTGTAGTGGAGCATAGGCCCGGGAGACTGCATCAAAATGCAGATGCCCTCTCCCGAGTCCATTGTTTGTGCTCCACTGTTGCCTCCACCTCCTTGGCGTTGGGGCACAGGGGGGGGGGGATATGTACACATATATATATATATATATATATATATATATATATATATATATATATATATATATATATAATATTAGTACAGGATGCCGTGGCTGGGTCCTGGAAGGACGCTATATTTCCCCTCTGTTTGGGTTGTGGTCTCTTTAAAGGAATAAAATTGATTAACCCACCTGTTAAGGAAGTGTCTTTAAAAAACAAGACAGGAAGTGGTAGATGGGTGTGGAGGAGTGGAGAAGACATGGTGGATGGTGTTTATTTTGGACTGCAGCAACTGAAGTGGACAGCAGTGTCCTGTTTGGAAGGCTCCTGGCAGGGGAAGCTACCTACCATCAAGATCAAGCTCTGTTTTGATAAAGACAGCTATTCTGGACTTTGCAAGTCGGTGAGACTACCAACCTTTTTCCTTTTGTTTTTTGGCTGCTGTAAAGCTATTTAGGTTTAATAAACCCTTTGCTGTGTGAAAAAAGCCTGTGTCCTGCGATCTACCTGGTCCCCCGAACATTACAATATATATACACACACATATACTGACAGAGAAATTCCCCTATTTTTTGGGGACTTAAGGCACTTGAATTACAAAAATATGTATGAGAAGGGAAGTGCGTGAAAACAGAATTTATTGGTACATCAACATATAATAAGAAGAGACATGGCTAACTAGGCTACTATTACACCAATGGTGAAATATATGAGGACTTGGAATCTGGACCAGAGGACTAAACATTTATCCTCTATGCTCAAAAATTGGTGATTTACCACAAATATCATCACCTATGAGGCTCTCTAGTTAGAAGCCCTGCTATGTCATCCATATTGGTGACTACATGTTCCAGACCTGTATTAAGGCCAGGGGTTGGCTCTCTAAGGCCTCAGTGCTACCTGCTCCTTCTATATAGGTGGCGTTCACTCCTCTTCTATGCCTCTGAAACATAATGATATTGCACACTATAATATTATGGGCAAGAGTACAGATTCTTTCAAACTGTTTTTAACTGAAACATGGCAAGTCTACATATAACACCACTTGATTGACTATATGATACTCCTCATACCCTGATGAAGGAGACGTGAACTCTCTGAAACATGTCGGACAGAGGAAGATTCATCAAATTTTCCTATATTTCACAGTTGGTCTAATAGTAGCCTAGTTAGCAATGTCTCTTCCTATTATATGTTGTTGTACCAATAAATTCTGTTTGTACACACTTCAATTCTCATATAAATTTGTGCAATTCAAGTGCCTTAAAAGCCCCGAAAAAATAGGGTAATTTCTTTGTCTATATACATTTAGCTATAGGGATGTGACACTTTGAGGGTTGTCACCTTGAGTCTATATGGTGTATATATATTGGAACTTTCTTTTTTATACTAGTAATGGTGGTGATCAGCGACTTATAGTGGGACTGAGCGGGCAATCTGACAGTAACTGACACTGGGGAAGAACTGGCTAACTGACACTGACATCATCATCGACACTAATACAGTGATCAGTGATAGTACTATACACACTCACTGTCAGGACTGCTGAAAGACAGTACAACCGGTCCTGTTGTACTGGGCCCAGGCCCCATCAGCTAAACAGGGGGGGCAGCTTTATTGTTCATATCTGCCTAAATGAATAAATGGATTTTACTAGACCACACCCTTACTCATACTTACCAGGGCTTACATTAAATTAGCCATAAGGTTAACAGAGGGGTCCAGGAGGTGGAAGCAGAGGCTTTTTTTAAATTTCCAGGCTGCTTTTCCACCACCTGAAAGGGGTGGGGTGTGGGTGTGGGTGTGGGTGTGGGTGTGGGTGTGGGTGTAGGTGTAGTGGGGGGGGGGGGGGCATAATTTCTAACAGTGGCCCTACTCACTGTACGAATGATGCTGGCTGGGGAGGAATTAACATCTAGGCCGATCAAAGGGTTATCTGTGTGCCTAACAAGTGTTAATGTGTGCTGCTTTTTACTGCTTTGCAGGGAGAAGAAACAGAGAGTTTGTTCAGAGTCTGTGTACAGAGCTCTGTGTTGATTGTCAACACAGGGCTTTGGACTGTGATTGAACACAGCTGATCAGCAGATCCCGGTCATGATTCATGACAAACTCCTCTGTGTACAATTGCAATGCCTGTACAGACCTCCCGTCCGCAGTACACTGCGAATAGGCAGTTCACAAGTGATTAAAAAAAAAAATAGTGCTACTGTAAAATAAAAATATGGATTTTATTCTATAATTTGACCTGTTTAAAATGACACTAAAATTATGATTCCGGTACAAGGCATTGAAAAGTTATTTTCTGAGTTATTTTTAATTTTGTACTTTAAAAAAAAAAAAGAAAAAACCTGAATTAATAATGATTAAAAAATAATAATAAAAAAAGCAGGAATTTGTGTTGCTATACACTGACTTATAGCCCAAAAAACTGGAAATCCACTTCAGTCCCTATTGACCAATTGAAGTCAAGAGTAAACTCCATTGGCCTTATGGAAAAAATATTCCACACTTTATACAATTCTATGCATTCCTATAACACTAAATTGGATCCTTGGTTTAAACATGCTGATGACCTTTTCTAGACATTTTTTATATATGATGTATGTTAGCTATCCCTGTTTGCTCAGGTCTTATTATTGTCTTTTAGGCACTAATATGATTTTATGTATTCCTTTGGCATTTTGCTAATATCGAGATGTAACTGGCCTTTGTACCTTGAACATTCTTTTTCAGTGTACCCATTCCATATTGCTTTTTTTCTTACTTGTACCACCAAGTTGCTTGGATAAAAAAAATCAAGAAAAATAGTTGGAGGGTGAAGGGGAAGAAGGAGTTAATTAGGGCTGATCAGGGTAAAGTGTGGGTTGATAAGGGGTTTAATAGGAATGTTTTATTTAACCACTCCAGGATTTACCCCCTTAATGGCCAAGCCATTTTTTTCAATGCAACACTGCGTCGCTTTAACTGATAATTGCGTGGTCTAGCGACGTGTTACCCAAACAAAATTGATGTCCTTGTTTTCCCACAAATAGAGCTTTCTTTTGGTGGTATTTGATCACCTTTGCGGTTTTTATTTTTTGCGCTATAAACAAAAAAAGACTGACAATTTTGAAAAAAATTATATTTTTTTTACTTTCTGCTATAATACATATCCAAAAAATATATATATAAAAAAAACAAATTTAATCATCAGTTTAGGCCAATATGTATTCTGCTACATATTTTTGGTAAAATAAAAATCGCAATAAGTGTATATTGATTGGTTTGCGCAAAAGTTATAGTGTCTACAAAATAGGGAAAAGAGATAGGGACTGTAGAGTTGGCCCCGCGGGGTTGCTACGTGTTACAGCATCCACACATTTCACATCCATTAGACATACTTTTCAGTCATTGAACAGTCTCTTGCTTGTTTTTGCTGTTTTTATTAGGGGATTGAACTTGGTTGAGGAAAAGGGACATGGGATGCCCAAAGGATAAATTGTACTTGTAGAATTAAAGTGCCTGCGTCACACGTCTCAGAAGAACAAGATGGCTGACCCTAAACTTGACAGACTTTTACCTCAGAACACTTCTTCCCGCTCACTTCCTCCAGCACACTACTTCACTGTCCAATTTTAGTATTCCTGTCACACCATCAGAACATGACTAGGCCTCACTCTGAATAAGTCCCAGTGTCTTTACTTGATGGCCCTTTGTAGCCCGGGCCTGCAGTACCCCTGTGTGGTAGCAACTGATTTACTTGAGAAGAATAACTGTAGATGATAGAATACTGAACCCAGCAAGTCCGACTCGCAAATCCTGCCCACCCTCCTGGCTGCATCAATTTGACACAAACTCCCACAGTCTCTCCCTCTGGCTCTACATCCAGCTCCCCTGGCATACCTCTTCCAGAGCTTTCCACTGTGCTTTCCACTCACCGACACCTGCCCTGGATCCCTCCTGAATGACTTTACTTTGGACGTGCGTACCAACTGTCTCCTCCCGCTCCTGTTCCAGGACACCTCTCCATGACTGTCTAAGGAGAGGCAACCTCCCAGCTCCCAAGCTCCCTGCCTAAGGTACAACCCTCCCCCCTCCAGAAAGGGGTTCCCTCAGGCCAGACAGTCTAACACTCCATCATCAAGTTCACCCAGCCGACAACTCCTCCCCCAGCAGGCTGACCATGGGTATATGTAGGAGGCCTGCCCCCTGCCAATTGTTGGGGATTGGTCAGAGCTACTCACATGTACCCCATGTCACTCCAGCTCTCTGCCCTGCCCCTTTTCCAGAACATTCTCCCTGGAAACAGAGGAGGTGCCCAAGAGCTGAGGCAAATGTCAGTCACCTACTGCTATACTAAACCACTCCTCTGCCCCCAGATCAAAACAAACAGGCCTAGCTCGCAGCATAGGCCTGCTTAAATTTACCTGCACTGGCAGTTTACACAAAAACCCTTACACTTAGCACCTACCTTAGGTAGAGGGTGCTACAGGACTTTTTTTTTTATTGGTTTTACTAGTAATGGCAGAGATTGGCAATTTTTAGCAGGACTAGGACATTGGGGCAGACAAATTGTGACACCAATACAGTGATCAGTGCTATAAAAATGCACTGATCACTGTATAAATGGCACTGGCAGGAAAGGGGTTAACACTAGGGGTCAATCAAGGGGTAAAGTGTTCCCTGGGGACGTGTTTCTAACTGTCAGGGGGACGGACTGACTGGGAGTAGAGAGAGATTTCTGTTCCTGATCACTAGGTACAGCTACTAAGTACAGATACAGATACTAGGTACTCTCTCTCGAGTCCGCCGTACCCGCAGGCGAGCGCGCCTGCAGTACCACATGCACAGACCGACATACAGGTACGTCGGTTTGCGCAGCCGAGCCGTCTTGCCACAGTATATATGCAGAAGGCAGTCGGCAAGTGGTTAAAGGGAAAAAAACATTTTTGTATTTTTACTTCTCAGGTAACTTTACTGACATCTACAACGGAAGCTCATCCCTTTAAACTGCAGATGATCGAAACAGAGAAGATACAAAACTGACAATATTTACAATGTAGCTCTCCATTTTGCAATTGAACATTGTTAAAAAACAGGGACGTTGTCACTGGGACAGAGTCAAAAACCCACCACTTCCATGACAAAATCATAAATGAAATGTGATGAAATGGGGCTTCAATGAAGGATCCTTAATAACTATAGGCTTTGTGATAGCTGGATTCAAATTTCTGCCAAGCTTTTATTTCTGTCTGTGACCCAATAGGGAAGATTTTCCATCACTTTCTAGCTCTGAAATGTACTATCTATCTCTCTTTCATAGGCTGTAGTGGATCTGATCTACAATGAGAAGATGTGCAGTGCAGCAACTCGAGAAGGCAATTTCCGTCAGGTGGTCAAATTAGAACCTAGTGGGACTCTGATCCTCCCATTTGTCATTGTTCCTCTAGTGACTGAAGATATTAACATAGAAATCAAAGCTTCAGTCAAAGATTATTTTTACACCGATGGAGTGATCAAGCAACTGAAGGTCGTGGTAAGTGTAGAAAATGATAAGGCTAATTAATTTCTGCTCAATTTTGAGTGACCATTGACTTCGGGAAAGAGGCAAAGAGAAATTCCCTCAAACGGGGATCCAAAAACCAATATAAATCTCCAAGATTAAGAGAAGTTGGAGAATGAGGACTGATTTCATAAGCAGCTACACTTTAGATTTTTTGTTTTTAAATCTACAGTAAGCCTTTGTAGGTAACACCTACAGGAGACTCTATTTTGGGTGAAGGACAGTTTTAATACCCCAGTCTACATTCCCTCAGGCTGGGTTCACACTATTGCGAATTAGATGTGGGGTTCCATGCATCTAATTCGCATGTCGGGAGATTGTTACTGGCTCTCTATGGAGTCCTGCGTGTCTTCTGGTCTGTTTCGGGTCCAAATTCAGCCAAAAATTGTGGCTGAAATTGGACCTGAAAACGTTGAACATGGACGCCTTGATCACCAATTATTTATCTTTTTTTTTTTCTTCCAGCCTGAAGGAGTAAAAGTTCTTAAAAGTATTCAGAGTGTCATCCTGGACCCCCAACGCTCAGAAGGCAGTGAGTTATCAATATTTACACTCTTCTTATAGGCTTCAAACCTTTCTTTTCTTATACATAGGTTTCTCAAGAGAAAAAATTATAAATGCATTAGCCATTGTAGTCTCCTATTTGTGGGAAGGCTTCTTACATCAGAAATAGGCTCACATCAGATAAATGGATGTCCTTGGAGTTTGAACCAGTATTCAGTACATAGCAAGGGCAGAAGGGGGAAGGTTAAAGATATGAAGGAGCCAGTTGGTTGATGGTAAAGGAAAGGGGTAATATAGGTAAGAAGAAGAAACAGAAGAGAAAACAACTATGAACAAAAATACAAATTAAAGTAGGGAGAGTGGAAGACGTCTAGGCCAACCACTGGTCATTAGTGGCTGTTCGATGGTCAGTACAGAAGCTAAACTATTTCTGTGAAGGAAGAGCATGCAAAAATGTAATATATAACAGCAGTGTTATGCAACCTCGGCCTTTCAGCTGTTTTGAAACTACAAGTCCCATGAGCCATTGCAAGACCCTGACAATCACAGGCATGACTCCTAGAGGCAGAGGCATGATGGGATTTGTACTTTCACCATAGCTGTAGTGCCGAGACTACCTACCCCCATATTACATCATTAGCAGTCCTTAAATGTGGTGGTTGAATCAAATATTAGATGGAACTGAGTGGTACATGGAGACAAGTGTCTTGCCCACATCCCTAAATGATCATAATACAAATGGAGAATCCACCAAGGGACTTTAAAGGCAATATCATGAATATAAGTTTAAAAGGTAAATGCCAATATTAAAGCGGAGGTCTGCCCACCCCTGCAAAAATGAAAAGCCAACAGCTACACATACTGCAGCTGCTGACTTTTAATAATAGGACACTTACCTGTCCTGGAGTCCAGTGATGTCGGCACCATTGCCAGTAAGGAAACCCATTAGTGCAGCATTACGGCTTCACGCCGGTTCCATACTGCGCATGGGCGAGGTACCGTTGCGCTCTACTGCTGGCCCGGCGGCGGGGAAAGGAGGAGGGAGTGGAACTGCTGACTTAATTCGTCATGGCCAAGTCTCCCGGAAATGTGCCAAATGTGGCACCGGAGGGGGCGGGGGGGGGGGGGAGAGACAAATGAGTGGAAGTTACACTTTTGGGTGGAACTTCGCTTTAATTACAAATATATAAAAAAGACAAATAGGTCATCAAAATTACACCAAAGGATAGAAAATTTTGACATAAAAGCATAGTCAGGAAAAACGTTCTTGTCCAGGAGACTGTGTGCCGAAAGAAACTGCCAACAATCATTCAGCTTGGTCAGTCAAGGTATGATCATCAGGATAAGTCCCTAGGTGGTGGGTGGTTGCATTTGTTTCCAGGCTGAGTACATTTCCTGAAAAGTACAGTAAAATTCCTCTGTCAAATATTTCACAAGCCGCTCCAGGTGAGATCGGGCTCCACACTCCACAAGGAAATCTCAAGTGCTGGCTTGGCTCATTTCCACCAAAGCAGTCAGTTGTACCAGTATTGCCCTGTACACACGGTCGGAAATTCCGATGGAAAAAGGCCGACAACAAAATCTGATTGCATAAATTCTGATCGTGTGTAGACTATTCCGACGGACAAAGTGCCACGCATGCTCAGAATAAACTAAGAGACGAAAGCTATTGGCTACTGGCCCGTTTATAGTCCCGATGTATGTGTTGTATGTCACCTCGTTCAGAACAATCGGATTTTCAGACAACTTTGTGCGACCGTGTGTATGCAACACAAGTTTCAGACAAAATCTGACGGATTTTATGGTCGGAATGTCCGACCGTGTGTACAGGGCATAAGAGGAATGCAGCACACCGAGATATAAAATAATATTCTTCCTTTAATAAAATAGCCAGCAGGAATAAATTCTATGGTGACATGTTTTGCACTAGGCAAAGCGCTTCCTCCAAGAATCCTTGAGAAAGTGCTGTGCCAGTGTAGTATTATTTTGCATCTCAATGTGCAACATTCCTGTTGCTGGTACAATTGTTAATGGAAAAATCCTTGTTGACCGTACCAGAAATGTAGTGCCCTTGTAACTTTCTTTGCACGGAACTGATATTTCAAGCAATGTAATCCACTTTCCTGGCTAATTTTTTTTATTAACTACAAACCATCTCCACCCTACGTTATGGGGATGGGGAGAGAAGGAGGTGTTTGAAATCGAAAAATTAAGAGAAACCTAGTGTGACAATAATGCTCCTCCATAGATATAGAACAATGAGTGAGCATTGTCACCCTAGGATAGGAGGTGCATTGCTGGCTGGATCGCAATGTGAAAAAAAAGAATAAAAACAAAGAAAACGAATGCAGCCACCATGTCTAAGGACTTGTAAGCTGCAATATATTAAAATTTGGATTTAGGGTTTAGAGCTGCTTTATGTTTGGAAACTTAGGTCATAGTTGAAAAATATATTTTACAGGCTTTAAGAGATACTGAGCATATCACATAAAAACAATGTTTTATATCACATTTCATGGCATTCTTCTTTTATGAAATTGATTAACCACTTCCCACTCGGCCAATGTACATAAACGGCTGGGTGGGCTCTCTTTTCTTCTGAGTGGACGTTCAGGAATGTCCTTCAGAAGGAGGGGGGTCGCGCGCGTGCGTGCCCGCTCAGCGTCGCGATCCCGATGCGCTCGTGTCACCCGGACACGGCGCATCTTCCGATCGCCAGGAGGGCTCTGTGATTGGCCCTCCTGATCACATTACGGCTGTGTCCAATCACAGCCATCATGTGATGTAAACACAGATCCAGTTTCTAGGCAATCAGCTCTTCTCTCCTCACACGGAAGTTGTCAGTGAGGAGAAGAGAGCAGATCTCTGCAGCCGGCTGGTGATGAGTGAGTATGAGCTGTTTTTTAACGCTTTTTACTCACTGATCACTAACCTAGTGTAAACACACATGTCCTCAAATAATAAAAACATATGTCCCCCACATATGTCCCACTAAAATCACATGTCCCAATGATTATCTGTACACATATGTCCGTGATCACCTGCGCACATCTGTACATGATCATTTGCGTACATATGTCCGTGATCATACAAACCTATTATTATACACTTAACTGAATTTTTTTTACCAAAAACATGTAGCAGAATACATTTTGGCTTAAATTTATGACAAAATTTGATTTTATTGGATTTCTTTTAAAATAGAAGAAAATTTCCGCTCTTTTTTCATTTATATCGCAAAAAATTTAAAATGGATTCATGAATAAATACCATTAAAATAAAGCTCTATTTGTGCGAACAAAATGATAAAAAATGTAATTTGGGTAGAGTGTAGCATGACCGCGCAATTGTCATGAAAGCTGAAAAATGGTCTGGGAAGGAAGGGGGCAAAAGTGCCCAGTACTGAAGTGGTTAAATAGTTGGAAAACATGTTTGGCGCACTAGTAATGATCCTTGTTGTTCCACAATAACTATTATTTTTTGGATAGACCAAGATAGGTTTAACACGTTTGTCAGGATTCTATTGCTTTCAGTAATCCTACTGGAGAGATTTTGAAATGTATTTCCTGTCCCTGTGTAGGCAGGTGCAATCTATTCTCCACTGCAGGTGGCGCTCTTCCGCAGCAACAATGTTGTTGGAAAGGGAGTCAAGAGAAACAGGGTTTCTCTATGGTTTCCTGGTTCACTGGAGAAGCTATCCTATTAGATGCTGCCACCCCATGTGACTTGAGCAGCTATCTTGGGTCAGGCAGAGCCTATTTAAAGCCCAGGTTTGCCATGCATTTTGCAAGTTGGCAGAGCAGGGACAGGTACCCTGTCTGTTAGGGACAGTTATAGCAGTAGGGAAAGGTTTTGTACTAGGAGGGAAAGTGCAGGGTTGCTGCTCTTCAGGGCATCTTCCCGACTAGGCATGAGATGGACAGGCCACATTCTGCCCCTCTCTACAGACCTTCTCAGTCCAGCTGGAACCCGCTCTGTTCATGTGCTGGAAACTATGAGTACACCCATCTGGCCAGTCTTTCTACTTGGTTTGTTGTGAACTATTGCTGCATTACTTCAATACAGGTTTTATATTGTACCTGACTGTGTGAATTATTACTGCTGCACCATGCTGCACCCCACCTCCACCCGTGATACAACAAGACATGAAAGGAAATGTTCCCAAAGGGTAGAGAAAAGCCATCTTAGACAGATGTTTTTGAAACAGGTGTCCACATTGGAAGATTTGGCCCTCTATACCTGTTCCAGCAAATGTGTAATGTTTTTCACTTCTGTCCTAGTAAAAATAGGCAAAAGATTCTCTCCAGTGGGCATACAGACAGACATGGATTGGAACACAATTGTCCTTATTTATTGTTAAGAATAAAGAGGGGGGGGGGGGGTGCACTGGACTGCATCAAAAACGCACTGAAACGAATCAAAAACACACCATACATGCGCATGCAGAAAAGCATCTGGCACGCATCTGGATCTACCTGATTATAGGCAGCCTACAGGTTTTCAAAGCCTATAAATCTTCACTCCCTGTCCCTTATCTCTATTATACCTGTTAAGCCATCTACTTACAACCAATGACTGTCTTTCCTCTCTGTAAACCCTTGCAGCAACTGGAGTCCAGGTAATCACCATTAATACTTTACCACCAACTGATATTGTGCCGAACTCTGAAGCCCAGACCTACGTTAGCGTAAAAGGTAAGTGGTTTCATTCTGACATTGAAGGTTTGTGGTGAGGTGCTTGTGCATTGTGGATTGCCAGATATCATGTATGTCATTGGTAGTGTGTTGTCTCATCTGCTACGAATTTTATATAATCTTCAGGAAAAGGCTGACACTTATGTCCAAAGAAGATGGTTCGTGTAGCCCCCCGCAAAGTTAACAAAACCCACTGAAGGAACAACATTGGGTGTACTATTGATACTGTCCACTAATCACATTCAGGCCCTTGTGCCCTGGGAAGGGGACTGATGTTCCACCATTTTGGCCTTGAGGAATTCTCAACCTCTGAGATCCCGTCATGTGTCAAAGTACCAACCGTGGTAGGCATAATAGGGCCAATGTGTTGGCATGGCTGTATCCCATGTGGTTCACCACTGTGAAGCTCCCACCACATCAGGAAATATTTGCATCAAGTATATTGCCATTGTACACTGACTACAAATATGTGATTGGGGTCATGGTCATGGATTGAGCAACCACCTTGCCAAGAATAGCCTTCTTGATCCCCTTCAGTCTGGATTTCGTCCTCAACACTACACAGAAACTGCACTCCTAAAACTAACAAACTATCTACTAACGGCCAAAACCAATGGACACTATTCTGTACTCTTGGACTTTTCTGCTGCCTTCGATACAGTTGACCACCTCCTCCTCCTCCTCCTTCAAAAACTCCATGCCGTTGGGCTCTGTGACTGTACTCAGACTGTTCGCTGGTTCTCTTCCTACTTATCCAGCCACACCTTTAGCGTTACTTACAACTCTACTTCCTCCTCTTCTCTTCCTTTCTCTGTTGGGGTCCCATGTTCTGTTCTTAGGCCTCTCCTATTTTCAATCTACACATCCTCTCTGGGTCAGCTGATAGCCTCCCATGGCTTCAAATACCATCTCCACACCAAAAATGTATTTCTCTACCCCTCAGCTCACTTCCTCAGTCTCCTCACATATCACTAACTTACTAACAGATATATCAGTCTGGATGTCACATCACTTCCTCAAACTCAATCTATCCGAAACCGAATTTATATTTTTTCCTCCATCATATGAACCTTCCCCTGCTTTCTCTATCAAAATTTATGGCATAACTATCAGCCCATCCCTACATGCCAAGGTCCTAGGTGTAGTCCTGGACTCTGAACTCTCCTTTAAGCCCCACATCCTATCACTGTCCAAATCCTGCTGCTCAACCTCCGCAACATCTCCAAAATATGCCCTTCCTAACCAAGGACACAACAAAGCTCCTTATTCACTCCCTGGTCATCTTTTTGATAGCAATTAACATACTATTTGCATACTCCATGATCTTGTAAAATATATTGTACCCTTCACATTCTCAGGCAGTCTTCTTGGAGAAACTCTGGAGAATTCCATTGATGGTGCCAATTTGAAACATCTAATCACAGTGCCCTCTGGTTGTGGAGAGCAGATTATGATGAGCATGACGCCAACTGTGATTGCCACTCGTTACCTTGACACCACCAACCAGTGGGAAAGACTTGGGGTTGAACGCAGAGCAGAGGCCATTAAAAACATTGAACAAGGTAGGCCTAAAAATGTGCAAGAGTCAACTCATGATACTTCAGTTAAAAAAAGGCTCAGCTGACATGGATGTTCATACTTATTTCTCTAGGATACATCCAACAGATGACATATCGGAAACCTGAAAACTCCTACTCTGCATTTACTAACAGACCTGGCAGCACTTGGTAAGACCACTAAGTCACAGTTTGGCCAAATATTTCCATACATCTCATCACATTCCTCTCTTACTTTTTATGTGTTGCCTTCCGTCTGTTTTATCGTATCTTTTTCCTTCAATAGGCTCACTGCCTATGTGGTGAAGGTGTTTGCAATGGCAACAAGATTGATGAACGTAGAAAAGAATATTTTGTGTGGGGCTATGAATTGGCTCCTTTCCGAAAAGCAGTTACCCAATGGAGTGTTCAAGGAAGATGCTCCAGTCATACATGGAGAGATGGTGGTATGTTAGGAAATTTAGGAATAAAAGGTTATTTTTTTTATTTTAGTTTTGAGAAACAAGGAACTTTTTGCTTTCCTTCCCTCCATATTTCAGAGAAATGTGCCAAAAGATTGTGGGCCAGTAGTTAAATAAATAGGGATGTGCTAACTCTGTGGGATTTAACTTCAATCAGCCATATATGTGCGACTTACATTTGAGGTACAGCAGACTTAGAGGTTTATTCATGTTTTTTATGTGAGTTGCATCTGAGTTGTGGTATTTTTTTATCCAATTTAGGGGAAAAAAAAACACTTTAAAGCAGTATTAAACCCTAAACCAAAAATGTAAGCTGTAGTGGCTGGATTAGTCTTCTATTTAAGGCTTTTTTTCCCCTCTGTCTTACCCAGTGATTGGGCCAGTAACATACCTCCTGTACTAGAGCGTCTTCACTCTGGATGATGGAGCACAGGGGGCACATTTGGACAGAAGCATTGGAAATCTGGGGGGAGGGGATGGACTAGCAGATTTAAATACACTTACTATTTGAAATCAAGCTCCAGCTATAATCGATTACGGCAAACAGTTTTTTTCCTTTTGGGATAAATGTTTAACATATGTAGCACCCTGGTTAATTGTTAGAGATCAATTGATTCCTCTCTAAATTTCTTTTCTCTCCTGTCACTAGGTGGCACTGTGGCTGGTGACATTAGATTGACAAGGGCTAAGCAAGGTCAGGTCATGAATGGATGGTGTGTCTCAGCCAATTGGCGGAGGTTTCTTTTAGTCCCTTGGCCTACTAGGAGAGACTATTTTTTTGGGTGGAGTCAGATGATCGGGGTTCTGTGCCACCTGGGCGGCTGTCTGGGTGGATGTGTGTTATTTCAGCCCGGGCTGCTAGGCTGGAAGCCTGAGGCCTATCCCGGGGACACCAGGCTGCTAGGCTGCCTGAGGCCTATCCAGGAGCAGGAGAAGCGGCGTAGGGTTGGGACTGCAGGATTGGAGTCCAACCAAGTTGTGTTTGGATGTAGAGGGGAAGCATTCGCCACTAAAGGGCCATTCATCTTACTACTGGAGACCACTGTGAGTAAGCTGAAGCAAGTACCAGAGCAGTCTTCTCACCAGCCGGGGACGGGATGGTGAAGAAGTGGGAAAGCATCAGCAGAGCCAAGCCAGGGACCCAGCAGGACAGCGGGGGGTGGCGCTTGAGGAGTATACAGCGGGGTAGCTGTGGAAGAGCTCATGGGATCCAGTGACGACTGGGATCTGGAAGTCTAGTGAGAGACTGGGAGCCCAGTGAGTGAAGATCTAAAGTGGGAAAGTAAAGGACTGTGTTACTAAGAGTTAAGTACAACTACCTTTGGTAACTCAAATAGTAGGTGGTGTTGCGCTCCTAGCAATACATTTTTTTTTAAAATCAGCATACACAATTATCGTTAATGCGAAAAGAGTTAATTCGTAAAAAATGAGTAATCACCCGTTTTAACTCTCACAGTAAAGTGCTAGCGTGCAAAAGAAAATTACACAGTGTGCAAATTCAAGCAAACATAATTGACGGTATTACTAAGTGCAATCCATAAATGTGCAAAATATATAAATAGGCCTAACCATAGATGTGCAACATAAGCAAAATGTGCAAATAGGCAAAAATAAATCACAGGGATAAGCATAAGTATATAAAATCTATAGTGCAATATTGGACGCTCTTCAGGGTCCGGTGTGCAAAAATAGTGCAGGTGTGCAAGTGTTTCTCAGGAACACTGTGTGGTGATACAATAATATCCAGTGTCGCTGTGACTTTAAGTGCAAAAATGTGTCTTCAGTGTCACTGACACCCGTGGTTGTAGTAAATGATTACCTTACTGCTGTAAGGTAAACAGCATGTAGAGAAGATAAGGGGAGTTGGGGGGTATGTTCCTGTGCGTTCCTACTGTTTATGGAGCAGAACCAGGGGGGATGCTTTCCTTTCTTTCCAATGAATAGTTGTTTATAATCGCTCAAATGCTCAATATGTCAGGGTATAAAAGAGGATAAAGAGCCTACCATGGTGCAGTATGTTTTTGGTAAAAAGCTGAAGTTTATTAGTAAAACCATAAAAGAACTCACATTTCCATGTGTGGATCATGCAATGTAAAAACGAGCGCTGAGCTCGTACCTGACCGTCTTTTCCGGTGTCTGTATGCCTCTCGGTATCCTACGCGTTACATCACAACACACGTGACTTCGACTGGGATGTAATGTAAAGGTGAACTAACAGCGTACACCCTCCCTACCCCCCCCCCCCCACCGTACTTACGTACCTGCGCAGCGATCCAGGGATTTAAAATCCCTGCTCTTCTCCCTCTTCTTTCTCCGGGGCTTAAAGGACAGATCAGAGTGATTCTGGTTGGTAAGCACCTGAACAGAGCATTGCTCTGTGACCTATCAGGGTGTAACAAGATAATTGCTTAGTCTGGGTAATCTGTATGGATAGTATTAAGTTATTCTGCCTCTGCAGGGAGGAACCGGAAACACCGACCCCGATGCTTCTCTCACCGCATTTGTCGTCATCGCCTTAGTGGAAGCCAAGGATTTCTGCCAAAATGAAGTTCCAGTAAGTAATGCCTTGTTTTTGTATGGTAATAATTAGTGAATGCAATGAATTATGAGTTCTGCTTGTAAGAGATGTTGGGGGATTCTGAGAATTCTATAAATCTTATATAGCACCTCTCTATAGCTATTCCCAGGACAAGTTGCCAAGCTGCCTTTTAGTTCAACTTCTCCCACTTGACCGATCTGTTTTCAGCTCAGACACAAGTAGGGATGTGGCCTCTTATGGTACCCTGCATCATCCACACCTGCCAGTGTTCACCCTAGTAAAAGGGATCGGCAAATCTGTCCAGGTTTGAATTTAAAAAAGGGTTCAGCAGATTCTGTTTGAAATTCGGTGAACCCGAACTTACTATAGCAGCAGATCCAATTAAAGTCTGTGTGGGGGTTGAATCTTGTCCTTCTAGCATAGACCTAAGTGATTAAATCTGTACCTTTAGACCCCTTTCACACCAGGGCGTTTTTGCAGCGTTTTAGCGTTAAAAATAACGCTATTAAAACGCTCATAAAACGCTCTCCATGCATCTCAATGGACCCTTTCACACCAAGGCGTTACGCTGGCTGAGCGTTGAGAAAAGTCCTGCAAGCAGCATCTTTGGAGCAGCTTTTGGGCGTTAAAAAAAGCGCTTCAAAAACGCTCCTCTCCATTGGAATGAATTGAAAGCGCTGTAAAAACGCCTATAATCCGCCCTGAGCTGTAGAAAAAGTCACATGATCTCAAAAAAAGTAAACATGCAAGTAGAAAGAGAGCATCTACAACAACAGGACTGAAATTGTGGAAAGGTCACAATGATTTCCAAGCCATCAAAGTGCCAAAGAAATCGTAGAAAAATGTAGATTTGAAGTAAAACAAGACACTGCATGTACTTTATATAAACTGCTTGTTTTTACATGATCTCACAAACAAAAGATAAACATGCAAACAAAAAGATAGCATCCACAGCAACAGGACTAGCTGTGGGGAGGTAACATGATCTCACTGAAGCGTAGGATGCTGGTAAATCAGGAAATCCTGTTTGTAGAGGTGGATAGGAGCTAAGAGAAGATGGAGGTTGAAAGAGACCAGGGATTTGGGACCAGTGGGAGTGGGATTAGGGTTGGAGATTAGGGTTCTGGGACCAGTGGGAGTGGGATTATGGTTCTAGATTTGGGTTTTGGGACCAGTGGGAGTGGGATTATGGTTCTAGATTTGGGTTTTGGGACCAGTGGGAGTGGGATTATGGTTGGAGATTTGGGAGCAGTGGGAGTGGGATTAGGATATAGATACTTACGTTCCAATGCTCATTCGAGTATAGTTTCGGAATTTGTCTGGGTGCACTCTTAGGTGCTCATATAGCAACACAAATTGCCCGATAGAGCTGTGTGTTTGTAGGATGGGATGAACCCAATACCGACGTTGCTGCCTCTGTTGGTGGATATTTTCCCAATACAGTAGCACAAACATCAAGAACAGCTCCATGAACTCCATCTTCTTTCTGTATCCTCTGTCACCTCACAAGATCCCAGGAAGTAAACAGGAAGTGATGTAGGGAGGTGAGGTGGCTCTTTGACGCCCAACGCTTGTAAAACGCTTGTAAAACGCTGTAAAAACGCCCACAGCGTTGCGGTAATTTTAACGCTAGCACCCCAAAAACGCTGTAAAAACGCTGTAAAAACGCTCTAATAACGCTGTAAAAATAGCGGCGTTTTACCGCTGACGCTATGGGCGGTGTGGTGTGAAAGTGCTCTTAGTTAGGCACCTGTAAGAGAAACCTCCATTGTGTTATCACCTTGACAATCGGTGGGATCAGTACATCTGCCCAGGTTTGATTCACCAAGGGTTCAACAAATCCTGTTTGAAATTCGGCAAGCTTGAACCTTGCGGTGAATCCCATTGAAACAAATTCTGTCATTAAACCTTTGCTGTATTTGGGGCTAATAGGGCTACTGACGAAAAAAGGCATGCAAAGCTGGCTACCGCCATGGGTGACATGTACCAATGCAAAAAATATATATTAAAGCCATATATCGGGGATGTCTTTTCATGCAGCTTTGAGGGCAACATTGAAAATACACAAATCCTATAAATTACATGCTTGGGGGATGCAATAAAGCTGTAAGTGGTATAATGAAACAGGACAGAATGGCTTCCTTTGGAGGGGTGGCAGTTTGTGGTGTACCAGGACAGCACTTAAAATTCTGTTGAGAAAAGCCCCACATTACTGGTTCAGATACCGGGATGTTTCCTCAAGTCTGGTGTTGTACCTGAGGCAATGCTAGTCACCAGAAACCTTTCCCTGAGCTATGCAGGGAAAGGTTTCACCCTGCTTGTGATTTTCCCTCACCAGCATGGTCTCTCTTTCTGACCTATCACTTGCTCCAGGGGTGCCCGAATGATGTAGGAGGCCATACATATAAGGTCCCAGGTCAAGATGGCTACCTGAGGTCTTAAAAGGTTGCAGGGTCCAGTCAATCAGCTTGTTTCTCTAAGATCCATAAGGGAACAATTCCCTCAACAGACTTCACTCCACCTGTAACAATGGCACCGTGCCACCTAAAGGTTGGAGGAAAACCTGTGCCTGCCTACATGTAGGACTCTTCTCAAACCCATGGTTGACCTGAACCTCATCCCCCTTTAGCAGCAATGGCAGAGGTGGCATCAACATTAGTACCCCCTATCTTACTTCTGGTAGCTCCCCACCTTTATGGCCCCATTAGGATAAATGTAGACATCGGGCTCCAGGCTCAAGTCAAATGCAGCATGCTTTCAAGTGCTGTATATCTTAGCCTTTTTCCAAGATATAGGTAGAATATGCTCAGATTAGTGGCGTCTCAGTAACTGGAGTCTATGATAGATTGCTGCCTTGATTTTTTGCCCTCACTATTCCCTGTTCTTTATATACTTGCAGGAGCTGGACTCCAAACTGGATAAGAGCTCCGCCTACTTGGTGGATCGGCTGAAGACCTTGAGGAATCCATACAGCATCTGCATCACGTCATATGCACTCTCCTTGGTGAAAAAACTTCCAGATCACAGCCAGCTCATAAAGAGTTCAACAGGTTTGTTCGAGAGTTTTCTCGTACTCCAAATTTCCAGACCGATTGTGGAAGGAACTTTTAGGGAATCGATATATATAGGGGTTTGGCATTGGAATTGGCAAGGAGGCAAAGCTAGATTATACAATGAAAAAAAAAATGTGGCTAACCTACGTACACGTGTTTCTACAATTTAAAAAATACATATATTTATTTAGAACAACTCTGCATAAACAAGAAAGAAATCAAAAATGAAAAACCATGGAAATTATAATAACCTATAATAGCCCACTGGCCTTTTTTTGGGGGGTGTGGCTACCTCCAAACAACCCATAAAACTCCACTATTATAAATATAGAAATGTTGTATATTATTTTACTTATTTGAGGAACCTACTGTATGCACTAACCCATCTTTTAAGTAATTCATTTAATGCAATCAATATTTTTAAAAGGTATTCCATTTTAATCCCTTTCCTTCTCTCAACAACTATTCTCACCCTTCCAATTGGCATATATAGCTCTACTGACTAGTCTCGGATATACTTCTCTGTTTTTACCTATTTTTTTCTGTACATAAAAGCAAGGATTTTTAAAATCTTAGCACATGTTGAATGTATTATTAAGCTGTGGCATACCCACTGTCTATAAAAAAATACAAAAAAATATAGCAATTAGTCACAATAACCTGGACATGTTCTGTAATGGTGAAGATGTTTAGTAGCTTCTCCAAGACACCTAGAGAAACTATGAAATGCCTTCAACATTAAAGAACATGTTGAGCCAGTTGAATTTGACTACTACTGTAATGTAACTACTACTACTTCAGTAGCTATACCATGACCTGGATAATTGAGAACCTTCACAAACATCCAAAAAAAAAAAACTATTCTTATTACTATTATTTGTTTAAAATGTGTTTTCTTCTGTGGTTAGGTGGCACCCATTGGGCAGACTATTCCTCAGATCTCTACATGATTGAAGCCACATCATACGGCCTACTGGCCCTTCTCAACACAAAGCAGTACATATTGGCTGAACCTGTGGCCAAATGGCTGATAGAACAAAGATTCTATGGCGGGGGCTATGGATCCACACAGGTAGAGTACACTCTGCAGGTAGAAGGATGAAAGAGAATGGGGAAGTGCAATGCAATCCTAGGTTCACTTTCCACCAGGGACACTGTCTTCATGGGGTCCCCATGTGCCTACTTCCTCCATCAACCCAAAAACATAATGGTAGTCACATTTTTTATTATTTTTAAAAAAATACACCATTTATTGTCCCAGTGTCAACAGGCACCAGTAAATGACAAGTAATCTCTCCAGTTGGAACCCAAACAAAAATTAAAACCTACCTGTAACTACTGTTCTTTAAAGTGTCTACGTATGCCGGAGATTTATAGAAAAAACACTTGCCATTTTTTTTCAATGGGGCAGAGCTAAGAGCAACATTGACATCCATAGCTACCAATCAGGTTTAACTTCCCCTTTATTGAACTATGAATTGTGATTGGTTGCTTAGAACCACTTTGGTATTTGGTCTTAGTTTTAGTAGATTGACTCTGTAACCTGTTGGCTTTGTCCCCTTTCCTTCCAGGCCACCATAATGGTGTTCCAAGCATTATCAGAGTACCAGATTCACTTACCCCAAATGAACGAGATTGACATGGATGTGACCCTGTCTTTACCAGGGAGAAGGGAAACCTTTACATGGAAAATCCACCCAGACAATGCTCTTGTCCAACGCAGCGAGAAGGTCAGTGTGGTTCTATATGCACAATGTCAATGTGCCTTAAAGTGTATGTTAAAGCAAAAACTTTCTTTCTCGTCCATTGAGGGACAAAGAAAATGATTCAACTTTGGGTTATACTTCCACCTACAGGAGGATTGCACTCCAGCAAACAAAAAACATGTAGGCTAGCCCAGATTAATACATCTGACTACCAGCATGTTTCTTGATAGTGTCTAATGCCGCGTACACACGATTGGACTTTTCGAGGGACTAGGTCAGACGGTCTTTCCGACGGACTTTCAGCGGATCTCCAAATGAACGGACTTGGCCACACACAATCACACCAAAATCCGACGGATTCAAACGTGATGACGTATGACTGGACTAGAATAAGGAAGTTCATAGCCAGTAGCCAATAGCTGCCCTAGGGTCGGTTTTTGTTCGTCGGACTAGTATACACACGAACGGATTTCTCGGTCCGGCAGAGTTCTGGTGGAAAAATTAAAACATGTTCTATTTATACAGTCCCCAGGATTTTTGGCAAACAAAGGTCCGATGGAGCCCACACAAGATCGAATTGTCCGACGGACTCGTTCTGTCGGACCTTTGCTATCAAAAAGTCTGGTCGTGTGTACGCGGCATTAAGAGGATAGACATCTTCTCTTCAGCTCTAGTGTGTAAAAGACTGACTTAGTCCATATAGAAGTGCTCTGGCTTCTTGCTCCACCATCCGTAAATGGCTCGGACAAATAATTATTCAAGCTCATGATCTCAAGGAGATCCTGTCAAGGTGCACCCTATAAGATCCATGAGTGCTTCTTGGGCTTTTGATTTCAAACAACTGCTTTCCTGATTTACAAGACTGACACCTGGTCTTCTGTTAACACCTTCTGTATGTGCTACCAGGTAGATGCCTTGGCTTCTTCTTATGCCAGCCTTGTGCGTAAGGTCCTTCAGGCAACTCTTTGAGCTGCATGTAGGCAGGTGCAGTCTACTTTCTTCACCCGCAGGCGGCTCTGTTCCACAGCAGCACTGCAGTTGGAGAGGAAATCAAGAGAAACATGGTTCCTCTATGGTTTCCTGGATCACTGGGGAAGCTATCCGACAGGATGCTGCCTCCCCATGTGACTCTAGCAGCCATCTTGGGTCAGGCAGAACCTATTTAGGGCCCTGGCTCTCAGGTTCATTGTGCATTTTGCGAGTGGGTAGATTAGGGTTCAGGTACCCCCGCCTGGTAGGGACAAAACTAGCAGCAGGGAAAGGTTCCTGACAAGGAGGGAAAGTGCAGGGCTGGCAACTTTTCTGGAGATCTGAATTTGAATGCATTTATAATTGTTCCCACTCCGCAGAAGACTTTTGTTGTTTGAAAATTTTTATTTGATCAGCAGATACAGCCAATAGCCTGCAGCACTTATTAGTATATTCTATGTGTCTTTTTCTCTGGTTGCCTGGCACAGACATTGAGATTTAAATCTGACCATTTGGGTTTGTTTGTTTTTGTTGTTTTTTGTGAATTTTTGAGAAATTAGGGTGCTCATCAGACCTCATTATTATAACAAGGGGGTAGTAGTGACTAAAAAAAACGAAAAATAATGCAGCACTTATATAAAAAAAATGAAATGCATAAATATAAATGGCATTTGTGAAAATGTCCACCACGTGACAACTGACAAAAAACAATAAAGACCAATTGGTCTAGTGATTATGAACGCTGTCTGTGATTAGATGAATATGGACCACTAGACATCAAAACAGATCTACAGGTGAAGAAACTGCCACCAGATTTTTGAAGGCTTACCAGAAAGGTTGGACTTAAAGGGGCATATACCTCTCAAGTCAAAAAGGCTTGGATGTTAAAAAACACCATGGTTGATGGAAAACCAACGACAATCCTGATAGCCACGATCTCCCCAAACTTGGTAAGGTATGGGACATCAGTATGTGTTCAAATGGATGTCAAGCGAGATACAGCCGATGGGAGAACACCCGGGAGGTTAAAAATCAGCTCACGCGGTAAAACCAAAAGAACAAAAAAGGTTCCACATAGTGTGATAACGTTTGCAATTGTTTAATTAAAAAATAAGTAAAAAATTGAACGCGAGTCAATTGAGAATAAATCGCATAAGATGTTAATAGCGGCACTTCACCCAACGAGTTTCGTCAGAACAGACTTCATCTGGGGTAGTGGTGACTTCACTCTGCTCTGTCATGTGACAGAACTTGCTTGCTAGAGCAGTGTTTCTCAACTCCAGTCCTCAAGGTGCCCCAACAGGTCATGTTTTCAGAATTTCCCTCAGATGACACGGCCGTGGTAATTACTAAGGCAGTGAAACTGTGCAAAATAATGGAAAGCCTAAAAACGTGACCTGTGGGGGCACCTTGAGGACGGGAGTTGAGAAACACTGTGCTAGACACAAGCATTGTCACAAAGCAGGAGACCACATGCTCCCTCGTAACCAGAAACACTGGGTATTTTCTCTGGCTGTGGCAGGGGCAGGAGTGACAAGGGAATGCTGGTAGGGTTAGTACAACTGGGGCAGGAGGTGCCCTTTACAAACTTGCTGACAGTTTACCTTGAGCAGGAAAAGTGACAATATCTCTTTAAGAAAAGCTTGCTGGTGTCTGAAATCCCATTGTACTGGACTGTCTTTCTGCATCTTGGAGTTTATATATATTGTATATATTGCCCAGACTATGACACCTTTGTGGATAACATAAAAATGTGCATCTCCACAGGCTGCAATGAAAGACAAGATCACTGTGACGGCCAAAGGAAAGGGACAGGGAACGCTAACGGTGAGTGACAACATCATTGTTAAAATGGCACTTAAAGGTTCTAATTATAGAAAGTTTGCTGAACAAATGTGACACACATTCACACAGCTCTGACGAAACTTATATAACTACAGTAGTACCTTGGATTAGGCGCATAATCCGTTCCAGAGGAATGCTTGTAATACAAAGCACTCATATATCAAAGCGAGTTTCCCCATAGTAATCAATGGAAACTCAGATAATTTGTTCCAGTGTGTCACTGCTAGTGTATGCAGTACCGCATATGGCCAGAGGAGGGGGGCGCTGGAGACACTCAGAGAAGCTCAAAGGCCACTCAGAGATGCTCAGAGACACTCAGGAACAGACTGTTTCCAAGTGTCTCTGATCTTCACTGGAACCCCGGCACCTCTGGGCAAATGCGGTACTGCACACCCCAGAGGCTTAAATCCTGCTCGCCTTGCAAGACAACGCTCGTAAACCGAGTCAGGATTTTAAAAGAAGAACAGCTCGAAAAAACGCGTTACTCGCAAACCAAGGTTTTACTGTATCTTTAACCTCCTCGCGCCCGCCAGCGTGACGTACTTTTAGTGGGTTTATCTGAATGATGCCTGTAGCTACAGACATCATTCAGATATTGCCATTTTCAGCCAGCAATTCCCCACACTATAAGAATGATCATAGCGGCTGTTCCGCCGATTGATCGTTCTTATGGGAGGCAAGAGGGGACATTCCCCCGCTCCCGCCACCCTCCGGTGCTTCTACTGCCGGCCCCGGATGCTGATCATAGAGATTTCCGGCAGACCAGATGGTCGAGGAAGTCTCTATGATCGTCAGAGGGTGGGCGCAATGTTATGACGTCACGCTCCCAGCCTCTGCATTAAAAAAAACGGTGCCGCTTAGGCTGGAAAGCGACGATCGGTTTATTTTTTATTTTATTTCAGGCTTCCCAGCCTAGAGGTGAGATGTGGGGTCCTATTGACCCTATATCTCACTATAAAGAGGACCTGTCATGTCATATTCCTATTACAAGGGATGCTTACATTCCTTTGTAATAGGAATAAAACTGATCAAATTAATTTTTTTTTTCAAAAAAGTGTTAAAATAAAAAAAAGAAAGTATAATTAACAATAAAAAATTTTTTTTAAAGCGCCCCTGTCCCCGTGTGCTCGCACGCAGAAGCGAACGCATACGTAAGTCCCGCCCACATATGAAAATGGTGTTCAAACCACAATGTGAGGTATCAACGCGAACGTTGGAGCCAGAGCAATAATTTTGTCCCTAGACCTCCTCTGTTTCTCAAAACATGTAACCAGTAAAAAAATTTCAAGCATCGACTATCGGGATTTTTAAGTGCCGAAATTTGGTGCCATTCCACAAGCGTGTGCAATTTTGTAGCGTGACATGTTAGGTATCTATTTACTTGGTGTAACTTCATCTTTCAGAATATGTAAAAACATTGGGCTAACTTTACTGTTTTTTTGTTTTTTTCTAAAGCACAAAACTGTTTCTTTCCCCAAAAAAACGCGTTTGAAAAATTGCTGCGCAAATACCGTGCGAGATAAAAAGTTGCAACAGCCGCCACTGTATTCTCTAGGGTCTTTGCTAAAAAAAATATATATAATGTTTGGGGGTTCTGTCATTTTCTAGCAAAAAAATTATGATTTTTCCATGTAGGAGAGAAATGTCAGAATTGGCCCAGGTGGCAAGTGGTTAATGATCATAACCAACTTCTAGTGGCGATAATGTGGCTTTTTTTTTTTAACCACTTCAGCCCCGGTTTTTACACTTTGGATATGCGTAGTTTTAACTGACAATTGCGCGGTCATGTGACGCTGTACCCAAACGAAATTTACGTGCCTTTTTTTCCCATAAATAGAGCTTTCTTTTGTTGGTATTTGATCACCTCTGCATTTTTTAGTTTTTTCGCTGTAAACAAAAAAAGAGCGACAATTTTGAAAAGAATAACAAGATTTTTTTACCTTTTACTATAATAAATATCCCCAAATTTAAAAAAACAAAAACAAATTTCTTCATCGGTTTAGGCTGATATATATTCTTCTACATATTTTTGGTTAAAAAAAACTCAGAATGAGCATATATTGATTGGTTTGCGCAAAAGCTATAGCGTCTACAAACTATGGGAAAGATTTATAGCATTTTTTATTTTTATTTTTTTCACTAGTAATGGCGGTGATCTGCGATTTTTAGCTGTACTCCGACATTGCGACAGACAGATCAGACACTTTTGACACATTTTTAGGACCACTGACATTTATCCAGCGATAAGTGCTATAAATATGCACTGATTACTGTATAAATGTCACTGGCAGGGAAGGGTTTAACACTAGGGGGTGATCAAGGGGTTAAATGTGTGTTCCCTCAGTGCATTCTAACTGTGTGGGGATGGGACTGACTACACAAATCCCCGTGCTGGCTCTCGTGCACACAATCGCACTGCCGGCCATGAGCATAGGGTCCCCCACCGTGCAGCGGGTGCACACGTGCCCTCTGGTGGCTCTTAAAGATAACTCTGTACCCGTATGGGGTTTCATGCAGGGGTGCCATTCTGCCCCCGTAAAAAAAAAAAAGATGTGAGCCCTTTGGTAACCCGTTAAACACTTCAATCAGAAGAAAAAATTATTTTGTCCACTAGATGGTGCTTTTGATCGTATGAGATAGTTGTACATCAAATAATGCACTGTGTTGAGTTTCGTTGGAGCTGTGTGAATGTGTGTCAGATTCATTCAGCAAACTTTTTATACATAGACCCTAAAGTGTTATTCATTTTACATAATTTTGGATAGAGTGTAGAAAGGTTGGAACTCCTGACACATTTTTATTGCTATCTGCAGCCCCACTCCAGAGATTGCCCCTTCTTTTGTCCCAGTGACTATTTTATAGTTTTCACCCATAGCAATAATTGAGGAGCAATGTTTCAATGATGGCATCTCTTTTTAGTGGCAACTGTGCCTAAGATGGGATTTTTTCTCTTGGTTTTATGAGATTTCACTCACTTCCTATGGTGTCTCCAAGTCCAAGACAGGAAGTGGATCACAGAAAACAATTCCATGCCTTTAAAAAAAAAAAAAATAATATATATATATATATTTGTGCTCATAAGTTTACATACCCTGGCAGAATTTATGATTTCTTGGCCATTTTTCAGAGAATATGAATGGTAACACAAAAAAATTTCTTTCACTCATGGTTAGTGTTTGGCTGAAGCTATTTATTATCAATCAACTGTGTTTACTCTTTTTAAATCATAATCACAACAGAAACTACCCAAATGACCCCGATCAGAAGTTTACATACCCTGGTGATTTTGGCCTGATAACATGCACACAAGTTGACACATAGGGGTTTGAATGGCTATTAACGATAATCATCCTCACCTGTAATCTGTTTGCTTGTAATTAGTGTGTGTGTATATAAAAGTTCAATGAGTTTCTGGACTACTGACAGACCCTTGCATCTTTCATCCAGTGCTGCACTGAGGTTTCTGGATTCTGAGTCATGGGGAAAGCAAAAGAATTGTCAAAGGATCTGCTGGAAAAGTTAGTTGAACTGTATAAAACAGGAAAGGGATATAAAAAGATAGACAAGAAATTGGGAATGCTAATCAGCAGTGTTCAAACTCTAATGAAGAAGTGGAAAATGAGGGGTTCTGTTGAAACCAAACCACGGTCAGCTAGACCAACTAAAATTTCAGCCACAACTGCCAAGTAGGGATGAACCGAACACCCCCCGGTTCGGTTCGCACCAGAACTTTCGAACGGACCCCAAATTCGAACGAACGTTAGAACCCCATTGAAGTCTATGGGACTCAAACGTTCGAAATGAAAAGTGCTAATTTTAACGGCTAATATGCAAGATACTGTCCTAAAAAGGGTTTGGGGACCTGGCTCCTGCCCCAGGGGACATGGGTCAATGCCTAAAATGTTTTTAAAAATGGCCGTTTTGGCGGGAGCACTGATTTTAATGACGATTAAAGTGAAAAAAAAAGTGAAATATTCCTTTAAATATGGTGCCTGGGGGGGTGTCTGTAGTATGCCTGTGAAGTCCCACGTGTTTCCCGTGTTTAGAACAGTCCCTGCACAAAATGACATTAAACGGAAATAACACCATTTAAAACTGCTTGCGGTTTTAATGTTATATCTGGTTCCTGCAATATGGTTGAAAATCATTGAGAAAAATGGCATGGGTAGCCCTCCCTGCCCATTACCAGCCTATTTGGGTCTTGTACGCATATTAAGGGGAACCCTGTACCCATATTAAAAAAAGGAAATGCGTGTGGCCCCCAGGCCCTATATACTCAGAACAGCAGTATACAGGCGGTGCAAACAAGACAGGGACTGTGTAGGTTTGTTGTGTTAAGTTGAATCTGTTTGTAATTTTCAACTGGTACATTTTTAAAGTGTAGCTCCAGTCAAAAAAACTATTTTTAAGCTTTTTGGAAAACATAGGGAAGGGTTATCACCCCTGTATAATTTGTTTTGTCGTCCATCTTTTTTCATCTCACTTGCTGTTGTCTCCTTCCGTTTGCAAGTAGGAGATGTTTGTAAATTGGATGTTTGAAAGTAGGGGCCTGCCCTATATGCTCTGCAGAAATGGCGGAACAAGGTGTTGGTTTTGCCACAACATTGTAAGCCCTCAAAGTGACTCTTGGTGGGCGCTGGAGCGCCCTACTGTGAACGATTATATCAAGAATTGTAATTACATGCCATTGTTGAACAGTGGTAGAAAAATTGACCTTTGGTGGTTGTGGTGCTGGTGCCACAACACTATAAGTCCTCACCGTTACTCTGGGTGGGCACAGGAAGGGGCCCTCCTGTGAAATATTATATCAAGAATTGTAATTACATGTCCCTGTTAAACAGGGGCAGAAAAATTGGGCCTTAGGCACTGGTGCTGGTGCCACCACACTGCAACCTCTGCCATATACTCTAGTTTTATTGCAGGAATTAGCCCTGCTGCAAAGCATTGCATCAAAAATCATACTTAAACGCCCCTGTTAAACAGGGGCAGAAAAATTGGGCCTTAGGCACTGGTGCTGGTGCCACCACACTGCAACCTCTGCCATATACTCTAGTTTTATTGCAGGAATTAGCCCTGCTGCAAAGCATTGCATCAAAAATTGTACTTAAACGCCCCTGTTAAACAGGGGCAGAAAAATTGGGCCTTAGGCACTGGTGCTGGTGCCACCACACTGCAACCTCTGCCATATACTCTAGTTTGATTGCAGGAATTAGCCCTGCTGCAAAGCATTGCATCAAAAATTGTAATTAAACGCCCCTGTTAAACAGGGGCAGAAAAATTGGGCCTTAGGCACTGGTGCTGGTGCCACCACACTGCAACCTCTCCCATATACTCTTGTTTGATTGCAGGAATTAGCCCTGCTGCAAAGCATTGCATCAAAAATTGTACTTAAACGCCCCCTGTTAAACAGGGGCAGAAAAATTGGGCTGATGGCATCAACCAGAACCAGAAATGTTCTTCCAACATATCAGCGGAGGAGGAAGAGGATAGACAATCAACATAACAGGACAGTCACTCAGCATCAGCATAAACAGTCTTGAAGGGATGTGGTATTTCAAAAAAAATTATTCGGTTACATCAGCTTCAGGTGCTTGGTAGCTGTGGGTGATCCAAGACTGATTCATCTTGATGAAGGTCAGTCGATCAACTGATTCGGTGGACAGGCGCACCCTGTGATCGGTAACAAAGCCACCAGCAGCACTGAAGGTGCGTTCCGAAAGAACACTGGATGCAGGACAGGCCAGTAGCTCAATTGCATACTGTGCAAGCTCTGGCCAGTGATCCATCCTCAAGACCCAGTAAGCCAGAGGATTTTCGGTGGGAAAGGTGTCCAAGTCTGACCTTGCCCCTAGGTATTCCTGCACCATGTAAATCAGACGCTGGCGATGGGTGCTGGAACCGATCATACCTTGGGGCTGCGGACTAAAAAATTGTCTGAAAGCATCAGTCAGACGGCCACCTTCTCCACCGCTCCTTCTGACCGATGCCTCAGCAACACGTTGTCCAGGACCAGGAGTTTGTAACCTCCCAGTCTCTGGGAACGCGTTGCACAGACCTTTCTGCAAGGCCTCCCGGAGATGTCTCATCCTCTGCTCCCTCTGCGATGGCAAGATAAGGTCGGCAACCTTACCCTTGTACCGTGGATCAAGGAGAGTGGCCAGCCAGTAATGGTTCCTCTCCTTGATCCGAAGAATACGAGGATCCTTCCGCAGGCTTTGCAGGATCAGGGAGGCCATGCAGCGTAGGTTAGCTGAGGCAGTCGGTCCGGAGTCCTCTGGGTCACTAAGGACAACATGATCCGCAGCTACCTCCTCCCAGCCACGTACAAGTCCACGTGTTTCTTGGGACTGTAAATCATCCCTACAGGACTGCTGCTGCTGCTGCTGCTGCTGATGCTGAGTGCCAGCATCCACCTCCATGCTGACACAATCATCCTCCTCCTCCTCTTCCTCCTCCTCATCCTCTTCCTGTGTGATGGGTGGCACAGCAGGAACACTGTCTGGATAAAGGGGGCCTTGAGAGGCAAGGATGTCCTCCTCTTCCTGCCTCTGTTCTGCCTCAAGCACCCTGTCCATTATTCCACGCAGCGTATGCTCCAAGAGGTGGACAAAAGGTACAGTGTCACTGATGCATGCACTGTCACTGCTCACCATCCTTGTGGCCTCCTCAAACGGTGACAGGACAGTGCATGCATCCCTGATCATGCCCCACTGGCGTGGTGAGAAAAAACCAAGCTCCCCTGACCCTGTCCTGGTGCCGTAGTCGCACAGGTACTCATTGATGGCCCTCTGCTGCGTGTGCAGCCGCTGCAGCATGGCCAATGTTGAGTTCCATCTGGTGGGCATGTCACATATAAGGCGGTTCTTGGGCAGGTTCAACTCCTTTTGGAGCTCAGCCAGCCGAGCACAGGCATTAAATGATCGGCGGAAATGCACACAGACTTTCCTGGCCTGCTTCAGGACATCCTGTAAGCCGGGGTACCTGCCCAAGAACCGCTGCACCACCAGGTTAAGGACGTGAGCTACACAGGGCACATGGGTCAGTTGTCCCTGTCGGAGGGCGGAGAGGAGGTTGGTACCATTGTCGCAAACCACCATTCCTGGCTTAAGCTGGCGTGGCGTCAACCACCTCTCGGCCTGCCCCTGCAGAGCTGACAAAACATCCGCCCCAGTGTGGCTCCTGTCCCCCAAACAAACCAGCGCAAGCACGGCATGGCATAGTTTTGCCTGCGTACTTGCGTAGCCCCTGGAACGCCTACGGAGCACCGCTGGTTCTGAGGACAGAGCACTGGAAGAGGCCATGGAGGAAGAAGAAGAGGAGGGGGTGGAGGAGAGAGGTGTGTCACAACCAATAGTAGCATTTTGGAGGCGTAGTGGCGGAACAACCTCCAACACTACTGCACCTTGTCCTGCATCCTTCCCAGCTGCCAGAAGAGTGACCCAATGGGCCATGAAAGACAGGTAACGTCCCTGTCCATGCCTGCTGGACCATGAGTCAGCGGTAATATGCACCTTACCGCTGACTGCCCTGTCCAGCGAGGCAAGGACATTGCCTTCCACATGCCGGTAGAGAGCCGGAATCGCCTTCCGTGAGAAAAAGTGGCGTTTGGGGACCTGCCACTGAGGAACCGCACATTGTACAAACTCACGGAAGGGGGCCGAGTCTACCAACTGAAAAGGCAGCAGTTGAAGTGCTAGCAATTCAACCGCTGGGCATGTGGATGGCTGGGAGTGAACTTCTTCCGCCGGTCCAGCAGCTGGGGCAGGGACATTTGCCTGCTATAATCGGACGTGGGTGTACCGCTAGCAGAGTTCCCGGAAGCACTTGGCTGTGACACACCTAATTCTACACCTTCATTCCTCTCAGAGCAGGTTTCAGAGAGGACTGAAGGTCTAGTGGGGTTGGAGATGCCAGCTGATGAGGAGCAAGGAGAGGTCCGCTTTGTTCTTTGGTGTGGGTCTTTGAGGTACGCTTGCCAACGAGCTGCATGGCAGGTCAACATATGTCTGGTCAAGCATGTGGTGCCCAAGCGGCTGATGTTTTGGCCACGCGAGATACGCTTGAGGCATATGTTGCAAATAGCAGCGGTGCGATCTGATGCACTCGTCTCAAAAAAGGCCCACACCAAAGAACTTTTAGAATAACGCGCAGAGGCAGCGCTCTGCACAGGCGGAGCTCTGCGGTGTGATTCAGTCGGTGTGCTGCCCCTAAGCTGGCCCCCGGAGGGCATACTGCCTCGTTGGACATGTGCCTCCTCCTCCTCCTCCTCCCTCCTTCCAGGCACCCACGTGGAGTCAGTGCCCTCATCATCCCCTCCCTCTTCATCGCTGTAGCAAACCTGGCAGTATGCTGCAGCTTGTGGAACATGACTGCCAGATTGCTGTCCTTCTTGAGCATCCCCTCTGTCTGCGCTCACGCTACTGCCTTCCTCTAGCTGAGTGTCATCATCAGAGCCCACAAAACACTGGGCATCCTCCTGGAGCATGTACCCAACACTGTGCTCTAGGGAAGGAGTCACTGATGATGACATTGAGAGGAGGGAAGACGATGCGTTGGCAGCTGCTTTGCTACTACCCTGAGACTGGGTGAGAGAGGATGAGGAGGATGAAGAGGGCTTGGTCATCCACTCTACCAAGTCGTTGGCATGTTGCGGTTCAACATGTCCAGCTGCCGAAAAGAAGGACAAGCATGTCCCATGGCCACGTGCTGATGACAATGCACCGCGTCCACGACCAGCACTGTTGTCTCTAGACACAGAGCCTGCTTGCCCTCTTTTATCGGCTCGCGCCTGTCTGCCTCTCCTTGCTGGCCTTCCAGACATGGTAATGGCCTGAAGGGAGTTGGGTAAAACAGTAGTTGGGTAGTGTATATTGTGCTGGAGGCACACAACACCCACTAACTCCTGCAAATGCCTTTATTATAGAACACCAGAGATAAAGGGGTATATACAGATGTATACTGTGCTGGAGGCACACACAACTTCCAATAACTCCTGCAGATGGCAAGTGGGCTCAAATAGAGAAAAGCTATGTAGGTGGATATAGCGGTATGTACTGGGTACAAAGCACGCAGACAGCACGCACTATCTCCTAACACTACTGGGTACAGAGCACGCAGACAGCACGCACTATGTCCTAACACTACTGACTGCAAGCTCTATTATAAAAGATAGATCACTGCTACTAGCTATATAGGTGAGGTGAATATAGCGGTGTATACTGCGGTCAGGGCACGCAGACAATAACCAGAGAACACCAGAGATAAAGGGGTATATACAGATGTATACTGTGCTGTGCTGGAGGTACACACAACTTCCAATAACTCCTGCAGATGGCAAGTGGGCTCAAATAGAGAACAGCTATGTAGGTGGATATAGCGGTATGTACTGGGTACAGAGCACGCAGACAGCACGCACTATCTCCTAACACTACTGACTGCAAGCTCTATTATAAAAGATAGATCACTAGCTATATAGGTGACGTGAATATAGTGGTGTATACTGCGGTCAGGGCACGCAGACAATAACCACTACACAACAGCAAGATAGAAAATCGTCCGAAAACGATCGGTGTATACTGTGTTGAAGGTACACAGAACACCCACTGCTTCAGACGCCAACACACTACACGAGGCCGCCGCAATGGCGGCCTTATATAGTGTGGGGCGTGCACTACACAGCCTGAGCTATGATTGGCCACAGGCATCCTGCCTGTGGCCAATCATGGCTCTCCTCGCTGCTGGCGCTGCGATTGGCCAAGCATGCGGGGTCACAGTGCATGCTTGGCCAATCATGAGCCAGCAATGCACTGCGCCATCGCGGTGCATTGTGGGCCGTGAGCGTCACGCGAATTTGACGCGAACGGACCAAAATGTTCGGATTTCGCCGAACTGACGAACAGCCGATGTTCGAGTCGAACGTACGTTCGACTCGAACACGAAGCTCATCCCTACTGCCAAGTAAATTGTTCAGATGCAAAGAAAACCCCACAAATAATGTCATTTGAAATACAGGACTCTCTGAAAACATGTGGTGTGGCTGTTGCAAGATGCACAATAAGGAGGCACTTGAAGAAAAATGGGCTGCATGGTTGAGTCACCAGAAGAAAACCATTACTACGCAAATGCAACAAAGTATCCCACTTACAATACAACAAATAGCACAGAGACAAGCCTCAAACCTTCTGGCACAAAGTAATTTGGAGTGACGAGACCAAAATTTAGCTTTTTGGCCACAACCATAAATGCTACGTTTGGAGAGGAGTCAACAAGGCCTATGATGAAAAGGTCCACCATTCCTACTGTGAAACACGGTGGTGGATCGCTGATGTTTTGGGGATGTGTGAATTACAAAGGCACAGGAAATTTGGTCAAAATTGACTGTCAAGATGAATGCAGTATGTTATCAAAAAATACCGAAGGGACATTTGCATTCATGAGCCATGAAGCTGTTCATGGGTCGTACTTGGACATTCCAACATGAGAATGATCCAAAACACAAGGCCAAGTGGACCTGTCATTGGCTACAGCAGAATAAAGTGAAGGTTCTGGAGTGGCCATCTCAGTCTCCTGACCTCAATATCACTGAGCCACTCTGGGGAGATCTCAAAGGTGCCGTTCATGGAAGACAGCCCAAGAATTTACAGGAACTGGAGGCTTTTTGCCAAGAGGAATGGGCAGCTTTACCATCTGAGAAGATAAAGAGCCTCATCCACAAATACCACAAAAGACTTCAAGCTGCCATTGATGTTAAAGGGGACAATACACGGTATTAAGAACTGGGGTATGTAAACTTCTGATCAGAGTCATTTGTGTCGTTTCTGTTGTCATGATTTAAAAAGAGTAAACACAGTTGATTGATAATAAATGGCTTCAGCCAAAAATGAACCATGAGTGAAAGAAACGTTTTTGTATTTATCATTCATATTCTCTGAAAAATGGCCAAGAAATCATAAATTCTGCCAGGGTATGTAAATATATGACCACAACTATAATATAAATATATATTATATTATATTAATATTAGAGCTGGGCGATTTTCAAAAAAAAAAAAAAATCTGCAATTTAAAAAAAATAAAAAATAAATTTATATATATATATATATATATATATATATATATATATATATATATATATATATAGCTAGATAGATATATTCACTATTTTCTCTTCCCAGGTCATGTCCTTGTACTATGTGCCTCTGGAAGAAGGAATCGCCCCATGCAAGAATTTTGAATTCAGTGTAACTCTTGAAGATGTGCCAAAAGGAGGTAAGCAGCTAACAATGCTTGATTTATATGTGTGTGAAAGTATATACACAAGTATTTTTTTTTTCTTCACAACCGGGCACGCCTGCTCAGCACTGAGAGCTAAACTATTACCATTTAGTATATTAGCTCGACTTTGAAACCTCAGTCCGTTGTTAGGGCCCTTTCACTAGACATGTGTGGTTCATTTCATTCTGAATTGAAATTCTGACAAATTTTTCATTATTTGTAAAATCGGATGTATCCAACTTTTTGAATTACAATAGTAACCAATTTAAACAAATCTGAAATAACAAAACAAAATTTCAGATGAAATTAAAATTCCAATCATTTTCGAATCGAATTTGAATAGTTTTTTAATTTGAGTAGTTTTCAAATTCGAATTTCCAAAGAGAATAAAATAGAATAGAAAATAAAAGAATAGAAAAAATAAAATAAAAGAACAGAAAAAAATAGAATGAAAAATAAAGGAATAGAATAACATAAAAATAATATAACCATCTTCTGAAATTGAATTTCAAATGCAATAAATTCAAATTCGAAAAGAATAGAAAATAATGGAATGGAAAAGAAAAGAACAGAAAAAAAAAAACGAATAGAAAAAAATAATAAAATATTATATAACCTTCTTCCAAAATTTGGATTTTGATTAGAATAAATTCAAATTTGAATAGAATATAAAATAATTGAATAGAATTCAAAACGCAATAGAACAGTATAGAAAGAATATAACCATTTCCCAAAATTTGAATATAATTGATTAGAATTTAAATAGAATAGAAAAGAATAGATTAGAATAGAATAGAAAATAAAGAATAAACAAGACTAAAATAGAATAGAGAAAAAAAGCAATCTAATAGAATAGAGAGATAAAACCCATCTTCCAAAATTTAAATTTTGAATAGAATAAATTAGAATAGAATAGAAAATAAAATAATAGAATAGCACGGAATAGAATAAAAAATTGATAGAGAGTAAAATAAAATAGAAATAAAATAGAAAGAATATATCAATATAACTGTTTCCCGAAAATTAAAATTTTGAATAGAATACATTCAAATTTGAATAGAATAGAAAAGAATATAATATAATATAAAAGAAAAGAATAGAACAGAAAATAAAAGAATATAATAGAATAGATAAAAACAATAGAATAGAATGGAATAGAAAGAATATAACCATCTTCCAAAATTCAAGTTTCCAATAGAATAATATTGATTTAGACTGGAATTTCCATTCAAATTGATCCAACATTTCCAAATTCAGTTAAACTGAGTTAAATTTGCCCAAATTGGGAAAATTCAAATAGATTTGAATTCAAATAAACAAAACAAATTCTGAAAACTAAATGAAACAAATTGGGTATATGGGATTGTATGATATTATTAATATTTTTTTTTGGGGGGGGGGCTTGAACTAGATGGACTTGTGTCTTTTTTCAACCTAACTAACTATGTAACTAAACCAATTTATGTAAATACCAAATCAAAAATAAATTTTTTTTCGTTCTGCACACGTCTACCATTCACACTGTTACCACAACACACAGTAGCACACATTACATGTGTTGGTGAGATGTGATGCCATTTCTTCTGAATATCACCCCTATGCCCCCTGCTGGCAGAAATGTGTTGCACTTGTACATTGCAGTGTTCTTCTGTTAATGTTGTTTGGTCTGTCATGGTCCTTTGGGAAGCCTATTCTAATGAATTAAGTGTCCTCCTAACGCCGTACACATTAAGGCATAACACAATGTGCATTAATGAGTGTACATATATAGCAGTGAACCAGGCTGGCATGAATGGACCCAAAATAAATTACCTTTAACTGGCTTCAGCTTGAGAATTGACTCCTACTGAAGTGACTGGCTGCTGAGTGGTACTATGGGGGCCGGTTTGGGAGGGGGGGGGTTGTAAAACAAGCTCCGCCCCCTCAGTATCTCCCACTGTATTCTCTGTAAATGTATTGCTCCTGAGGAGTGATGGGGGCGTGTCAGTGACCGCACTTTCCTGACTCATAGGGACTAGGGAACACTGTGGTCACAGACATTCCTCTGCTTCCCTGCATGTTCTCCTAATAGATGTTCTCCAAATAGAGGATACTGCCACCGGCTATGGCTCACTGCTAAGCCACGGCCTCCCTTCTCCTGGGTCTTCGGACAGCTGCACATCAATTACCCTCCCACAGAACCTCCAAGCAACCATGCCCCCCCCCCCCCTCAACTTCCCATAGTGTTCTACACTGCCCCCCAAGCCCCCTGAGAGTCCTCAACCCCCACACTGCCCCCTGCCTGCTGCAGAACCCCAGCCCTCTACAATGCCCCCTGCCTGCTGCAGAGCCTCCGACCCTCCTCAGTGCCCCCTGCCTGCTGCAGAGCCTCCGACCCTCCTCAGTGCTCCATGCCTGCTGCAGAGCCTCCAGTCCTCCACAGTGCCCCCTGCCTGCTGCAGAACCTCCAGCCCTCTGCAGTGCCCCCTGCCTGCTGCAGAATCCCCAGCCTTCTGCAGAAACCCCAGCCCTCTACAGAGCCCCCTGCTGGCTGCAGAGTCTCCGACCCTCCTCAGTGCCCCCTGCCTGCTGCAGAACCCCAGCCCTCTACAGTTCCCCCCTGTCTGCTGCAGAGCCTCCGACCCTCCTCAGTGCTTCCAGCCTTCTGCAGAGACTCCAGCCCTCTACAGAGCCCCCTGCCTGCTGCAGAGCCTTCGACCCTCCTCGGTGCCCCCTGCCTGCTGCAAAGCCTCTGACAGAGCAGGGCAAAAGGGGCAGCTGCCCTGGGCCCTGTGATTGTTGTGGGGCCCAAAGCAGCTGCTTCATACTTGCCAACTATCCTGGTTTAAATTCCCTCATCCCTTGAGGTTTTAGTCCTGTGCTGTGTCCCGGTATCTCAGTGTGAAGTGCTGCTATTAATGCTGCCCAGCTCTGCCTTATTGTTGTGTAAAGATGATTTACCTTCAGACCCTGTGTTTACATGTAAATTACCGACATTCATATGTAAATAGGGGCAGCCAGCGGCATTGATATGCATATCCACAGTAATCTCTAGCAACCAATCAACAAGCAGAAATCATGTGCTGTAACCTTTAGCAACTAATCAGTGGGCCATAATATGTGCTGTAACCTCTAGCAACCAGTCAGTGAGCGGTAATGATACACTGTAACCTCTGGCAACCAATCGCAATAGCTGCCTGATCTGATTCAGTAAACTTATTTTGAGTCTAGCTGCTATGCTGCTATTTATTGTATGTCTCAGAGCAGGTGAAGAGCAAAAGTGCATGGGGGGGGGGGGGGGACCCAAGAAAAGTTTTTGCCCAGGGTCCAATCAATATTAAAGAGAGCCCTGGCCTCCGACCCTCCTCAATGCCCCCTGCCTGCTGCAGATGCTCCAGTCCTCCACAGACAGTGCCCCCGATCGTTGCAGAGCCTCCGACCCTCCGCAGTGTCCCCTGCCTGCTGCAGAGTCACCAGCATTTCACAGTGCCCCCTGCCCAGGGCTGGACTGGGACAGAAATTCGGCACTGGACTTCATCCAGACCGGCTCACTTACATTTTGAGTGCCCCATCAGCACTCCCTTACATCAGAATGTCCCATCACCAGCCCCCTTACATCAGAGTGTCCCATCACCAGCCCCCTTACATCAGAGTGTCCCATCACCAGCCCCCTTACATCAGAGTTGCCCACTGAGCCATCGGCCCACCGGGAAACTCCCGGTAGTCCCGATGGCCAGTACATGCCTGCCCCTGCCTGCTGCAGAGCCTCCAGCCCTCCAAAGTGCCCCCTGCCTGCTGCAGAGCCTCCAGCCCTCCGAAGTGCCCCCTGCCTGCTGCAGAGCCTCCAGCCCTCTGAAGTGCTCCCTGCCTGCTGCAGTGCCTCAGCCCCTTGAGGGCCACCGAATCTTATGCAAAATCCCCTAACTTACTCCCCCCCCACATACACAATTTGTACTCCCATACATTTATTGTGTACAAATTTCATTCTTTGCTGTTGGGGCATGAAAGGCCTTGCTAGAATTTACCAGGCCCTGGTCTCTAAAAGCTTTAGAATGCACCTACATTACTGAATATCACTTATATAAGATCTGACATGAAGATGTGGTAACACATCCTGTTCTGTATTACATCATGTACTGTATGTTTCCTCTTCTCTTTAATTATGTGCTCTTTATGTGTCTTGCAGTAAAAAAACCAATAGGAGTCCTGAAATCCATGTTCATAAACATCTGTATGAAGTAAGTGTATAATACATTCTATACCCTAAGGCCCCTTTCCCACCAGTGTCAGTCAGTGTCGAGTCAGCCTGTCTGTTTTTCAGGCAGACCTCATGGAACCAACCATTCTTCTCTATGGAGCGGTGGATGTCAGTGGACATGTGTCTTCTGTCAGCCACCGGCATCCATACGCTAAAAACAGACAGATGGGGATACATTCGCCATGGGTCCAGTGGATCGGATAACAATCGGATGGAAACAGACATGCAGTTGGTTTCCATGTGACTGCTCCATAGAGGAGAGTGGGCTGTGTCCGTGTCTGTTGTGCATAGCAGAGCGGACATGGACCTGTCATCTGCCTGATCAGCAGGGATCAACTGAGCTGAGCAGGTGGATCTGCTTGGATGGTTTCCGCCCCGTGTGAAATGGGCCTATATAGGTATCTGTGACTTTGCTTTGCTGAAATGAAAGTGGTTGTAAAGCTTTTTTTTCTGAAAATAATAAAAATGTCCCAATTACCTGCTGTGATCTGAATGAAAAATTCTGAAAAATCCAGAAAAAACATCAATTGCAGCCACTGTGCCATCATATGCAGCCAACTGTGCCCATCATATGCAGCCAACTGTGCCCATCATATGCAGCCACTGTGCCCATCATATGCAGCCACTGTGCCATCATATGCAGCCACTGTGCCATCATGTGCAGCCGACTGTGCCCATCATGTGCAGCCAACTGTGCCCATCATATGCAGCCAACTGTGCCCATCATATGCAGCCAACTGTGCCCATCATATGCAGCCATCTGTGCCCATCATATGCAGCCATCTGTGCCCATCACATGCAGCCAACTGTGGCCATCATATGCAGCCACTGTGCCCATCATATGCAGTCACTGTGCCAAGCAAATTTAGCCAACTGTGCCTATCATATACAGCCTCTGTGCTCAGCAAATGCAGCCGCTGTGCCCATCATATGCAGCCACTGTGCCCAGCAAATGCAGCCAACTGTGTCCATCATATGCAGCCAACTGTGCCGATAATATGCAGCCCATTCTTTTCAGCCACTGTGCCCATCATATGCAGCCACTGTGCCAAGCAAATGCAGCCAACTGTGCCTATCATATGCAACCATGGTGCCTATAACATCCAGTCACTGTGGCCCTCCCACCCTCTGTCTGCCTGGTACTTACCCAATCGTGGTGGTGGGTGAGGCAGCGGGTGAAGGCGGTGAGCTGTGGGTTGGGTAGCGCGGATCAGGCGATGGCTTCTGTGTCCTCCCTGTGTCTCTTCTTCCTGTTCTGCTAGGCAGCCAATGGGATCGCCTCTGCCTTCAACCAATCAGATGATGGGTATTAGATCCTCCTGATTGGCAGAGAGGCGGTTCAGTGTTAGAAAAGGAAATATTAATTTGCTTTGTTAACACACCTGGGTGGGCTCTGAGTGCAATGCTCTGCGCTCGCAGTTCACTTTTTTTTAAGCCTATTAGAGCCTATGGCTCTAATCATGTGCTTCAAAAAAAAATACAGCCACCACTGCAATTCAGGCGCCCGGCGTCTGAAAGGGGGCTGGATGATTGAATAGGGGGTGGCTAAAGCGGCCATAGATAGCTTCCTGCTATGCAGGAAGCTATCCATTTTGCATAAAGGGGGGTGGCTGGAGAGAGGGGGCGGCACCCGTGCGCCCTTAATGGACTAACCACCATCTTTGAGGCATATATAAATTCCCGCACTACATATATGTAGTAGTGTTTCCCTTTTCCACTAGTTAAATTACAAATCTTTATATCTGGAATCTAACTGCAGACTATTTTTTCTAAATGGTTTTAAGATTGGCAATTTTCCCTGCAGTACCTTCTTTCCATCACAAGATGTCCTCAGTCAGTCTTCCAGGCTCAATGATGACCGGCTTCATTCAACCTGGAGGGCTGAGAACATCCTGTGAGTACAGGACATCGTAGGCCCACCCACTGAGGGGGAATCACCACATTGCCCTAGTGCAGTGATGGCGAAACTTGGCACCCCAGATGTTTTGGAACTACATTTGTCAAGATGCTCAACTACACTGCAGAGTGCATAAGCATCATGGAAAATGTAGTTCCAAAAGATCTGGGGTGCCAAGGTTCGCCATCCATGCCCTTGTCCAGGGGACATGGCCAGCACAGAACTTCCCCGATGCGCGCTCGCGGGAGCGCGCAACGTGGAAGTAAACATGAGGGCATCCAGGGCCGGCCTCCCGGCAATTGGCTTCCATGCTGCAGCCGTCTTTCGGCTATAGCGCGGACACCTAGCGGTTAAATTGCTGCATTTGTAAATTTCAAAAGCCAATATAAAGGAAAAGTAGTGGGAAAAAAAAGCAATCGCTGGCTTAACTAATCTTTCGTGTGCGGAATTCTCCTTTAAGTGGGTGTGGCAGGAGGTGTGTCCTAAGCCTACATACTTTTACTAATAGGCGTCCCTCGTTGCCATTTCAAAAATTTGGGAGGTATGGGTCGACAAATGTTTTATCCATAGCCCCCTATGTTTACCTCTGTCGCTGGGTGGGCTCTGAGTGCAATGCTCTGCGCTCGCAGTTCACTTTTTTTTAAGCCTATTAGAGCCTATGGCTCTAATCATGTGCTTAAAAAAAAATACAGCCACCACTGCAATTCAGGCGCCCGGCGTCTGAAAGGGGGCTGGATGATTAAATAGGGGGTGGCTAAAGCGGCCATAGATAGCTTCATGCTATGCAGGAAGCTATCCATTTTGCATAAAGGGGGGTGGCTGGAGAGAGGGGGCGGCACCCGTGCGCCCTTAATGGACTAACCACCACTGAGAATTATATTTCGCATAGAGCAGTGCATGTTACTGGAGCTAGCATGCACCACTCATTCTAAACAAAAGGAAGTGAGGGAGGAAAAGGAAAGGTTCAGGAGCTCATAGAAGACTTTATAAGGAGACAGACAATCCAGAAAGAAACTATTTACTGAAAAATAGATTAAAGGGCCATTAAGTAGTGGATGTGCATGAATTATTTTTGCAGAGTAAGGATATCGTTTAGTGTCACTTTAACTGCAGTAGAAACATGTCAGGTTACCAACTATGGCATCCAGGAGTTCAGCTGCCTCTACAAGTTGAATTACAATAGCCTGGCCATCCCTGATATGATGTAGATGACTGTCCCTAACTATCTACATCACCTCTTGTTTTTATTGTAAACTTGCAAGTGTGAACTGCACAGATACATTAAAGTCACATTTACAGGTAATACTTGCTTGTATGGTCTTTGAAGAAGAAGAAGACCGCGAAACGCGTCCCGGATCAAACATGCCCATGATAAATATATGTAAAAGTGACCTTCAGAGTTTGGATGATACTATACACCGGTTTAGGTTGTTTTTTACGTCATTTATTTTTTATCTATGTATTAAACAAAAATGTACCTTATGTACATAATAAATGTAAATTTATAAAATTTTCTGGCATTTCATGTTCTTTGAGGCATATATAAAGTCCCGCACTACATATATGTAGTAGTGTTTCCCTTTTCCACTAGTTAAATTACAAATCTTTATATCTGGAATCTAACTGCAGACTATTTTTTCTAAATGGTTTTAAGATTGGCAATTTTCCCTGCAGTACCTTCTTTCCATCACAAGATGTCCTCAGTCAGTCTTCCAGGCTCAATGATGACCGGCTTCATTCAACCTGGAGGGCTGAGAACATCCTGTGAGTACAGGACATCGTAGGCCCACCCACTGAGGGGGAATCACCACATTGCCCTAGTGCAGTGATGGCGAAACTTGGCACCCCAGATGTTTTGGAACTACATTTGTCAAGATGCTCAACTACACTGCAGAGTGCATAAGCATCATGGAAAATGTAGTTCCAAAAGATCTGGGGTGCCAAGGTTCGCCATCCATGCCCTTGTCCAGGGGACATGGCCAGCACAGAACTTCCCCGATGCGCGCTCGCGGGAGCGCGCAACGTGGAAGTAAACATGAGGACGTCCAGGGCCGGCCTCCCGGCAATTGGCTTCCACGCTGCAGCCGTCTTTCGGCTTTTGTAAATTTCAAAAGCCAATATAAAGGAAAAGTAGTGGGAAAAAAAGCAATCACTGGCTTAACTAATCTTTCGTGTGTGGAATTCTCCTTTAAGTGGGTGTGGCAGGAGGTGTGTCCTAAGCCTACATACTTTTACTAATAGGCGTCCCTTGTTGCCATTTCAAAAATTTGGGAGGTATGGGTCGACAAATGTTTTATCCATAGCCCCTATGTTTACCTCTGTCGCTTTGTTATTGCAGGTACCTCGGCGTTGTGGATTCTACGATGACAGTGGTGGATTTAACTATGCTCACAGGATTCACCCCAGATTTGGATGACCTGAGTGCGGTTAGTTTAAAACTTTAGGTCTCCCTTAAGTAAATCCAATGGCAACATTTACATTTTTCATTTTGAATAGAGTGGGGAACAGTGGTGGCTGCTCATACGTCCCCCTAATCTCCATGCAGGGCGCCGGACGCATGGCTTTCTATGGGTTTTTTTTTCTTGTTTTTTTTTTTTTTGGAGGCACCTGATTAAAGTCTGAAGCTTTAATTGGCTTCAAAATGGGTTGGGCTCGGGCGCAGAGAACTGCGCCCCGAGCCCACCCAGTTGTGTGACAATAGCGAGTCAATATTCGCTATTGTCTTCCTGCTTCTCCTCCCGGCCAATCAGGGAGGAGAAGCAACCGGATTGGTCGGTAGGAGAAGCAGTGGGGAAGCTGCCCAGGAAGCCGCCGAGGAGAAGCAGTGGGGAAGCCACCCGGGAAGCTGCCGATGAGAAGGAGAAACAGTTAGGAAGCCACCCACAACCTGGATGGGGTAAGTAGTGCGGGGCGATCAGCCGATCGGGCGGTGGCAGCTAGGAAGTTTGTCTGCCACCACCCCAAAAAATTGAGCACCAGCCTCTACTGGTAGGGAATGGTTGAAATCCTTGGGGGACTTCCCTTACATTCTGTCCAGGAGATACAACAGGAACGGAAAGGAAAACTCCCTAAACTGAGAGAAAATCCACTCTTAGCCCTTGTACATACGGTAGGAAATTCCGACGGAAAATGTCCGATCGGACGATTTTGTCGGATAATCCGACCGTGTGTGGGCTCCATCGGACTTTTTCCGTCGGAATGTCCGACCAACAAAGTTTGAGAGCAGGATATAAAATTTTCCGATAACATGATCCGATTGGACTTTGTCCGATCGTTTGTAGAGAATTCCGATCGGACAAAGTGCCACGCATGCTCAGATCAAATTACGAGACCAAAGCTATTGGCTACTAGCCTGAATGTAGCCCCGTCGTAATGAACAAACGTCATCATGTCCCGAACGATCGGATTTTCCGACAACTTTGTCCGACCATGTGTATGCAACACCAGTTTCGGACAAAATCCGTAGGAAAAAATCTGACGGATTTTATGGTCGGAATTTTCGACCGTGTGTGCAAGGGCTTAGACAGTTGTCATTGATGACATTTGTCCTCATTGGTAGGCTTTCCCTCTATTTTTGTTGTGGTGACAACAATTTTAGTTTCTCCATCACTTTCAGTCCCAACGACAGTGGTCACCAGGACATATAGAAAGAATAAATCTCCCTAACAGGCACAGACAACAAGAACAACTTGACAGGGGGTCCAACCCCTTACAATTAAAACCGTGTACAGAGCTACCCAATAGGAGAGTAGGGAATGGGGAGGTGTCACTGCTCTGGCAAATTCAGTTGTGTGTGTAAAGTTCAACTTGAGCTACTGGACACTGTAAAGAGGCTTTTTTCTTTTTTTCAGAAAAGCATCTAAGAGTGAACACTAAAAGTGGCCAATTTTCCTCACCTGCTGGCCAAATATGAAAAACAAAATATTCTTCTGCAAATTCTTTGTTAACCACGTCAGCTCCGGAAGGTTTTACCCCCCTTCCTGACTAGGCCATTTTTTTGCGATACGGCACTGCATTGTTTAACTGACAATTGCGATCACAATCGTGTGACGCTGTACCCAAATAAAATGTATGTCCTTTTTTTCCCCACAAAAAGGACTTTCTTTTGGTGGTATTTGATAACCTTATTTTTATTTTTTACACTATAGAAAATTGAAAAAAAAAACAATATTTTTGACTTTCTGCTATAATACATATACAAAAAAATTTTAAAAATCGAAAATGTTTTTATCAATTTAGGCTGCTACAAATTTTTGGTAAACAAAATCCCAATAAGTATATATTGATTGGTTTGCGTAAGGGCCGGTTCACAAAGCGGGCGAGGCGACACGACTCGCCTCGCTCCCGCAAGTCGCCCCCGTTCTGTACAATGGAACCGTTCTGAGAGGAGTGACTCGAGTCACTCCGACTCAGAAAAAAGGTTCCTGTACTACTTCTGGGCAACTTCGGGGGCGACTTGCATTGACTTCTATACAGAAGTCATCTGCAAGTCGCCGCCGAGGCCGCGGCGAGGCGTCTCCGACTTGCCTCGCCGCAGCCTCGGCGGCGACTTGCAGTGTGCCTGCAGTGTGAACCGGCCCTAAATGTTATTGCGTCTACAAACTATGGGATAGATTTAGGGACTTTTTATTTTTTATATTTTTATACTAGTAATGGCAGTGATCAGAGATTTTTAGCAGGACCGCAACATTGTGGCAGACAAATCTGACACCATTACACCACCAATACAGTGATCAGTGATACAAAAATGCACTGCCACTACACTAATGACACTGGCAGAGAAGGGGTTAACATCAGGGGCAATCAAAGGGTTAACTGTGTTCCCTGGGAGTGTTTTCTTACTGTGTGGGGGATGGTTTAACTGAAGAAAGACAGAGATCTGTGTTCTGGCTTAGCAGAAACACAAGATCATTGTCTTTCTTACAAGCAGAATGGCGATCTGCCTTGTTTATCTGCCTTTCTCCAAATGATCACTGGGTTACCGGTGTTTCATCAGATTTGGCGACCAGTCAGAATGTGTTACGGAAGTGACGTTCCGTCGCCACCAATTGCTACACCCCACACTCCTCCATAGTAAGTGTACACTGAGAAGGGGAAAGCAGACATCTTGTTACACCCACCAGAGTTTTGCATTTTACACAGTAATGTGAGTTTATATATCGTGAAATACAGTACTTAGAATTCTGTCTGACTGGTTAGATGTTGAATTTTAAAAAGCAGTGGCAAGCCTGCTGATCTCACAGGTTTGCTAATCTGACAGAACACCGCTGCTTTTAAAATTCAACATTGAATTTGGTGGGTGTAACAAGATGTCCACTTTCCCCTTCTCAATGTATCCTTACTATGGAGGAGTGCGGGGTGTAGCAAGATGGCGGCAACAGAACATCACTCCCGTTATACATTCTGTCAGGTCGCCTAATCTGACGAAACACACTGACGGATCCGCTAATTGGCTCCTGCTGTGTCCAATCTCAGCAGGAGCAGGCCTCACGCATGCCCCAGAGCCCTTGAAAGAAATCACGTACAGGTACATGATTTTGCGTTTAAGGGCCACCCTGCTGCAGTAAATGTATGCAGGGGGGTCCTTAAGCTCTTAAATCTTTTATAGATAGATAGGTAGACATTTTTTATTAAAGAAATGTACCATAGAGAATCAAGTAAGAAAATATCTTTCAAAAACCACTATACTTTGAAATTTTATTAGGGTTCATTTACACTTGCTTTGATACACACAATAAAGCACCTACCGCTTCAAAATGCTTTTTAGATGCGTTTTTGATGCTTCAGTGATGCTTTTTTGAAGCTTTAATGAAGCTTGGCAAATGCCCTGTGTGAGTTGATTTTCTATTTGTTTTAAAGGAGCCTAATAGCACTCTAGCTCATTAGTACAGGAATCTTCAAACGACGGCCCTCCAGCTGTTGCGGAACTACAAATCCCATGAGGCATTGTAAAACTCTGACATTCACAGACATGACTGGGCATGATGGGAATTGTAGTTCCTAAACAACTGGAGGGCCATAGTTTTAGAACCCCTGCATTAGTACCTCTGTTCAGCACATCTTTATATCATTAGTACCCTCGTTCAGAAGTTCCCCTGCTCAATAGTAACCCCCAGCTCTGCTGATGCCCCACTCAGTAGTATCCCCCAGCTCTGCTGATCCTCTGGTTTGCTTATCCTCCTCTCTCTCTGGTCCCCGCTCATCTCCTGCTATATTGCCCCCATGCTGCACACCACGTGCGACATCTACTAGCTTCTCCTGCTGTGGTCCCCCCGCTCTACTGATCCTCCGCTGCTCTGGCCTTACTCTCCAGTCCCACTATAGCATTCCCATGTTGCACACCATGTGCAGTCCGCAACCCGCTCACCTTCCTGCTGCTCCACTCTGCACACTAGATGTGACTTCTGCACCAGACACTTCCAGAATATACACACGTGAACCGGAAGTGACTGTTGATGATGTCTTTCCAGTTCGCTTGTTGGTTTTCCCAGTGCATCCTGGGATATCTCATACCTGTAATTTCTCCAAAACAAAGCGAAGCCAAAGCTGAATAAAAGCCCCTCAAAAGCTGTGGGCGCTGCTAGCAAGCATTCCCATAGACTTCTATGTAGGTTATGGAGATGCTTTGAAGCACCAAGGGGTATCATTATTGAAGCTAAGCAAAGCATACACAACGTGTGAACTACTAAGCAGGGGATCAGCAGAGCTGGGGTTTACTACTACTGTAAGGCAACTATTTTATTTAGCGACAGGCGCTTTGATTGGCATTCAGAGTGCTTAAAAAAAAACATATCCAATGCAACATTTTGAATCAAGTGTAAATGAGCCCCCCAGTACCCTTAGGATTCTATCATCAAGACCGGCCAAATGTCCAACTGCCAGAGAAATGGTCATGTAATCTCTGCTTTATTTAACGCGCACAGATGTCCTTCGGCAGAATGGCACAGGCAGGCAAATGGGCATAGCTGTACATCCCTTTAAATTTGCCACCTATCGGATGTGCCCGCCGCAAGAGCGTGCCTGCTGGTCCCGGGAACTCGATGTTCGCGGGCGGCCTGCGATTGCGTTGTGGAGAAGTAGAACAGGGAGATGCCTATGTAAACAAGGCATTTCTCCGTTCTGCCTTGTGACATGACAGAGATCTACTGCTCCCTGTCATTGGGAGCAGTGATCGCTGTCATGTCAGTGGTAGCCCCTCCCCCCTCACAGTTAGAATCACTCCCTAGGACACACTTAACCCCTTGATCAGCCCCCTAGTGTTTAACCCCTTCCTTGCCAGTGTCATTTACACAGTAATCAGTGCATTTTTATAGTACTGATCACTGTATAAATGTCAATGATCCCAAAATAGTGTCAAAAGTCTCCGATGTGTCTGCCGTTATGTCGTAGTCACAATAAAAATCACAGATCGCCGCCCTTACTAATAAAAAATAATAATAATAAAAATGCCATAATACTAGCCCCTATTTTTTAGATGCTATAACTTTTGCACAAACCAATCAATAAATGCTTATTGTGATTTTTTTTTATCAAAAATATGTAGAAGAATACATATCGACCTAAACTGCGGAAAAAAATTATATTTTTATATATATATATATATATATATATATATATATATATTTGGGGGATATTTATTATAGCAAAAAGTAAAAAATATTGCTTTTTTTTTAAATTGTCGCTTTTTTTATTTATAGCACAAGAAATAAAAACCGCAGAGGTGATCAAATACCACCAAAAGAAAGCGCTATATTTGGGAAAAAAAAGGACGTCAATTTTGTTTAGGTGCAGTGTCGCACGACCACGCAATTGTCATCTAAATGGACACAGTGCCGAATCACAAAAAATGCTCTGGTCAGGAAGGGGGTAAAATATTCCAGGTCTGAAGTGGTTAAAGTGGAAGTAAAGTTCATTCTTTTAAAATGGCTGACCGGCAGGGTATTTATGACAGAAGAGACCTTATTGGTCTCTTCTGACATAAATGCATCCTCCTGCCTGTCAGCCATCATGTAACAATGAGCTGCGCATGCGTAGCTCGATGAACATTTACAGCTGCAATCCATGCTGTGGCCATGTGACTCCTGTGCACATGTGCAGGAGTGATGTCATCACGGCATGGTCTGTCAAACGGACACTGGCACTGGACCCAGGAGGGAGACCAAGCAAAGATGGAAGCACCGGGGGCCTGTCAGATCGAGCCCACCGCAGCGCTGGAGGGAACCATATGACAGGTAAGTCTGCTATAATGTATTAATATGTGGTACATACTAGAACATTATGGCATAACCTATCTGGGGGGGCCCTAAAAAGCAAATTTATAGTGGGTTTTACTTCCGCTTTAGATAAGCGCTGATTGATTTTCTCCTGTCTCTGCAGTTGACAAACCGGGTGGACAAATATATCTCCAAGTATGAAATGGACACAGAACGTTCTGAGCGGGGATCCCTGATTATCTACCTGGATAAGGTAGGTATTAAATTTTGTCCATGGAGTGCAATATGATGTATTAAAGTGTCCGATTGACAGAATACCAGCCAATCAGATTCATACTGCTCCAGCTGTCATCTGTTTAGACCCCTTTCACACTGAGGTGTTTTTCAGGCGCTAAAGGGCTAAAAATAGCGCCTGTAAAGTACCCGAAAGACGCCTCCCCTGCAGCCCCAGTGTGAGAGCCGGAGTGCTTTCACACTAGGGCGATGCACTTGCAGGATGTTAGAAAAAGTCCTTCAAGCAGCATCTTTGAAGCGGTTTAGCACCGCTTCTCTAACCCGCCCCTGCCCATTGAAATGAATGGGCACTGCTGCAGAGGCGCCTGCAAAGCGCTTCGGCAGCGGCACTTTTCAGGTGCATTTAACCCTTTCTTCGGGCTGGTAGCATTGGTGGAAAACTCACCGCCAGTGGTCAAAAAGTGTTGCTAAAACGTCGGTAAAGCTCCGCTAAAACTAGTGGCGCTTTACCGCTAACACGGCCCGCTATCAGTTTTAATCAAGACCATTCTTATTTCATTCACTGGGCTGAGGCTGTGCATTTTCTGTGCTTATCACATATTTTAAGGGGAACTCCAGAAGAAACACAAAATTCATTAACACAAAAGGCCACAGAAAGGATTTGCACCATACCTGAGCCTGCACTTTGGAATTCTGAGTGTGCCTTGAACCGTACAGTGGTCTCCAAACTGTGGCCCTTCAGCGGCCCTATTCCTCTTACTGGTACCAATGGCAGGACACTATTCTTCCCACTGACACCAGTGATGGGGCACTATTCCTTCCCCTGATACCAACAATGCCGCAATATTCCTCCCGCTGACACCAGCAGCAGGAGACTATTCTTCTAACTGACACAAATGATGGGGCACTATTCCTTTCCGTGATACCAACAATGGGATAATATTCCTCCCACTGACACCAACGGCAAGACACTATTCTTCCCACTGACACCAATGATGGGGCACTATTCCTTCCCCTGATCCTGACAATGGGGCAATATTCCTTCCACTGACATCAACAGCAGGTCACTATTATTCCCACTGAAACCAATGATGGGGCACTATTCCTTCCCCTGATACCAACAATGGGGCAATATTCCTCCTCCCACTGATACCGTTGGCAGGACACAATTCTTTCCACTGACACCAATGATGGGGCACAATTTTTCCACTGATACTAACAATGGGACACTATTCCTCCCACTGACACCAATGGCAGGACACTATTCTTCCATTGACACCAATAATGGGGCAAAATTCTTCTAACGAATACCAATGATGGGGTATGGTTTACTCCCATTAAAGCCAGGGCATTTTCTACTCTCATGGGCCATAGTCTGGCCCCCTCAAGGTCTGAAGGACAGTAAACTGGCCCTTTGTTTAAAATGTTTGGAGAACCCCAATGTAGAGGATCTGCCCATGTTCAAGCAATGAGAAGAAGAGGATGAAAGTACTGCACACTTCCTCCTTCCCAGTTTTGGTTGTGATGACCAGTCCCTTGAAGGCACTCATCTTGCCCTTCTACGAGTGGTCTTGTTAATGCACCCCCTTACCACATCATCGTGCGCAATTCCAGACCAGCGTTCTGCATTATACATGATCATTAAGAGGACCTGCCCATATTCCAGTATTGGAAGACCACAGCACCTGGGTAAGTATCACACTATATTATGTTCTGCATTTGCTGGTGAAACAGATTTTAGGTTGTTTTTTTGGTCAGCCAAGAGTTTTTTCTATGGTGGCCATACACACTAAATAAGTGAACAGGGTGGGCTGCGCTAAAAACAAAAAATCTATGTCTAAAGTCTAATAAAAAAAAATTCAATAATCATAAAAAGCAATTTTTAGTGAAAATTTTTTTTTTTTTTACAAATGATGAAATTGTATAAGTGAATAATGCCTTATCATCATACCAATAAAGATTATTATAAATGAAAAATTGAATTATAAAACAAAACCAATAATGAAATTAGCAGAAATGGTATACCCCTAATGTGTAAATCATATACAATAAAAGGAAAAATGAACCCACACACCAATCAGATAATTCAAGTGAGTAAACTGGAAAAAACAAAAAATGTTTTCAAAAACAACAAAAATTGTATATATTGAGACAAAAATTGTCCAAAAAGTAATATAGTGTTGCTTCCTCCAAGGTGATATTAAGGTGTAGGAAACCCACAAAGTCCTGTGTGTAAAAACATTCCAAACAATCCTCCACCAGTGAATAGGGGGGCCGCTTACCAGAGTTTTAGATCCCAGTGTTAGTGAGATCAACAGAGCCACAGCACAGAAGTTCTGGATGAACCGTCGCAGGCACCACACTGCTCTTGTATCCAATACGAAGCCTCCAGTCAGGAAACGAGGGTATCGTGGATCATATGGAAAAATTCAAAAAAGCACTCGCATAGCGTAAAACCACTTAGTTTTAATAAAGTAAAATATAAAATATTGCACTCACATGTACATAGAAGAAAACGATCATATGTAAAAAAACGAGCCGGCCGGACTCGTATGCCGCCCGCACTTCCTAGTTGGGCGTAGAACGCGGAGACGTCAGAACGCCTACCTCCCTACGCGCGTTTCGTCACGAACGGACGTGTTCACGGGATGCGGGACGGCGTTCTGATGCACCGCCTAAATACAAAATAGTAAACAAACAGCCTCGGTCTGAGCTCCATGTTGTCTCTCAATCCACCATATTAGATGAGGGAAAAAGGGCTAAATTGCCCATATTATCACCTAATCCGCCATTTTACATAATGGAAAAAACATGAAGTTGCCCTACTGTTACATAAAGCACGACCTTTATCCATAACCATCGAAATTGCTCTGAGAGTCATGGATTAAGAACACAAAAATATTATAAAAGATCAATAAATACAAAAATTCAACTAAAAAGGGAAAAAGGAAAGGGGTAGGAAGACCATCCCCAAACTGTCTTAAAAAATATCGTTAATTAAAATAATATTTAATAAAGTACTAAATGCAAAGATGATATTGAATATGAGTTGGCACAGACAAATCAATCCAAGTGGAAAAAGGGCTTATGTGGCAAAAAATATGGTATAATATAATATAATATAATATAGTATAATATAGTATAATATGGTATATTTTACATATCCAAATGCTAATACCCTAAAATATGCCAGCACCAAAGAAAATAAAATAATGGTGTCAAAAAATGAAAAATAAAAAGCAGTAAACATAAAAGCCCCCCATTTTTTTAGCAGAAACTCATGGAACTCACACCAAGTTCACAATCCTAAAGACAACAGAAAGCCTAAACAATATAAGCTGTTCATACCAATTATACATTGTTCAAGCGTTATCAATAAATGCATTTATGTCTACTTCGATATTAAGGCCATAAGGGTTGTAACTTTTTAATTTGTGTATCCACATCATTTCGAGCTTCGAAATGCTCCTGACCAGATGGGTTCCCCTCCAATGGGGATTGAACTTATCAATCCCCCAAAAAATCGTGTTGGTAGGGTCTCTGTTATGCGCCAAGAGGTAGTGCTTGGAAACCGAATGTTGAGTATACCCCCTACGAATGTTCCAAAGATTTGTCTGTGCCAACTCATATCCAATATCATCTTTGCATTTAGTACTTTATTAAATATTATTTTAATTAACGATATTTTTTAAGACAGTTTGGGGATGGTCTTCCTACCCCTTTCCTTTTTCCCTTTTTAGTTGAATTTTTGTATTTATTGATCTTTTATAATATTTTTGTGTTCTTAATCCATGACTCTCAGAGCAATTTCGATGGTTATGGATAAAGGTCGTGCTTTATGTAACAGTAGGGCAACTTCATGTTTTTTCCATTATGTAAAATGGCGAATTAGGTGATAATATGGGCAATTTAGCCCTTTTTCCCTCATCTAATATGGTGGATTGAGAGACAACATGGAGCTCAGACCGAGGCTGTTTGTTTACTATTTTGTATTTAGGCGGTGCGTCAGAACGCCGTCCCACATCCCGTGAACACGTCCGTTCGTGACGAAACGCGCGTAGGGAGGTAGGCGTTCTGACGTCTCCGCGTTCTACGCCCAACTAGGAAGTGCGGGCGGCATACGAGTCCGGCCGGCTCGTTTTTTTACATATGATCGTTTTCTTCTATGTACATGTGAGTGCAATATTTTATATTTTACTTTATTAAAACTAAGTGGTTTTACGCTATGCGAGTGCTTTTTTGAATTTTTCCATATGATCCACGATACCCTCGTTTCCTGACTGGAGGCTTCGTATTGGATACAAGAGCAGTGTGGTGCCTGCGACGGTTCATCCAGAACTTCTGTGCTGTGGCTCTGTTGATCTCACTAACACTGGGATCTAAAACTCTGGTAAGCGGCCCCCCTATTCACTGGTGGAGGATTGTTTGGAATGTTTTTACACACAGGACTTTGTGGGTTTCCTACACCTTAATATCACCTTGGAGGAAGCAACACTATATTACTTTTTGGACAATTTTTGTCTCAATATATACAATTTTCGTTGTTTTTGAAAACATTTTTTGTTTTTTCCAGTTTACTCACTTGAATTATCTGATTGGTGTGTGGGTTCATTTTTCCTTTTATTGTATATGATTTACACATTAGGGGTATACCATTTCTGCTAATTTCATTATTGGTTTTGTTTTATAATTCAATTTTTCGTTTATAATAATCTTTATTGGTATGATGATAAGGCATTATTCACTTATACAATTTCATCATTTGTAAAAAAAAAAAATTTTTTCACTAAAAATTGCTTTTTATGATTATTGAATTTTTTTTGATTAGACTTTAGACATAGATTTTTTGTTTTTAGCGCAGCCCACCCTGTTCACTTATTTAGTTTGCTATCGGAGTATTACGATTAGGGTTGCCGCTTATAGGGTAGTTATTATCTAATTTTTTGTTTGAATAGCGCGGTTTACTCTTTATACCGGCCATACACACTACCAATTTATTATCAATTTGACATGCTATTAAATTAAAATTATTGAATTGGCAATCCATCAAATAGCCATAACTTCACCTCTGATCAATGATCTTGATCCTGATCTTGATTTACATTGGATTAAATCAAATTGAGCCGATCAGTCATGGCGGAAAATTATCGATCCTGTTGCATCTTTTGGCAGCACTGAGATGCTTGGTACATCATTTGTCAAAGAGTTTATGGCCACCATAATGGGGACCATGCACACTTAAAAAAATTACAGGTTTATTTTGCAATTGATTGTTCCCATTGGGAGAAATCAGTCTATAGTCAACAATCCATTTGATCAATATGACACAAATGGGGAAGTGGTTTTCAACTGATAGTTGGAAGATACAGCTGCATCTCTGTTTCCACCATGTAATCTCATAATCTGATCGACTGAAAAACAAATGGATTTAAAAACAAAGCACCTTAGTACCAACTATCAGTCAGAACACATTCTTCCCCTTGTTGTTTGTCATATCAGTCAAAAAGGTTATCAACTATAGATCTATTATTCATATGAGGAGAGATTAGTCGGGAAAGAAATCAATAATTTATTGAAGCTTCGATAAATGATAAACTAAGCACCTCAGTTCTGCCAATCGATGCAACGTGACTGCTACTTTTCTACCAAATAATCGCGATGCAACACGACTGATACTTTTCTACCAAATAATCGCGATGCAACATGACTGATACTTGGCCAACCAAATAATTTTGATCAAATCTGCCCTATAGCGAGTCTAAATTGATCGAAAAGCAAATTATGTCTATTCCATTGTTTTCCAATTCAACTGTTGTGTTGAATTGCACATCGATTGGATAAAAAATATTGCAGCATGTATGGCTACCATTAATCAGTGTAGGAACTGGAAGATAGGGGAGTTTTAAATTATACAACTTTATGCAAGAACCTCCTTTCATTTCATTATTTAAAGATTGAAGGTTGTATCTTAAAGTGGTTGTAAACCCTTCCATATACCCAGTGAAGTGACTGGTCTCAGGTGAAACACGAATCCTCCTACGTAAGTTGTACTGTTTATCTGCAGTCTTCTCTTCTCCATATCGGTTTAAAGTGCTGAATTTATAATGCTTATCTGAGCTATCAAAAAAAGGAAGTGGAGAGCCCAAAGTTTCTCTTTGCGGAGCTCAGTGAGGAGAGCTCTGAGATCTGATTGGAGGAAAGAGACACCCTCCTTCAAACAGCACAAAGCTGAGGATGCATATAGTTGCAATATATTCAGTTTTTCTTCTTGGGTTAAGATACACTTTATTATTATGCATGCTCCTTAATTACAACAAGCTTTGTTTTAAACTCATGAATCCATGTTTCTATTTTTGAAGGTCTCCAGATCAGATATGGAATGTCTGAGGTTCAAGATCCACCAGAACTTTGAGGTTGGGATCCTCCAGCCGGCAATGGTTTCCATATATGAATATTATGCCATGGGTAAGCCTCATAGTAAGGGTACCCAGAGACATGATACAGTGGAAGAGGTCATAGCCTAACATATGTTCTGAAGGATGATCAGGACATACAGTATATAGCAGAGCATGCATTCCTTCCTACTGTACCCACCATTCCAAGATCTTAGGTGTGAACCTTTCCTTGGCACCAGGTAGTCCCTTCTTCAAAATGCTCTTAGTTGGGACTTGTACCTTGCGCACTGTAAATACTTTCTGTTTGAATGAATGGAGGCTTCACCGTGAGTACAGGAGGTGAAGGGCCGAGATATGGGGGATTTTGAGGAAGGGGCCATAGGTTGCTAGAGAGACAGAATGGTGAAAATCTGCATAGCATGGGCAGGGATATGTCCTTGCATCCCATTATGAGTATGCATATTATGAAGGTACATACTCTAATTTGGACTGATGGTTGGTACTGCACTCTGCACATTGATGGACACCTTGCACATGGGGAGTCCTGTGCATCCAATCCCAGTGTTTTCGTTTGCCCAGAAGGCACAGCTCCAGTCCTGCTGCCTGCAGGCTATCATAGTCTATGGCAGGCTGAAATACACTGCAGAAGGATGGGGCTAAATGCTGTACTGAGTATTAATTGCGTTTAGGCCCCTATGTGTTCAGTAACAAATGCCTGAAACTCATTGGGTTGGACACTCCTGGGTGCACATATATGCTGGGATGTCACACCCTGGGGCTAGACTCCACACACAAGGAGCCTCAGCAAAACCCTTTCAATGGTATATTGGAGCAAAAGGGGGTAAATAAAATAAGTCATTAGTTAAGATTGACTTGCAACTTTAGGTAAACCCACTAATATCGTATAGACCAATATCGTATGTACCTACGGGGTCGCAGGGGTCTCCAAACTACAGCCTGCAGCAACTCTCCAGGAAAATGCCCCCAGCTAGTTGGCAGTAGATGCGCTGATCTGTGTAACGGAATGCACATACATATATGTAAGGGGGGATTCTGCTGGGCACACATGGATGTAAAGAGGGGACTTTGCTGGGCACACATGAATGTAAGGAGGGGACTCTGCTGGGCATACATGGATGTAAAGGGGGGCTCTGCTAGGCATACATAGATGTAAGGGGAGACTCTGCTGGAAACAAATGGATGTAAAGAGGGGCTCTGCTGAGCACATATGGATGTACAAGGGACTCTGCCAGACATAGATAGATGTATGGGGGTGGGGCTCTGCTGGGTACACATGGCTGTAAGAAACGACTTTGCTGGGCACTCCTGGATGTAAAGGGGGATTTTTTATATAACTTATTTTTTCAGCCTGCAAATATTTGTAAAATATAGGAAGTGGCCCTCATACTGAAAAAGTTTAGAGACTAATGGCACTTTTTCTTTTTATTGATATTCAGGAAATACCTGCACCAAATTCTACCACCCTACTGAAGAAGGAGGAGAGCTGAAGAAGATCTGCAGAGAAGCAGAGTGTCACTGCATTTCAGGTGCCATAGAAGCATAAAACAACATCTCAGGCTTAGGGGACCATTATCAGAACAGGTTATAGATTATAGCAATTTCTGGAGCTAAGCTACTGCTTCATTTTTGGGCTAACATTTTGGCTGTAATGAACCTCAAGTTATGAGGGAAAAAAAAAAAAATAATGATCTCCGGGTCAGGTATATAAACTGCAAAGGTTTTCGGTGAACGTTAGGGCAGATTCATACCTGCCTCTTCCCAACAGATTCTGGAATAGGCCATACCATAGCAACTGGTACAAGAAAGTGTTACCACTTGCATGGTGGGCTCCTATTGTGCACAGCACACATGCACTTGAGTGTCCGGAGTCTGGTCACCTGCTATGCCCTTTGTAAATGGTTGCCACCATCCTTGATCGTTTAATCTATTTTATGTTATGCAGAATGTAAGTGGAGGAGGGGGAACACACAAACCTGGGTGGGAACAACAAACTCCCAGGTGGACAGGAAAAGAGTTGTGCACATGTCTCAATATTGGGAGTATTGAACACATAGGAAAAACTGGGGCTGGCTCAATTCCATCCATAGATTTGTAGTTCTACCCCCATAGGAGCCTGGATTTGGATTTAACTGGCTCTTCCCAATATAATATAGAGGCCACCATTCATACAGACAACAGTTCATTCACTCTAGCACCAAAAAACTGTCTAGGGCAGGGGTCTTGAATTAGAATTTTATGGAGGTCTGGTCAGTAAAATTTCCTTCCGCTAGAGGTTCAAATCTTCTTAGTACTATGACACATCACGGTCCCCCCGTACATGATCATCTTCAGTGTACCTATCACATAGTAGTCTCCTCTTTAAAGCAGTACCCCACCGTTGTCCTCAGTTACCCTTCAAGTCACTGCCCCCTTTTACCTTTTACAGTGCCCCGAACACAACACAGAGCCCCCTTTAATATAAGCCTCCCCTGCACAGTCCTATGGTACCTTTGGCATGGCAGAGGCACTAGTCATCCTGGGGTGTCCTCTCCCGGGCCTCCTTCCCGGCCATCAATGTCATCCTCACAGAGGGTAATCACCTACTTGTTAACATAATAACTTGGGCGGCTCCTGCCCCTCAGTCCTGATCTGCAGCTCCTCCCACCCTGCCCACTGTGAGGATGACAGTGGCAGTGGCACAGCAGCGGTCAGGACATGACCAGTGTAGTTCAGAGGTACCCAACTTGCCTCTTACTGCTATACCACTTGTACTCCACCATCCCCATTTCTTACCCTTCTAAAATGATGAGACCACACCTTAATTTTGGAGTATAAATGGCCATAGCAGCCTATTTATTATTCACACCATATAAATAACTCCAATATCAAATATATACCAAAATATCACCTCCGTAACAACTTGTTCAACTCCAGTCTGTTGGTCTTTGACAGCACCCCGGAACTCCAACACATATTCCACCAATACACTGCGGGACCTTTTTCCACACGATAGGCCTCCAGCGGATAATCAGCTCGGAGACAACCCCCTTCCCGCAGTGCAACCATTACAGTATTCCAGCTAACCTTTCGCTGGAATACACCGGAGGGGCACATACTACCGATGAGCCCCCCACCCCTTTCCATCACATATGTTTACTGCCACCGTCAAAGACCAACAAAACACCGCCAATCCACAGCTGCCATGACGACCATCCGCCATGCTCCTAAAAGAAAGAAAACACATAAACCAACAAACACAGACAACATATAGGGAGGGTGGGTGGGAAAAACTGCCTCCTCATTTCTATCTCCACAACTTTCTGTTTCCCAGCCCAGCCCTGCCTCCTCCTTATATATTACCACTCCCCCTTGGACTTTACTCACTGCCCCCTCCCCTCTTATCTCTTCATATTAACCCATGCACTACTTTTTCTTTTCTGTCTTTTCCGTTCCGGGCCTCACTGGACTGTCAGTCAGTCTTCCATTTAGTGACCGCTGATCTAAGGGATGTCTTTTTAAGGTTTAGTGTTTGTAGAACTTGTAACAGGGTGGTATGGGATACTCCAAAAATGCTAACTTTTAACAGGAGGACACTCTTAACTTGGTTAGGCTTTTCTGAACATTCTTTCTGTCAGGGGTTAAAGGCAGTGGCCCCCAAACTGTAGCCCACAGTCTGGATGTGGCCCTTTGCATGCTTTTATCCAGCCCTTGGAGCTCCATTCTATCCACTGACACCAATGAAGAGGCACTATTTCTCGCACCAGTACTAACAATGGGGCACTATTCCTCCCACTGATACCAACAATGGGGCACTATTCCACCCACTGATACCAACAATGGCGCACTATTCTTCCATTAAAACTAAGATGGGTCATTGTTTACTCCTACTTGTGTTGGTCATTTTCTACTTTCACTGGCTATAGTCTGGCCCCCCTAAAGCCTGAATGGCAGTAAACTGGCCCTTTATATAAAAAGTTTGGAGGCCCCTTGCTAAAAGGAATGATACCCTGTAAGACCCATCTCAGAAAGTGCTACTGCTGGCACTTATCGTTTGAAATATCCCACACTCGGATCTTGAGCTCAGGTCAGTACTCACAATGTCTCTCTATTATACTGAACTCCTCAGTTTCCTTCAGACATCTCTTTGCTTCAGGACAACTACTCGCTTTACAGCTTCCATCTGGCACTCTTCAGTGGGTCCTCCAGACCAGTTCCTTAGGTGAGACTGCTTAGTTAGCTCCAAAGATGATTACAGATAGGCCCCCCAGCTCTGCCACAGCTGGGACCTCAATGAACATCAGCAAACTCCAGCAGTCTGCCAGAGGGGCAGAGCCCTGAGGCTGTGGAACTTCTCCAGACCTCAGAGTATTTATATCCTTCACCAGCCACCTACTGGGCACACCTCCCCAGGGATTGGCTGAAGCACACTAAATATTCAAGATGCCCATTTGCTTCTTTCAGCCCTCTGTGTTTTGGAAGCCTCCAGAATGTAGGGGGAGCAATCAGACCTGCAGCCTGTGAAATCTAGAACAGCCCAAAGGAATCATAGCTGCTCCAATGATTACAGAGGAGCCAAAAATAACTAAATTTACCAATCATCCTAGCAAACTTACCTAAGAGGGCTATAATATCGCTTTTGGGAGGATTGACACTTTAAGTGGGTTGACTCTTTAAATGTCTACTATTATTAGTCTCTGTGTTGCAATAAGAAGCACTGCATCCCATGGGCCACCCTTTAAGACAGTGGTTCTCAACTCCTATCCTTAGGACCCACTAACAGGCCAGATTTGCAAGATAACTGAAATGCATCACAGGTGATATAATTTGCTGCTCAGTGATTGCAGTATTCTAGTCTGCATCTCCCCAAGGTAATATTTAAAATCTGGCCTGTTGGTGGGTCCTGAGAACTGGAGTTAAGAAACCACTGGTCTAAGAGTATTGGTGCACAGAGTCATTTCTAAATGTAAACACTGTATATTATGAGTTTCTAAGGGCTTTCAGGGCTCGTTAGGTGGGTGGTCATGGGCAGATGAGCTGCGGTTTTATCGCCCCCAGCCACCCATCTAAACAAAGTAAGGGCCACCACTGGTGAACACAGCCCATGTGAATGTGAGTTACCGCCCTGCATCCACATGCAATGCTCACAGGTGCGGCATGGTGCTTTAGCATTTATAGGTGTCACGCATGCTTCTGAAGAGCACGTGCTATGTGTTTTTCTCTATTTAAAGTTCCTAGAACCGCAGGTTGGTTTTGGGTTTAATTATACCAAATTATGGTTTCAGTACCAGTTTAGCTGGATTGCACTGTGTTCTGCTTGGCCACAGTTGGCGCTGTCATCACTGGCAAGTGTGAGAACACAGTTCAGCTGGGCGCATTGAGTGTCACTTTTCTCGGAACCAGCCCAGTGGGCATGTCATCCTGCTGTGCATTCTGGGAGAGGGTACTTAAGGTACTGACATCATATGCTTCTGGGTTCCGGTCCAGAAGATCTTTCTGTCTGTTTGGTCCTGGTCCTCCTGACCAGCCCCCAGGGCCCTCATGGCCTGGGGTGTGGATCCATTAAATTCTGAGTCTCGGGGCTGGCTAGCCCGAGGCAAAGTAACTGGAGGGTGGATTCGGTAGTGGTCCGGTGTCGTCTCATCTGTGGAGAGGCCCAGCAACTGGAGAAGCAACCAGGGGAGGACTCTTCGGGAGAAGGCCACGCTGAAGGCTGGTTTCTCAGAAAGAGCCTGGAGGCTTAATTGAAAGACCCCAAGTGAATCTACACTCATACGGTATCACTGGGCAGGCTGCGAGATACTGGTACCATAAATTGGTCTACATCCTTTAGTTACTACAACAAGTCTGTGGTAGAGACTTTACTACAAGTGTTCTACAACAAGTCTGTGGCAGAGACTTTATTAAACCGTTCCATATGCAAGTCTGTGGCAGAGGCTTTGCTTTATCTGAACACTCTATCGGCTGCTAGGCCTAGTGATAGGAGGTCTATCCGGTAGGTGTGAGAATCTAGTTGTGAGTGGCTATTCTCTGGATTTCTATAGTGAGTGACTTCCTATTTTGAGTAGTTCCAAGAGTACCTGGACTTCTCTACCTAAACCCTCTAACCCTCATTGAGAGTCTGCGTTTTGTCTACCCTTTTTGCAAATAAAAATCCCAAAAGCGGATCCAGTGTCAGTTTCTACAATTCTTTGGGCCATCTACCTCGGGAAACCCCTAGACGTACACGAGGTCAAGAAGGTAACTGTAAGCCCAGCAAATCAGCCGCTCCTTCTGGGGTTAGTGCTACATAGGGTTAAAGCAGGCTTATCACCTTCTCACTGCCAGTCAAACGCCATGCTATCCACCATGGATTGCCTTTCAGTGAAGCTGTATGGCTGCACATGTGAATGAGCCCTAATACTAATAAAAATTTGACCTGTCTGTAGCCACTTCTTTGCTCCTCATCAGATCTTAGTTAACTATGCCTCAATCGGTTATGAAAAAACCCTCAGTCCTAATGAACTTTCTGTGCTGAAAGTCTCAGTGTTATGCAATGGTGGCGAGCAAGGTGAGGTTACAGCAAACCTGTACCAGCAGAATTATGGAGGCTACCATTGCTGAATGTCTAACTGCCTGGCAGAACCCCTAATTTACATTCTTCTTCCAGGTAGGTTATTCAGAAGGTATTGAAAGCTAGGAGTGCAATGTGGCAGCCAGGTGACTAGCATTTTCAGGAGAGGTCAGCTGTGTCAGCCTGCTTATTTCTTGGTACAGAAAGAGAGGGGCAACAGGGACAGCCAAAAAAACAACCGTAGGGATCTTGTTTAAAGGTCAGATAATTCTATAACCATGTAAAAAAGTCCATGTACTGAGGTCCAACAAAATTGTCTCTCTTCCAGAACAATGCAATCTGAAGAATGCCTATAAAGGGAAGCTGGACTCCGCCTCTCGGGTAGACGCTGCATGCCTTTCCAGTGTGGATTTTGGTAAGAGCATCAAGTCTTGTGTTACAAGATACTTTACAGACAGGTACATGTGGATTGTTGTGTGAAATGGAGTTTCATTAAATTATTTTTATTACCACAAGATTAAAGGCCATCTCCTGCAAGGGTTAATTATTCATTTAGGTCTAATGCACATAGAAAAGAACATCTGCTCACCCCATCCTCTGCTCCTTCAAGCTGCTGGACTGGTCCCCCCCATGTGTCTTCTCGACCATGCTTCAGTGGTCCTAGGTCCTGACGTCATTAACCAATTGACCACCGGAATATTTTATCTCTCTTCATGACCAGGCCATTTTTTGCTATTCAGCACTGCCTTACTTTAACTGGTAGTTGTGCGGTCATGCAATACTGTACCCACATTACATTTTTTATTAATAATTAACGAAAAAAGACCACACATTTTTTTTTTTTTTTTTTACTTTTTGCTATAAAACATATCCAATAAAAAATGTAAAAAATAAAATGCCCTCGCAGAAATGTATTATTTGCTACATGTCTTTTGTAAAAAAAAAAAAAAAAAATCCCAATAAGTGTTGGTTGGTTGGTTTGCATGAAATCTAGAGATTTAGCAGTTACTGCATGGTCCCATCAAATTTTATATATTGCTTTATATAGCAATAAATAAAATGTTCTATTCTGCCATTAGTATTGCATCACCTTACTGAGGGATTTAAATTAAATGTACATTCTTTTTCAATTGAGATCTAGTTTATAGTACAGGTGCACCCCAAAAAATTTGAATATCATCTAAAAGTTTATTTATTTCAGTAATTCAATTCAAAAAGTGAAACTCATATATTTTATAGAAATTCATTACACACAGAGTGATATATTTGAAGCATTTCCTTCTTTTAGTTTTGATGATTTTGGCTTACAGCTAGTGAAAACCCATGATTCAATATCTCAGAAAATTAGAATATTACATGAGACCAATAAAAAAAAAGGATTTTGAATACAGAATTGTTGGCTTACTGAAAAGTATGTCCATGTACACAATACTTGCTTGGGGCTTCTTTTGCATGAATTCTTGCATCAATGTGGCGTGGCATGGAGGTGATCAGCCTGTGGCACTGCTGAGGTGTTATGGAAGCCCAGGTTGCTTTGATAGTGGCCTTCAGCACATCTGCATTGTTGGGTCTGGTGTCTCTCATCTTCCTCTTGACAATACCCCACAGATTCTCTATGTGGTTTAGGTCAGGCGAGTTTGCCTTCCAATCAAGCACTTTGATCATTAAACCAGGTATTAGTACTTTTGGCAGTGTGGGCAGGTGCCAAGTCCTGCTGGAAAATGAAATCAGCAACTCCATAAAGCTGGTAGCAGAGGGAAGCTTGAAGTGCTCAAGAATTTCCTGGTAGAGGGCTGCTCTGACTTTGGATTTGATAAAACACAGTGGACCAACAGCAGCAGATGACATGGCTCCCCAAATCCTCAAGGACTGTGGAAACTTCACACTGGACCTCATACAACTTGGATTCTGTGCCTCTCCACTCTTCCTCCAGATTCTGGGACCTTGATTTCCAAATGAAATGCAGCATTTTCCACAGTCAGTGATGATTTGGGGAACCTTGTCATCTGCTGGTGTTGGTCCACTGTGTTTTATCAAGTCCAAAATTGGCACAGCCCTCTACCGGGAAATTATAGAGCACTTCATGCTTCCCACTGCTTACTAACTTTACGGAGATGCCGATTTCATTTTTCAGCAGGACTTGGCACCGGCCCACACTGTTAAAAGTACCAAAACCTGGAATAATGATCATGGTATGGTCGCTAGGTGGCGCTATGCAGTGTGTGTCCTATCTCCGCTGTGTCGGCTCTCCGTCCGCTGTGTGTAGCAGGGATATCAGGGTGCGGCTGTTCCCAGAGAAGAGGGGGGGCTGTGGCTGAACTCTGGGTGCTGTTCCCTGGGACCGGCTGTACGAAATTTTGGCACTGTTGTGTGGCAGACAGACCCCCTGCTGTGGGTCCTGACCCCCTCGAACCATGTTGGAGAAGAGGGCCAGTATGACAATGAGAGAGTGGGCTGTGCATGGGAGCCTCTATCCCAGCGGGAGACGGTGCCTTGTGACCGCTTCAAACACGCCGCCGTTCACAACGGCTTCCTGTACATCCATGGCAGGCAGCAGGGCTATGTCCTCGGTGACTTCTGGGGGTATAATAAAGTCTTGAACCAGTGGGAGCAGCTACCAGGCGATCGGCAGGCCCCAGAGAAGCTAAAAGGACATTCCATGGTAGCTTATCAGGATGTCCTGTATGTGTTTGGTGGAATGATGGACTTTGCAGCAAACATAGAGAACACCCCACTATGGATGTACACTCTGGATGGTAGGAAGTGGTATGAATTCCGGTCCCTGAGCAGTCAGGAGAGCCGGCCGTGCAACAGGAAGGGGCACAGCACCGTGGGGTACCGGACCGCCATGTTCATCTAATGAGGGATGTTTCGATATCGAGGGCACTGTGGAGGAGTTCTGGGTATTTTATTTTGACACCAAGAAATGGTCAGCGCTCAGTCCACGCACACTAGCCTCAGTCCAGGACCTCGTCATGGCCACTCCAGTGCCACACATAACTCTGCAATGTACCTGTTCGGGAAATTGAAGAATATGGCTGAAAAAAATTACTTCTGGAGGTTTGATTTCTGGAAATAGACAGGTTTGGCCTTATATCTAATTTTTAAATAAATATTGAGAAATCAGTGTTGATGCCGAGCCATGTGCCTTTGAGGATGAAGACCACCTTGCAATAATTTTTTCCTTTTGTTTGGCGCCTTGATTCTATATTCTATTTAGGGATCTATATCTCTTCAGATATAGAGCACCTATATGATCTAAACTATGGACCCTTGATGGTATCCATAATAAAAGACTTGCAAAAGTGGAGAAGTCAAACTCTGACATGGTTTGGCAGGGTAAACGTGCTTAAAATGAGTTTGTAGTCAGAGTCTTCAAGTGGGAAATGTGATATTCCTAATGCCGCGTACACACAGGCGGACTGTATGGCCTACTTAGTCCGCCGAAACACATTTCAGCGGACAGTCCGCTCGTGTGTGGGCTTCAGCGGACTTTTTCAGCGTGCAGTCCGGCGTACTAAGAATTTTGTTTTTTTCGAAATTCTGTCCGTTGTACTCGCATTTCGGCGGACAATCCGGCCGTGTGTATGCAAGTCCGCCGTACTTTTGAAATGAGCGGACTTTTCCCGCCCGGAGAAAAGTCCGCTCATTTCTAGCGGGTATCCAGGTAGGCGGGGCCCGCGAAGGAGACGTCGCTGGCCCCGCCGCCTGGTATGGACTTAAAGGGGAACCCCAACGGCGAAAAAAATCGGCGTGGGGGTCCCCCCAAAGTCCACAGCAGACCCTTGTCCGAGCACGCTACCCGGCCGGCCAGGAAAGGGGGGCGAGCGAGCGCCCAAAAAGAGCTATAAGAAGGCGCGGTGGCCCGGCAGAAGAACCGAAGAGGGGGACAAGACCCCCGAAGTCGGGAGAAGAGGCCGGCGGCGAGGAAGAAAGCCGGACTCCTCCGCTAGCAAAAGAGCTACAAGAAGATAGCGGAGGAGTCCGGCGAGAAGACCCCCGAAGACGGAAGACCCCCGGAGCTGTGCAATAAAGTATTTTATCTCGTGTGTTGTGTTTTTTTTTGTACTTTTATTTTACAGGTGAATGGGTAGGGGTACATTGTACCCCATACTCATTCACATAGGGTGGGGGGCCGGTATCCGGGGGCCCCCTTATTAAAGGGGGCTCCCGGATTCCGATAAGCCCCCCGCCCGCAGACCCCGACAACCAACGGCCAGGGTTGTCTGGAAGAGGCCCTTGTCCTCATCAACATGGGGACAAGGTGCTTTAGGGTGGGGGGGGCCGCACGGCCCCCCCTTCCCCAAGGCACCCCCCATGTTGAGGGCACGCGGCCTGGTACGGCTCAGGAGGGGGGGGCGCTCGCTCGCCCCCCTTTCCTGGCCGGCCTTGTAGCGTGCTCGGACAAGGGTCTGTTGTGGACTTGGGGGGGACCCCCACTCCGATTTTTTTCGGCGTTGGGGTTCCCCTTTAAGTCCATACCAGGCGGCGGGGCCAGCGACGTCTCCTTCGCGGGCCCTGCCTACCTGGAGACGCGCTCAAAATGAGCGGACTTTCCTCCGCGTGTGTGGGCGAGTCCGTTCATTTCAAAAGCAGGGCGGATAGTACGGCGGACTTAGTACGCCGTATTAGTCTGCTCAAAAAGTGCCGTGTGTGGGCAAGTAGCCCGTTCGGAAATTCCGACGGACAGTCTGGCGTACTTTTCCGCCAGACTAAGTACGTCATACAGTTTGACCGTGTGTACGCGGCATAAGAACCAAGGCCTGAGGTGTGCCATGGCCTAACTGGTCAATATGCCTGAAAAGAGGGCATACCCTGAACGTAAGAATAAGAAAATACTATGAGTATGTATGAAAAAGCTGGGGGAAACGGGTGGGTGGGAACCCAGAAAACGCCAACACTGCCCTGACAGAGGAGGGTTAAATAGACTCTCTGACTCCTCCCACAAATACAGGCTGGCCGGAGGCCAGCCTTTACATGTGATTCCCAGGCTTATTTACATTTTACATACCATACCCATAACACTCCCACAAACATTCTTTAAACAAATACGAAGGGCTTTTATGATCTTTGTGTGGGGAGATAAACATCCCAGGTTGGCACACGAGATTTTGAGGAGACCAAAATGGAAGGGTGGGGTAGGACTCCCAGATATAGCATTTTATTACAGAGCCATGGCCTTGGTTCATATAATGAACTGGTGCCATGTCTCTGCTAGTAAAATCTGGGTGCCCTTGGAGAAAATATTAGCAGGTAGGAACTTGGCCAGGGCCCCCTGGATTCCAGTTTCTTATAGGGGTTTTCGGAATATGCATCACCACTGACGAAGACAACACTATCCATTTGTGATAGAATGAACAGTACGGGGGGAAGTTTGCCACCCCCAATGTCCCCTTTAACACCACTGGAAGGATTTCCCTGGTTTTCCCCAGGGGAAGAGAAAGGGATTTTAGATTGCTCAGGAAAGGACGGGAAGGGTAATTGCGCTGGCATTGACCCACAGGGTAAATTGCTTACATTGGTGGATTTGGTTCGAATACTTGGGGAAATACCAATGGCTGTATGGAAATACCATCAACTGACAAACTTGTTCAATAAGTGGAAGCACCAGATTAGGCCAGCGAACCCGCTTGCTACTTTTGGTGTGTAACTTATCAGAGCCGGGTCATATGTTGTCTCGAATGTATAGGCTGGGTCTGAGCGCCCAAAATATGAAAATTCCCTATTTCCTTTCGAGAATGGGAAAAAGAACTGGGCTATAATTTTACATCAGAGCAGATTAAAAGTCTGATGGGAGTGACACACCATACTTCAATAAATTCCCATATACAGGAGATGTCTTATAAGTTCCTGACAAGATGGTATCGTACACCAGTTCGATTGGCTCAGATATATCCATCGGCGGATGTTAACTGCTGGAGGGGATGTAACCAAAGGGGTAATTTCTTCATTTATGGTGGCATTGCCCAAAGATTAAAGTTTTCTGGGAGGAGATAGCCCCTTGGATTAAGAAAATGATACTTCGACCTATCGAATTCTCTCCATTACATTTTCTTTTTCATTGGATGCCATCATCTGCTAGGTTTTATAAGAGAAGTGTTTCTCCCTGCTTGTTAAATGCAGCCAAAATATTCATACCTAGATTTTGTAAACAGTCCAGATGTCCCACTATAATGGATTGGAAAAGGGATTTAGGAAAAATAATGGAAGCAGAGAGATGGATACATATGGTTAAAAATCAACAGAATAAATTTAAAGATACATGGGCAGGATGGCTGTATTACTCCTCAGAAATAGGGGTGGATTAAATCCTTTTGGGAGCAATGCTGCGTTATGGATCGGATAGTCTATGGGATGCATTTGGTAGGGAGAAATTGGGAGGAGGTGGGTTTTTTTTTTTTTGTGTGTTGTATTTTGTGTTATTTCTTTTTTCCTCCTCTGTGAGGCATAGTAGAGAGATGATTGATGTAATTAAAGGAAGAGGATAAGTTATAATAGTAAATTAGGCACGGGATGGTCAACACGTAATGGAATCACATAAGGAAGGGTAGATTGAAATGAAAGGTGGAGAGGTATAAAATTAAATAGTAGAGTGAGATTATATTGAAATAAAACACTAAACATAATAGGACATGAAAATAGTAATTCAAAATTATACACTTTTTTTTATTTATTTTTATTTATACTTATATATATTATTTTTTATTACTTATTAATTTTATTTTTTTGTATTGCTGGTTGTTTAACACATGTAATAAGGCGCTGTAAAGCCCTCTTCTTAATTATACTTTGAATAATGTTTTGCACAAATTGAGTTTTGGTTATGGGTAGGCAAGTAGGTGGGCTTTTTCTTTTTTCTTTTTTTCTCTTTTTTTTTCTTCTCTCTTTTGAAGAGGACATGATCAAGGATCCGGTGTGCTTTCTCGAGGTGGGGGGGTTAGTGAGGTGTATGTTAATGAAAAGATTTATATAGCTATATTGTGCAATGTGTATTTATATATTGTATGTTGAAATTTGTCTTAATAAAGAAAAAGTGATTATAAAATAATAATGATCATGGTATAACTGTGCTTTATTGGCCAACAAACTCGCCTGACCTACACCCCATAGAGAATCTGTGGGGTATTGTCTAGAGCAGGGAATCTCCAAACTTTTTAAGCGAAGGTCCAGTTTACTTTCCTTCAGATTTTAGGGAGGCCAGACTGTGGGAGCAGAAAATTCCCCGAACATCAGTGCTTCATCATTTGTTTTATTGGGAGTAATAGTTCCCCATTGTTAGCATCAATGGAAGAATAGTGCCACATTTATGGTGTCAGTAGGGGGAATAGCACCCCATCATTGGTGTCAGTTGGTGAAAAAGTGCCCCAAGGGCCAGATAAAGTCAAGCAAAGGGCTGCATCTGGCCCCCGGGCCGCAGTTTGGAAACCACTGGTCTAGAGGAAGACGAGACACACCAATCCCAACAATGCAGATGAGCTGAAGGACGCTATCAAAACAAACTGGGCTTCCATAACACTAGTATATTGAGTGCATACTATACTGGACATGGACATACTTTTCACGAAGCCAACATTTCTGTATTCATTTTTTTTTTTATTGGTCTTATGTAATAATCTAATTTTCTGAGATACTGAATTTGGGGTTTTTACTAGCTGTATGCCTATCAAAATTAAAATAAAGAAATGCTTGAAATGTATCACTCTGTGTGTAATAAATCTATGTAATATATGAGTTTCACATTTTAAATTGAATTACTGAAATAAATTTACTTTTTGATGATATTCAATTTTTTTTGTTTTTTTTTGAGATGCACCTGTATATGTGAATATGTGAAAATATATATATATACAGTGCCGGGACAAGGTCATCCAGCGCCCAGGGCAAAGATGCCAAACTGCGCCCACCTTTCCCTTAGGGTTAGGGTCAGGGTGCCCCCTACCCCTGCAATAAACCGCTGCGCCAGGGGCAGCCTCTCCTCCTGCCCACCCCTTGTCCCGACCCTGCTTATACACACACAGTACTGTGTAAAAACATTTCAGCCGGTGTGAAAAAATGCTGTAAATGAAGAATACTTTCAGAAATAGACGTGTTAATAGTTTATTTTTCATCAATGAACAAAATGGAAGGTAAATAAACAGAAGAGAAATCCAAATCAAATCAACATTTGGTGAGACCCTTCGTCTTCAAAACAGCATACATTTTTCTAGGTATACTTGCACATAGTTTTTGAAGGAACCCGGCAAGTAGATTGTTTCCTAACATCTTGGAGAACTAACCACAGATCTTCTGTGGGTGTAGGCTGCCTCAAATACTTCTGCCTCTTCATTCAATCCCAGACAGACTTCATGATGTTGAGATCAGGGCTCTCTGGGGGGGCCAAACCATGTCTTCCAGGACTCCTTGTTCATCTTTACACTAAAGATAGTTCTTAATGACATTGGCTGTAAGTTTGGGGTTATTGTCCTGCAGCAGAATAAATTTGGGGCCGTATTTCTCAGCATTGAGACTTAAGTCTTCTATGAGATCCACAGGGGGCTGTATTATGTGATGTGAGATTGTGGTATGATAAGTACTGATTTAATGTTTGACATCCCCTTCTGTCTTCCAGTATACGAGACCAAAGTCAATAAAATTGAGAAGAAAGGTGCCTATGATGTCTTCTTCATGACAATCAGCCAAGTTGTTAAGCTCGGTAAGTTTACATATCTCAGTGGCTATTTTATTAGGTATACCTATCTAGTAACTATTACTATTATTATTTCTATTTAATATTATGTCTATTATTCTTATATTACTTCTACTATTCTTATTATTATTAATATATCATTTTTATTCCCTAATATTATTTTTATAACAGGTATACATATCTCTCTTTTATATAAAAACTCAGTGGCCATTTTATTAGGTACACCTACCTAGTAACTATTATTACTATTATTATTTCTATTTACTATTACATCTACTATTCTATTATTACTTCTATTATTCTATTCTTCCTCTTCTTGGTATTATTATAATTTTTTTTTTCTCTAATATTATTTTGATACAAGGTGTACACATATTGTTTCTCTATTTTATATAAAAAACAGTGGCTATTTTATTAGGTACCCCTATCTAGTAACTATTACTATTATTATTATTTATATTTACTATTACTTCTATTATTATTATTATTATATTATTTTGATACTAAGTGTATGTATCTCCCTTTTATATAAAAACAAATGAACCATTTTATTAGGTACACTTACCTAGTAATTATTGTATCAATTGTACCCCTTAGGACTTCAAACCATAAAAAAGCTACCCGCAATACAAGACCTATAAGAGCTGATAACATGTCTGTTTTAGTGTTTTTTTAATAGACTGCGCTTTGGCTCCTATGGTGAAAAGGTGCATTGTAAAGGTTTGCTGTTCCATATTTGAGCACATCACATGACTCCTCTTCTAAAATCCTTCCCCAGGATCAGATGAAATAGGGCCTGGCACGCAACGCCAGTTCTACAGCCACATGGGCTGCAGGGATGCCATCAAAGTCCAAGAGGGGCGATCATACCTCATCTGGGGACATCGCGATGACATCTGGGAAATGAAGAAAGAGTGAGTACAGAATCCATGGATCAGAGGAAACTGGAGATCGATCTTATTCTTATCTTATTCTATGTCAGCACATAGAGGGGTCAGAGCAATAATAATATACCTAGACAAACACACGAGACACTGGGAAAGGGAAACCCAAAGAGCTAGCACTCTAAAGGGGAAGAGGTACAGTACAAGCAGTGGCGGCTGGTGAAGTTTTTGGATGGGGGGGCGCCAGACCCTGCCCATCATGACCCCGCCCACCATTTTGGCCCCTCCCACTTCTCATAAAACACGCCCCTTATGTAATCGGAAAAAAAATTTGACGTGGGTTCCCCCTCCGAGAGCATACCAGGCCCTTAGGTCTGGTATGGATTCCAAGGGGAACCCCCTACGCCGAAAAAACGGCGTGGGGTTCCCCCCCAGATCCACACCAGACCCTTATCCGAGCACGCTACCCGGCCGGCCAGGAAAGGGGGTGGGGACGAGCGGGCGCCCCCCCCCCCCTCCTGAGCCGTACCAGGCCGCGTGCCCTCAACATGGGGGGGTGCCTTGGGGGAGGGGGGGCGTGCGGCCCCCCCACCCCAAAGCACCTTGTCCCCATGTTGATGAGGACAAGGGCCTCTTCCCGACAACCCTGGCCGTTGGTTGTCGGGGTCTGCGGGCGGGGGGCTTATCGGAATCCGGGAGCCCCCTTTAATAAGGGGGCCCCCGGATACCGGCCCCCCACCCTATGTGAATGAGTATGGGGTACAATGTACCCCTACCCATTCACCTGTGAAAAAAAGTACAAAAAAAAAACACAACACAGGGTTAAAATATTTTATTGCACAGCTCCGGGGGTCTTCCGTCTTCGGGGGTCTTCTCGCCGGACTCCTCCGCTATCTTCTTGTAGCTCTTTTACTAGCGGAGGAGCCCGGCTTTCTTCCTCGCCGCCGGCCTCTTCTCCCGACTTCGGGGGTCTTGTCCCCCTCTTCGGTTCTTCTGCCGGGCCACCGCGCCTTCTTATAGCTCTTTTACAGGCGGTGGCCCGGTCTTCTGCCGCCGCCGCCGCCGCCGCCCGTTCTTCTTCTTCTTCTTCTTCTTCTTCTTCTTCTTTGATGACATCAACCCATGGGGTACATTGTACCCCATACTCATTCACATAGGGTGGGGGGCCGGTATCCGGGGGCCCCCTTATTAAAGGGGGCTCCCGGATTCCGATAAGCCCCCCGCCCGCAGACCCCGACAACCAACGGCCAGGGTTGTCGGGAAGAGGCCCTTGTCCTCATCAACATGGGGACAAGGTGCTTTGGGGTGGGGGGGCCGCACGCCCCCCCTCCCCCAAGGCACCCCCCCATGTTGAGGGCACGCGGCCTGGTACGGCTCAGGAGGGGGGGGGGGCGCCCGCTCGTCCCCACCCCCTTTCCTGGCCGGCCGGGTAGCGTGCTCGGATAAGGGTCTGGTGTGGATCTGGGGGGGAACCCCACGCCGTTTTTTCGGCGTAGGGGGTTCCCCTTGGAATCCATACCAGACCTAAGGGCCTGGTATGCTCTCGGAGGGGGAACCCACGTCAAATTTTTTTTCAGAAATTTGGCGTGAAGTTCCCCCTTCAGAGCTCATTCTCTGATTGGCCACGGCAAAAGTCGCCTGGCCTGGGGAAACCTTTCTGGCTGTGAAAGCTTTTTGCATTCATTCAGCTAAATGCACGAACATTCTCCACAAAGTAGAGGCTAGAAAGCCTTTATGCGGTGACTCACCTCTCACTGTCTGGCAGCTCCGCTCGGGCTAAGGAACGGAGCGGCCTACGTCACTTCCGGGTTTCGTGAAGCAGCCGAAAGCCGGAAGTGACTGCCTGTCTAAGAGTGACAATGCTCCCGCCCGTAGAATCACAGTGATTTTACGGGCGGAAGCTAGTCTGCGTTCTGCTGTGCGCCGCAAGGCGGGTTTTTAACCCGCAAATGAAGCGCCATGAATGCAATCTTGTGATTGCATGGACGTGGCGCTTCTCATAGTGCACTGTGACCGGCGCCACAGTACACTATGTTAAATTGTTAAATGACATTTTTTTTTTTTTTTTTTAAATGTCTTAAAGGGCCCGTTTTTTTTTTTTACTTTTTTTTTAACTTTTTTTTTTTTTTTTTTTTTACTTTTTTTTTTTTTTACACCTAGGGAGAGGGGGGGCGGCGCCCGGGCGCCCCCTATGGGCGGGCCGCCACTGAGTACAAGTGAACCTGTTCTCCATTTCTTATATTACCTCTTATAGTGACACTAAACTCTGCTATAAAAATCAAAAATTCCAATAAAGAATGTATTCTTTACTCAGAAAAGTCCCTTTTTCAGCCTCCTCCAAATTTCCAGATTCAGACTTCCTGTTAGAGCAGGGGGCCTCAACCCTTTTAGACAGGGGGACAGTTCACGGCCCCTCAGGTTGGGGGGCCAGAGTATAATTTAAAAAAAATATGGACGGATTCCTGTGTACACATCTTATTTGTAGTAAAAAAAAACAGGGAAAAACCAATACAATATTTAAAATAAAGAACAATTTTAATCAGCATAAACTTATTTAGTATTTCACAGAGTCCCCTCATCACAGATTCCCCCCCCCCCCCATCACAGAATTATATCCATCATAGACTCCTCTTCATCACAGACTCCGTCCATCACAGAGCCCCCATCATAGACTCATCTCCAACACAGAGCAACACAGAGCCCCCATCACAGGCTCCACTCCATCACAGGCTCCACTCCATCACAGGCTCCACTCCATCACAGACTACCCCCATCAAATAGCACCCCCATCACAGACTACCCCCATCAAATAGCCCCCCCATCACAGACTCACTCACCTCCAATCAAAGATCCCCTCCATCACATACTCCCCCCATCATAAAGCCCCCCCCCAATTACAGATCCCCCATCACAGTACCCCCCCAGTCACAAAGCCTCCCATCACAAAGCCCCCATAACAGATCCCCCCATTACAGAGCCCCCCCACATCAATAAGCCTCCACATCATATATCCTCCAATCATAGATCCACCCATAACAAAGCCCCCCATAACTGATCCCCCATCACAGAGCCCTCCAGTGGTATTACACTGCCCCTTCCCTGAGATCACAGCTCTCCCCCTCCCCTCTTCTACCTTAGACACACAAGATGGAAGCATTGCAGGTCCGGACAAAGGGCGGGACTTTTCAAGTGAAAGGCAGGTGATTGATTGCTGGGACCGCCCCGCTACCTAGTAACCAATCACACGCTTCTTAACTACAAAAGTCCCGTCCTTTGTCTGGACCTGTCTTGTTTCTCTTCTTGTGTGATTAAGGTAGCAGAGGGGAGGGGGAGTGCTGCGATCTCATGGATGGAGCAGTCCACGGGCTGGGTAAATCAGCCTGGTGAGCCACATCCAGCCCGCGGGCCGTAGTTTGAGGACCTCTGTGTTAGAGGTTTGCTACGTTCATTCTCCATGGTTCCACTCTATGTAGATTCATAGCCTCCTGCTCTTCCTTGCTCCAGAGATGGACTATTGACTATGGGCAGGGCTGGATTAAGACCATCATGGGCCTGATTAAGCACCCACTTGCGGTGCGAAACATGTAAGCCTCGCCTTGTCCTGTTCCTCTGGGATCGATGTGATCGTTTGTGACTATTTGGATTTTATCTGACTTCAATAAAGGTGTCAGCAATTTTTGGGCTCTTTCCATCATGGGCCTGGTGCTGAGGATTTTGGATTGTCGTTTTTATTGTTAATAAATAAAACTAAACACAAATAATTTTTTATTAAAACAAATTAAGTATTTTAAACAAACTGCTCATTCACACTGTATGTTCAAGAGAACCCGTGTGAATGAGCCCAAATTTTCCTTATACTTTATTTTTTATTTTTTTAATAAGACCCAGGTCTGTCCAAACCTTCATTTGTGTAATCTGTCCATTAGACAAGTCTTCATAGATTTCTTCAGGGATATTGTTGATAAATATTTCTGTCCCGAATGGAGAAGCTTTAGGCTCTGTCACATATTAAGAGTGGAGAAGGGGGGCACAATTCTGGATCCTTGCCCTGGGCTTTGGACAACCCTGTCCCAGTACTGTCTGATGGGGACACTCATTGCACAGACATGGTCCTCTGTTGTCACCCTCAAAAAACCCTCCCTGAGAAGTGCCAGGCAACCATCAATGGAGTGCATATAGATAAGAAGTGTAAGGGGCTGCAGGTCATCCAAAGCATTTAGATGCAACAAAGGGTAAAAACAAAGGTGAAAACAAATATTTTTATTTAATAAACAGCAATTGTACATCATACACAGTGCTTTAGTCAGCTATCTATTATGCGGTCGGGGTATGCATTTAACTTTAAGAACATAGATTTTCCCGTCGTTGAGCTTTAAGTGATGTTTGTCTTCTAGGAAGTCCTACGTGATCAACGGTGGGACCTGGTTTGAGATCATCCCCACCAAGAGGGAATGTGCCACCACCAAGCAACAGATCTGTGAGGAGATCTACAATTTTATGGAGCACCTGTCACTGCTGGGCTGTAGTAACTGATCATCCGGTGACACCAAGAATCACCATTATTCTTCTGTCCTCTGAATAAATGACACCTGGATGTCTTTTACCTGTCTGAAGTCAACGTTCACTAGAAATGGTACCTGCCTGGATGCTTTTCACCTGTCTAAGGTCTCCATTCACTGTAAATAAATGGTACCTGGATGGTTTTCACCTGTTTAAGGTCTCAAGTCACTATAAATAAATGACACCTGTATGTTTTTCACCTGTGTGAGGTCTACGTTCACTGTCTCCCATACATGCCGACAAGGTTCACTTATACTTCATGTTTCATCTCAATTTTCAGTGTCTCTGCTCCCTATTTTTATAGCTAACTTCCGGCCTTCTCTTCAGTCTTGCACAGCTGTACAGGTTCCTTTCCTGCACTGAAATCACTCACTCTGATTTCACTGCACACTGCGAACTTCTCACAATGTGCATTAGAAGCTGCAGAAAGTCAGATATAGCCTGCCTCATTTCCTGGCTGGAGGCATCATCTAGCTGTTTTCCACCCACCAAGACACTCCCTGGTCCACCCATTTCATTCATTGAATTTCAGCTCTTTCAATCAACAAGCATGACATATCTGCATTACCTTGGGGGGCTGCACAGGGGCGTAGATAAGGAGGGGGATATAGGGGGTCCAAACCCCTATAGAGCATCCTGGCTGGTGGCCGCTTTAGGGCACTAGAGTTGCATAGTCTGGTCACTCTCTTGTGTCCTGAGTTTATTGCCACACAAGTGGGAATTAACCACTTTCAGACCGGACCATTTTGCTGGCTTAAGACCACTTTTTGCGATTTCGGCTCTGCATTGCTTTAACTGACAATTGCGTGGTCGTGCGACGTGGCTCCCAAGACAAAATTGACGTCCTTTTTTTCCCACAAATAGAGCTTTCTTTTGCTGGTATTTGATCACCCCTGCAGTTTTTATTTTTTGCGCTATAAACAAAAATAGAGCGACAATTTTGAAATTTTTTAATTTTTGCTATAATAAATATCCCCCAAAAATATATAAAAAAACATTTTTTTCCCTCAGTTTAGGCCGATACGTATTCTTCTACATATTTTTGGTTAAAAAAATCGCAATAAGCGATTATTGATTGGTTTGCGCAAGTTATAGCGTTTACAAAATAGGGGATAGTTTTATTAATAAAAATGCCATATTTTTTTTTTTTTACTAGTAATGGGGGGCGATCAGCGATTTTTATTGTAAATGCGACATTATGGCAGACACATCGGCCATTTTTGACACATTTTTGGGACCATTGTCATTTATATAGCAATCAGTGCTATACAAATGCAGTGATTCCTGTGTAAATAACACTGGCAGTGAAGGGGTTAACCAGGGGTGGCAGTGTAGGGGTTAAGTGTTACTAGGAGTGTGTTACTAACTGTGGGGGCTGGGCTTTGTGTTAGTGAACACTGATCTCTGCTCCAATCACATGGAGCAGAGATTAGCTTCACTTGTTGCTAGGATGAATGGGGAGATACTGTTTAGAACGGCATCTCCCCGTTCAGCCACCCCGTGAGATGATCGTGGGTATCCCTGCGGCGATTGAGTCCGCGAGACCCGCGACCGGACTCACGGGGGTCCCGACCAGCACGCGAGCGCGCCGCCGGTGGCACGCATGTGATGGCAGGGCGGCATATAAAAATGGACGTACCTGTACGCCAATATGCCTGCCAGTGCCATTCTGCGTACATCGGCGTGCGCCAGTCGGGAAGTGGTTAAAGTAGATCTAATCATAGTTACTAAAATTTTCCAACTTTAAACCTACAGCTTTTTGTTGATATAATAGCTGGTAATTCTGGACTTAAAGTCCTTGTTATAGGCTGACAACTGTCTCCCAACTGTGCTCCTGCATTGTCACCCTGTCACATGGAAGAGGCCTATATGGGCTGTGCTGGTGCACATTGCACAGGCCTAGTCCAGCCATCGTGAAGCTGGTGCAGTACAATGATATGCAGACATCACTGGAGAGCAGCACTGAGATGGAAAAAAAAATAATAAAAGGAAAAATAGAATGTTATATAAAAAAAAGGAATGTTCAATTTAATTGTGAAAATAAGGAATGAAGATTTTACAGGGAGAATATTTGAAGAAGATGAACTTTCACAATACATGAACACTAGTACCTAAATAATAAAATAATAACAATAATAAAAATAACAAAAAAATAATAATAAAGATTTTACAAGGAGAACATTTGAAGAAGAATAAGAAGAAATAAAAAATTTACAGGGAGAATATTCGAAGAAGATGAACTTACGCGTTACATCTCCCTGCTCCCATTTGCCTCCAAGCCTATCGAATGCCTTGTCCATGACCGAATGAGTTGCTACCTCACGGACAACAACCTTCTCGACCCCCTACAGTCTGGCTTCCATCCACAACATTCCACTGAAATTTCCCTACTAAAACTCACCAATGACCTACTAACTGCTAAAGCCAATGGCCATTACTCCATACTCATACTATTAGCCCTTGTACACATGGTCGGAGAATCTGTCGGAATGTGTCCTATCAGACCGTGTTGTCGCATAATCCGACTGTGTGTGGTATGCATCGGACTGATTCCGTCGGAATATCCGTCGGACCCAATTTTCCAACTTGTTGGAAATATTTTCCGACCAACTGGGCCGATCGGACATACTCCGATCATGTGTAGTGAATTTTGAACGGACCAAGTGCCACGCATGCTCAGATCAAATTCCTACATCAAAGCTATTGGCTACTAGACTGAACGTAGTCCCATCGTAACGAAATTACGTCATCACGTTCTGAAAGATCGGATTTTTCGGCAACTTAGTCCGACCGTGTGTATGCAACAGTTTCGGACAAGATCCGACGGACAGAATCCGACGGACAAAATCCGACGGATTTGGTTGTCGCAATGTCCGACCGTGTGTACAAGGGCTTAGACCTCTCTGCTGCCTTCAACAGTTGACCACCTGCTCCTCCTCAGCAAACTACACTCCCTTGGCCTCTGTGATTCTGCTTTATCCTGGTTCTCCTCCAACCTTTCAGTCTCACAACTCCATCTCCTCCGCTCCTCTTCCTCTCTCTGTTGGGGTACCCCAAGCCTCCGTCCTTGGGCCTCTCCTATTCTCACTCTATACCTCTTCCCTGGCCAGTTGATAACCTCCCATGGCTTCCAATACCACCTCTAAGCCAATGACACCCAGATTTATCTCTCCACTCCTCAACTCACCCCCTTGATCTCCTCCTCTCAAACTTACTGAATGACATATCGGTATGGATGTCACACCACTTTCTCAAACTCAATCTTTTTTTAAAACTGAGCTTGTTATGTTTGTTCCTCCGGCCCTCTGCCCCCCCTCCCCCCCCCCATGACTTTACCATTAAGATCAACAGCACAACCATTGGTCCATGCCAGGGTGCTGAGTGTAATCCTTGACTCTGACCTCTCCTTCAGCCCCCACATCCAATCACTGGCTAAATCCTGCCGCCTTAACCTCTGCAACATCTCCAGAATTCGAATCTTCCCGACTAATGACACCACAAAGCAACTTATTCACTCCTTGATTATTTCTCGCCTTGACTACTGCAACTCTCTCCTTAATGGCCTACCCTTACGCAGGCTATCCCCCCTTCAGTCTATTATGAATGCTGCTGCTAGACTAATACACCTCACTAATCGATCCGTGAGGCCGCGTACACACGCGCGGACTGTTCGCCCAACTTTGTCCGTCCAACAGTTTCGGCAAACAGTCCGCTCAAACTTAGCATGGACGGACATGGCCACACACGACGAACGAACAGTTTGCTGAAACCGTGCGCGATGACGTGAACGGCACGTACGACGGGACGAAAAATACGACGTCCTATACACTGCATTATAGCTTTCGGCGTGAAAATCCTTTCTGAGCATGCGCGCAACTTTGTTTGACGAACAAGCCTACACACGAGCGGACTGTTCGCTGAAACAAGGTTTCAGCGGACAGTTTTACGGAATTTCCGAAAAACCTTGTCCGTCAAACTGTCCGCTGAAACTGTCCGCTGAAAGCCCACACACGAGCGGACTGTCCGCCCAAACACTGTTCAGCGGACAAAGTTGGGCGAACAGTCCGCGCGTGTGTACGCGGCCTGACTGCTGCCCCTCTCTGCCAATCCCTTCCCTGGCTTCCCCTACCCCACCGTGTAAAATTCAAAATCCTAACCATAACATACAAAGCCATCCACAACATCGCCCCCAGCTACATCACCAACCTGATCACCAACCTCATCTGCAGATATCACCCACATCATCCCCTCCGCTCCTCCCAGGACCTCCTGTTCTCTAGCTCCCTTGTTACCTCCTCTCATGCTTGCCTTCAGGACTTCTCCCAAGCCTCTCCCATCCTCTGGAACTCCATGCCCTGGTATATGCGATCAGCCCCTAACCTGCCCACCTTTAAGAGATCCCTGAAAATTCACTTATTCAGGGAAGCCTATCCCACACCCACCTAACTGTCCCCGAGCCACCCCCATCAAATCCTTCCTGGCATCTATTACCTTTTGTACCACCACCCCATAGCTTTAGAATGTAAGCTCTATGAGTAGTGCCCTTCTGTCCCTTCTGTATTGAACTGTACTGTAATTGTGCTGTCCCCCCCCCCCCTACATTGTAAAGCGCTGCACAAACTGTTAGCACTATATAAATCGTGTATAATAATAATAATATAATACATTAACACTAGTACCTAAATAATAATAATAATAATAATAATAAAGTATTTACAGGGAGAACATTTGAAGAAGAAAAACTTACAGGTTACAGGAACACTATTACCTAAATAATAAAACTAATAATACAAAAATAATAATAATAAAAATAATACTAATAATAAAAAAATATATATATATTTTACAGGGAGAATATTTGAAGAAGATGAATTTACAGGTTACAGGAGAACAATATTACCAGTGGTGGCCAGTGCTTAATATATTGGGGGGGGGGGGGGGGAGAGGCGTCGAACTAACACTAAACCCATTTAAAGACTAAATCTGTTCTGACACTTGTTGTTTACAAGTAAAAATCCAGTATTTTCTGATAGAAAATCACTCAGAAGCCCCAAAAATTATATATATTTTTTTAGCAGAGACCCCAGGGAATAAAATAGCGGTTGTTGCAATATTTTATGTGACGCGGTATTTGTGCAGAGGTCTTTCAAACGCAAGGTAGCCCTTTTTTTTTCGGTCGACCTCTAGAGAGCACTGACATTAGCAGCGTGACATACAGCAATGACACCTGCACCGTGATAGAGTGATCTGACACCAGCACCGTGATAGAGAGCACTGACATCAGCAGCGTGACATACAGCAATGACACCTGCACCGTGATAGAGTGATCTGACACCAGGACCGTGATTTACAGCACTGACACCTGCACCGTAAGCAGCCCCAGGAGGAAGTCAGCATAGCACAGGGATGGTAGGAGCCTCTCATAATAAGCAGCCCCAGGAGGAAGTCAGCATAGCACAGGGATGGTGGAAGCCCCTCATAATGAGCATAGCACAGGGATGGTGGGAGCCCCTCATAATGAGCATAGCACAGGGATGGTGGGAGCCCCTCATAATATGCACAGCAGAGGTACAGCCCCAGGAGGAAGTCAGCACAGGGATGGTGGGAGCCCCTCATAATATGCACAGCAGAGGTACAGCCCCAGGAGGAAGTCAGCACAGGGATGGTGGGAGCCCCTCATAATATGCACAGCAGAGGTACAGCCCCAGGAGGAAGTCAGCACAGGGATGGTGGGAGCCCCTCATAATAAGCAGCCCCAGGAGGATGTCAGCATAGCACAGGGATGGTGGGAGCCCCTCATAATAAGCAGCCCCAGGAGAAATATGACACCGCTCAACCTCTTCAAACAGGAGGGTACGGGCATATAGTACGGTGTGCTTTTTTTGTACAAGGAAGTGAGCCAAATGAAGAAAGAAGGTCTGTGTGCTTGATTAACCACTTAAGGACCACCACATGCCAATGTACGTCATAACAACGGCATGTACAGGCACAAGCACGCACATGTACGTGCTTGCCTTCCAGCGGGTGGGGGGTCCGATCGGACCCCCTCCCGCTGGATGCGGTGGTCCGTTTTGCTTCAAGAACAATCCTGGATGAGGGGATGGCCGTTGGCCGATGGCCACCCCCTCTCGATCGCTCCTGGCGAATGAGAAGCTTCCTCCCACTGTGTATAGTAAACACAGGCAGGGAGGAAGTGATGTCATTCTCCTCGGGGCGGTCTTTTTGACCGGACTATGAGGAGAAGTGAAAGTAAGTGTGCACCAACAC